>NC_138910.1:48845347-49467914 GCF_965231255.1 Vanellus vanellus | reverse complement strand
TGTGGAGCTCAGTGACTTCCATATGGAGAATGTAATTTAAAGCCTCACTTTCAGTAACCTAGGCTTGTTCACTTCCAGTATGTTTAGCTAATCTGTTCCTCTTGAGTGGTGCTCAGGACACTGTTGTTTCACTACTTTTCTGATTATTATCTTTATCTGCTACTAAACTAGACCTGTTTTTCTAGTTATTACAGGAATTGTGCACAGTTTTTAATGTAGACTTGCCGTGTCGTGTAAAGTCTTCCCAGCTGGGAATCATTAGCAATAAACAGACGCACACCAGCGCCATAGTGAAGCCGCAATCTAGCTCCTGCTCTTACATCTGCCAGCACTGCCTTGTCCACCTTGGAGATATTGGTGAGTTCCTGAAGGTAAAAGAGGTGGGACATTTGAGTCCTACCTGTGTTCTGCCTTCACAAAGAGGGATCTGTACGTACCCTGGGCAACTACTAGGCCAAGTGTGCTCCAAATTAGTAGCTAGTAGCTGATTGTATGTTTGGTGGTTGCTGCAGGGGGAAAGGTCTGGAAAGCAATGTTGTTAGACTTTTATAACGTGTGTTACACATTAACACATGGAGACAGTTAATCACTAGCTTTCTAGTGATTTGCTAGAATCTGTCCTAGCATGCTAATCATGTTATAGCTTGTAGGCATAGCGAAATGTTGAAACTTGTAACTATTACAAAAGCTTGTTGCAGCAGGCCAGCATACTTCTCCATTTCAGAACATTACTTTAGAATCCTGTACACAAAGACAACAGTTAGAAGTCCAGCCATTCATAAACAAGGTTTCTTTTTTACATTTAAGTTCAACAGGTTATTTCTTTGTTGATTAGAGCAGAACTGTGTGTTGCAGAAAGTTCTCTATTCACAAGAATCTGCAATTGCTTTTCTAAGAACCTAAAAGTACATCTAGTTGCTGATTGCGCAAAGAAGTATGAAAAACTTCTAGGTGTCTGGATGTGATGCTGTTGGCACAACATCTTTTCTAAATAAGAACTGGTAAGCTGTGACAATAGGATCTGAGTTAAAACAACCACCTTAAAATTCAACATTTTGAATCTTCGTGCTGCTTGGCGTAATGGTATGTTCTGATGCATATTTCTAAAATAATAGTAAAATACTCTTCAGGTAAACTGCATTGTATTAAAGTATGTGCAGGAGAGTTGTTTGTTTTTTTTTTTTTTTTCTCAGCTTGTTCTTTTGTTGTTGTTTTCATAGCTCGCTATAGGAATCAGACCAGCCAGGCAGAGTCTTACTACAGACACGCAGCTCAGCTTGTCCCTTCTAATGGTGAGTCTGGGATACCTTTTAGCTTCATAATTCCAAAGTAAGATTTGGGGTATTGCTTTTCTTGTGTGGGAGTTGGAAACTTGGGATTTTATATAAACCTTCCTCCCCAAATACACAAAACAATCATGCAACAAAGCCTGACACATTGGTAGATCGTTTAGATAATAGCTGTTTGCCTGATCTGTGTCCCTCATCTCCTTTTTGTGAAGATTTAAAAAAAAAAAAAAGTTAATGGTTAATGCACAGCTTCACTCCAAGGCTTCACTACTGCTATATTATGCATACTGTATTACATTCGTATGTTGTAAAGTACAATTAATGAAAACTTGCCTACCAGCGGCATTTTTTCTTTTATTGCTTGTTCATATGCCAGTTTGTAAAGTTTAGTAGCTAAAATTGGACTTTTCAAGTTTCTTACGCAAGTTAAGAGCTTCTTTAGTTCCTTATACCATGTTTGTTGTCCAGTTCTAAAGCATGTGTTTAAAAAGAAAAAGCAAACCGACAACTCAACAAACAAGGAAAAAATGTACTGCAAGTTTGGAAGTCTTTTCGAGTGGTACTGATATGAGGCTGGAGTAACAGGGTCAGTAGACAAAGCTGAACCTTGTATGCTGAAAATGTTAGGACTTAGTGCTCCCATTTAAGGTGACCATACTTAGGCTGAAATCTAGCACACTTCAGTCCATGACAACTTGTCTTTTTCTCCCTTAGGTCAGCCTTATAATCAGTTGGCTATCCTAGCTTCCTCCAAAGGAGACCACTTGACCACAATTTTCTACTACTGCAGAAGCATTGCTGTGAAGTTTCCTTTCCCAGCTGCCTCCACTAACTTACAAAAAGCACTTTCTAAAGCACTGGAAAGGTAAGACAAAGCATAATGTATTTCTGCTGAGGTAAGAGGACACTTCTTCCAAGTGTACCTCCCTTGCCAAAAGTTATTCATATTTGATAGTAGACACAGAAGATCCTTGACTTCCGTCCATTCAGAGCATCCTTACACATGTATGGAATAGTTTGTGTCTGGGATGCTCCTGGGTGTGAATAGTGAATGCAGGAAATAAGCATATTGTGCCAACGTGAAAAAGTAGCTTTGCATGGACATTCCTCCTTCCTTGAACTTCACAGAAAAAGTATGTAATGTTATGCGCAGCTGTGTCCAATTCCAAAGACTGAAGTCTGGTATTTCTGTTCTGAATGTAGTCGTGATGAGGTGAAGACTCGATGGAGCGTGTCTGACTTCATCAAGGCATTTATTAAATTCCATGGCCATGTGTACCTGAGTAAGAGCTTGGAGAAGCTGAGCCCTCTTCGAGAAAAGCTGGAAGAACAGTTCAAGGTTAGTTCTAACACCATATTAATTAGTGTATTGAGGAGAGTATTTTTAGCAGCTGAGTTCTGAAATTACAGTCTAATAATAACTTTTTCACATGCTAAAATACAGGAAGCTCAAGTAGTCAGTTATGGAAGGTTTGCATCGCAGCGAACACTGGATAGTTCTGTTGACTTCTGCAAGTAGTAGGGATTTTTTCCCATTTGACATGTGGTGTGTTATTGGTGGGGATACAGGAGAAATCAATGACTGCAGTTGATTCTCTGCTCTTTAACCTGGATTATTCTTGGGTACCTGTGAAAAGCACTTGATTCTTCTGGGAAGTCCTGACTCAGTTGCCTGAGAGCTTCATTTTTGGATGGTGTTCATTCACTCCCACTGGTTATTAAGGCTGCTTTTAGTCTTCCTCAGACAACTTGCCTCTCCTGTCAGTGGTTTGCCTTTAAAAACAGTGTTCCAGTACAACCTTAATTTGTGCATAGACTAGAACTATTCAGAAGATGTTTCCTCTGGAAAATCCAGAAGTACCTGTTAATTATGTAGCCAGCTTGTTAAGTTGGACAATATAGCAAAGATTGAAACAAAGAGAATTTTGTAAGTTATTTATACAAGGTAGTAAAATCTCAGAGGAGATCGTATTAACTGTTAGGTGCCTTTTGGAAACTGCTCTGCTTCAGCATCTTTGTGGAAAATGTAGTATGGATATGTTCAACAGAGCAGTTAATGCTTTTCTAAATTAAAAAAGGGAAGGTGGTCTTACCAATATAAGGAATTACAAATGTTCTTTACAGTGTCTTTTTGCATTTTTGCATTGAATTGGGCTACTACAACTAGGTCCAAACTGTCTTTAATATAAACTTTAAAAAGGTAAAACTTGTTGTGAATTGTATTAGCTTTGAATGTGAACTGCTTGAACGCTGTTTCAAAATTAAATAATTATATCTCTATTTTTGTGTGTGATGTTAAGTGTTGAACAAGTACTGCTTTTTCCATAATGCTTATAATCAATAATAATGAGTATTGCTCAGGTGTGTGGAACAGTCTTATTTTTCTGAGCTGATCCAGAGTCTTAAGAGAGCTAATTGAGCTCCTCTTTGTTGCTTAGATTACTTTTTTGTTTCTATTACATGACATAAGGCTTAATTTACTAGAGAGCAACTCTTCTCATTTAAATGGGTTGAATGTGGATGTGAAATTGGCTATATGGTGGGTAATCACTTTAACTGTGTGGCTTATTCTGTGTCTGAGTTTGGAGTGTTCAGCCAGGCCAATGGTTCTGCTGTTGACAGCTCTGCTGGTTTGAGTTGCCGACTGTAGAGTGCTTCATGCCCTTAGCTAAAAATCAAGGTTGAACATGGAACTCAAACCTTTTCCTGATGCTGGTTAATTCACTAGCCTTCCCTGACTGTTGTGTCTGAAGATAAGTTGGTTGTGGTTTAGGCTATCTCCTTTTTTCACAGTGCTCAAAAAAAGCATTAAAGTTGTTTTACCTCTTCTGAGAAAGGTGTCTTTTACAGCATAGTTACTGAAATGCATTTGTAAATAGCTCGTGCTATTTTAGTCCACCATGGCATTTCATGACCCATGAAGTCAGATGTGGAATTAGTCTTTAATACATAACCACACAGTAGTTAAATTTTCCTGGGGTATTTTTTTAAAATGTCACCTTCTTCATGCTGTTTCTTTGAAAGACTTAGAAATACAGGGGATATTCATCTCTCTGTAATTTTTGCAGTTGCATTGCAATGCTGTCATCGTACATTCAAGTCACACTTGCACGCAAAGAGCACCATATCCAAGGGAGTGTTGATTTGTTGTGCCTATGAGTTGCTGTATGAGCAAAAACCTTGGGCTTAACAGCGGGCATCTGCCCATGTCCTCCTGGGAAGCCCTGTGCTGCCCTAATAGGGATGACCTGAAAATAAAATCTAGAATGAATGTTGCCTTAAGGGCAGAAGCATTAGTCACGCAGTGAAGTAGCAAGTACTAATCCTTTCAAGTGTGTGCTTTACCATATGAAAATACATACATTCTACATGTCTTTGTTGCAGAGGCTGTTATTCCAAAAGGCCTTCAATTCTCAACAGTTAGTACATATTACTGTTATCAATCTGTTTCAATTACATCACCTGCGAGACTTCAGCAATGAAACAGAGCAGCACAGCTACAGCCAGGATGAGCAGCTCTGCTGGACACAGTTACTGGCTCTCTTCAGTGAGTATGAAAATTATTTTTTTTTTTTAATTTCTCTTTCATTTTTATGTAGAATCCATTAGTAACTTGCTGTCAGCAACTAGTTTAATGGTTGTGTGAGATAAGTGATCAGAAAAGGGACATTATGGGAGAAAGTTAAGAGAGGAGATGGTTGCACAGGATTGTTTATGTCTAGCAGTGCTGACTAACGCTGGATTTATGTGCCCTGGACTTACTCTGTTTGAAGCCTTTCAGTACTCTGCATCTGGCCCATGATCAGCTTGGCCTTGTTTGTAAACACCTAAATTTATGAATAGCTGAATTTCTCCAGATCTCAGCCTGGAGTTGATTCTGAAAGCACATGGTTACACTGGTGAGGTTACTGTTTTTTAGCTTTGTGCCCTGATGGGTCTGAGCTGGGTGCCTGCCTGCAGAGCTAGCTGCAGTGGATGCTTGTGCCAGCTGACTTGGGAAAGTAGATAAAATGCAGATAGATAGTGGAGTTGATCATTTCTCATAAATGAATTAATATTTTTGTAATGGGCTTGTCTCACTGGATTCTGTTAACTTACCAAAATGATTTGCCATTACACTTAAAAAGGGAGAGGAGGGGTAAAGACACCAAGATTCTGCTTCATGGTAGAAAACTATTGGAAAAAAAGATGGTTTGATCTGCTGGTGGATTTTTTAACATTAAGTAATTGCGTTGCTTTGTTCTAAAGAACTAGCTCTTAAAAATTGGGTTTTATGGGTAGTATGTGTTTGATTAGGTTATTTGGTCAAATTTAAAGTGTCATTCCTGCATTGGTTTTTTGTTTTGTTTTTTTTTTTTCCTGCTCTGTTTCTAGTGTCCTTTCTTGGAGTTCTGTGCAAGTGTCCTTTACAAAATGACTACCAGGAGGACTCTGGGGCTGCATATCCTCTTCCAGCTGTGAAGGTTTCAATGGACTGGCTGAAACTTAGGCCCAGTGTTTTCCAGGAGGCAGTGGTTGATGAAAGACGGTAGTGAGTGTTAATCTTTCTCTTGATACATTTAATTGCATGAAGTAATAGTAACTGACAATATACAAATTAGTAATGGGAAAAGTGATCATATAACTCATTACTGCAGACATCAAAATGATAGAGACTGTATGTGCTTCAAGTTCAAAAAACCATGAAACTTGTGGGCTATATGAGCAAATTCACTGTTTTAATTTGCTTTAGTTTTGCACGTAACTTTTTTCTTTTAATATCAGACGAATCTACTGTATAATGCCTGGCCTGAGCATAACTACTGAGTATAACCTTAGCCTATTGTAATGATTTCTCAGATCTGTTGAGGTAGGAGGCAGGAGAATATTTGCCTTGATTTCATACATTAAGCCATCTCTTGTGCAGTGCTGGAATCCAGTTTTCCTGGCTTATCATCCAGGAATTAAATTTAATTTAGTAGAGGTGGTCTTTAAATGTCGGCACGGGCATTACCGTTCTGGACTGTTGCTCTGATTTTTCACTTCTTGCTCTAATCTCATAAATTTAGGCTTAAATAATTCAAAACTCGCCAAATTTTTCATAGCCTGTTAACTTTTCATGAATTATACCAATTCAATAAAATGTTTCTGACCCGTCAGATCTTTCTTCAGATCCGAGTGACTGTTACTGACACAGTTTGTTGAGTATTTTTCCAAGAATGGCCACTATAAGGAAAACAGTGTGAAAACAGCTTGCTTAGCTGATCTTGTGTGATGTGCCACAGTGGTTTCAGCTCTCTCTTGGTAGTGTGTGCTGTAAGATGATATTCTAGCCAAGGCTTGCATTTTCTGTACATCAATGTATGGGAAGCAGGGGACCATATAACCTGGGTTTGCTAAATAAGTAGTAAGACTCGCTCAAATGTGTGCAAAACTTAAAGCCCTGTAGCTTTGAGAACTTCAATTACAGAGTTCCTGAAGGCAAGATTAAGGAAAATAAGAGTTCACGTTGTTTTGAGACAGTAATATGTATTTCTGTATGCATGTTCTGAAGGAAGACTTTATACCAGTATTTTAATAGGGAAGATACTACTTGATATAAAGTAGTCCTTGCAGAGAGGAGATGGAGGCAGTACTGTATGGAGTATCAAAATGAATCTTCAGGTGTGAATGTATATTTTGAGTTAGCCACATTAGGTCCTTTTGACCATAAAGCATTCAGGTTCTCTTTAAAGTACATGCCTGATTGTTAAATCTGTGGTGTGATAACATGATGTTTTCAGGTACTCATAGAAAGGAGTTGTGAAGTGGGCAGCAAACAGCTGTAAATTGCACAGGTGAACTTGAAATGAAAGCTATGTATCGCTAAGATTTGTCAAAATTGACATTAGTAGCCATTACATTTGTTGTCTCTAAAAAGTCAAGATGACTGTCCACCCTCCCAATTATTTGTAAGATGAGTTTTCTTTTTATTTCTATTGGAAGATCCTAATGAAAGTCATTCTTTGTGGACTACAGGGACACATCCACATACACACCTTTATTGGCCTCTGTTTGATAAACTGATGTCTGTTTTATATTGAAAAAATCTTCCTTACTCTGAATTCATACTTAATTGTGCTCTTGGTTCAAGAAGTAATTCTTATTCCTTTTTAAAATATCAGTTGTTCCCACTCTATCCACAGGAAAATGGTAAGCATAACGAATCCTACCCCAAACTGAACAAGCATTCAAAATAGGAAGGAAATGTGTTTACCTAGGAAAGTAGATTAATATGAAGGCAAGAACTGAGCACAGAAATTACTATATCAATACTACTGTGTGTTCTTTGGAAGTGAGTTTTCCAAACATGCCCTGTGGAAGCCACATGAGGTCTGGGTTTTTACATGTGGCACTACATCACTCTTCAGAGATTTCTTATTATAAAATCTCATTATTTCAAGTGTTGTATGGGAAAATTACAGTTTACTGTAGGTAGCAACAGACTTGCACTCTCCCTTTTTTCCTCCTGGTCCTTGTCAGTCATGGGAAGAAGCTTAGTTTAGTGTAGAGTATAAGCATAAACATAATGTTTCCAGTCCCTGCGGCAGTGCAGGAAAGTGGCTGACCTCAGGCTTCTGAGTGCACATTTCGTTCTGCAATCCAGGTGCTGGATGACAGCTGAAAGCCTTGCTGAGTGAGGACAGAGATTCATTTCACTAACACGAAGCACAGTGGGCACTTTAAAATAGTTTGCCTGTTGCCTCCAAGGACTTCGTGCCCATCACTGAAGTAGAAGCAAGGATGCTTAGACTTTGGGTTGGAGCTTTTAAAAAATAGGAGAAAGCAGACTGTTGGTGGCGGTTAAATATTAACCACCAATGTATGCAGTGATCGTTGCAATTTTTAAACTAATTGCTCCAGGGCCTTTGTCAAGAATTTCCAGTTGTAGTTTGTACTGATATTGCCAGTGCAAGGCAGGGAGACTGCCAGGTAACCTCTAGTTTAATGGTCTTACTCAGTGCAACCCTTACTTAGACCTTCTTGGTAACTGTTTCAGTGCTACAGTACGGTGTTAATGTTCACAGAACAGAAGTACGTCTGCACAGCGGTATCTTGATAAATTGTTTTGCTTCCCAACTGATTAATCTACCATCTTTGAGAGCAGTCAGCTTTGGACTGGAAAACATGAATTGCGAACAGGTGCTCTGAACATTTGCTCATGTGATAAGTTTGTCTAGTTAAATTCATAGCAGGCTTTCTGACTTGCTGGATAACGAACACTGTGCTGCGAGAACCTGGCTTCCCTGTTAACTTTAGATTGGCTTTTAAAAATACTATTTTTTTTTTCTTTCAAGAAAGTGGTCTTTTCCCTGACACTTGAGAGAAACTTTACTTTTTCTTGAGAATCAGAGGATTAATGGAAGCTGTGATTGTGTAATAGAGTTCAATGTTTTCTTGGTAAGGTGAATAGATTCCATGTTCTGTAGTTATCACTTAGTTTGTCTGTTTTCTGATTTGTAGCATATGGCCCTGGCTGATTTCTCTTCTAAACAGCTTCCAGCCTCATGAAGAAGATCTATCCAATAATAATGGTAAGGATGCTTCTTGTCTGTGCTGTAAGGAACTGGGAACATGGTGCTTTTTCTGACACTGTGGGGAATTGTAGTTGAAGAGCAAATAGGGAACAAGTTGTCTTCTAGTATTAGTGCATATGAATACTTTGCAAATACTGCTTCCTCATGCTGAGTAGACTTTGCTCTACTTTATCATTCCCGAGCTCCTCAGATTGCAGGGTGGACTGGTACAATTGAGCATGTTAATAAACAGCTTTACTATGTATAGCAACCTTGCTGAGGTATCTACTTAAGATACTGTACTTAATGCATTCGTGCTTTCCTTATGCTGTTTACCATCTATTCAACAGCAACCCCCCTTCCAGAAGAATTTGAATTGCAAGGATTCTTGGCTCTGAGGCCCTCGTTCAGGTGGGTGACAGCTGAAGAAACTGCTCTTGCTGATGTCACTACTTTGATAGACGTTGACCTGTTCTGTACAATATCTTATTTATGAGTACTTACTAACACATGGATTGATGTAGGTATCTTTGCAGAAGAACTGGCAGTGCAGGACTTGAGTCTCCTTCAGTAAAAGTCTGGGGAAAGTAATAAGGTTGTAATATTGCTTATGACTTTTTTTGGTTTTCTTCTGTAAACTGAAAGTAAAAATGAAATAGTGAGGAAAGGAATACTTTTACATGAGAAGTGTTTGATGTAGTTTTACTGTGCTGTTTTTTATACTGGTTTTTACTGTGTCCCTGTACCTGACATCATGCACAAATGTTGACAATATTAGATGCATTCACTCAACTACTATTTCTGTGATTTTTTTTTTTTTGTTATTACACAGATGAGCTTTTGTCTTTTTGTTCAAAAAAAAAAAAAGGCATCTCTTTAATGTAGGTGTATCTTGGCAGAAGAGAATTGCATCTGTAAATCAGACGTCCATAACTGTTGTGTGTTGAATAGGATCTGGTGAAATTTCACAGCTTATAATAGAGTAATGCTGATCCAGTTGTGTCTCTAAAGAAATATGCTGCTGCAGAGGCTGTCTAATTAATATCATCCCCTCTTCTATGTCGATACTAGGAACTTGGATTTTTCCAAAGGCCACCAGGCAATTACAGGAGATAAGGAAGGGCAACAACGTCGGATACGGCAACAACGTCTGATTTTCACAGGCAAATGGATTGCAGACAACCAGCCGAGGTAATTGCAAGTAGCATCTGTGCATTTCAGTTGCTGCTGTAAGATTAGGTAACGCAGGTGCCACAGCTGAGCTTTATTTTTCTCACTATTTGACACAACAATTAGCTATAATGTGAATGCAAGATGCTGACAGCACTGATAACATGTTCTGTGGGACAGCATGCCATTGCTTCATAGGCAAATTATGATAGGGAGTGTATTTCGAGTAAAGCATCATGTTTGATGAGTCTGTTTTAGTGATACTGCAGCACAGCGAAGTAGAAATAGTATTTGAAGTGGTAACAAGAGTATTAGCATGTGAGTGTACGCCATGCTAGAGAATGACCTTAGCTGGGATATGTGATGTGACATCATCTTGTTGCTGGGGTGAAGAGATGCATGGTGCATAGGCTGACTTCCTGCATTTATAATGTGGGGAAGTGTGTTACCCTGAAAAACTATTCCTACTTGGTTTTCAATTTCTTTCTGTCTTTTTCAGGTTGATTCAGTGTGAAAATGAAGTAGGAAAGCTGTTGTTTTTGACAGAAATCCCAGAATTATTGCTAGAGGACCCTAGTGAAGCCAAAGAGAGTCTCGCCTTGCAGGAAGCATCCATTGCAGAGCCACTGTCTACAGATGGGAGCCCTGGACTCAAATCAGTTCTGTCCTCAGGCAGAAGCCTGAACAACAACTGTGATGCAGGAGAAAAACCAATGGTCACGTTCAAAGAGAACATCAAGCCACGGGAAATTAACAGAGAGCAAGGGCGAATTTATCCCCCTAAAGATGTAGGTAGGGAAAGACGGGACTATAGCAAAGGAATAATAGCCAATAAGAATGATGGAAAGAAGGATAACAATAAAAGAAAGAACGAGACCAAGAAATGCGGCTTGGATAAGATGCAGGAAGCAGGAAAGCAGAATGTGGCAGTTCAGGTAAGCCTTTAGATCAAAGGGATACTGCATCTTGGGCAGTACAATGCTTGTGTCAGGTCTGTTGCTGCTTGTATAGACTACAGTAGAGTCGAGGTCTCACTGTGGGCCCTGCAGGTACAGTTAATGCACACATAAAATAGAAACACATCTATCTCAAAGACCAGGTATTTTTGATGTTTGGGTCTCTGCCCTTTTCCTTGGTGCTGTCTGAATTTGTTGGGGGAGGGGGGGGGGGGGGCGGAATAAGGCAGGGGGCAACAAAAGGTTAACTACCTTAAAAAACAGACTTCTACCTGTTGTTCCACAAATTATTCAGGCTACCAAGGCAGTTTGTGTAGCCAGGTATTAGTCGTGCTCTTGGTCTGTTGTGAAGGAACTGGGTACTCTGCATTTTGGTTCAGTTGACTTGTGCCCATTCAATAAATTAAACACATCACAAAAGCACCCAGTTGTTTATGTGGAGTAAGATCCTCTGTACTGTCCGTGCAGTCAGGTGGTCCTCTGTGGAAATAAGGAAAGCCACACTGCACTTAAAATGTAATTCAGTGCTCAGGCACTTGCTCAAAATTGTTGGTTTTCATATCAGCTGCTCTTTTCTCAGTCATGTTTTTGAGGTATGTTCTTTTCCCCTATTTCTGTGAGCATTATGCTACATGCTGACCTTGTAAGTAGACAGTGAATTTACTGGTTGGACTTCCATTGAGTTGTAGTAAATAAGGGTGTAGAGTTTCAGGGTTGATCTGATCTTTACCTGGATAGTTTGGCTGCATCTCAGTCATTCCCTGATGACGTCTGGAGGCATTTAATGATAGTGATGGAGACTATTATTTCCCTAGAGAAACTGTGTCGGTTCTTCACTGTTCTTGCAAGTGGAAATTATTTCCTAATGCATTTCATCTCCCTTGCCTCTGTGCGAGCCTATTACTGCTTCCCAGGACAGGTCTGCAGAAAAACTTGTCTTCCTCTTTGCAACTGCTCTGAAGGCCTGTGTAATTGAGGTCTGGTTCTCCCTAGTCTAGACAAACCAGCTCTTTCAGTCTTTCTAGCTTGTGTTGTTAGGACCCTTGGATCATTCTTCTTGTTCTCCTCCTGATTATTTGCTATTAAACAGCATTGTTGTGAAACGGAAGGTGAACTGGCAGTGTTACTCAGTTGGTTTTGTAGGGGGTTCTACCAAGACTGGTAGAGGGGAATAGTTTACAGAAATTACGTGGCAATTGTTTGTAAGTCACCGAACAAGATTCTGGTATCTGAAAACCAACATAGTAGGTGAGTTAGAGTAGCAGGTTTCTCTTTTATTTGTTGAACACGTCTGGAATGTGGTTGCAGGCCTGAGCAGAACTCCCAAGGTGTTCGTGCCCCTGTCTTGCA
The DNA here is from genome assembly GCF_965231255.1 of Vanellus vanellus. NCBI lineage: Eukaryota > Metazoa > Chordata > Aves > Charadriiformes > Charadriidae > Vanellus > Vanellus vanellus. Next base: position 49,455,614 of record NC_138910.1, on the reverse strand, counting down.
AGATAAGGACTTGAGGCTGATTAAACCCACCAGATCTTCTGAGAAGTATGTGTAGATTTTTGAATAGGGAAGGTATTTTAATTTTAACCCAGCTGATTTATCAGAACTTTGCTTGTCTTAGTCTTATGAGATAACAAACCCAGAAAACTTATTTCAAACCCAGCTGTAGCGGAATCTGTTCTGATGTTGTTGGTCACTCTTCATCTTTTGTTGAATAGAAATTAATTTTGACCTTCTAGTTCCATCAGCTGTATCTGTTATGGCAACTACTCCAATTAAATGCCTTTTGTTATAGATAGGTTGGTGGACTTATTTATCCAGACCTACTCCAGAATATGGAGAGTGTTTGTTTCCCCCCACTGAGAAACCAGTGCAGGTTTTGTACCAGTTGGTGGTCTATTAGTGCTCTGCTTTGGCTTTCCTGGAAATTTCAACCTTTATCTCCTTAATAGTTCATTGTCTTCAAAAGCCTAAATGCTACAAATGTTGCAGTTCCTACTTAGCAAAAATGCTCAGAATGTTACAGAAAAGTAATTAGTCTGGGTTCACGGACCAGTGGAAAACTTGCACGCTCAGATAGGATCGTGAAAGTGTAACATAGACTGAATCTCTCCTCTAGGGAAAATAATGTTAGGTGCTGAGGAAGGTTTAATGCAGACTTATTCAAGGTGTAATGTACTCTTAGGAGGCCATTGTGATGAAATGGTACTTCTCTCAAGTGCTGCATAGGAACCCTCAAGACTACTGGGGGAGTAAATGGTAGTATTGACACTTTTCAGGTGAGGTCAAGTAGGAGAGAAGCAACTGGAATTTGTCTGTCTTGATTAATCAATTTTGGTTATTTAGCTTTTAAAAGTTAGTTTTAAAAGTAAATCATGTGGGGGATCTTCTGGAAGCCACCTTTGGAAATGTGTTATAGCAGCTTTGAGTTTGTGATGGACTAGACCTCATGTTTTGAAATCCGATGGCAGGAAGAGTGTCTTTGAATTCTCCACCATTGCAATAAAAGAATGCATAGATCTCATTATGGGTTATAAAAATGTTTGGCTCATTGTGGAGAAAAAAGGGACAGCACAATGTAAGTTGAATATCCAGAATGTGATGAAGGGCGAAGGTGGGCAGTGAATAGATGCGGCATGAGCAGGGGCTGCATCATTCATGGTGCTTAGCATCAGCCAGAACTTTGAAGTGGAGTTCCCTCCTGACTTTTTCTAGTGGGAGATCAAAAATACATTCAGACCTCCCAGTCTTACAATCTACTTTTTTAATTAAAAACCACAAAAAATAAATTATGCTCCCATAATTTCTAAATGGGGAAATTCAGATTTATTTGAAAAAGAACTCAAGAAAGCATTTGAATGCATCTAGCCCTTTACCACTGCATTTTGGCAGAAAAGACCTTGCCCTCTAACTCCTTTCAACTCAGCAGCACTAAATGTTGAAATAAACCCCACACAGTTTTTTGGTTTGTTTGGTTTGGATTTTTTTAATTTGGTGCCCGATAAAACCCCTTTCTTTCAATCACCTTTGAGGCTTGGCGTCAGGTCTGCTCCTGGGCCCTTTCTGTATTGCCCGGGTTCCTTGCTTGCTGTCTTTTTCCTGCCTGCTCCATCTTGCATTCCAGGCAGTTCTGCCGAGCTGAACAGAAAGGGAAAGTAATCTTCCCCTCTGTCTTCCTCTCCAGGAAGACCCAGACCGCAGCAGACTCAGAATCAGGTAAACATTACATTACATTCTTCTCTCTGCCTTTAACTGGTGCAGCTCTTTTAACAGAACATACAGCAGTTAGACAGTAAACTGAAAGAGGTTAAGCACTTCTGATATTTGTCTTGTGTGCACTCAGTCAAAAGAATTTTGTATTATGCAGGAGTTTGTGCGTATACATCACTGTATGGATTAGGCTGAGAGAGTTCCTTAGGAAGAACATAGTAGTGTTTGTTCTTTGAGGTGCTGCAGGTAAGTAGCATGAGTTAGGTTGAGGCAGTGCCCTGGGAGAAGCATAATAGTATCTACACTTTTTGTTTTTAAGGCACTGCAGGTGAGCAGCATAGTAAGTTCTTTGTATGGTTTGAGGATATTATTATGTCCACTTCCCACTGTCTTGCTAGAGAAGGAACCTGTTGCAATCTTCTGGGTAGATATCCTTAGAGTGCTTTTGTGAGGCAAGAAGTGCCTGAGGCCAGTGAGGAGGGAACTGGGTTCCTGTGTTCCAAACCTCTCCCAATTACTTAAGGAAAAGAAAGGAATCTCTCAGACAATCTGGGAGTTCATTTTTTGGCTTGACATGAAGTGGGTGATTACAGGAAAAGTTATCTAATTTCTTTTTACTTTCTTCTGCATTAGGTGAAATCCCAGACGGAGATGAGGAAGACTCCAGTATCTGAAGCCAGGAAAACACCTGTAACTCAGACTCCAAGTCAGGCCAGCAGTTCTCAGTTCATCCCCATTCATCACCCGGGAGCCTTCCCTCCCCTTCCTAGCCGGCCAGGTAATTTGCGTCATTCTTTTGAAGTGTAATTTACTGTTGACTGCAAAGAAAATCCTGTAATAGTGGTTGTTACAGGTAGGAGCTGTTTTAATGCACATACGTTCTCATGTTGAGAATCTTACAAACTAGTAAAGAAGGGGCATAGCAGAACTGAAACGAGGTAAGTAAGATTCCTTTTGCTTTGGAATCAAGGTCTGTCACGAGATCTGCCACCTTCCTTCTTGGTTAGTGGGTGCGAGATCAAGGAACTTCACAGTAGGCTGTTTCTGTAGTTAGTTAAAGCATGACAAAGTGTTCTGCTAGCTGGGGAGGAAGTGTTCTTTTTGCATAGGACTCCATTACAAAAGATCAATCACCCTGCTTTCTTCTTCAAAGCTCGGTTTCTTTTGTAGTGTTGCTCATGTTTCAAGCTGTAATTTGTGCCATCTTATTTGCTGTTGTTGCTGCGTTGCATGTTCCCATTTTGTTGTGGAGTGTTCCTGTTGTACCTTGCTGTCCATGTTTGCTTACAAAATAGCTGGAAGCTGGATATTTCCTGCAGCTGTTACATGTAGTTGCTCAATATAAGCCAGAGATACATCTTCCCTGTCCCAAAGTCAGCAGAAAATCTGGCCTGTGAGACACAAAATTAAAGCTTGCCTTCCAAACATAGCTTTTCAGTGTGAACTACAGGAAATAAATTGATCTTGTGGCTATGAGGATTTGTTTGCTTACTATCTGTCTCTATCTAAATTGATCTTGAGACTGGTGATCCTCTGGGAGGAGGCAGTAGACTTACTGATTGCCTCTGTCCATTGCTTCAGAAGGTTAGTCCCTGAAAATGTGTGTGTTTGAAGGGGTGGAAACTTGGGGTTAAAGCATCAAAACCCCCCGGATGGTGAAAAAGAAAGGTAAGGGGGCAGGAGAGGAGGGAAGGGTGAGGTGGGAGGTGGGAACCTTGCGACTCTCCAAGATTTTGCCCTGGACTGACTTATCAGTGTCTGGAGTATTGCAAGAACACTTGAGAGCAAACTCTGAATCCCCTTGCAGGGGTGAGAAAGGACATTATAGTGCACCTATGCAAATTGTACTTGGTATTTCCTGTCCTCATGGTCTAAACAAGCAAAACAGGAAGAAAAACCCCTGACCACTAAATGTTTTCTCGAAGGAGCAATCTGCTCTGCCAAATTGCATTTAAAAGTACGTTGTTATCTTTTCTAGGGTTTCCACCTCCAACCTATGTTGTCCCCCCTCCTGTGGCTTTCTCCATGAGCACGGGATACACCTTCCCAGGTGGTGTTTCTGTCCCAGGAACCTTCCTCCAGCCCACAGCTCACTCGCCTGCAGGAAACCAGGTGCAAGGTGGGAAACAGTCCCACATTCCTTACAGCCAGCAACGGCCCTCCGGACCAGGGCCAATGACCCAGGGACCTCAGCAAACACCACCTCCTTCCCAGCAACCCCTCTCATCTTTACCAGCTCAGGCAACAGCACAGTCCGCTGGCCAGTTACAGGTCCAAGCTCTGGCCCAGCAACAGCAGCAACAGTCCCCTACAAAAGCTGTCCAGGGCCTGGGGAAGAGCCCACCACACCACTCCGGATTCCAGCAGGTAAACTTGACTAAATGTGATGCGCTAAGCTTAGTTTCAAAATAAATGGCAACATTCAAGATTTATGTTCTTGAATTACCTTTTCAAAACCGTTGTTAAAGACCTTAGCATGGAATTTTGATCTATGAACTTCTGGGCAAATTTGAAAAAGACCTGAAGTTTAGTGAGTATGAATGTATGATTCTGTAACTGAGAGGAAGGTACCTGCTGGAATGAGAAGGTGGTCATCTGGTTTCTGTGTATTTCTGTTTATAGACAAGGTATGAAAGTGGTATTTCTGATCAGGTATTTCTGTCTTAGGCCTTTCTCATTTTCTTGTGTGAGTAATGAAGACTTGAGTCTGAACCTTCACCCGCACGTTCTTTTTGGCTAACTGGGTTGCAGTGTCAGTTCTCTCACAGCTCTTAGTTTTATGCTCACGTTGTGCTGGAGAAATCTCCTTTCTGGCATGTCTGGACTCAATGGTGAGACCCTCCTGGTATTCTGGGCAGCAAACTGCTGGCTCAGTACCTTAGTTAAAGGTGTTTATAAGGTACTGGATTAGAGTAAGGATTATACTTGGCTGTTGGCATAAAGCTTGACTAGGGAGTATTAGAGACTGTGCATTTTCATGAATAACATAGCAAATCATGTGGAAATGCCTATAACTAGCAAGCCAGATTGACAATTTGAATGGAGTTAGGCATTCGGTTAATATTAATTGTTCATACCTGGTGGTGAAATCATGTGTGTCTGCTGCAGTATCCACAGACAGACTCATCAAAGCAGCTCTGGAACCCACCTCAAGTCCAAGGCTCACTGGGAAAGATCATGCCCGTAAAGCAGTCCTATTACCTGCAGACCCAGGACCCTCTAAAATTATTTGAACAGTCATTACAGCCTCCCGTGATGCAACAGCAACCTTTGGAGAAAAAAATGAAGCCTTTCCCAATGGAGCCATATAACCAAAACCCCTCAGAAGTCAAGGTGCCAGAATATTACTGGGACTCTTCTTATGGCATGGCTGACAATAGGGTGATGGCACAGCAGTCTAACATGGACCGCAGGGGAAAACGGCAAGGAGTCTTCCGCCCAGAGCAGGATGCTGTCTCCAGGATGACCTTTGAGGTAAAGATCCATGCTATAAGTGGTGAAAACCAGTGGGGCTCTGATATTCCTGATAACTCTAGGAATTTTCCCGTTTCAGAAACACTCTGTAGCCCTAAGCTGGTCAATGTGAGCTTATTTAGTAGGGAGCAGGATATCAGTAAATGGGATTCCAGCAAACAGTGATGAATTCTCCCTGTTAGTTGGCTGTGTGTGGGATCCGGCTCTTGAAGATTTGGTTTCAAGTAGTCGTTAAGTCTTGTTTAGTGTAGATGTGACATTAATCTCTGCACTGTGTCTGTCAGGTCAAGAAAGAAGCATGGCGGCTGATAGTTTTGGAGAAAATTCTTGTGTGGCAACTGATAAAAACCATTAAAGTCACCCAGATAACTGCAGTTGAATTATTACCCTTTAGATGAACTCTTAACGCCCACATAATATCTTGAGTGTGTTGAACAGCGGAGGCTGCAGTAGTCAGATTGAGATGAAATCGAAGATGGTAGGAGCAGTCTTGTTTTGGATTTTTTTTTTTTCCTGAAAATCCCACCACGCAGTGAGAGAGCTGAACAACTTGCTTAGCTCTTGGTTGCACTACTGGAATACTTTGCTTCTGTTCATGCAGTTGTGCTTTGTGTTGCTATTTATAAAACCTGCAATCTTTGTTATTTATTAACAGTCCTGGAGTTGTCTGTGAGTGCTTTTAGTGATGTTTATAGGGAAACTTAAACAGAGGCCTCTTTAAACCTTTGGTCAGATACATCGCTGTAAATGCACTCAGGATTTTCAGAAGGTCAGCTGAGATCACTTGTCTAATCCTTCAGAGAGAAAAGCCAGACAATATACAGGAGTCTGCCTCTACCCTGGTGTCAGGTTGTGGTTTATAGATGGAGACAAGGTCAAAGCCTTGTTCTTATCCGTAAAAGGGAAACCTTGCCTTGTTGCAAGCACAGTGCAGTATGGACAGAAGGTGTGCCTGTGATGCTTGTGTTTTAAGCATCCCTCACAAAATTCAAGATGTCAAGTTTGACCAGCCCGTTGCAGGGTTTTCTTGTCCAGTGGTCTGGTCAGCTGTACATTATTGTGGCAGCCATTAACAGTGGAAATAAGTCTGTTGGAATTTAAACTCTCAGAAATAGAGGAGGGAAGAAGATGCAAATGCAATTCTACTTGAAACCTAAATTACTCACGGGTCAGCTGTAGAAGAATAACTGTAAGATTTGTGTTCCTTGTCCTTGAATGTGAAAACAGGTTCAGTATTTGGCATGGATTGCAAAGGGATGCACACACTCCACTAACTAAAACTAGCTGCCCATCATTTTGATGACGCAATGCTCCTTCCAGTACATGTTAGACCACATGGTTAGTTTTACTTTCTGCTCAGTATTTTCTCTCTGTGTACCTCGACACACTTCTGCTGCACCACTTTCTCACCTTGCACTTCTGCATGCCATCTTCTGCCTTTCTCTTGCTGTTTTCTCTCATCCTGCTGTGGTTTAGCCTCTCCTCACTGTCTCTTGCTGTTCCCCTTTCTGCCTTCTGTTGTCTCACTGTGCTCATTTCTGTCACTAGGACCCCAAGAGCTCCCCTCTGCTTCCTCCGGACCTGTTAAAGAGTCTAGCTGCCTTGGAGGAGGAGGAAGAGCTGATTTTCTCTAATCCTCCTGATCTTTACCCAGCTCTGCTGGGGCCTCTCGCCTCTCTTCCTGGACGAAGCCTCTTTGTATGTATTTGATGTAATACTGCTGCTTCTCACTCTAACTGGCATCTCTTTCTTCTGTGAAATTTTATAAGAAATAGGAAATTCTTTTCTCTCCCCCATCCCTCCTGTCCAATTCCCTGCCTCACCCTTGACCTAGTGCAACAGCTCAGACCAGCTGAAGGCCCTCAGTGTAGCAATACCAGCAAGTTGGTTCAGAAATTGAAACAGTGGGCTTTTCTTGTAAGTACAGTCCACAGGAGAGATGTTGATGCATTGTTTAATGCACTTGCTCTTCTGCAGTTGTGTGGGGTTAGTAATAAGGGTGAGCGGGAGCACAGTGGAAGGTTCAGTTGTGGGAAGTCGTCAGAAGAAGTGTGGCTTATTATAATCTGCATATAAAAATTACATAAAGGTAGGGGGAAACTGCCCTACTAAATGCAGAAGAGATTGTAAAAGAACAAGATGATTTGGGAAGAAAATTGCAAGCAACTGCCTAATAATCAGCAACTCCTATAGAAATACAGTAATTTTTGACAGACTGAGATTTTTTTTTTTATACATTTATGTATTAAAACCTTTCTAGTTCACTAGCTGGAAGTTCTGAGCTGCTGAATTTGTAAATTGGCTCCAAAAATGCAGTATGCCTTTCTAGTATGGCTGCAAGCATGTTCATTAAATACTACTATTTCAGATTAGTAGCAGTAACAAAGAAGAGTTATTTGTGGCTCTACTTGAAATCTCTGATTAAGTCTTTTCTTCAATTTTACATGCCATCCCAAGGAGCCACTAGCAAAATAGACACCCATTTCTGTCTCATTAGATACCTTTGCTAAGAAACTAATAGCTGCTTCTTCACCAGCTTTCTTTGAAGATCTTACAGTTTCTGTCTGCTGACAAATGGAAGGAAATTCTCTGTGCAAGCTGTGTGGATATGCAGAGTGTGAATTTTGTCTGCCTTTTAAAACGTGTTTTCAAAGTAATGAGTTGTCACTTTGAAAATCTAACGAGCTAGGAGCTGCTTGCCGAGAAAATGAGGCTGTTTGTCTTGAGTTTACAGGATAAAAGCAAAGATATTGAGACCATGTTAAAGAGAGAGGGACGCTAGTTCAGGTTTTTGTTGTTTGAACAATAAATTTAAAAACATCTGACATGCTGAGCTGGTATGAGTGCAAGAGGACTTTTATTTGGAACAGGACTACAGCTTAATTTTGGATCACACGCAGTTTTACACATGACCTTACTAATTCTATGGCGTGGTGATCCTGATCCTAAGTTTGGTGGTGTGTGTTGTCCACCAGCAGAACTTTATAATTTTTCTTTGGTTTCTGATAACCGATCCTATTTCTTCCCTAAATAGGCTTGTTTCAGAGACACTATTTTTCACTGCTTAATCATTGTAAGAACTGAAGAGAAAGCTGAGAAATAATATGCTGGAAATAAGTGTATGAAAGGGGGTGGCGTAGATGATGGAAAAGTTATGATCCACGCTATCTTAACATGGAACCCCAGGGGAATTTTGGAACCTATGTGATAAACACTGGAGTTTTCTTCCTTCCTCTCTACAGTCATTTATAATGAAAACAAGAGAGCATTAAATTAAACTTGGACTGTTTAACCCAATTAAAAAAATCACAGCACTTATCTGCTCCTACTGTCTGAGAATGTCTATACAGCAGGGATGCTCTCAAAACCAAAAAATATTCTGTCATTAGCAACATATAGGAGTCCACACGTGTTTTAAAGAAGTCCTCTGATCACTGGGAAAGATCCTGTCTCATTTGTACAAGATTCTGCACAACTATAGGATTTTCTTTGGCAGAAATCTCCCCTCTAGATGTATCAGAGCATTACACTTACAATTTGCAAAGCTGTTCTGGCAGTAGGGTTTGTCCGAGACTCCTGGCTGTCGGGATTTTAATTTTTAGATATTAATTACAATTAGTAAGGAAACTACTGATTTTCTGCACTTCTTAGTTTGCTCTTTCTGTTGTCCATGGTACAGGAGCTAAAATACAAGGAAGGTTTTAAATGTGACCAAAAAAACCTTGGCAGTTGCTGATAGCATACTTTGCTCCTACTCATTACACTGAACGCTAACTGCTCTTTTTCCCCTATTTGTTTCTGAAGAAGTCCCTGCTGGAAAAACCATCAGAACTGATGTCTCAGTCATCGTCTTTCCTGTCCCTCAGTGGCTTTTCTCTTAATCAGGTAAGTGAGGACCTTTGCTGTCTGCAGTCCTTTGCTGTTTGAGCTTGCCATTAAACAAGGTAACATGGAAGAAATATGGGGATATCCTTTAGTTCAAACCAATGGAAAACCTGAAAGAAATCTGTATGGGTGCCTAGATTCAGTCAGTATTGGCAAGATTATATTTGCCTTTATCAGTTGTCTTCCCAAATTCATCATAGCTATAGTTCTGCAGACCTACTGTTGAATCTTGCTGAGTTCATGGGCCACTTGCTCTTAGTAGAATTGTGGCGTTGACTGAAAAGGTGTACCTCAAAGCCTTGTTATATGTAGGTTTTTATTCCTGAGCAATGGATTACCACTTTTAAAGATTTTGTGAAGGCTTTGCAGTTCAGCCAGGAGAAATCTGTTCTGATTCAGAATGTGATGGACTTCATGTTAAATAAAATGGTCAGAGAAAAGGGGGCTGGGGAGTAAAAAAATAAAACATTAGGAAAACATTTTGATCTATAATTGTTTTCTTTGTACAGTCCTAGTATTTGAAATAAATCCAATACCTAAACTCTTAAATTCTTTTTCTTTTTCTTTTTTTTTTTTTTCAGGAAAGATATCCAAATAACAGCATGTTCAATGAGGTATATGGGAAAAACATGAATACCAGCACAAAACCAGAAGTCACCCCTTCAGTTGCCCATCAGGAGACTTCACTATATTCTCTCTTTGAAGGGACTCCATGGTCTCCATCCCTTCCAGCCAGCTCAGGTAATCCTGGTAGTGTCTAGTGATTTAAGAGGATTCGAGTTAATTCTGAAACTACTTCAAGTTAAATGTAACTGGAAATTAAAAAAAATACCCGCTTGACAAGGTGTCTGAAGGTTTCTGTTTGTTTTTCTTTATATATCCTCATAAATATGAGGGGATTCTGTAATTAATATAGCGTAAGAACCTGGATTTTAATTGAAGTAGTTGAGCAGGAAAAAAGTTATAGGAGGTGTTAAATCCTGAAATCTCTTTGACTTAGATTCCTGACAAGCATCTGGGAGTAGGGCTTCAACTTAAACATCTGTAGGTTTTCAGTGTTGCTTCTTTGCAAAAAGCAGGAAGAACTGGATTTCATAATGTAGATATTTGAAAAAGAAACTGTATGACTGAAGAGTGTGGAGAAAAATATTGACAGTATTTTGGGGTTTTGGTTTGTGTGTTTTGGGGTTTTTTTGGTTTTGTGTTTGTTGTTTTTTTTTTTTTTTTAATGTTAAGCAGCCTACAAAGCAACCTTTTTTCCTTAGTAATTGTCTTAAAGGCATGAAACACAACTATTATGTCATGATTTTTATTCTCACTAAAAATCCAGAAGAATGTGAGGGGAGGAATTAGCTGAATCTAAGAAACAAGTGGATTTTAAATAACATCTGCACTGGATGAGATTTTTGGTTGCACTGAGACTTTTGCAGCCAACCAGGAATAACCATTGTGGGTGAAATGGAAGGAGTTGCACAGTGCTTTTATTCTAGCAGGATTTATGGCTCACATGGTTTCAACTTTCTTTCCCTTCATCTCTCCGTTCAAGACCTCATAGTCTCCTGTCACCCTACTATGCTGTGTTGTCTTCAAGCATTGTTGTTTTCTGCCTGCAGATAGGCTTTTCCATGCTTGCTCTCCTCTTTCGCTCAGTATTGAGTTCTGGTCTGAAATGCTTTAGGACTCATAGAAGTGTAAAACATTCACAGACCTGGGAGTTGGAGTTGTAAACTTGCAAAATCCTCAAGGTCTACTGGGGTTTTTTTTGTTGGTTTTTTTTTTTTTTTTGGTTTGTCGAGCTTGGAGACAGGTATGGGTTTTTTTAGTTTGAGAAAAGTTCTTCAAGAAATATAGGGAAGACTCACTTTGGATAGCCAGCCTTCTTGAGATTTACTGGGTTTTGGTTTTTCTGGTGAGCACATGTATGCATTAAATACAGGCATTCTCTTCTTGTATATGCACAAAAATTTTCACTCAGAACTTGGGAATTTGCATTATACTTGTGTAATGGAGGGAATAAAAACTGACCTTCAGCATTGGAGAAAACTGGGTGATGGCAGAATTTGCAGCAGCTCTAAGAAACTTAAAGTCAGGAGCCTTGCTATTTCTGTTGACCTTTTTCCTCTTGCCTTGTAATCACCAGATCATTCAACACCAGCTAGCCAGTCTCCTCACTCCTCCAACCCCAGCAGCTTGCCAAGCTCCCCTCCAACGCATAACCACAGTTCTGTTCCCTTCTCCAACTTTGGACCCATTGGGACTCCAGACAACAGAGACAGGAGAGTCGCAGACCGCTGGAAAACAGATAAGCCAGGCAAGTGCTGGGTTTCTGGGGTTTTGCAGAGCCAGCTGATGACGTTCATTTCGCCATGGTTTTGCTACATTCCTTTGAACTTTTCTTTCTCCCATATTAGCAATGGGAGGGTTTGGTCTGGACTATCTCCCAGCAACATCGTCATCTTCAGAGAGCAGCTGGCACCAGTCCAGTGCTCCCAGTGGCACCTGGGCAGCCCAAGGCCCTCCCGCTATGGAGGACTCCTCAGCTGTGCTTATGGAGAGCCTGAAGGTATGTTTGACACTGTGCTCAGGAATTGGGTGCTTGTCTATGGGGCCAGACGATCCGGTGATGAGCGTTAGCCTATTGCAAGTGTCAGAGTTCAGTGTCAGAAACCAAAGGGTTTTTGTGCAGATTCACTTATGCAGGCAATGTTGGAGGTGTGACCAGTGCTGGAAGATGTCACAGTTTTCCAGTTCCTGCTGTTCTAGAATATTTTGCGGAACAAGACCAGGCTGGCAGAACTGGAAAAAATTTGTAACATTTGGTTTGACTAGTTTAAAATTAGTAAACATTAATGTGGGATGAATTTTTATGGTAAGGAGGATTCTGGAAGAGGATAAGCTTCTTCCAGGGAGCCTCTCTTTAGAAGGCCTCTCTTTGAAGTCTGGATAACTTTCATGATAAGCCGGTATGACTGATAAAGAGAAGAGGGAGAATATAGAAAACTGTCTCCGCATTCTCGTCTGTAAGAAGGGGTCTGTCTAACGCAAGGAGGTGCAAGTGTTGGCTGTTTGTTTTTAGTCCATCTGGTCCAGTTCCATGATGCACCCTGGACCCTCAGCCCTGGAGCAGCTGTTAATGCAGCAGAAGCAGAAGCAGCAACGCGGACAAGGCACCATGAACCCGCCGCATTGAGACAGAGGTGGCAACCCTTGCAAATGAAGGCTCCATAAACCATGGCATGTTGGGTTTGCAGGACTGGCCCACACAGTCCTGTGCAGGTGGCAGCCCTCTCTTCTGTTCCTTGCTGTCAGGAGGGCGTAAGTGCTCCACCAACCCACTGAGTGTGCACAAAACGACTGCAGTGCAAGAAAACAACACCAGGAACTCTCCCATCCCTGGGCCCTCTGGAGGGAGAGAGGAACTGCTGTTTGTCTCACTCAGTAACCTGATATCACCGCCTCTCACCTTCTCCATCGTGCATGTCCCCAGCCACATGGGAAGTAAAAGCTGAGAATGAAAGGCAGATGGGAGAAGCCAATGAGAACTTCTCAATCCTTTTCCTCTCTTTGGGGAGATAAAATAGGAATCCATTAATGATTGCTTTGCTGACTGAGAATGTAGTTGAAATTACTCCTAAACATCTTTATTACTATCTCAGTAGTAAGATCACACTGAATTCTTCCGTACACAGACGTGCTTCGTAGTCAGTGTGTAGCAATGAAAGCCCCAGTTGCTGCTCCGGTCAGAGGTGGATGGTGGTGAGGTGGGGCTCTATCTCCTGGGCTGGCAAAGGAGTTTCATGAAGGAGAGTCTGGCACTTGACACCACTTCACCCTTCACCCAAAGGCTTTGGCTAGCCCCTGGGTGGGTTAGAGACTCCAGCATGAAATGCCCTCCGTTCAGTAGGTATTTGAGCTATAATCGGTGACGTGGGGCATTGCAGCACTCTGCTGGACAAGCAAGTTAACTGCTATGGGGTTTTAAATTAATGTTTGATTCCTGTACATTTTACTGTAGCATAGTGGCTAGCCCCACAAAGGGCAGGCTAGTCTGTGCATTCACAGCCTGACTCATTTTAATAGGTAGGTAGAAAGCTTTCAATGGTTTTTGGTTTGGTTTTTTTTTTTTTTCTTTCTCTCTCCATCCTCCCATCTCTGCTGGATGCTAGTAGTTTCATTACCGACGTGCAACATCTCACAGAAAATAATCAGGGGTCCAGCAGGACTGGGTAAAACCTACAGTCAGCCTGGACAGTGCGGAGCGTACGCACCCCCACAGGCACACATCAGCTCTGCAGAAACCCATCCCCCCGTGCCCCCCGCCCCCAGCTGCAGCCCCAAACTTTCAGTTCCAGAATGAAACTCAAGACAGCCGTGGACACGTGTGTAACCCACACATGGAAGAAAGCATAGTGCTGTTCATAGATGAAAAGGTGCAGAAGGGAAAAGGAAAATGTTTTATTTGCTATTTATTAGGGGGAAGGAAGACTGGAAACTTTGTTAAAGGAAAGGACAGCATTATTGTTAGGTTTCCCAGGGAAGTTATGGAAACAATCTCAATGTCCATTTGCTGTGTTGGCAGTAGGGGTTTGTGTGATGATTCAGGATCTCTGAGCTGGAAGTCAGCTGCAGAGCAAAGCACATGCAGGAGCCGAAGTGACACTGGAGCCTGGGCAGCCCCAAAGAATACAAAAAGGGAAGATGGAGGAGACACAATATCCCTCCAGGTGTATGAGCAGCTCCCCCGTGATCTCCACCTTAGCAACATCAACTTTTTGTTGCATTTCGAAGCTGTATTTCCTTTAAAAAGTCCAAAAAGTGAAGTTCCCACCCAGTGGTAATATGAACCAAACCCCTCTGTACTTCTCTCCGCCCCTCCCGGTTTGTGTATTGAGCTGTGTACCCAGGCAGCTGCAACATTCCAGTGTTTGAACCATCACTGACTCTTGCACCCTATACGAGCTAACCAGGTTCACCATCTCACTCCCGGCAGTTCCAGGGTCCCAGCCGCACCGTTCCACTTGTGCATGAGCATCTGGCCTTGGGAATGCGTCTGACTCTTGGCTGGGACTCCCCTCCTGCCCTCCGACACCTGGAGGAGCGAGGGAAGGGGCCCCCAACAGAAACTGGTTTGTGTCGTAAGCTTCTTTTGTGTTTTTTGTCTGTCTGTGCAAGAACTGCAGCTGCTGAAATCAGCTTTGCCTTTAATTAAACCATGTTCTCTCCATCCAGGTCTGTGTGTTGCATTTATTTCCCGTGTAACTCAGCTGCAGGCTTTTAAAAATGTGTTATTTTTCTGGATAAGTCAGAAGAAGGTTTGAAGTTGACTTTTTGTTTTTCTATTTGAAAGAGAACTAAATAAATCACAGATATTCTGGTTTGGGCTCAGTGCAGGTAATTAGATTGTGGTTTTGTGCTGCCTGTGTGCAATGCGTTTTATGTATGGAACCAAAACCAGATACAGGAGTAGCTTGTAAAGCTCTCCTTCAGTTGCAGGCTGGAGTACTTGAACCTATTGAGCACAGGTAATGGAGCTGGAGGAGGCAGATCCTTCTGCCATTGACCTGCCTGTAAATCAGGATGTTGGCTGTTTGCAGCCAGTTTCTGAACAGCATGCTTCTAAATATGTCAAAGAAAACTATGGAGATGCTCTGTGTGTTTTGTTTTTTTTTTTTTAAATGACAGGTGTTTATTGTATCCAAACAACTCTTCAGAGTAAGTTCCTTTAAAAATAAATACGAGATGTAGGTTATTGGCAGAGTGGGGTTCTCCAAAACTTGCGTGATAGGATCCAGAGTGGGGAAACTGCTGCCCTTAGCCTCTTTTAAGCAAAGCACTCCCAACGCTGTAGGTGGCTGGCTCTATCTACAGCTCGTATATTTTGAGGATGGGGCACTGTAGATAATTTTAAATTGCCCGAAGGTCTAGCTGTTGGAGAAGGTAAAATAGTGTGGAGGTAGTGCCAAGGGTAGAGGCGGGCAGACCTCTTGGATAGGGAAGAGGGCATCAAAATTGCGTAGGCTTTTATATAGGGGACGACTTTGCTGCTGACGACCTGCTGAGATTCCAGGCAGCGTCTTTCTAAGTTACTGTCTCTTCTGACTGCTGAGAAAAAGCTTTGAGATATGGCTCCCAAAGGTGAAAAAAATGTGTATATTTTTTATTGGTGGGTGTTTTTAAAGTCACTGTGGTGACCTGTGTGGCTCCTCTCCCCTGAATTGCCAATTGGAGCAGGGCGAGGCTGCACAGCATCTCTTGTTTGAGTTCTTGGGATTGGCAGTAATGTTTTAAGGAAGTAAATGCTGTTGGAAGTTCAGCCTTTCCTGGTCTGCAGCTTCCTGAATGCCAGTTCCTCTTCTGGATCTGTTGGCAGGGCTGTAAATGGAAGTGGCACCACCCTCTCGTGGGTTTTCCCAGCTGCTGGCTTGTCCGTGTAAAAGCTTTGCTAAGGATAGGGTAGGTGGGACAGAGCTATTGCTAGCAAGTCTCTTAGTAAGCACAGTTTTTAGGACTGAATGTATTCCTAACGGAAACACAATTAGCAACTTTTGCATTGTTCTCTAAAACAGGTACTGATTAAAAGTAAAATAAAAAATAAAGCTTTTAATACAAGTAGCAATAATATTTTAAATCAATTTTCAAATGCAATGATTAATATGGAAACTTCTTAATTGCAACAGATGAATTCTTAATTCCTTTCCATGTCCACAACTTTAAGCTCTTCTGAAATCACATCTCCAAGTCTTTAGTGTTAGAGTTCTGAACAAAAGCGGATGGGAAGATGCCAATCTTCCCATTGCACTGGCCTTCTAACCAGTCTTCATTCACTGGAAGATAAAATTGACACAACTTTTGTCACCCTAGGGATGTACAGGAGCATAATAACCTCCACGTGCTACAGACAGCCCTGAGATCACCATTCTAAGGTTTTCTGCTGTTAAATAACTATGTTAAAGCCTGGTAGAGAGAGGAATGTGGAGGAAAGGGGCTGAGGGGGAACGAGGTAGAGAATCAAGTTGTAAGGTAAGAAAGAACACAGTGCTGAACCAGAGTAGGAAAAGTAGATCAAAATAGAGACCAAGGGGCTCACAAACTGCCTTGAGTACAAGACAGTGGAAACAAAGTGACTGTGGAGAGCAAGGAAATTATCTGAAACCTTGCACTGTCCTTCAAGATACTTCAAGATTCATCTCAAAAAGTATCTTTTCTTTTTTTTTTTTTTTTTTTTCATTAAAACAATTTCTTATGTCTTTGTTTCACTCAGAGGCTCTTCTGAGGAGGGAAACAGATGCCCTGTACAGGGTCTGTACCCAATTCTTTACTCGATGTGGGCTCACCTCCAGCTTTTGTTGGAGCACAATAAATCAAAAACATGCACTGGATCTTGCTGAGATTTAGTCTGTATTTAAGCACCAATTCTCATAGAAACGCTAAAGACTAATATTAAAGAGGATCGAGGAGACTAATGGAAGATTGTACCCTTAAAAAGAAAACGAACCAGAGGAAGTTGCTAGGTGAGAGAAATGGGACAAGTAGCATTCTGGGATGTAACTGCCTTCATTCCTAATGTAAGGCATTGTGCGGTGGCCAAAACGAGGCTGCATCTTTAAAAAATAAACTGCGATCAGTAAAGTTAAACACAGCTCAAGTGAAACTCCCATCTTGAAACTGTTTAAGCAAGGGGGTTGCAGGAACAGGAGTGTGATGAAAATATGTTGGAGGAAGTGTGTATAACACTGAGACTTGGGTGGGAAGCCCATGGTAGAGCTGGAAGAGCTCTGCCTGCGCTATAGCACAAGGCAGTTGCCATGGAAGAAGGCACTCATAGAAAGCAATCTTGCAGACTTTAGGTCCTGCTTGTTTTGTGGCTTCAGAGAACTGGCTGATAAGTTGAAAACCCTTTCCTTCATCAGTAGTGTGTAAAGCAGAGGCTGGAAACACCTCAGTATATTGGATATTTTTTTTTTCCTTCATGGGGATGAAGCAAATTTGCCCTGTGAATCTGGAAACTGGAAGCTTAGTGACACAGCTTTTAGCAATGTGAAGGAAAGCAACTCTCATGTGTCCTTAGGTTGTCCTTTCCCCTGGCTTCCACCTGCTACCTCGTGCAATCTCTGCAGGCTGCTTTTCTAACCTGTCTTGTGCAGTGCATTCAGTGCAAGCTTTCTCAGAACTGCCCTGCAGCAGAAATCTGGGCAGCTTACTTTCCATCTAAAGGTGGCAAACTGCAGGAGGAGGTTTGCTATCAGTGAAGACTGCCTGAGCCAGGCTGTTGCTCTGCAAGTCCCCAGCATGAAGCAGTTTGCTTTGGAGGACTGGAGAAAAGAGGGAAAAGAGATTGAAGTCCCTAGTGAAGCTTGTAGGCTCCACTGAAGAAAACGTGTCCAGTGTCTTGACAAAATACCTGAGAATTTTTGGCCTGCCTGGCAGATGTTGGGAACTCACATCATCCCTCCCTTCCCCTGTCACAGAAGGAGCACAATTACCTTTGGATAAAACAAGTATCACATCTCCTGCCTGGAACTCCAGGTCTTCAGGTTGGGTGGCTTCGTAATTGTACTGTGCTACAACTTGGGTTGGTCCCATCTCCTCTGGCGGTGCCTCCTGTGGTGACTCCTCTGGCTTGCTGTCCAGTAAAACTCCCTCTCCCTAGGGCAGAAAATAAGCTGGTAAGCAGAGCTTGTTTCTCTTCCCCTGGTACAAAGAAAAAGGAGAAGCCAAAAGCTCTGCTTCTCCTCCCACTCTTTGCTCCTCTGCCTTTTAAGAGGTCTCTGGCTTGTTTTGGAAGCCATAATCCTGCGCTCATGGCAAGGAAAGCAAAGGCAACATCTGCTTAGGTTCTTTGCCAGGAGCAGGCAGAAGAGGTGGCTGCTGCTGCTAGCTGTCACTGACCTCCGTGATGTCGCACCACACTGTCAGACAGTTGTCCTTGCTCTGGCTCCAAGCTGCCTCCAGGTTCTTCGCGCTCAGGGTCACTAGCGCTTGGCTCTCTGCAGGCTTGTACCTGGGTGTGCAGAGGATGTGGGATAAGGGTGGGAGCCCTGAAAACACAGCTGTGGCTCCCTGTAGCGGGCAGTGCCTCACCTCAGCTGCACATGCTTGGGCTGGAGCTCCAGTTTCTTGCAAACCAGGTCCAGGAGCTCTGTGTAGGAGAGGCTTGGCTCGACTTGCAGGGCGACTGTATATTTGTAATGCACCTTGAGGATGTGGGGGCTGGAGACGGCTGCTTCGGCCTCCTGTGGGCGGTAAGCTGGATGTCAGAGCTTGTGTGGCGTGGTGAGGGCAGGGAGAGGGACCAGGATGTGGAAACTGGTTGCCTGAGTCAAACCTGAGTTGCGGGGCATCAGCTGGCTGCTGGTCAGGGAGACATCTCTGCTAGCGTGTGCAGCCTGTGATACTTCCCTCAGGGCAGCTCAGCAGTTGTGCCACCCAGGCTACGGTTGGATGTGCAGCTGGTTGGCAGCCCTGGGCTTGTCCCAGGAGATAGCGCAGTAATAGACTAGGCACTTGGCAACCAAACTGTGGCTTTCGTGTGACCAAATTTGAGGCCGCGGGTCAACCAAGGTAAGAGTCATACAAGGGCTCTGCTGACAGCCCTGGGCCCACCAGGGAGTGGACCTGGAGGAGAATTCCCAAAAAGCAGCCCTAGTCACCTGGTTGGGTCCTGATGACCTGCTGGCCCCTACCCCTGTCGTTATGCTTTGGAGAAGCTCCGGAATGATGAAAACCTGAAACACTTCTAAGGCCATGCAGCTTGCTGGGAATGCCAGCACCTTTCAATGTGCAATAAATGCAGATTTGTAACATCAATGGGACCTCGGGGTTTATATTCACAAGATGTTACCTTTGCTTCATCTCTTGGCTGCACCACAGTAGCAGGAACGTAGTCTGTGGAGGAAGAAAGAGGTCGCTCAGCAAGTGGGACAGGGTAAGCATCGCTGCTCTGCTCCTAAATACAAGTTCATATCTCCTGCAGCCCTTCTCAACACCTGTCATTATCTGCAGCAACACCAACGAACCCTGGAGCCAGCAGTGGTCCCTTGAATGGATGCAGCATCAGCTGCGATGGGTTTCATCCTTAAGGTTTAGGTATAACCACTGAGCAGAAACTTGGGCTCTGTGCCTTCCCTTTTATAGGGATGAGAGCTTTACGGGTGGGATATCTTTCCGGGAGGGATTTTAAAAAAAAAAAAAAAAAAAAGGAGCTGCTGTTTTTAGTGTCTTTGCTCTTCTGATCTTCCCTAGGTCCACACTGAAAACCCAGGCAATCCCTGTCCTTCACCAGGGTTATAAAGCTAAATTCAGACCTCCAGGTAGGGTGATTTCATGCAGGTTTGTTGAAGTCTCTTCACAAGGATCTGCTCTACATTTTGTCAGTGCTTTGACATGATTGTGCTCATTATGGGAAGAGACAGAGCTACACTATTGAATACAGTCCCACTGCTAGATCTGTGATGGCTTTTAGTACCATCAAGATACTTTTTGAGGTTGTTGGGTTCCTGAGCTGTTTGCCCTTAACTCCCATGAGCCACAGCCATCTTCTGTATCAGCTTTACCACTGGACTGCCTATGAGGCTGCTCTGCTTGGGACACAAGGTCTGTCCTGTCAGTAGCCTTTTGGTCCACCTTTCTCCACCACCAACTGACTCAGGCTCACCTCAGCGCAAGGAGCTTGGCAATTGGTTGTCTGTGTATTCCTACTTTTCTTGGCAGGTTGGCTGTTGATAGCCAGAATAAACTGCAGCAGGTTAACACTGGTGCGGGACGGTCTCTGCACGGTGATATTTTATACCCCAGATGTTTTTTTTTCCTGCAGCAGCGTGGAACTCAGCTTAGCTGCAGGCTTCTAGCTCCGAGCACTGTGTAATGTTTTCTAGAGACAGCAACTCAAAACACTTCCTCCCCGCTCTTTGTTTCAACTCTCGTTCTCACCTGCCTGCGACTCACATGCTCCCCAGCTTTAAACAGCAATTTCAGACCATGCACCTGAGCACTCCTGCAGCAGCACAGATGCAGGCAGCAGAGCCCTATTTCAGATTCCCAGCATCCTGAAACAACTGTGCTGGGGGCGATGTGTCCCTGCCCCAGGCCTGGGACATGGGACAGTGGGTAGCGTTGGCCAGGACTCCCCTTCCCAGGGCAACTACAGCTCCTTGAAACCTAGCCCAGCTCACAGCAGCACTAAAGCCATCGCAGGTGCCTCGCTCTAAGGAGAAGTCTGTAAGGAACCTTCTACTCCAAGACTTGGACAAGCTGGGTGACTTGGCCTGATCCTATTCCCAGGCCCTTTTTCCCATTAGTTGCTGTGCTAATTAAGAGTGTGGAGGGATTTACTTTCCTTGGGGACCCACATGCTCTATTTTACTCCATCCTCAGCACAGCAGTTGCCATCTCTGCCTCCTGCTTTAATACCTCTCCATCCTTGACTGCAAATGGGCTGAAGAACAAGATGGAGGTGAACCCCACCTCTGGTCTCAAAGCCTGAGCCACAGCACAGAGGAGACAGTCTGCAACCTGGTGCCAGGGTTTTGCCCCTAAGGCACACCCGTCCCTTCAGCTCACCCTCACTGACCTGGTGCTGGCCGCCGTGGCTTCTCTGGAGCGGGGGAGCTGGGTGGCTCTGGGATCTCAGCTTCAAGAGGGGTTTCTTCCTGTGCCGGATGGGAAGAAGATAAGTGTTGTCAATCCCGTCCTTCCTAGAGGAGCTGAGGCGCTGCTGCCCCATGGAGTAATCCCTCCAACCTGCTATTTTCCCAAGGTCTGTTTGGGGTCTTGAACTGGGGAGAGGTGACTTCGCCACCTCTTATCTTTGGCATTGCAACCCACCATACAGGGGGCCATCAACGCATCATCTGCCCAGATTTTGCAGGCCTGTTAAGTCATGTTAAGGTGACACCAACCCCAGCATTACAAGGGGGAGGGAGTTACAGGTATGTGTTCTGTTGGAAGGCCCAGGATAAGTGGTGGATGAATGTGTGGGGATCTTCCCTCCCCAGGACACCATCTGCTCCTGGGCCTCCTTACCTGGATATGGAGCTTGTTCTGGAGCTCCACAGGCTCAAGGTAGTTGCAGGGGACGATCCCTTTCTGCGGGAGGAGAGACAAATGGGGATTGCTTGGCAAGGAGGCAACCCACCGCTGGAGGATGCAACTGAGTTTGTCCTTGCCCTGCTCTGAATCCAGGTGAGTCCCTGAGGCTTGAAGGTTAGTTGCTGCAGGTTGGATGGGTTTCACTGAACGCTGTGGCCTGAGCCAGAGTGGATGTAAGGGACTTAAGTCAGAAACTCATTTAGTTGCTGACAGCAAGGCTTTGCCCTGCAAGTCCTCTGCAGAACCTCACAGCATCCGCCCCATTGTTTGGCCCCTCCTGCCAAGCATGCCCCTGGTACCTTTCCATTGAACACCACCGTGGCCCAGTTGTCCTTCTCTTTCTTCAGGACAAAGACAATGTTTCCCGGCAGGACCTGCAGTTCCTCGGCAGTCTCAGGGGTGAACTCGTACAGGACGCGGTGTGGCTGCCCTTCGAGGGCCCTGAGTGCAGGGGCAGCAGCCAGGTCAGGAAGGTGGGCAACATTGTTTTACTTTGTAAGGTGAACCCAGACCTCCACCTCTTTGTTTCTATGATCCATTCCCTGCCCCCCCCAAGTTCTGGGTGCCAGCTGGACACTCAGCTGGGATCCTGCAGGAGGCTTGGACCTGGCTGCATGGGTTAGCAGCATTACCTGTCCTTCACACAACTCACCTGAGGATTTCTGGAGTCTTGGGCCTGGGTGGAGGACCAGAGGCCTGCCGACAAGAAGACAAAAAAAAAAATTATCAGTAATCTGGAGGCCTTTCTCTTGCCTTGTAGAAATGTCCTGCAGCCTTCTACCGTGCCTGCCATCACCCCTACATGATTCCTTTCTCCCCGTGCTGGTGTCAGGTCAGACAATTTCAACCTAAAGGGAGTTTTGTTCTGCTTTGCAGACAGCTGTAGTAGGTTTTTGGCTCTCTGCCACCATGATGTGTAAAGCAACTGCCTTAAGCGTTGTAAGGACTATCATTGGCTTTGTTCCTTCAAAGGAGCAGTTTCCAAATTCTTCCACCTGCAGTTGGTTTTCAGAGGCACAATCCTGTTTTCACGTGTGATTTTCATTTCAGCTTACAGAGGGGTGAGATCACAGATTTGGGATCAGCTGGTTTAAACTAAGTTGTGCTTCCTGTTACTGTGCTTGTAAAATCCCCAGCTGCTGCTGCTGTACTTTATGGTCTCTCCTGCCTAAGCAGTTTAAGGTCTCTAGTGGATTTATCAACCCTCTGAAGAAGCTACTTGAAATAGTCCTGACTCCTGCAGCAAGGTATCAATGCTTGGCTGCACTGAGGAGAGTGTATTTTATTTTGCATCACAGTGCTGTAGGCTGCAGCAGCTGTGCTTTCCCATACCCTCTCAAAAAGCTCCTGTAAAAACTCTTAGGTGCCTTTAGAGATGGAAAGATGCTGCTATGTCATTAGGAAAATGGCAATGAAAATGCGAAGGGCTTCAGGAACTGAGAGGAGGATGGAGAATGCAAGCAAAACTGCTCTTGCTTCTCTGATGGCTTGAGCTGAGACAGATGAACTCAATGAATCTTACAGGGAGGATCTGAGACCACTCCCTGATGAAAGCCATTGCCCCACAGCGAGAGTGAGGGCAGAGGATGTGCTGCCAGAACACTACTTCCCTGTTCAGGGAACTGGTTTGACCTCAACCACATAAGTAGGTGGGTTTGGGCTGCGCTCTCAGATGACAGAGAGAGCAGCTGAGATGTGGGGGCAGTGTCTGCCTCCCACCTGTGGAAGTAGTGGAAAGTTCATGGTGGCAATGCTGCTATTTGTAAGCCAGAGCCCTCAGAAAGCTGTGGGATGATACCCATCCCCACATCCTCCTGAACTTTCACCGAGAATGCTGTTCACTGGTGATGTCTTACCTGTGGTTGGAGTGGAGCAAATCCTGAAAAATCATCCTTGTCCACCACGGATGCCACCACCTAGAGCCAAAGACAGACAAGTAGTTACTTGGTGCTTGTGGACCTCTCAGACATCTATCTGCCCTCCTTCTTTGCTGTTGGCCAAGCCAAGCTCCTCAGGATGCTTCAGGTTCAAGAGGGTCTGTGATTTTAGTCAAAGCATCTTTGACTACAGGCTCAGTGCTTCAAGGCATCAAAACTCACCTCTCAGCTGTGGTAAGTTCTCCCCACCATTACTGCAGTTAGTGTCATTATAACCTAAAAGTTTCTATTTAGGGAAGGGAGTCAGAGAGTCCAACTCAAGCCCTTAAACATAATTTAGAAAGTTCATAAATGTTTGTATGCAAGTTTCTGGGGATCCCCGGACACTCAAGGAGCTGCCTACCTCTCAGTCATCTGATTCTCTAGTGCCTGGACAACCGATGGTTCCCATTATAGAGGATTGCTGCTTCCCAGGACCTGAGCCCAAGGCTGATATCCCAGTGCTTGGAATTTGCACACTCATGGGAGAAAATCTGGCTCATTTATCCAAGCTGAAAAGCCCCTTTCAAATGGAGCAGAGGAAGAACTAGAGGTTGTGGGTATCAGATTTTAAATAGCTTCTTCCCTTCCCAAAAAAATCTTGGCTCTAATTGAAGCTCCAGTGGGACCTTTCCAGCTCGTTGCTGACTGACTGTCCCTCATGTCTGGCTAAGGAGAAAAAATGAAAATAGGCCATGCTCTGCAGAAACATGCTTTCAGCTCCTCTGTTCCTGCAGAATCCCTGCTCCTCAAAAGACCCCTACATGCCATCTGTCCCTCCACACCTGGGGAATCCCCAAGGCATGGACCAGCTCCATATCTTTGGCTGCCCACCAAGCAGCAGATAGCAGCTCAGAGGGGTGGTGAGAGGATGGTTAGCAGCTCTCCTCAACCCACAGTCTTGGCCTTAATAAATAAGATTATTTCTTTCTTACCATAGCCTTCCCCAAATAGTCCTTCTTCTCCAGCTGAGCCACTTGCTTTTCGTTTGGTCTAAACAGCTTCCCTGCAGGAATGGCCACCAGCTCACAGAGGTTCTGCTTCTGTAGCACAGAGAAGTCATAGTGCTCTTCAGAGGTGAGAGCAGGGACTGTTTTGCTGTCCCCTGCCTTGTACCTCTGGGGTTAAGGTCTCGCTCCGCAAAGTCAAAACACCACTGTGACAGCCCAACCCCAGCTTTGACACAGTCCATTTAGCCTGGTCTTCTCATCCCTGCCTCCCCAGTGACCTAAATCTCTTCCCACCAACTCCTAATGCAGTATGACACCCCCATTTTGCACAGCCCACTGCATTTTTCTCCTGCTCTGCTAAAGCTGTAGCAAAAAGGTGGTTTCTCTGTCACTGGGCTTTTTCTCCCTCCTTCCTGTGGTGCTGCTGTGAGCAAACATGGTGGCTGTAAGACTTGCTCCTCCTTACCAGGATGGCTTCCATTGCCTTGTCAATCTTGTTGTGCTGGGGCTCGCTCTTCATGCTCATGGCCAGCGTCAGGTGCTCCTCAGCGTTCTTCCAGTTCTCAATTGTGGCATACACCAGTGCAATGTTATAAAGTATCTGCCAGAGGAATGGGAGCAAGAAATGAGCTCTTAGAGCAGCCAGACCCTTGCCAGGAGTATGGTGAAGGAGAAGACAGCAGGGTTGTGGCACCACACTGCACCAGCTTGCTTTTTTGCAAAGCACAAAGAGAAGCTGGCTGTCTTCTCCTTACATTTCTTGAGATGCTGAATGATCCTTTGGGATCAAAACTACCAGTTAAGTCTTTCTCACCTCACAAGCAAAGAGCTTGTACCGCAGCCCCAGGATCTTGTAGTCGATGAGCTGGTTGCCTCGCAGCTGGGCCAGTGCCTCTTTGAAATCCTTGATGGCCTTTTCATGGCTGTGGAGCAGAGGACAAGGGCATCACCTTACTTGTGGTGGCATTCTGTCTGCCTGGTAGCCCTCGCAGATGCCTCTAAGTCTTTACTTAAACTTTCTTGAGTTTAGTTGGGTCTCTCCTATCTCCTCACAGTGTTTTCAGAGACCCTGGATGAGGAGAGGTGCTCCAAGTCTGGTGTTAATCCCAAGACTGCACTGCTGATGAACAGGAACCTCTGTTTTACCTCAAGGGGTTGCAGTTTGGCTCCTGTGGTACCAACCTGCCTGGGGTTGTCTTCAGCTGAAGGCTGGCGTCTCTGCAAAGGGCAAAACCAAAACTTTAAAGCCGTCCACTCACTTCTGCCTCCGGTAAAACACGGTCCCTCGCTGGAAATAAGCCACGGCCAGGTGCTTGTCACAGCTGATGCTCCGAGTGAATGCCTGCATGGAGGTAGGAGTCAGGCAAAAAGGGGATGAGAAGGGGAGACCTTTAAAAAAATGAGGCGATAGAGTGGTTATACCTATCCTGCTTTAGCTAAGAGTCCTAGGCTGGGCTCTGTGGGCTATGTCTCGCTGCAGCTCTGGGCAGTGGGTGGCAGAGGCTGCACCAGGCTCCCAATTTTTTTGAGTTGGACCCATCTGCCACCACTTGCTCAGCAGCTTACTGCCCCCGTGGTCACCTTTGGGAGAGAGGGAGGGCAAGCAGCAAGCTGTGCACCTCTTCTGCTACTTCGCCTCTGATTCACTGAGAAAACAGGTTCAGCAGGAACAGCCCAGGGGTGTTATGCTTCATCCCAGTTTTGAAAGGCCCAAATCCTTCCCTTGGTGAGACCTTGGACCTTAATTCCTCCTCTTCCTGCTGTGTCCATCTGTCTGGCAGGTCTGTGTGCAAACTCACCAGCGCCTGCGAGCAGGAGTAGTGACTGTACCTTACCTCCTCTGCCTCTGCCAGCTTCCCCAGAACAAGGTGGATGCAGCCGATGTTAAAGCAGATTTTGGCAGGGGGGTTCTGGACTGCCATGAAGGCATCCAGGGCTGCCCTCCACTCCTTCCTGTCGGCCGCACACACCCCTTCTTGCCACAGCCGGATTGTCTCCACCAGGGACATGGTGCGGTGGGAGTGGGATGTGGGGTCCCTGACCGTGTCGTGGGTCTCGCTCCTTTCCTCGTCCTTCCTTGCAGTGCTGCTCGGCCTCTCTCTGGCTCCCCTCTGCCTGTACTTCTGCCTTCCCCGCTGCCAGTGTCGCAAACCTGGCAGGAAGTGGCCTCACACACGTCAGTGAAACGCAGCCCCAGGATGGGGAAGTGGGGGAGACGCTGCCCTTGCTGTGGCAGGTTTCCACGCTGAGCTGACACGGCTTGCATTCTGGGTCCTCTCTGGCAGTCGCTCCTCACCTCTTTGGGTTTTGCTTCTCTGGGTTCTTCGCGAAAAGCCATGGATTTTCTTGGCTGGGTGGTTGATCAGGTCAAATTTAGGGTTGCACTGCAGCTGAGCCCCTTATGCCTTCCAAAGTGCGGCCCTTGAGGGAGGTAGTTGCTAAATGGTTCCTGCGGGCATCTCCTGGCAGGCACAGCTGCCTGCAGCTGGGCTGGGGCTATCCTGCCTGTCTGCCCAAGCAGGAAGGCAAAGTACAGCCCAAGGCACTGCCTGGGAAATGTTTTGTCCTGCCCATCCCCCACCGTGATGCCCCAGTGAGGAGCTCTGCTGCTGGGGGTGTGCAGATTTGCCCAAGGATGGGGCTTCGGGGGACAGCAGCTCTGCTGTGCTGACCCCCGGCAGTGGTGGTAACTCACACTCAGCCCAACATCACTTCAGTCAAGGTGTTTTATTGCCAATGGAGTGTAACCTGGCTCTGGAGAGCTGCTGGAAGGAGAGGGGGACACTGAGCACGTGGCAGCTGCAAAGGCAGTGACGGCAGGGGTCTAACCTGTTGACTCAGAAGGTTTGGAGCTGGGTGCTCCACACGTGGTTTCTAAGTGGTTTTGGAATTACTTTGCCTCTGCCTCATCTACCAACGACGTGATGCATATTTTGTAAGAGCTGAAAATATGTCAGCAAGACTTATCCCTCGTGTGTTTACTCACACTTCCCCAGCAAATTGCACAATGCCAACAACAGGAGGGAGACCGCAGAGAAGACTTTTGACTTCCGGTCAGGAAGAAACCTGAGCCGCTAGAGAGCAAGGACTTGGTTTTCATTCAAAAGTAGGACCAAGCCCATCCCTGAACCTCAGGGTCTCTTTGGTTCTCCAGTTGTAAGTGTGTCTTGGCACCCCTTTGCGCCCAGATGACTCCCGTGTGCTTCCTACAGGAGCACAGAGGAGACTCTGACCTCCAGAAAAGCAGAGGGAAATGGAACCAACCGAAGTGATGCTGAAGGAGAGTGGTGGGAATAACAACACAGTGAGTGTGAGAACACCCCTCTGAGATGCCTTTTCTCATTCCTTTGAGGAATGGGAGACCCCGTCTAGCAGGAATTGGTTCATTTTATCGTAGGGATAATTTCCTGGTCGTTTAATTATCTGAATTGGCACACTGGTAGGGCCAGGTTGATCCCAAAACTGGTACAAGGGGAGCTGGAGGAGGATGCGAGATCACCCCTGTGACAAGTGTTGGGTTTTTTTTTCTTGCCTTTCAGAGAAAGATCTCAAAGGTGCAAGCACAGCAAATGCTCAGAGCAGCTATCCTTCTGTTTGGTTATTTTTAATGTAACTTTCAAGCAATTTCAAAGCACACCCTTTCTAGTAAGAGTGAGCTTCTTGTTCCGCTTTCTCTTACCAAGTTGATTTAGCAGGCAAACTTGTTCCTTCTACAATAATGTTCAAGGGAAGTGAGTAACAGAGGTGGTTCCATCTCCCATGGGAAATTCTTGGAATCCAGCACAAATGCACATCTCCAAGAGATGGTTAATAAATATGTAGAAATGCCCCAAATCCAGATAGGGTGCAGCAGTCATTTTTAAGTTTGTACAGCAACAGGATGCACAAGTTTATCATAATTTCTGGAGAGGAGACCAAAAAAAAAAAAAAAAGACTGATCCAGCCACTAGAAAACATTACATATGAGGAAAAACCGAGGGGATTGACCTTGTTTGGGAGGAGATCTATAACACAGGAGGAGTGGAGGAGACTGAGCATGTCCAGCTGCTTCCCTGAAAGGCAGGTCTGAGCTCGCTCTCTGCATAGGACCTGATTTTTTTGGCTTGCTCCCTAAACAGTGGCAGGGAGGGAGGCAGGAGCCCGCGGGAACTCTTTGGCCAAGTGATGGATGAGTCGGAGCCCAGGGCTTGGCAGGCACTGCAGCTCCAGGCAGCAGGAGGACAGCAGTTTCTCTCAGCTGTTACAAAAGCAGGATGTGACTGATAAAGTGCCATTGCCACACACTCTGGCCAGAGCTAAAGGCAGCAGTGGGAGGTTTGCAAGTGAGCCTCAGAAATGCTGAGCCTTCCTTGCAGAGCTCTGCAAATGCTGTCCATCTTTGAGTTGGTCCAATCTACACAGAGTACTTTTCATTGAAGGCTTCCTTCTCGTAATGGGAAGGGAAATGTGTTTTGCTTAACAAAATTGTTTAGGGATTTTTTTCTTCTTTGCCCATCTTTGTCTGTTTTCCTCTTTTAATCCTTTGAGTAAGATGGCACAACAGGTTTCTAACACCTTCTCTGTCTGGGTGCGTGCAAACTGCTGGTGTGAGTGGGAATGAGAGAGGTATGGGGCCAGGAGCTCAGGACAACCTCCACCAGCCCCAGCTGCTGTGAGATGGCTTTTTTTTTTAACTAGATTCACTTTTTACCTTCTTGTCAATCAGTTAACAGAAGAAATGCCTTCCTGCAAATCTTGCACTACTACCCCCACATTGGTGTATGTCTTTTAGAGCATCCCTGAATGCAGATGCAGAAGATGTATTTTTTTATGTAAATGTTGCTAAATACATCATAGCCTAACCCGAGGGGAATCTGGAGAATCTTAAGATCACACTTCTTGTTGCCTTCATTTATCTAATGCCACCTAGAGGCAGCTGAAAAGCTTTGACATCAGCTGTTTTGGAAAATATTTTTCACTTCTCTGGGATTACGGCTTTTTATTAATTCTTTTTTAAAAAATGAGGATTAATTGGTGTCTTAACCAAACTTGAATAGAATGAAACAGAGAAGCCAAACAGAGTCCATGGGAGAGCTGTAAGGTCAGAGCCATCACTGCACATGCCCAGGAGACTAAGGATTCTGCGTGTGTCGTTGAAACCCAGATGTCTTTGCAGCAGGGCCAGGTCTTCCACTTTGCGTGGCCAGTGCCTCCTGTTGTTATGCCTACGTTCCTCTGAAGAAGTTAAGCAAGAAGAAGGACCCTAGGAAGGCAGGGAAGGCACCAAATGGTTGAGGGGTAACCACGCTGCTTCCTGTCTGCATTGAGGCCCCGAAGACATGGGGCGCTGTGCCCCTTGCCAGGGAGCGGGAGGTGGGACGAGACAGGCTGGGTGACAGGGCTCTGCTGCCCTGCTCAGAAAGGCACAGCTGCTCCAGCTGCGACTCAGGCCCATGTCTGCCTGCATCCACAACATGCAGCTGTGGCTGTGCAGGTTTCAGACTGTCCTATGGAAAATAAGGGAGGAGGAGGTGGGGTGGAAGAAAAAAAGGTTATTACTGAAGCTATCTTCTTACAGGTTCCTGAGTGAACGTGGTGCAGCAGGAACACTTTGGTTTGAGCCGTCTGAAGGCACTAGCTCCACTTTTCCAACACAGTGACTTGAGTAACTAACAAGAGATATCCTTCAGATGTTGGAGTGCACAATGCCAGGTTTGTTTGCTCAGGCCCTTCAGAAGTTTAAGCCAAGTGCCATTAGTGATCACGTAGGCACACGCAGTCACCCCACCCACAGGACAAGCCCAGGACCATATCTGTGCTTAAATTATTATTAAAATTAGATGTTAATCTTTTGCAGCTGGGGCAGGCAGAGACAAACAAAAGCCCAACTGTGAAATCAGGAGAGTCACTCCACACAACAACCCTGCGAGGCCATTACCCTTTTCCTTCTTTTGTTCTCAGGAAAGCATCTAACATTAATGGTTGTGAAGAACTCGCCCTCTGGCTACAATTTTAGCATAGGCAGAGAAATCTCTAGTAGTCCTGGTTTGGAACATTTCTTCTTGTTTAAGTATCTCACTGAAATCTCAGATTTTCTAGTTGGATGAAGCTGCACAGGTACTGCCATTACATGCAGGTACAAATAACTGCTAGAAATCACGACATAAGCCTATCAAGAAAAATAATGAAGGGAAAAAGTTTCAAGGCTTGCGTTTTTACGGTTGTCCATCCTGGAATAGCAGTCTGCTGAAACTTCAAGGCATTTCAGACACCGAGTAAATATTCAGTGACGATTTATTGTCTGGCCTTTATTATTATTACAAAAAAAGCAGATATCAAAAACCAGCAAAGATTTCACAAGTTCCCCAACAGTTTTACACAACTGAACTGCAGTAAAATGGTGAATGTAAAAACACATGTATTTCAGTCCTGGCCCTAAACCTTCAATGGTGATCTGTGGTCTGGGATGCCCTGGGCTTTCCTAATTCTTTATTTTGGAACCCTATTTGTGCACTAGCTAACACGCTGTGGCACAATGCAACAGGAATGTGGACTGTCCGGTATCCTTTAAGACCCTATACATCTAGAAAACAAAATATGGGAGCTTTGCAAGGATGGCGAGGATACCAGTATGCATTTCTCAGATTACCCCAGGCAGCCACTATGCTGTGCTTGACAAAATCAAATCACTTTCAAGTTGCTGAAACGTGATTTGTTGTATGACAGCTGCTTTTTCTTCTTCTCTTCAGGATCTTTGCTCCCCAAAACAAGAAAGTTCACTGGGCTGGGCTTCAGCGTAAATGGACCATCAACCTTTTAAATTCTACCATCCAAACTGCATGATGGACAACTTCATCCCGTTGCGGCTTGCTTTCCTGCTGCAGACCCAGCATTTGACTGATTGCAAGGAACCAGAACAGGCCGTGAGATGTGAGGTTAAAGAAAATGCTCAGCTCTCTGGAATGATAATCGGGGTTGGAAGGGAGCCTTTGCCTTCTGTCCTATTCACGGCTGTAGGTTCAGAGGTTGACCAAAGGAAACATGGTCCAGTTACTTATATTAATAGCTGCCCCACTTCTCAAATACAGATCTCTCATCAAAACACTGCTTGGCTAGCGAAAAGAATTAAGACATTGCCCTACGTCCCTCAGCATTTGCTTGGAAAGTCAGGTCCAAATCTGCCATAATTCTACACAAATGCAAATCATCCTAAACATGAAGTTGTATATGTCACTATACATGTCACTGAAATGTTCACGAGTACCAAATATTCCTGTTAGAAATAAAATTGCACCTTCATAATTTTCCAGAATTTAACAAAAAAAAGATCACGATATGCATTATTTGTCAGGTATGAAAGAAGCAGCAAGAAGGCAAGCTGAGAGACAGGCACTGCCCACAGGGCAGCAATGGCATTTGGTTGGTTCCTTTTTGTACCAGCATTTCCCATGCTGCGGACAGCAGACAACGACTCACTGCTGGATTTAAACCGTTTTCCTGGCAGTCAAAACGCGGACAATGGACCCTACTCCTCCAGCAGCCAGGGCCTGAGAAGAGAAACACGGCAATTAACAACAGGTCAAGGTAGCTACGGACTGAAACAACTGCTGCTCAAAAGGCTTCCTGACTGTATTTCAAATGATGAAACACTGGCACTCAGAGTGCTAGGAAAGGATGATTGCATTCGCTTTAGACAGCTACTTAATGAGCTTTTATTCCCCCGCATAACCAAGTTGCAAATCTTGCTTCCCTCTAGAAAGAAAATTCTACTTCCATCTGCTTGAATCACTGGATTGAACCATTTTTTTTGCCTCAATCTAACCGAAAATCAAATTTTAACTGTAGAATCTTTACGCAAGGAATCGGAATAAGTCAGCACATGATATAACTCAGCAGTGAGCTTGCAGAACCATACCCTCCTCACAGCGTGCAATACGGTATTTCAGTTTTACCAGAAAGGTGATTCTTACCAGGCTCGGTGAGTGTGCCTCAGACCCAAGAAACTGCTACCACGAATAACCTAGGCAAGAGCACGGCCTATAAACGCACCTTCTCATGCCACTGCAGCAGTACAGCGCTGCTGTTGTCAGAGGGGCTCTCAAAGCCTTTATAGATGTACTTCATTAGCAGGTCAACACCGTTCTTGTCCAGCGACTGCACTGCCTTCTCAATATCATTGGCTTTGAAAGAGATGAGGACCTTCAGGACAATACTTTCTGCACGATCCTGTCAACGAATAAGGACAGCAGAGACACATTCATCCTTGTACAAGGTGCATCCAAATATTACTCATCTCTCCAACAAACAAAACTAGATTTTTTTAAACAATTCTGTTTGAATAGGGCTGTTTGTGCACAAATCTTGTGATGATAATGTGTAACAGGTATGTCCTCCCAATGACAAACAGCATAAAAGAGTTTAGTGCATTTGTCCTGCTGTAGGTTTTCTGCCTCTCTGCTTGTGTTTGCAATTCTCCACCTATTAAATGAGGTTACAGGTAGATAATCATTTTTATATCTCAAGGTCTGGCAAGTTCAAAAAGAACTGTAAGAATTAAGTACTTCTCTGGCCTCCCTTGCCACTAGAGCCTTTTCCATGCCTTTGTACTGTTTAATGAGTTTATATTCCATGGAAATGTCACTGGCCAGACTGAAAAAGGTGACTACTGGAAGCCACAAATTTACAAAAAGTCAACTTGTGTCCCAGACACACAGGATGCAAACTGGCAGCACTAATATTTTGCATTAAAAACCATTTCCAAGTTCATCTGGATGTCATTTCAGGCCCAGAAACGTGTGTGGCATGATTACAGCCGCAGA
Source organism: Vanellus vanellus (assembly GCF_965231255.1). Lineage (NCBI taxonomy): Eukaryota > Metazoa > Chordata > Aves > Charadriiformes > Charadriidae > Vanellus > Vanellus vanellus. Next base: position 49,422,794 of record NC_138910.1, on the reverse strand, counting down.
TTAGCCATGAAATCAGCAAAAAGCAGCTCTTCCTGTTCATCCGTCACTAACTGAGGGAAGATGAAAGGAAACGGTCTTGGGTTTGTGGACTTTTGAATAATTCCATTACACAAATACTTCAAGCAGCTTCCTTCTTCAGAAATTACGGATGTTAGTTTTCTTGTTCAATTTAATATCCCATAGCCGCTTGGCTTACCAGGCCTTCTCACATCAAGAACTATAAATAAAAACATAAAAGTTCCATGAGATCAACTAAAAATGAAGCCAAACATTAAAATTCAGTCACTCTGCCCTCTTCAATTCTAGTGCCTTCACAGTGTATTCTTAAATCCATCAATACAGAGCTAATGGAAACAAGTCATTAATGTGAGGACAAAGCTGTTCAATCCCTTATACAGCACTATCTGTAACAAACAGCTGGTTCTCAAAACCCTGTGAAACCTGTCAGGAAAGGGTGGGGGCTAGGTTAAAAAAATCTCCACTCATGGCCTGCTGAGGACAGCCTGGTGTCACAGCAGCACAGAAACATGCCCACGGGACTCTCCTCAAACAGGGAGAACAGACCTCTACAGGCACTCGCCATCTGGACAGTTCCACCTCTTATCTGCCTCTTCCTCTTGCTGCTGCAATCATGAGCCATTCAAGGTTTATTCTGGGGAGATTCAGAAATACATGCACACAACAGGCTCCTGTATTCTGTCACAGGGGGAGTGCTTGCGTTTTCTGAGGTTTTAATGGCTTAATTTTGATTGGATGCAATAACCATCGGTTCTTCCTTTTTTGTATGTTCACGGTCTGGCTGTGCTAGCAGAGTTTCATTAGTCAGAGGTGACTACTATGGTTGTGGTTCCTTGATGGTTCAGTACAGACAACATCTATGTGCTGCCAGGTCAGACATGGGCACCTGGTGATGTGTGGAGTTAGCCAGGGCACGCAATATACAAACAACGCAGGAAGGGGAACACACAAAACCTGAGCTAGCACCATGTTAAAGGTACATGGGCAGATGACATCCCAGCTATGGTATTTTAAACAAAATTAAAACAACAGAGCACAGGTCACGGACATTTTGACACCACAGAACACCCTAAACCAGCTTCTTTGGCTTCCTTAAAGCACACCTGGCAGCATTGGTGGGGTAGGGGCTATAGAAAGAGGAAAGGATTTTTAAGGAGTAACCCATGAATGAGTTATTATTTCACCTTTACTGCCTGGTTCTTTGTGTTGATAGGAGGGTTCTTGAGAGCCGCCTGTAGTGCGGCCATCATGTTCCCTGTGCCAGACGGTTAAGGACCAAACACCAAGTATTTGGAAAGCAACAGAACCAGCTGCAGGACAGTGATACTGATAGCTGGCTTGTGCATGACTGAAGATACTTAAGGTTCAGCAGTTGCAACAATTTCCTCAACAGATTGCACAGATTAGTGTAAGGTAGCAATTATTAGGTCATTCAAGGAAGGAGCAGCACCAACAAGAAAGTGTACAGTTCCCGTATTGGAGAACACTTCTTAGGCCCTTCACTGAATGAGGATCCAAGTAAAAGAAATTATTCTCCGTCACTTCTGCAATTAGTAGCCCTCGAGAACAGGCCTACAGCTTAGCGTATCCACCTCCAACAGCCGCCGGGACAGCAACTCAGCAGCGGCTGCTGGAAAGAGCTACTCCACGAGCCAGGCAGCCGTGGAAGCCGGCAGTGGCAGTAGACACACGGAGCTCTCCTTTCTGCAACAGGAAACCCCCTTCCTCTTGCCCCCAAAAGACACCTCCCACATACTGCAGCCGCGAGACACCGCCGCCTCTGCCGTGAGGGGGAGGAAGCGGGGTCGCCTTCCCCCTGCCAGCCCCGGCCCCTCGTCAGCCCCTTCCCGCCCTCCTGTCAGGACACGGCCCGGTCGCCCCTCTCCGTTCCTCGGCGGGAGTGCCGGGCGCGGATGTTCCCATAAAAGGCAGCCCCGGCGGCGCCGGACGCCGCACCCGATCCCCGCCCGCTCCTCACCACCCCATCCCCCCCCCCACCCCGCCGCGGCCGCTCCTGACGGGACTTTTTCCCGCCCGGCGGCGGAAGGATATTGCCGTAGGCACGAGTCCACCTCGCCCTCATCGGGCCCCACTTGCCCGTCGCCTCCTTCCTCCTCATCCACGAACTTGTTCTCGTCGTACTCGTCCACATCCACCCGGCGGAACCGCGCCGACGACACCGTGTGCTTAGCCATGGTCACCCCGCTCGCCACCGCCCTCCGCTCCGCGCAAGCGCCCGGCACCGCCACCAAGTCGCCTGCGCCCGGGCGCACGCGCAAGCCGACCCGTGCGCTCTGCGCAGGCGCACTCAGGGGAGGCGCGCGGGGGCGCAGGAGGCGGTGCGCGGGGGCGAGGGAGGGGGTGGGGCCAGAGCGGGAGGCGAGCTGCCATTGGCCGGCTGCGAGGTGTCTTTTGTCGCGCGGGGAGGCGGTTGCGTTGCCATCGTTACGGCTGCGGGTGTTAGCGTCTGAACCGGCGGTGCCCAGCGGTGCCCAGCGGCCGCCCTAGAGTCTGGCGAGGCGCGACGCCGGTGTGCGGGCTCTTGGCAGGCCCCGACAGCGAGCTCTGCCTGCGGACCCGGAGACAAATACGCGATGCCGTGCGGAATCAAATTCGGCCCCGTTTTCAGACGGGTACGGGCGAGGCAGGACCTCTCACGGGCCGGTTTGGGGTAACCAAGGCAGGGGGCGCACGGCGTCCTTGCCCACATAACGTGTGCTCCCCTGGTGGATGTACGGGGTTTGGCTCTGAACTTGGAAGCCCAAGCTCAAACCACCACTTTGTGACTACAGGATTTAAAAAAAAAAAAAAAAAAAAAAAAAAAAAAGCATCGGCTTGGCAAAAGAAAGTAGTCACGCAGGTCCTACAGCATGGACCGCTTCTTGCGATTGCATTAGTTAGCATTTTATCAGAAAACGCAGAACTAATATCTAATTCAAGAAAGCTTTCCTCAAAAGAGCGCCTAGGCGTTGCAAAAGCAAGGGATCAGGTGGATTCTACCACGTTTCTGCCTCTATTAGTCATAAGAGACACAGAAAAAGTTTGAGCTTCCAAATGGGATCACCCCTGCTTAAGTGAAGGGTGTTTAAGGTCACACTGGGAAATGGCCTCTTTTTTTTACTCAGATACATAGTAGCTGTGGCCACAAAAAGAGTAAAAAAAGGAGCAGAAGCACTGACTTCTTCAAAATTAGCCAGTGTGTTTATTAATGATTGACATTATCTGGGAAGGAACCCCTGTTTGTGGGAAAAAACCCACATATTATTGACTTCAGTTGCCCCATTTCTTTAGTATATACCTTTAGTATAATAACAAATATATGGAATCACAAAGTGAAAACACTGCTCTAAATGATAGGAACATTCTTTCTTTTTCAGGTTATATTTTGACTGTGTAGATGTGTTATCTATATTATCCTATTAGATATATCTTACTAATTAGAATTTTGCACAGCTTTATGATGTTCCTCTTAATGGAAGGCAGAAGCCATAGAAAAAAATACATGTACACACACTCATATCATAGAATCATAGGGTTTTTATGGCTGGAAAAGAGCTCTAAGCTCATCAAGTCCAACTGTTATCTAACTCTACTGGGCCCGCTTCTAAACCATGTCCCTGAGAACCATATCCAGACGGCTTTTAAATACATCCAAGGATGGTGCTTCAACCACTTTTCTGGGCACCCTGTTCCAGTCTTTGATAACCCTTTCAGTGCAGAATTTTTTCCTAATGTTTTCCTAAACCTCCCCTGGCCCAACTTGACACCATTTCCTCTCATCCTACTGGTTGTAACTTGTGAGAAGAGACCAACACCCACCTCTCTACAACCTCCTTTCAGGTAGTTGTAGAGAGCAATAAGGTCTCCCCTCAGCCTCCTTTTCTTCAGACTAAACAACCCCAAGTCCCTCAGCTGTTCCTCTTAAGACTTATTCTCAAGACCCTTCACCAGCTTCATTGCCCTTCTCTTGACCCTCTCCAACATATATATATGTGTATATAAAACCTATCATTAAGGAAACAGCTAGTGGGAAAACTTTATTCATGTATCAGCCCTACCTGCAGAACCACCTTCTTGATAGAGGAGAAATTTAGGATACGTCATGTGTTCCACCAAAGTTGCCTCAGCTGGGAAGCTACAATCGACATGCAGTTGTAGTTGCAGTCTGTGGACTGTTTACATTTTTCTGGTAAAAATTGGCTTAAGGGCAACAAATAAATAAATCTCAGGAGGTAATCAGAAGGTACTTAGGTTTTAGTTTTACTGATATGGGTTTATGTTTCAAAGGTATAGGACTAAAATAAAAACATGTTATCTTTATAATCAGTTATTTGAGACCCACAGGTATTCTGTGGGTTAACTTCTGTAGGAGGTGACTTTATTGGTGGCTTTTTTTTGCCATCTGTGATCTCAGTTTTACAGTCTGAAAGCAGTTCGATTTCTATCATCTTCTGACTAGCTGTCTGCTGCTTGAAAAATTTCAGAATTATGAGTTCAATTGAATTATTCCTTTGGCATTTTTAAATGCCTTATGATATTTTTAGGTCTGAGGTATAGATGTTCTCTCTGAAAGGGCAGAAACATGCCTGGGAAAATGATCAAGTGGCTTTGAGACATCAGAGGTAGCAGGCTGCCTTTCATTGCTTGGAAAGGCTGTTGGGGGGCTGGGCTATAAGAAAAGACCTGTAAGTTCTGCTGCACAGCAGGTGTTCCCTGCATCACTTGTGGAAAGGTGGCTTTCCTAAAATTTGTTTTCATTCCTATTAAGTTGTTAATTTGATACCGATTTTGTCCATCTGCTAAGGTTCTTGATGGTGGAGTTGGGTGATAAAGAGTTGACCCTGGGATGCCGTACACAAAATTGCAGAGGAGGTAATGCCATGCCCCCCCAGGTAGTCTCTGTAGAGTCACCCGAGGCCACAGGCTAGAGAGGCTCCACAAAGCTTCACGGTTCCATACAGCGGTGGGGAAACCATCCTCAGTGTGATAAAGCTGAGAGAAATAGATGCAGAGCATGATTTCTGGATACCTCAGCAAGAAATTGTAGATTTTACTTACGCAGCAGTGGTAAGCCTCATTACAAGGAGAGTAATTTGAATAGAGGATAATGCATTTGATGTTTTCATAGGCATCTGTAACTGCATCCAGATAACCACCCACATCAAACAGCATAGATTCTGGATGGCTGCCTTGGTCAGTACAGTTTGTAGCATGGCCTTTTTGGACTACTGTGCCTGAGAAATTCCTTAGTTCATAGAAGAGAAGGTGTTTGCTTTGGAGAGTTGCTGTTGATCTGTATGGGAATCCAAAGACCCTGTGAAATTCTGCATGAGGGATTCTTGCTTCTTCACCAGTCCGTATGTGGTAGGGACACTTAGCACAGATGTCGTTCTGTCTCTGCCAGCAATAGGGCTTTACCACAGTCCCCTGATTTGTCAGATACTCTTGGAAAATAGTCTTCTTTCCTGGATTCATGTTCTGTTGAAAAATCTCCCTGTTTATGTGCTATATAGCTGACAGTCCTGAATGAAAAAGAAAAGTAATATTTTAATTCAACCCTTCAATTTATTTTGTACTCCAACTGTAAAAATGATAGGGGATAGTCTCTTCACAAATGTACTGAGACTTGTAGCAGCATATAGAATCTTGGTCAATGACACAGAGAACAAAACTCTCTTGCAGCCTGGGAGCATTTTTAGTTTTCACAAAGTAGCCTTTTAGCTAAAAACATGAGTAAAAAATATTTCTCTGGCTTCTGCCCTCTTACCCTAGACGGGAGAAACTGCATAATAAAAACAGTCATGCTTTTCAGGAATTGATTAGCAGAGGAGCCTAGTGCAATCTGGCAAAATAAACAAGTAAACACCACCAAAAAAAAAAAGGTATAATTACCATCTCAGCAGCTCCAGTTCAGGGTAATAGTAAACATTTGTCTGATTTCCTTCACTGGCTTTTTAGGATTGGTTCAGAGTTTCCACTTTAGTTATACTGCAAGTTTTCTTTTCAAAATTATATGGTGAAGAAGAAAGTTACTATTGCCTCCCCGGTTTTGGTGGTTCATCCATAGAAGCATCTTTCCCAAGAGTGGTAACTTTGCTCCAGTTGTAATGGCGATGGCAGGCAGGCTCCTTTAGGTGTTTACAGGTGCCAACTGCTAGGATACGAGAATACAAACAGGACTTTCTGCTGTACAGACAGCCATCTGTGGTAGTTAAGCTTCTGTTCTTTGCCTGTCAATATTTGCTTCCTATCTTGATTAAGTTTGCTTTCTTTTTTAGTGCTGTTTTGATACAAGGTTTTTCTAGCGGAAAGATTGATGTTGTTTTAACGAATATGTTCCTTAATTTGTTTCCAGGTGAACGTTATTTCTGTGTGTATCTGTCTATTGTGCCAGCTGGGCAGAAAGCTCCTGTTGTATACTTTTGCTCTCAAATGCAGGCAACAAGTTTGTCCCTTCTTTAAGAAGTTTGTGTATGTCCCTCACTGAGGCTGTAATTCAAGCAAGGAGTGGGCCGTTTTGTGAGTAAGCTAAATCGTGCCTGCTTTGCTTGGGCAGGGTTCCAGATGAGTGCAAACACAAGTTTTGTGTAGATTAACAGCTTTTGGCTCAAGCGCTGAGGCAGATAATTATTTTTCCTCACTGCTGCTCCAATTGAGCCACTTATCATCCCTGGATCTGTTTTAATTCTGTTACTACTTTTCTGACTATGAACAACTTTTCCATCTGCATATTTTATTACAGCTTGATTCTGCATTCCATGGTTTTGCCCTCTCACTGTCAGTAATTTGCTTTCTTCTTAAATTACTAATTTGATTAATTCATTTTGTTTTCCACTCCTGACTCTGTGCCAACTTACATGTATTTTCCTGTATTGGAGCTCTTTCCTGATCAAGGCCGTTGTGCTGTTCTCATTCAGATTACTTCTAAAGATTGTCTTCTTGACATCAAGAATTCTCCATTTCTCATTTTTTTGTCTTTCTGTACATTTTTGATGTTCAGTTATACTCTCTACTATGCATTGCAACATAATCATGGCAGTGGTGTGTCTCAGAAAATGAAAAATGTGTTTGCTACCTAACATGAAAAACAGCAGGCCTGAAGAAGGGAATCTTTTTCATTGTAGAGGGACGTTATGAGAGAGTTATGACTACCTTGACAGTTCTCCTGTTGGTTGCCAATGTCATTAAAGACGATTTAAAAAGCTACAAATATGGGGCAATATCCGTTAACTTCTGTCACTGCTAGTATTTTTGCAGAGCAGGAATGGCCACATGATGGCAATGTTGCACACCAGAGATCTATCCCATTTTATACTGGTTGATGGAGGCAGTGGCTTGAACTCTGTTTCGGTGTGTTTAAAGGGATACCACCAGAGACACTTAAAATTTTATATCTCCCTCTAAAATGTGCCTTGCTTTGCTTGTTTGGTGGTGGTTTGGCCTGATCAAAATCCAGCAAATATTCAGTTTCTCAATTAATAGTGTTGCATCCTTACAGGATGGGAGTCAAATATCAAAGTACACAGTTTGATGGATTAATTGGAACAGTGTTCCTACAAACCAGTGCACTTCCATGTGCACTGCACCAGACTTTGGCTCCTTTGCCAGCACTGTCCCTGTAAGCCTGCAGGGACACAGAGTGACAAGGGCTGCTCGCTCTGCCTCTGTTGGCTCCAGCCTTCACACCGGTCTGAATCCTCTGCCAGCTCTGATGAGCAGAGAGGGATGGGGAGCAGAATCCCAAGGAATCCATGAATATAAATGGCAGAGGCTTCTCATCAGGACATCAGTCCCATAACCGATCATTTTGGGGGTGCAAAGAGGAAGGATGTTTGCAAAAAGTGCAAGCTGAGCAAAACGGAAGAAAGCTGACCACTCACCAGGTTCTCAGACCATTCTGGTTTATGAGAAAGCAGAAAGTTGGTTTTTAATTCCTTTTTTGCATGATTTTTTCAAAAGTAGAAAAAGAGATGCAAACGTGTTACACAGTCTTTTAAACTGATGTATATATGCACATACATATACATGTGCATGGATTAAGCAGCTAATAGGAGAACTCATCATTCAGCTCTCTTGTAGAAAAAAATCTGTTCCCATGCACCATTTTACTTTGTAATATTGAACAGCTTGGTAGCATTTGTCATCTTCAAAGTAGTTTATAAATCTGACCAAGTGGATAAAATATAGACTGGTCTAAATGGCTCTCTTCCTGGTATTTCTGCTGCTTAGTGTCACTTCAATCCCATACAGGGGAAATTTTAAAGTGGCTTCTGACTTTCAGGGTACCTAATTTGTCACAGTGATCCTGATGCATCTGCAGAGGTAGTAAATGCTGCAGACTTTAGCTGAAGTTAATAGTTTATATAAGTTGGAAATTTGGAATTCAGATGGTTTCAGGCTGGGAAATAAAAAATGAAGGTACACAAAATGACTTCTCCTTTTTAGTAGTTTTCATCTTGATTTCAGTGTTTGCAATCCTGATTGGGAGGAAGAAGTTTACCTGATTAGGTACCTAGTTTGGTTCTGTAGTTAATTATAAGGTGGCTCTCTTAATGCTTATCACCAGTGCCTCTTATTGGCACTAATAAATTGTAAAGTGCTTTGAGATCTTCAAGATATGTGGTGGACTGTGGTGGATAGCTAATTCTGTTTCATTCTCTTTATCCTTCAAACACTACACCTTCAAAATATACTTCAAAATAGTCAATGCCCTGGTATAAAAGCAAGATATCCAAACTGTTCTTTTGCTTCGTCTGGTTGTCCCATGTTTTTGTGCAGAAAGCTTGCCCGCATCTTCTCTAATGTTAATCTTTTTCAATATGCAGCCCTTCCTGAGCTCATAGGCTGTTCCACATACTCAGAAGAAATGCTTGATTTTAAATATGCTGTATGAACCTCAGGGTAAGTCTTTTAACCTTTGAAGTTGTTAGGGAAAATACCATCTTCATCTATCAATTTCATTGCATGAAAACACCATCCTGATGTAGAAGATCATGTTTAATGGATATCATTAGGAACTCAAAACACGTGTTAAGGAATGAAACAGATCCATGTCCCCCCATTTATATTTAAAAATATAATGATATCCCTGTAATTAATAATGTCAAGATTTTTTTTTGCTTATTACTAAAATGCAGGTGTCTTTGGGGCAGAGGGCAGTAGCTGTTTAATAGTGTTCCACAACAAGGTATAAATGTTCACAGGAGGAACTGTAGAGGAATGCTTTATCCTGTTAAAACCGCAGGGAAAACTTATGTGGTCAGTATGTAATTGCTCAGGTTGGAAGTTAGCCAGGATACAAGCCATATGTTCTGCTCCTAGGGAAAAAAAGTGTAATGATCAGGGCTGTGCATTTTTTTATCCAAATATTAGCTAAAACCTGATATGTCTTCAGGCTTAAAAACAATTCTGATCCATCCCAGCTTGGCCAGTTTGGACCTGATACTGGTTTTACTGATTAAAACTTGGGACACTGAGATTTATGAAGATGCCTTTTGGAAGCAAAGTTGCATGCATTGATTAGGCAAAAACTGTTTTTTTTCTGATGTCTGATTATATGGAAGTATGATGATTTTTTAATTCCCCTAACTAAAACATGATCTACTTCCATAGTCTAGGACAAGTGTAGTTCTGTTTATGTGAAGGGATCTGGTGCTTCCGCCCAGAGCACTGCACTCAGTACAAGAATGGTTCCTTTTTTTGCTGCTGAAATATAAGTGTTGAAATTCTGTTGCATTTCTTAGTACAGCTTGGTTCAAAATAATCTCTGTTGGAAAGCATTTTACACATGACTTCATTCAGTAAGAAGTTTATCTGAGTTCAAAGTACAGAGGAGTCACATGGTCCTTAAACACCAGAGACTTGACGTTCCTGTGCAGTCCTAAGATTTTAAAAATAAGAAGTGAAGGAAGAAGCAGAATGCTCTCCAAAACTGCTAATAAACATTTCCACAGGGAGAATTTAAACCTGAGCAGTTGTGGCATAACTTGCCTCCATACTCAACAATCTCAAGTTCATTTAACATGCGAGCTTGGGATATCAAGTACTGCAGGGACGCTGGCTCACAGCTCCAGAGCGGAGCCCTGGTATTTTGCATTCTGCCACCGGGCCATAAAGATTAGCGAGGATTTAGGTCCCGAGTTTGGAATGTTTCCTGCTCGAGCGTGTGTGAAAGTCAGACCTTCACAAAACCATTCCACCAAACTTTCCTCACCTGTCTTGTCCAGCCTCAAAGTGATTTAAATTATCACTTCACTTCCAGAGATTTTTACAGGGCTCCACTGCTTTTTTTTTTGTTTGTTTTGCTTTATCTTTATGTCTAATAGTAAGTAGTTTTCCCTTGTCTAGCTATTCAGAGGTGAATTTAAAAACACAAATTTCGGTTGGTTTTAAATCTTCTGTCCACCGATAAATTTATAATGTCTCTGATAACGAACAGTGTAAATTAAGAGCAGCTTGCCTTCCACTACTGTTACATTGGCATGTAGATCAGCTAATGGTGCTCATTAGCTCATTGCATTGCTTATATAGCAGAATGCTATACCCAGACTGTCTAATCTTGGAGAAGTTGATATGAAACTGTATTTGATAGGCAGCAGGCCTCCTGAAGTCTTTAAGGTACTACAGACTTCTGTGCCTTACACCTCTCTTATTTATCCCCACCTCTTTGCCTGAAAATTGCTGCTGGTTTTTGTTTTTTTCTTTTTAATTTTTTGGTATTGCTTATAATGTCACCCCTAATACCACCTCTGAACTGTTCATCTCTGTAGCAGCCTCTCAGCTCTCTTAGCTGGGCAGGAAAAGGGGCTGGCTGCAACATGTTTCAAACCATCTAAGTCCTGGGCAGCTGATGGGCAGCTAGCTGACTAAGCTGACAAATTTTCCTTAGTAGGGGCATTTTATTCCATCTCTGATTGTCTGATGATTTTCCAGAAGTTAGTAGGAACCCAGCATGTTGGTAACCTCTGTTAATTTCTCAGTTGGGTTTGATGGGTTCAAGTGAGTCAATGAGTTCAGAAATCACACAGGATGGAGCAGGAAGGGGGCAAAAAGACAGGAGGATTGCATATACTTTGTTTCTTTAGGCTTTTAGGCTAATAACCGTACAGAAGCAGTAAAAAAAAAAGAGGAGATAAAGGCCTATTTTATATCAGTTGAGTCAGAAGGTCTCAGTGTGAATTGCCTGAAATGCTGAAGAAAGCTGAAATTATAAAAAATAATGGAAACTTTGCTGAATCTTGAAGAAGATGTTTATTTTTTGGATACTATAGCACTACACAGATAAACTCATTACAGAATTGTTCTTTATACCAGAAATTCACCGACTATGTTTGTGAAGTTTAGATTGTATAAACTTTATGCCGTGGAAGTAAGTCAAATATGCTTGAAAATGTAAGCTAGTGAGAGCCAAATGGCATGTCCATGGAGGTATAATGGCCTTGGACTGTAACATGCAGAGGACTGTTAAGTTATACTTGGTCTTTTTGCATTTCAGCTATGTCATTTCTATTTTTGCTATATCAGAGGAATTGAGAATTATGCCCCATCACCTTGGCATCACACAAAGGGGAAAATCCTTTGCATGTTGTGAATGAATCCTGGAAACTGAATCAAAGCAGGGGTGATCTTTTAGCTTATATGCTTTTAGTCGTAGCAGCTACAATGGGCAGTAGAATAAATGGCCAAGCAAGCAAAAGAGTTACAACTAGAAACCACATGATTTCCAATCAGGAAGACCAGACAGTCTTAACTGACATCTCTAGCGGTCCTTGTACTACAGTGTTTGCTCTCTCCAGAATCCTTTGCACTTATTACGTTGATCTATTGCTGATTTTTAGGCAGGTGCTGGCAACCTGGATATGGGCATTAAATAGAATTTTGCTTTTGAAATAGACCAAGATTAGCAAAAATAGATATGCAATATGCAAGTGTCTCACAGCCACAGACTGGCCCATGAGACACTTACCCCCAGTTCATTTAATTTAAATAGCCTAGGTAGATTGTTATTCAGCATGATTATAAAACTGTTGAGGCAAATGGCCGTAACTGATACTCAAGTGTTTTCTTTTCAAATAATCATGCTGTTCTTTTTGATCGCTTTCACTCGTAGACAGGCAGACATCTAAAAGAGCCCTTGAAAGATTTTCTGGGCTTGGAGACACATATTTGAATCTAAAGCCACTTGAGAAGGTCTTGAGTCATGAAAAATGGGAACCTGAAAACACCAGGGGAAGAAACTATAATCATATTTGTTTCAGACTCAGAATTTATTTCCTTGTGAAAATTCTAGGCAATGCCCTGATTCTACAAAGTTTAAATTAACCAATGTGAGGACTCTTGCTAATGTCACTGGAACTGTTTACACGGATAAAGTTAAGCAGATGTATAAGTCTTGCAGGATATGGGACTAAAAAAGTAACAGCTGCCAAAGATGATTTAGTTATTGTGTGTGAGAGGGTACTGGCTGCTGAAGGTGATGGTTAACATTGTATGAAACTGGTAAAATTGGTACTGCTGTTACTCTCACGGATAGGAATTTGGATCAATATGTGGTTGGATGAAAAAAATGTAAATACAGGTTAGAAAAAAAGATATGTCAAACAACAGCTACAAATGCCATATTTCTTTGTGTACACCCCAAATAAATTAGGATCCAAGATTTGCACTGGTATCATTGCCAACCTAGAGCATTTCATGAGGCTAGTGTGAAAGTTAAGCCCCATTTACTGAAAGAAAGGGCTCATCTGCCTTTAAACATGAAATCTTTAAAATTTTGAAAAAGTTTTCAAAATTTGAAAAAATAAAAAACACTGAGGTTCTTCAGCAGTAATCTGGTTTTGTTAGCTGGATTCCTATTTCAAGGGCTAAGTATGAGCATTGCTATTCAAGAGTGAGATCGTCTGTACTTTTTATTTGTTTGTATGCCTCTCTTTCAGGTAGGACAAAGTTTTTACACTGTATTCGTGATGTGAGAACATTGATGTGTCCAAGGTAATTCTGCATTAGTTGTGCATTGTTTAGGTGGCTTATACCCACGTGTTTCCTCTTCCACATCACTGACTGGGTTTTGCCATCACTTTTTCCCTTTTGTCTTGGTTTCATCTGCAGCAGTACAAATAATCTGTTAATCCAAAGCATTAGCATAATTCACTGCCTTGCTCCACCTCTGAATGAAAATGCAGTTTTGGCTGGTTTTGGTGGAGATCTGCCTTGTGAAAGTAACTGTGGGTATCACTTTTCTGTTGAAAAGATGAAACAGTGTGTTTCATAACAGCAAGGATACTGAACTGGCTTCTTATTTTTGCAGACATAGGTGAGAGGAAGGATGCTGTCCGTGTCAGTGAGGTTTGCATGTGGATGTGGAGGATGCCTCATCCTGCAATGTGAAGCTTGGTATTACACTCTTGTCATAAGCCACCTGCTGTTCTGGGTTTTCCGGTCATCCCTCTCTTATAACTTAGTCTTCCTGGCCACGTCATTCTCCTTTCCAAGGCTTTTGGAGTTCTTGAGCTTTCAAAAGAAACCAGTTGTTTTCTAAACAATGCTGATCCATGGTATCCTGCTGTCAACTTCTGATTTACCTTTTGTTCCTCCTGTTTTCAAAGAGATCATTCTTTCAGTTTCTTCCTGGAATCTAGCAGCGGTGCTCAAAAGTCCTTTTCCAGATCTGCAGGGTGACTGTCCTGGGGCCTTTCTTGTCCCCTTTTTCAGGGCTCAGTCAAGTGTTTTTTGCTCATGACTTTTTCCAGCCCAGTGGTAGGAAGGGAAGTTCTTATCTATATTTGCTCTCTGACTTTTACTCTGTTGGCTCTATTTGTAGGCAAGTAATACTGATAGATTTCTTGGGGTTTTGCTCATCCTTTCCTGGATAAGGTATGGTTTACACATTCTGACACAGGTAAATGACCAGAACCAGACATTCATGTGCTCAGGTTTCAGGGAACCATGTGGGTACAGTAAATGAGAGAGGTTTGCTTTATTATCCTGTATAATAATCTCCATAAAGGCTGTTGTGTCTTCAGTTTGTGAAGCTCAGAACATATATATGTCTTTCTTTTGTGCTAGAAAAATACTGTCCTCATGTATGCATTCTCCTAGGGAATATAAAATGAAATTGCAGCAATTGATTCTAATATAACAGTTTTTATTAATTTGCGCACAGCTCTTTAACTGCAGACTCCTGAATAATATGTGCTATTGGCATTAAAGGCAGAGTGGAAACTTAACATATTAGTTATCATTATCCTAATTTCTGGCCATGCAGCAAATATTCTAAAAAGAGTGTTAATTTCACTGGACAGAGATGGGTAGTGGTATTAGTTTGGTTGGGTTTGTAATTTTGTTTGTTTGTTTGTTTTTTCCCAGGTGGTTATGTAAGGATGAATTGCTGAAAGTTTGATTAGTGGTTTGCCAACTTTCCTACATAGTCTGTATGTTACAGTAGGTTACTCCCATGCTTGCATATAGAAAAGATCTGGCCCTGTTTTGATTATATTCACAAGCTTAAAAAGTGTAATTAACTAGATCATAAAAATGAAAAAAATATCATTGTTAACTGACCAAATACTCCATCTGTCAGATTGTTTCCAATCAATATTGAAGAGAAGGCAAGACTGTTACTTAAAAAAAAAAAAAAAAAAAAGAGATTGCAATTGTCTGGATTGGGCAGAGGTAAAAAAAAAGAGAAAATGAAAGACAAATGCTTGCTGTCTTAGGAATATCGTCCGTCTTGAATAAAGTAGGAAACTGTTGATTGAAGAATAAGCTGTAAGTGCCGAAGAGTGGGGAAAGCCATCATTCTTCCAGATACACACCATCACATTCATTTGGATAAATTAGTGAATCACATCATCATCCTCCTGACACCTGTCTCTTCATTTCAGCTGTTTTCTTATGCTCTTCCTACTCATCTTTTCCTGAAATGTGGGCTCTCTCCTCCTGATGGCTCTTAGACTGGGTATTGCTGAAGTTGAGCAGTCTCATCGTTAGTCATATTTGAGGCATGAGAGAAATACTGCAAATCTCCTGCATTGAAATGCAGGTTTGTCCCATAGCAGAAAGCAATCTCTAAAGTGAATGACAAATAATGAATACTTAAATGTCATAGGCAGGGTGACCAGTTTAAATTTTAGGACAGTAAAAATTATAAGGAAAAAATATAGGTGAAGTAACCCCGTATTTTTCTTGCCTTTTGATTGTTTAAAAAAAATCCCATTCTATTGAATGTGGTCACAATAAACATTCTAGGCTGAGAAATGCTTCCATATTACTTTATAAACTTTTGTCAGTATGCTTTGTTTGTCAAACTATTGGACAGATTTCCTCTTGACCTGTGAAAAAGACAGCAAACTTGCCAAGAGCCTCTGTAGAAAGAAAATATGAAAGACCAAAATGTAAGTTTAGAGATGGAAAGACAAGGGACCTTGTCTCTTTCTTTAAGGTAGAATGATCGTGCTGAGTTTGGTTCTATTTAACTATCAGTTTTTACCAGAGTGATAAATCAAGCAGGTCTACAAAGCTGGCTGCAATTCGCATGAAACACATGAAGCAAGCAGAAAGAAGAAACTTTAAAAAAAGATTGAAAACAGATACTGAATGACTGCTAGCACTATGCCACGTCTTCTTCCTTCCATTTAAAGTGAAGATGATTCTTGGGACTCGAAGAGCCATATTTCATTCTTAGAAAATATCAGTTCAGAAAATAATTTGAGATTTAGGGTCAAATGATTAATGTCTATAGAAAATTGCTTCAGTGAAGGTCAGTAGAGCTAGGATGGTTTCCAAAAGTATAGGGCCAGAGAAAGTTTTACCAACTACTTGCATAATGCAGGCAGAAATAATATTTTTTTTTTATGAAGTATGAGCTGTGTACATGGAGAATATTGCACCAATATTCAGTCCAATTCTGATCTCACTTCCACTTGTCTAATTTAGGGCCCGTCTTTTGAAATAAATGGAGTTGCACTGGCATAAAACCTGTTTGAGTTGTGACTCCACTCTGTTAACAGTATAAACCAGGCAAATCAAAATTAGCTGATGGAATAAAGGATGATTACACTTATCAACTCCCCCTTCCAAACTAGCTGCCTAGTGATTCAGATCAAACAGACTGACAAATGCTAGCTGGATGTCAACAAGAAGAAAGAGGAGGACAGAATTTGGTGTTCTTTGGGAATACCCAGAGATGCCTGGAGATGTTTTAACTGGGCTTTGAGCCTGGGTATCCTAAACAGCCTCTATGGCCCTTGTAAATTTTGGGGTTATTTACAAGAATGGTCATCAGAGAACCAATAAATAGGACTATGTGGTGTACATTTCCAAATGGGTTGGCGGGGCTCAGAGTGTTGGTTTGGGCCAGTTCCATCTCTAATCTAGTCACTAAAACAGTAGAAGAATGGAGAAAGAGTCACTAATATTTCTGTATTTAGACGACCTATATTCTTTCACTATGCAGAGATGAATGTTAGCTAAATAACACAATTTAAGATCTGCTGGTTTCTAATAGAATAAAACTTTTTACAGTGTAGGAAAATCTGCTTTCAATTTCTATTGTTAGGCATTATTTTAGTCAATGAAAACAAAGTGTGCTTGGGAAGCTGCCTAGAAGACATGTGATTTCAGTGTATTGCTATTTTCTGTTTTATGAGAAAAGAGCCAGCTTTTTTCTTTTATGTCATGGTTGGATATAGTTGGATAAAGTGATGAAATAAATGGAGTATGGATGTTGGCAATTCACTCAGACTCCTTTGATATGTGTAGGACAGCTCTACGTGCTAGCTGATTGAATAGGGGAAGCTGTTTCTGTGTACAGCAGTGAAGTCTCTTATTTGGTCTGGTTAAAACTCATGTAAGCTACCTAAATTCTGTTCCATTAAAACAGATCCATTAAAAACTGCAATATGAAAGAATATCCTATTTCTAGATGCGTGCATTGCACAATTTAAGCTGCTTTATGTCAGAATTATTTAGGAAAGAATGAAGCATTTCCTGGTATAATTGGTGGTATTAAGACAATGGGAAGTTTGAGTTTCATGTTATTTCATGTTAGTTGCACTGTTAATTAGCTTGTGAGGAGACGGAAAAGTAGAACAGGAAAGTGGATGAAAAAAAACATGAGACTATCACTGGCTATGGAGTGCCTTGCATTTACGGGATAGCGGACTTCCTCCCTCTTCCTTCTCTACTCTCTTGTCCCTTTTGCCAGTGTTAAACTGCAAGAATTGCATGACCTCACTTTGTTACCTACATGAGTTCTTGACTAAATCAGTTGAAGTTTCCTGTGTTCTCAGCTTGGTGTAATGTTTAGAGGTGGTGGGTGAACCTCACAAGGTTCAGATTGCAGATGTAGATCAGATAAGCAGTGAAGTTATCTATTCAAATTAAACCTCATGGGTCTGCAGTCCGGTCCTTCCTTTTTCTGATTGTGTTGAAAATACCTCAAAGCCCCCTTTTTTTTTATATTTCTGTCAAGATATTTCAGACACACTAGAAGATTTAATGTTTGCTAGTCTTTCAGATGGATAAACTTATGGGCAAGGAATGTCTTTGTTGTTTTTTTTTTTTCATTCTGAATGTGACTAAAAATTATTTTCAAAGTATTGATGCCCTGTTCTGCTATATGACCCTTGTTTCAGGACTTCTAAAGCACTTTTTATAAATACCAATGAAACAGACTGCGCATTTCCCTGAGCTAGCTAAATCTATGAAGTCACTGTACCAGTAGTATTTAGTGTAAAAGAGAATCAGAACTCTTTTTGTTCAGTATGTAGAGGAAGAAACCAAGGTACAGGTGAGTTACTGACTGAGCCAGGAAAAGAATCCAGATTTTTCCAGCTCTGTGTCAGCAAGACTAACTTTCCCCAGAGCAGCAGTTTCTTCCAGTGCCCTGATGCTTGTATGTGCCAGCTGTTCCCATTACAAGCCAGATGTGCTCTAGTATGAGCCAGATGTAGCCTTCTCACATCCCCCTAGTTGGGCCTTATAGGGACAAATCAAAGAACTCTGCCTAGATCCGCATCACATCTGCAAAAAAAAGATTAGTTTCAGGCACTTTGGGGAATCCCAGACTTGCCTGTAACTCACTGAATTACAAAGCACTGTCAGTGGGCAGGTCCTGCCCAGAAGCTGAGGGTCCAGCAGCCCATTTGGCTGTTGTTCTAACCAGTGTACTGCAGATGTGATTCTTATTTATATCAATGTTGAATTTGTGTGTGAAGCTTACTGGTTCTGCTTCTTGAAGTTTTGCCTTTGAATGGAGTCAGAGAGTAGAGGTGAAAGCAAGGTGTATTTTTTTCATGTATATGCTTGTATGTTTGCTTTTAATGAACGTGTTTCTTTACACAGTTTATTATATTTGGATGTTTTGGGTTTCTCATTTTGTGTTGATGTTTCTGTAGAAAATAACAGACTAATTCCTTCCAGGTATTGCTCTGTTGACTCCTGAGAGCACATTTACAATGCCCTGCAAGATGATATAGAGGATGATATAGAGGAATTGCTCTGTCATATACGGTAGCTCTGTATGTGGCTGATGAGTGAATGTGTGGTGAAAAGATAGTCAATGTGGTGTAAAGACACCCCTCTCCCACTGCAAACAGGAGGGCTGGATCTTATCACAATGTTTGGTGAGCTGGGAGAGATGGGCTGCTGATTTCCTAGTCCATTCACCACAGTCCCAAAGAACATGGTCTTTTGGGAATGTGCTTCAAGGACTCTATTTCCTTGTGTGCAATTATTTTCTGGAAATGCTAGCCAAGGGGATGAGCTGCGTGCTTTTTCCTTTCTAAGTGAACACCAAAGTGCTCTCCTGATTATACCCCACTCTTCTTTCAAGATTCACGGTTGGCACAAGCTCTGCAGAAAAGGACACCCTGATCTTTGCTACCTATCTCGTCGTGTCTGGCTGATACATTAGCCAAGTGGATAAAAACTCTTAAGGGTGAAGGACCCTGGGCTCAGGAAGTATGAATTCAGGTCCCAAGTTAGCATTTGCACTTAGACCTCCCTCTGACACTACACTGCATAATGTACACAGAACAGTAGCCTGGAAAACAGCATTTTAAATCAACATTTCTTCAACTGTTAGCTCCAAATTGCTGTTCAGATAACACCATGAGGATTTTACTGGGGAAAGAGTGCTGACTGAACCTACTGGCTAGAGAAAAGAACTGCAAATCAACGCTTCTAGGATTTATTCCTGGCTTTTGCATGGAGACATTCCCCCACAGTATTTTAACTGCCAGTGGTTCAGTTCCTGCTCTGTAAGGTTCATCTTCATTTCATTCTTGCTTCTTAGAGAATTGTGGGATGTTCAACTCAGTAAAAATATGTGAAATGTGAGGAGACCTGATAAAGGAGGTAACAAAAGTGCTAAACGTTACAAAAAAACAAGTTGTAATGTCCCAAACTGTGCTGGAGTTAACAGTGGATCCTTTATACTCATATGGTTTGCCTACGAAGTCAGATTATAATTGAAGGTAATTCATTGTTCTGTACAACCCTTTGATGCACTTCAGTATGAGGGCTCTAGTGTAAAACCATATTCTTTTAAAAGAGAAATTGAAACAGATTTGATTGAGAAAAATGTACATCTGTTGTAGTCATGCCTTTTGCAAAGAGCTCAGGCTTTTATATCCCAGAGTGGGAGAAAAATCTTACTGTGATATGGGAAATTCTTAAAGAACTGCAAGTTTCTTTTTCTTTAGGTTTTCAAATGATTTAGCAGGGCTGTGTCTGGATTTCTCATCAGATCTTAAGAATACCTTCGGTAATTTTTAATAGCACTTGCAAAGACAATGCAGAATGGCTTGTGTGTGTTTGTTGGGTGTTGGTGCTTTGATCCTTGATTTTTATATGTTTTTATGTGTGTTTGTATATATAGGTTAAGGGTTAAAGTTTGACAGCTGTGGCTGCTACCTAATTGACATTTTCTATCTGTATTTTATGTACAAGTGCTTGACAACTGAATTTAAAAAATGGCGTGTCTCCATTGTGATAATACTGGAATGCAACAGATGAAATATTTTGCTGCCTCTGAGTTTCCCAGCTTGCACGGTGTGTTGTATCACTTTCCGTGCACAGGACATGGGGAGATTTTTACTCTGTAGTATTGTAACTCACTGTTTCACTTTCAATGATCATAGTTTCTATTATTGCCCTGAATACAGGTTAGATGCATTTAAAAAAAGTTGTGTTTACCTCTTCTGTTTGCCAATCCAAGTTTTTTGAGAAGGACTTTTTTTTACCCATAGTCTTTGTAACATTCCTATACAGGTGATAATTTTCTTTTCTCCATTCTACTCTTCTAGGGTGATTTTTTCCCCCTTCTCCCTCTGAATTTAGCAGGAGAAGGGTCACTCTGAATATCTGTATATTTTGCCACTAAGAAACAATACAATTAAAATGATCTTGTTAAACAGTGAAAGTAAAGTAAAAATGCAGGATGATAAAACTTATTTTCAAAATATGAACAGAAAATAAATAGAACTTTACACAGGAAGAATGTAGCTGTTTTCTGTTTTGGGCCAGGTGTCATACTGAGTCATGGAAAACCTGGATTTCCACCTAACATATGGCTTGCGTTGTGATATCAAAGCATAGTTCCTTTACATGGAAGAAAACCTGATGGTTTAGTTGCTTTTAGTGTTTTTAAAATAATTTAATATCTCTGTACTATTAGTCTGATGGGTTCAAATTCTTCTACAGATGTGGAACTAAACTCCTTGGGGCAGGAAGAGTGCTGATGTATTTATAGTGTCTGATGCAGGATTAGATCTTGGTTTTGCTGTATGGATTCCATCATACTATGTGTAAGAAGCAAGTATATTTTCTTGATGAGCATGAATGTGAAACCCTTCTAGAGATTTCTTCCTTTGTGGGGACATGGCCACACCTTCTTGTAGACAGAAGGATGACGTACTTATTTTGTCTGGTTTGGAAGAAGAAAGGGATGATGGAAGAAGGACCATAACCTGCTGTGAAATAAGTGAAGTTTTATACTGTCCTGTGTGAGGAAAGAAAGAGGTGTCTAAAAAATCAGAAAGTCTTAGTTTTATTTCAAAACTTGATTTTGGTTCAAACAAACTAGTTCTCACATTTCACATAAAAGAGAAGTCCCCTGGATTCGGCAGGGTGGTTTGTTGTTTTTTGTTTGTTTGTTTGTTTGTTTTTAAATTGCCATTCACATTTATATTAATTCCATTAACACAAATTTATGTCAGCAATTTACTTTTTCCACAGTTGTGAGCACTAGCGAGCCTCTGGCCGGGGACAAAGACGGTAGGAGTCTAGGGAGAATTCTGCTGGAATGTTTGGGGGAAAGATGTTTCAAACCCAAGGTATTTCTAAAGAACCACACTGACTCAATAGATGACCCATTTTCTGATTATAAAAACTTAACATCTGAAAAATTTTGGACCAGGTCTGTGGGTTGTCCATGTCTTAAACAGAGGTAAATACAGGAAACTCTTCCTAAAATCATGCAAGTTTCTGAAAATTATGCAAGGCACTGTCAAAGTCCTGACTCCCAGTCCTCAGTAATCAATTATATTACCTTCCTGGTGGGTCCCCTTTTGACCCAAGCAGCTTGCCAGTATTTTGGGTTCTTACAGACTTTTCTCATTAGGACAAAAAAAATCATTAGAGCCAGACATTTTTTTTTTAAACTCAGTACACTTGTTTATAAAAAAATGTATTCAAAGAAACAACTTTGTATACAAGAGGTTTCAAGCTTTTTTTCTTCAGTTTCTGACTTCTTTCCAGGTAACACTTTTCCCACGCTCCCCTCTGTCATTGCACAGCTTACAGGGTATCCATCTGCCACCATTGTTCTTACTAGTATTCTTTCTTCATACAAGTTGATCAAGGAATATATAATGCTCTGACTTTGTGCTGTAACTCAAGTTAAAAGTAAAAATTTCCATTTATGATGGCAAGTAAATTTATTTGGGAAGCCAGATGCAGCTACTGCCCTTAGCTGTCTTGCATGCTTTTCTGTTGAAACTATTGCCCCTGCAAGTAAAAATGACCAAACAGGATATATATCCACTTCTGAGTTACTGGAACTTTTATAGTTCACTATAGCAGCATAAATGGAAATCACCAAGGGACTATATGTTTGTGCGGGACTGTAAACTGCTGTGCGTCATCCAGTCTCAGAGTCTGCAACTCTTTTCTCCTGGGAGATCCCGAATTCCAGTTCTGTAAAAACTTTGTGAAGCTCTTTATTTTGATTTTTGGTTGTTTCTAGAATCAACTGTATCTTATATTGCCTTCATCTATTTTACACAATATTTTATAAAATCCCTTTCAGGCTTAAGATGCTCATTTTTGGTTTTGTTGTTTTTTGTTGTTTTGTTGGGTTTTTTTTTTGCTACAGTTGTAGAATCAAACCATCTCTTCTTAAAGGTTTTTACTTTGCTTCAAAACTTTGTCTCATTTTGCAAGGATGTTTTCAAACCCTCTCTAATCTCAAAGTAAGTTGTAGGCCTAAGTAAGTGAGGTTTATGTGACTATGCCTTCTTTTAGCCTTTCAACTGAATCTTGAATTGCTTTTCTGATATCAGCTCTACTTAGCAAAGCAGTAGAGGTATCCCAGGTAGTAAGGAATGTATCATAAAAATCAGCACTTGGATAAAGAAGAGAACTCATTTCATAACCTCACTGTGAGAAAGGCTTCCAAATGGGGCTCCAAAAGTTTTCTCCTCTGCTTTCCACAGGTGGGCCAGTTGGTTTGGACATGCTGCTTGGGCAGTCAGTGGCGGTGGGGACCAGCTACAACATAAGTTGGGTTTTGCCTGGGCTATATGGGAAGGAGGGTAGGATTAAAGGGCCTGTCCTCCTTTCCAGCTATAGAAGGTTTCCATCAACTGTACATCAGTTTAATTTCTATTCAACCTGGCTTGAATCCACTGGTTTAAGGGGGAGGGTGGCAGGCCATGCGATTGCAGGAACACAAGGGAAATCAAGCTGAAAAAGAAAGAGTATGCTGATCTAATTCCTTCAGTGTTGTTTTGCAGAGTTAGCCAGCTGAGCCCTCAGAGTAAGGTTGATCCTTCCCAACATCTCATCAAGTTCTGACTTGCTTGCTTAGGAGTTTTATGACTTGCTACTAACTTATAAAGCTCTGGACTTAGAATTTCTTCTTCAACACGCACATAATGCCTTTTGAGCTTCAGGTCTAATGATGAATTGGTTTGCAGTGGTCACATACTCTCAATTCTTTGTTCAGTAAATTTCAGGTGTTTAGGTAGGTTATGTGTGGCAAACACACTGATTGCTATGCCTCTGCTAAGGCCCAAACAGGTCAGTAGTTGCTTATTTTGGGGGCCTTCTTGAGCTACTGTTGCGTAGGTACTTGGTTTTAATGGCATCTTTCTTTGCAATGAAAACATGATAAACTGAAAAAAATCCTCTATGTTCTTCCCTAAATGTTGTTTAAATTACCATTTACCCCACTCTGCACTGTGTTGTTGCTGGCCTGAATACCTGGATCAAAGGAGGCTGTAAAACAATTCCTCAAATAATTGAGCAGGATAAGGTAAAAGAGTGACCTAGATAAGAAACATTTTAACAAGCACAATAAGCATAATAAAGTCCTGAAGAGGGACTCCATAGTCCCCCTGGTGTCCGTCTCCCATAGATACTCATTAAGTTTTGCTGTGTATTCTCTTTTTTTGCATACCTGTTTAACATCCGCATTTGATCTGGGTGTTGTACTCTCTTCTTATATAAGTATAGGACACCAACAAAGATTATGGAGGACAGGTTAGCACAGGTAGAAGATTTGTTGCCATATGACTGTTATGGGAGATGGCTAGCACTGTATTCTGATCTTGAAACTAGTCATAACTTTAATGTGATACACATTGTGACTTTTTTTTTCCAAGGCTTTTGTTTAAACCTGTAGGAACAAACAAGTTATATGCCCTGTACGTTACACGCAGAGAACTTTGTCTTAATGTAGTTTTATGTTAATCAACATTTGTATAATTGGTTGAACATTACTTTGGAATATTTGTTTCTATTCTCCTCTTCTAAACACTGTTGGAGGAACTGCTTTCTTTGTCCCTCAACTGCAGGCTGAACAAGAGGAATTTGTCATTTTTCCACTGATTAGGCTGAGAGCTGGCAACAAAGTTACAGTGAAGGAAGTCCATGGTAATTTAAGAAAAGGAGGTGGGGAGAGAAGGAAGTGAACCCATCCTGTCATTCAGATGCGAGTGGTGTGAGTGTTGTGATGACACAGCCTCAGGAAAAGGACAGATCTTCAAATTGTAAAGTCTGTTACCGTAGAGGTATAACACTGCTCTCTTTCCTCTTCCTTCCCCCCTCACTAAACCATTAGTAGCCAGACTATTGTAAAGGGTTCGTTAGTTAGTATTATCTAGATGTGATTAGTGATGAGAGGCAATTAAAAAAAGTCACCTTTCCTTAAAAGGAAGGACGGAGCAAAGCTGAAAAAAAGGGAAAATGCAAGGCTGGAGTGTTATCCAATATCAGTGTAGTACAAAACAAATATATATCCTTGTCTGAACCCAATTATCAGCCTTGCCTGGCTTCCCTGGAGATTTAACTGTTGGTTCTCTTCCAGAACTCAGCTATGATCTCAGATGCTTTGCATTTGAGATTTAAATGTAAGAAAGTTAACAAGCAATATATGGATTTTTAAATTAAAGCCCAAGGAGCAGTCTGATTTAGAATAGCAGGACCTCATGACTGTAATCCTTGGATTAAATGTTGACTTTCGTACATGTAACTAGACCTTGTGTTTCTTAGGAAAAAAATAATGTCCATCAAAATAATATTGAAGCCTGGGGAGATGCGGTGATAGCTGCATAGTCAGTATTGCTTTTCTACAGAGTGGAAAGGGATTTAAAGTAAATCTCTTGGTGTTCAGATTAAACTGGACGATATCCTTATGTGTCTGAATGACAGCTGTTAAGATTACAGCCATATAATTATCAATCCCATCTGGCAAGCTCCTCCCTCTCCAATATGAGAGTGACAAAACTACAAGACTTAAAAGGTAATAAATTTTGCTTTATCTTCATTTTTTAGGTGTTAAAGGAGTTATTAGGGGAGCCATATTTAAGTATTGGAATATGGAAAATTATTTTTATGTAAATGAAAGGCAAGACTTTTCAGGGAGTAAACAGGAGGGAGGTTCTTCAAGGAAAAAGCTAAATGAGATAAAATTGTGATGTATGGCAAGATTGCTACCTGGATCGCTTGTATTAGGGTACGTCTGGCCTAGAAAACATACTCGAGCCTCATCTTATTCATCAGATGATGATATAGAATGTATATCTGTTCCTTTGCATTACATTTGCTGTTTGTTAGCATTGGAGGCTATGTCCAGGTTCAGACTGTTGTAGCAAGAGCTGCTCAAGCCCATTGCCCAGGTCATTGCTGCATAGCCTTTACAACAGATCCTCTTTCTTTGTTAAAGTTGTTGTTCTGGTTGCCACTTGATATGAAGCTTTTCCACATCTTTGGTGGTAGTTGGATCAGATTGTTAATGAGTTTTGTTATTGTGAGGGACTGAATGTATTCATTTTAAAAAATGAGTTGAAAATAACATCTTACAAGTCATCCTGCATTTCTTTATTAATGATTCTTTGTTGGTTTCAGCCTCTGTTTCTTTTTGTGAGGGTTTGTTCCTAGGCCGCCAGGTCTGAATGGAGAATAGGAAGTCACTCCAGCTGTTTTCCTCGTGTTGGCACTCTGTGCTGAACAGGAATTGCTGAGCAAAGAACATCATTTCCCCAGATAGGTTTGCTGGTGTAGCACAAAGGCAGTCTGGATTTTTTTTTTAATTAAAAGTTCCTGCCAAATACTATCATCAAGAGTTGGGGGAGGGAGGGAAAGAAATACATGAAGTCTGGGGTCCACTTGGAAGAGCAAAAAACCTGCCTGGGAAAGCAAAAGAGCATTCTTTTTCTCTGCCGAACTCTTGCTTTTTAGCATATAACCACTTATCCAGAAAAGAGGACTGGGTTATTTTTTTTTCCTTCCCTCTTCTGTGAATCTTGGTTCTGACTATTTCTTCTCCATCAAAATTGGAGGGATTGTGCAACTTTGCACTTGGTTTTGGACTAGTTAGTGGAACAAAAAATAAGCAGAATTCCTTCTCTTAAGCGGGCGCCAAATTATCAACTGACACATCACATCACATTATGGTGATAAATGCATGTCTGGTTGTGGTTTGCAGTAAGCTTAAGTTCTCTTTTTTTTTTTTTTTTTTTTTTTTAAAAGATAATAAGGTTATGGCTTCTTTGCTTTCTTTTTGCTTTGCAAAAGAAAGGTAAAGAAAACAAGCTATAAAGAATAACTGACAAGTGTTTGGGGGAAGACGAAAATAGAGGTTCATTTAACTTCTAGCTGCAGGTTTAATTGAGGATAAATCCATAATGTCCGAAACATACTGCCACCTGATGCTGCCTGGTGCTGGATGGGAAATGCATCGGATGGTTTATTCCAGTCCTCAGTGCACTGGTGACCACTTCATAAACTCCTTTATTGTATTTGACACTTTCTGGTATTCCTGCTGGCAGTGTTACTAAATAATTGCCTTGCAGTTTGAATAGTCCTCTCTAGCAAGGCAATTTCAGGTTAGAAATTATTGTATGAAAGACTGTATTTTTAGCTCATTCTTTGAGGATGCTGCAAAATCCCTGTAATGTGGAAGGCAACTGTGTCTATACCAAGACTGACAAATTGCCTATGTAGTGCATATATAGCTCCTGGTAGTTCTGTTGTGGACAACTATGGAGTAACTTACAGGAAAAGTTCCTCCACGGATCCTGTCAGTATTTGGCTTATAACCCAAAGTGAAAGAATTTACTATTTCTTTGACTTTTTTGTGTGTTTTAGTGTTTTTTAATGTAACTGTATAATGATTAATTATCTGCTCTAGGTTTTGATTTACAATCCAGTTCATCTCCCTGAGCACAGTAACATATTGCACAATTAATTTGCTTTTTATAATATTCCCTTGAAAAGAGCATCTTCCATCCTGTTTATTGGCGTGTTTCCACCTGGTCTCTGGAGAACAAAACAGTTGGCTTCTGCTCAAACTTTTGTACTACAGTGTTCAACCTCGGCCAGGTTTGAAGTTCTTGCTTGGTTTTTACTGAGGAGAAAGTATGGTTGACTTCAGCTAGATCTTTGTCTATGTCAAAACTTCAAAATACATCTTTAGTAATGTCAACCTGATACAATGGATAGGGTTTGAGTTTGCTAAGTAATGCTCCGTTGCCAGTAAGCTGGATGCTTGTTCAGAACAGCATAAAGCTGATCTACAGTCTGGCTTGCTTGTTGGTAGGTTTTCTTAACTTTTCTCTAATACAGCTGGGGTTTTATGTTCATACATTAATTATTAAGAAGGCATATATAAGCTAAAGGACATCTCTGAGCTTTTGGAGATCTCAGAAGTGGATTATTATATGAGGCTTCATATAACTAAAACATTCATGTACTGTCACTGCGTTGGGTACTTTGAAAATACCTAAGCCAAGTATCTTGTTAATATATCCATCACAAAACACACTAAATGATTTCTTTTGTTTGTTTGTTTTGTAATTTCGCTTGGAGGCAGACAATGAGATTTCTCCAAGTGGAGAAATGTTCTTGTTACATCTTGTTACTGTCACGTGGCTGTTCCATTCCTGCTTTTATAGAGACAATTTTTTTCTAACATAATGCTCTAGAGCTGGATTGTCTCTAAAATTTTCCACTCTGCTGGTATTTGAATACAAGAGGATTTCACATAATTTTGTTTATGTTTTTATTTTGCTTTTTGGACTTTGTCTAATTCTTCAGTAAAGATCATCTGGAAGAGAACTGGGGGAACTGTCAAAACACGGGCCGTTTCCTGTCATTGTCTAGAGTCTTAAGCATTGTGGACTTCCATGTCCTTCCTGTCTTTTGTTTCTGGGTTGATAATGTTGTCTTCAAATAAGTTCAAATAAAAATAGATGTCATAGAGCTGGAAATAGAAACTAGTATCCTTAAATGAATGTCTTTGCTGTCCGAGCACAATGCGCCAATAATAATAAAACAACTTAATCCCAGAGGGTACTGAAGTGTTTACAGCCTGTGGTTCTAATGCTGTCACCTTTCCCTTGCAAGTGAATTCACTGAAGTCACTAGCAGCACTTCAAGGAAGTGATATATGGACTACAACATCAGCCAAGTTGCAAGACCCTAAGTAGTAAGAGGGATTTCTCTTTAGCTGAGGATGCTGGGGCATACTGCTCCCAAAAGTTCACAGAATTTTTTAATAGGCATCGATCTAAGTTTGTTCAAGTGGGTTGTACTCTATTAATCTACATCAGAATGGCATCAGTTGGCATGACTGTTGGATAGTTGAGTCTATGGATCCGTTGTATAATCTGTTTTTGCATTGTAATAGCGCCTAAAGGTCACAGCTGGGGTTTAAGTGAGTAGAAGTCTGTCTCAAATAATGTAATGAAAATGAAAAGGCCATACATGGGTAGAGCGAACAATGGGAAAGTTGTAAGGCAAAGTATGAAAGTAAATACTAGTGAGAACAAGTATTTATAGATCACTATAAATTGATGGTACTCATCAATTGCATGAACGAATTGAAATCATTCAAACTTTTGTTAGTAAAGGAAATATTGCTTGTGTCCAAAGGATCTTTATGTCACTATTGTGAACTGCAGATGCATTTTTGGCATCAGAATGAAGGTACATCTCAAAGATGGGTTTATCAGTTTGAAATGGTTACGAAGTGTATATAAAAGAAAAAGTGTAACAGTGAACTTTACCATTGGGAGTTTCTGGCAGGCATTGATCTGTGAGAAGAAGCATCAGCAGAGGTGAGAAACTTCTAAGAGATGAAATTAGGGTCAGTCAGAAGAGAGATCAAGTTCTGAGGGATCTTAAAAGTGAATATTAAATAAGTGAATGAGAAAGAAAGTTTTAATGCTGAATTTTGACTGATCTGGAGGGTAGGAGTATGGACTTTGGAAAGCTCAGAGTTTGCATTAGGTGCCAGACAAGAATCATTACAGCATAAAGGGAAAAACATTGGACCTGACTTACACTGGTAAAACAATTTTTTGCCTCTCCTAGCAAAATAGGTCACTTCCAGAAGTATGTTTAGTACCCATTTTCTTAATCTAGAGGTGTTCTGGTTGAAGAAGTCTTAGCACTGCAGTTACATATGTAGTATAGTCAAGAGGGAGAAGTAGAGTGCTGTCTAGGTTACTGGTTTAGGCCACTGCAATAGCAGTACTTACTCTAATGTCAGAGAAAGCAGAAATTTAAGTGAGCTAGGAAAGGGACTTGGGTGCATGTAACCATGCCATTGATTGTGAGTGGCTGGCACTGCATCTAATGAACATTACTAAGCATCTTCTTTATCTGTGTAATGATCTTATTAAATTGTTGTGTTTCACAAGAGAAAGGGAAACATAATGGACTTTAAAAGTAAATGTATTGCTATCTGCATTTCAAAACTGCTTTTCTGTTCTTTTCAAACAGGTACTGAATTTCTCCAGAGGCTTGTTTCGCGGCAGATTGTTTCGTCGCCGATCGTTTAGAGGAGTAAGGGTCCACCCACTTGAGCAACAAGAGGAAAGTCCACCCAGCCTGCCAAAGGCAAGCCACTGGTTTACAGTGTTGTATCTGTCTATAGGATATTTTAGAGATGGAGAAGATAAAACCAAACAAACAGAAAAACAACTCAAAAACACCAAATCCCATCCTCTCCAGACCTGGATTTTATTGCACTGCAATCAAAAGATATCCTTTCTAATTAGATATTAGATAGATATTTCTGTGTTCAAGGCTGTGGTAGTTAGTAAAGCCCTGAAATTTTAATCGTTTGAGTGGTATGTATGATGAAAAAAACACGTGGTTGCAGAGGGACCTGTATATATATTTCTAAATTTAATTGTTACATATTTGTTTACAATTCTCCTGTTCTTTGCTCCTCCCTGCAAATCTAAGCAGCGCTCAAAAGAAAGCTGTGGAGTAGGAGTCTGATTTAATGGTGCCGTCTTGGCTCTGTAGCAGGGCTATAAGAGGGTAATAAAATCCTTGTAGGATTTGGTGAAATCATATAGAATGAATGTAGCATTAAAGAAAACAAGAGACCCACAGATAAGCTGAATTCTTGCTTCACTTTAATTATTTCCCTTTTGACCCAATGAAGAGAATAAAAAGATGACAACTCTGACTTACTGTTGCTTGAGCACTGGGAAAAAGGTAAGGTCATTAGCCCAAGCCAACTGGAAAATGAGATTCTTTCTCATGTCTTTGCTCTGAGCTGAATTGAAGCCTATATTCTGTTTTCTGTTATGCTAGTGGGAATCCTTTGTTGGCTTGGATTAACAGCATTGTGATCTGAGACCAAAGTGCTCATCTTACATGAAAGCTTGCAAGAATTTTTTTTTAGATCTGGCTGAGAAATCTGTCCATGGTGTTCAGCAGCCTTCAGCATCTAGAAGAGCTTTCTTATATGACCGACATTCAGCAGGCTTCTTAAAATGGGGTCTAGGAATTTCTGAGTATTTTGAAATATGTCCCACAATAAAGGGGGACATAGTTTTTAAGTTTAATATAGGTAATTTAGAATAAAAAAGCGAATAAGATAAACTATAATAGTAATACAAGGATTTATGATTAATTTATCCCTGTTATTTTAATGACCTCAGAGAGGTTAAGAGTGTTGTGTTTATGTACAACATTGAGAAATGCCAAACTTTGCTTTGGGGTTCACAATTCACAAGATTGCTTTATGCAGATTTTCCTCATGTTTTAAGCCTAGCTATGGAGTTACTTTTGGACATTTTAATTGTGGTCTCTAACATATATAATGCTGTTGAAAACATGTGATTACCAGGATTTGTTGTAGGAGCAGCATTTAAATTGAAACTTTTAATTTACTCTTTCTGGAAACTAAGTATGCATGAAGTGAATGAGTCAAACTTAAGATATGCCATCTGATTATAACTCAATGGGTAGGAGGGACAAAGTCCTTGGGCTTTGAACTAGTTAGATATAAATACAGACCCAGCTGCCAAAGGTCTGTTCAGAGGAACAGGAGGACCCAGATAGAGTGGGAAGTACTCACAGTATCCTAAATAATAGACACTCTGATATAATTATTAAGCCCACTGTCCTCTGGGGAGTGCTTGGATTAAAGGATACCAGAAAGATACAGACTTCTAGGGGAGGAAATATTTCTTTTTTAAGTGGAAAAGTGAAAAAGACTCTAGAGTGAAAATTAAGGAGATGAAAATCTTCATAGTCAGCGGAGATTTATACTGTTTAAACATACTGTAACAGAGCCATAAAAGGCATATGTGCAGTGTATCTGTAATCAAAGTAAAACAAAACAGAGCAGAAAGGAAAAAGAAAGTTCTGGTTGTAAATGGGAGGTTTTGAGACCTCATTTTAATCAAATAGTTTCTTGTTCTGGAAACTGAAGATTGCTAGAAAAGAACATGAACTATGGCAAGTAATTTGGGAGTGAGGGAAAGGACTGAGTACCAACTAGCCAATAATATAAATCACAAATTTGTAAATGTATTAAAAGTAAGATGCTTCTTATGGAGAATCAGCCTGTTTATGGAGAAAAGAGAGCAATTAGAGAAAATTAGATTTTTTTTAAATCAGCCCAATACATGTTTGTGCTATGACCAATTTAATTATTAAACCTTATTTAGGTGCAAATGAAAGATCTGAAACACAGAGGAGTCAATCTTTTGAGTGGCACTTGTATATTGGAACCATTTGATTCACAAATCAAGAAAGGGGTTTTCTTTTCCTTAATTCAACTGGACCCATTTATATAAAAATGTCTGTAAGATTTTTTTTCTCATGTTTATTTGACTTACTATCATCATCATTATTATTTATTATTATTATTGTTATTGATATTGTTATTATTGTTATTGTTATTATTATTGTTATTATTGTTGTTATTATTGTTGTTATTATTATTATTTTATGATGCTGTCTAGGATCCATGGCAGCAAACTCAGTGGTTACGATACTGATGATACTAAATGGAACTGTGTGTGTATGTGTGTGTAAAAGATGGGAAAATCAGTCCTTTCCTTGAAAAAGGAAGAAATCGGTGAGCTCCATCTGCCCGTCCTCTCCTTTATATGCATGCTTGCCTATTCCTCTATGAAGCAATAATAAGATAAAGGAACACGGTCCCTTTGTTTACAGAGTGACCTCAACAGCATAAGCAACTTTCACTTTGTTAATACCCCTTTATACCCCAAGATAGCCTTGTTTCAAACACTGTGCAGTATCTGCATGTTTCAGTCACTGCCTCTTCAGGCCTAAACCTGTTATAGCTGTTTTGTACCATCTTCTTTACAAAGAAATTACTGAGTGACATACCATGTGACATTGTATGTACGTTTTTTTTTTGAGATATGATAGAATTATTATGAAAGGGTAGTAAACTCATGCAACTCATAGACAGTTCAGATATAATTCCATGCCTAAGCTATCAGCTGAGCAAGACGTGTGCTCTGCTGGTGCAGGGTCTGCCTCAGGGTCCAACGCTCCATCTGGCTGAAGTCACCAGCCTGTCCTGGAGCTCTGCTGTATGCCAAGGCCAGCTCCATTTGACTGTGGCCAGGGAGGACTGATGGAGAGACATTGCCTCTTCAACCTGAAATGCTTCTGAAGCTCTCCCTTTCCACTGTTTTTCATGCATTTTGTGACATGAAGATTTTGGTATGAAGCTTACATGGTTATGCATTTGGTCTGCTCTTTTATGGTGCTGTTATTTTTGTCACTATTCTTATAGGTATATAATGCTTGCTGGATATATTAGCCTTCTCTTTTCAGTCTCCATAACTTTTTGTTGGAGAAGGGAATAATGATTTTTATTGGTTCTGTGTAGGCAGTGGGGTTGATTCTGGTCTCATGACAATGTAAATTGGGAGAAATGGAATTGACGTCAGGAGAATTACCCACAGTCAAATTTGTAATTGAGCAATGTCTTTTTATATGATTAAAGTATTTATTGTTTGCAGAAAGTTTTTAAATTGTTCAAATGAGGCCCTTGGACTCTGCTCAAAGGTGAATTTTTTGGAAAGTTTGAGCGAAAACATTTCATCCATGTGTGAGTATGAGGAGAGTGGAAAACTATTTTTCCCCTCCATAAAGAGTTTTTGCTGCCTTCTTTTGAACAGCTCTGCAGCATGAGTAGCTGAGGCCTGTGTGGTAAAATTTGGCATTGAAATAGCCATAACTGTGAAGTGTCTTAGTTTTGGCTTTGATTTGACTGAGTTATGAGCCTTAGAAAACTATGTACTCAGCATGCACTTCAGGATTTTGTTTCTTCCTTCAAAGTTTGTGAAGGGTGCAGTCAAGAGGATTTGCTGTGAACACCTAAGTAGCTAGCTATTCAGCACAAAACTAGAGAAAGATACTGTTTTGAAGCAGCAGGGGCATCTGGGGCTGGAAAAGGAACGGAAGACTTCTTAAAGCACCTATGGCCTAAGAAAAATTTCCGTGTGTTTTGCAATATGTGCAACCAAGACTCAAGTTCCTAGGGCCTGCTGTCTTTGCTCCTACAGCTCGTTTCCAGAGAACCAAGAGAGGTTTCTATAGACTGAGTAGGGGGCATGTATGTGACCCGACTCTGGCACCACTTACACACCTCTTGAGTCAAAAGGCTCAGGGGACAGGGAGTAAAATTCACCATTGTTTCTCTACATGATGTTGCAGGTGGTGCTGTTTTCTAGTGATGTAGCCATGGTTTTGCAAACAGCATTGCTTTGAAGACTTAACAAATGGCAGTCTAAGGACTTGCTGTTCCTAAAGGGGACATGCCACCTAGATCTGAGATTATAGAAAAGCATGCCATATCCTATTGGACAGCATAATTTGTGAAACAGTGCGTGCCTATCTAATTGCAATCATATGTGGAATGAGAGGTCAAGGGAAGGCTGGATATGCTTCCTTAACTACATAATTTTTTGACTTAGCATTGTTAATCATGTAGCCTTATGAATCATTAATTTAGTTTTATGTATGGGAGCTCTGCTGCATTTCCTCTGGCATTTTACAATGAAGCTGTTTAATATTTCCAATTACTTGGAGGCTTCTATTTAGTTCTAGTGTCAACGAAGACAGATTATGATGAACTTGTGTATCTGGTTCTTTACTGAATTGCTGCTGCATTGTCACATCTTTCAATGCTGTTCAGAGTGAGTGGGGAACATTGTTTTTCCCTTTTTGCATAATAGTAAGGATTGCAAAGGTTGAAAACAGCGGAAGATCAGGCATAGAGTGTGTAATGTAATGTTTCTTTTGCTTTGATTAGTTAGTGGTTTGAAATTCAAATTTAATTTTTGATCTCAACAATTTTTCTTACTGGCTGACATGTAGTGACAGTGCATCTCATTTATTTAAAGAATATAAATATCCAAGTTAATTTATTTTCAAATGAGGAGGATGGAGTAGCTGACTCACCTCTGTTACCCTCTACATCAGCATGCAGCATGTGCAAAAAATTGCCCCTGTACTGATGGAAATGACTGCATGAGGTATGTGCCTGTGAGATGCCTTGTGCTGTAAAGGACCTTCAGTGGAGGTAGATTGTAGCACAATGAATGCTAAGCAGATCTAAAGCACTCCCTGACAAACTAACTGTGTGACTGAGTGGAAAGCAGGAACTCAGGTGTACACAATGTAAAGGAATACTACCAGGTAATTTTCATATGGTAACTGTGGTAAAGAGCTCTCTGCAGCCAAGTTAAAGGTCAGAGTCCACAGTCATTAAAACACAATATAAAACTGATTTGTGTTTTCATTTCTATAGTCTTTGTATTCTGTAGCTTTTGTGGCTCGTCTGTGTGTGATTCTTTTTTAAATAGTTTCAACCAATAACTGTAGTCTGCAGCACCTGTTAGTTATCAAATTGAGGGCATGTGCCATAAATGGAAAGCAAGAACTAAATGTGGTTAAAAAGAAACCAGACGACTAATAATTAGTGAGATAGTCTTAATAGAAACAGTATTTATTTCCTTCTGTAGGCATGCACTTCTAATGCATCATCCATTGCAGAGGTGTCTCTTTGGACAGACTTTACTCTATATGAGAGTTTCTCATATTTTCTACAGGACTAACAGTAGAATGTGGAATCCTCTCTTCCAATTAACAGTTGCACACGTATAGGTAGTGTCCTTGAGGTGGTAGCCATTGCTTCTTAAAAAAAAAAAGATAATATTGGAAAAATGCATTTAATGCAAAGGCACAATTACTAGGAAATGTCTAGCATATCCAACATGCAAACAATTCTAGCCCCTGGTACAATCAAGTACCAGGGAGTAGAAACTGCTTGAGCTGACACTGCCATTGAAAGGAACATCTTGAAACGATGGCCTAACTTACATTTTTTTGTAATGCAAGGGGAGTTTTCCCCTTTTTTGAAAAAAAAAAAAAAAAGAGACAGCTGTGTGTTTTTCTTTTCCATCTCCCCCTGAGCATCCTTTCCAAGTAAAGCTAATTTGCATGCAGATCCCTGGTACCTGTCTTCTTTCCTTTTAGGCTGCGTGATGCCTTTCTCTCATAGAGAAGCTGTCTGGGGTGACTCTTACATCACCTGGTTACTTTGTCCTTTTCCTTTGCTCTCCCAAATATTTTCCTTATTTGGGTATCACTGACTTCTGTTTCCTCTTCTCCTTCTGTCAGGCCCCTAGCAGAGGCAGTAAGACTAGCTGTTCTTTATTTCCAGCTGGTTTATAGGTCTTTCACTTTGTCTTCTCATGAAAGCGTCTGCATGCCAGCTGTAGCAACAGCTGAAAACAAGGAAAAATCATCACTCTCTGACTAACATTTCTCTGTGGACAGTCGGCAAGTTCTTGTTGGGCTGTAAGTGGTCAATGATTTGCAGTTTGAGAACTTTCCAGACCCCAAAGTATATTCTTATATAACATTTCACTGTGAGAAGTGTAAGGTTGCATTCACAAGTGGATTTGTATTTCTTTCTTGTTGTGAGGGGGAGGGAATACATGCTCAGATGTATTAGAGGAACAATTCTGATTCAGTAGAAAGGGCAGGCTCAGGACTTGATTATGGCAGGAATGTAGTTATTGCATGTGAACGTGATTTGGAAAGAACCAAATATTTAACACAAAGTTGACCATGAATGTGGTTCATTGGCATAGATCTGTTTCATGATTAAAGTCTGTTGAAAGAGAAAAACAGAAGTTCTACTAAACTGAGTTGCAGACTGTACTTATTCTTTTTCATGCTTCCTTCAGTCCTTGAAATCTTTACAGAACATCTTTTAGATTAATCAGAGCTTGCTTTCTTCATGTTTTCCTGTGCATTCTGATCCTGTCTCTTGGTTTCAAATAAGCAGTTGAACGCTACATAACAGTCTCAGAATGCAACTAAGTGGAAGTTAAATGTCACATATGCTTTTCCTCCTTTCCAGTGTTAAATAATCAGTGTTTGGATATAAGGCAGATTTTTAGGAGCCTAGACTGAGCATAATCCTTTCTCTCTAAAAGATCATAGAATCATAGAATGATTTAGGTTGGAAGGGACCTTGAAGATCATCTAGTTCTAACCCCGCTTCCATAGGCAAATGCACCTCCCACAAGACCAGTTTACTCAAATAAAAGCATGTATGTTCTGTACACATACAGAGATATTCATGTTTTGGTAAAAGTTAATGACATGACTTAGAGTTAAAATACTACAGTATGTTTCATTCACTTTGAAAGATTCTACCAATCCAAGAGAAATTTCTTATATTCCATGTAACAACATTGTTGTAGCTATGAGATCTGATGATATAAATATGGAAAAGGTCTGGCAAAAGGGGTAGTATATTTAAATTGACCTCTTTGTTTAGCTGGAAAGCAAGCAAATACTGTGGCATGAGAAAAGCACAATGTGTTGGAAAACACTATCCCATTCCCTGTCAGCTGCTTTAATGAAGATACTACCCCAAACTACAAATATGCTTTTCCCAAGTGAGATAGTTATCAGTACAATCCAGACTTCCAAGGAACTAGAAAACTGCAAATATTAGAATTGGTAGAGGATTTGGATAAACAGTTTTTCACTGAAAATGCATGTTGCAAGTGTGATTTCTGGGGTCTTGGAATGCAATGTTTGATGTAATTCTTGTGGGGATAAGATTCAGTCCCATGGGGGTTTGAACCTGCAATTCGCTTTGATTTCAGGGTCTAGGCTCCAGTTCATCAAAGAATCTTAAGAATTTAGTTCCTTTGATGTGAAAGTTTTAAAGCTACTGTTTACATGCTTTTCTGAACTGGCATACTAGGTAGGGGCTAAAGAAAGATTAAATCAATTTGTCAGACTAAGTTTCACTGTGTATTGTCCTGGCCATCTCGCTATTTTCCCCTTGCAACTAAACTAGTAAATGGAAACAATTTCTAGAATCTTAATCACAGAAACTAATTCAAGGGCTAAGTAAACAAAATAACTAGATTAAGATTTCAATCAAGTAAATACTGAAGGTTTTTACAAAAGATAGACTATTTTAGTATCGGGTTGGGTTTTTTTACTTCATCCTTAAAGATCAATAACTCTTAGCATAGACAATGAACTTTTCCTTCAGGCTAATTCTGATATCTCCCTCCTGGATCAGCTGACTGAGGACACTACAGAACCAAATATGCCATTGTAAATATATCATCTTCAAGGCTCACTCAGAAATCTGTTGATCTTGAAAATAGCTGCCTCTTAAGTATATCTACCTTCACAAGTGCTTTCAGCACCCATGACAGCAGAGGGTGGATGAAGCTGGAAAAAAACAACAACAATTTGCCATTTCAGGTGCATGTTGGCAGAGCTGAGATCTAGGGGTAAAGATTGGCATTTGCGTGTGATTTGTGTGTGACCCTGCGCCAGTGCTGTGGTTTATACAGTATTTAGTTTGTGCAGTCCTTGCAGTCTGTTAGGATCAAAGACAATGTGTAAATTCAAAATACTGTTACAAAATTAGGATGCCATTTGGTGTACTACAGAGTTATACACCTGATTACTGTCCCTCCTGTAACCTTTTTCTCTGTGATTTTGATTTGATGGTTTTGTTTGTTTGTTTGTTTGTTGTTTTTTTTTTTTTTTTTTTTTTAGAAAGGTGTATCTGTGTTTAATGTTACAAAGTCTGGGCACTGTATCACTAAAAATAATCTGGAAAATAGTCTAAGTCTAAGCAGGAGTAATGCCAAATCTACTTAATAAAAAGGGTAGCTTTTTGCTACTTGCTAAACTGGATGAGTCAATCTGGCACTCCTTCCTGACTGAGCTTGTCTCTGTCACTTTTCAGTGACCTTGAAGATTCAGAAACATCATCCATGAGAGAGCTTGTGCCCTACCTTGAGGATAAAGTTCTGAGTTTCTCTCTCCATAAGAAGGTGTTCCCTGAGGACCTAGTCTGTAATATGTGATTCAACAGAAGCTAAATTGAATCAAACATGTTCTTTCCCAATGTATTAACTCTGTTGTTTTCTCACTATTAAAAAAATAGTTAGAAATAACTGTTGGATTTTGGTGACTGCCATCCAAAGTAATGGTAGTGCCATTTATTGTGGCACCAGAACATCATACCACAATAAAGCTTTTCTTTCATTACAGAATAATTATTTGGTTTTGGTGTTGTATTCCTTGTATCCATTTTCATATGCTAGCATATGTTTATCCTGTTCAACAGCAATTTGTTCTGAAACCGTTTGCACACTTGCTGGGCTAGCTACATGAATTCAATGCAGACTCTGTTTTTTGCACCTAAAAATTATGATGTGGAAAACCAGTTTGCAAAATCTAAAGCATTCAAAATGCTCTGTGCAGTTTCACAGAAGCCAAGGGACTTTGAAAAAGCTAGGCTTTGATTTGTATGCTATGATACATTTTCATCAGATTATTGAAGTCTGTATCTGCCTCAAGATATTCTGGATCACTTCAGTGTTACACAAATAAACCAAATAATCATATCAGTTCACCCTTGACAACACAGCTCAATCTTAGTTTAATAACTTAAAATAATGTTCCTTGCTTTCATATGCTTCCTCATGTTAACAGCTGCAAGTGATAACAGTCTCTCTGAACCAGCACCGTTCCTGAGATAACTGGTAGTAACACTTGTGTATAAATATGTTAATATACTGGCTGTTAGTGCTGATGTTCAGGAGATCTGAACTCTCTGGTTCTATTCTTACCTCTTTTGTTGACTTGTACAGTAATCTATACTCTCAACTCCTCTCTGCTTTTGTTTATAAGTCTAAAAAATCCAGGTAAGACAGCTCAAGAGGCAACTTAAATTAGTGTCTGTAAGGTGGTTTGATATCCTTGTGTTAGCATGCTGATGTCTACAGGTAGTGCTTGTACACTGAAGATGGTCATGATTCATACAGGCTTGTCTGTGAGCAAGGGACTCCCACAGAAGCAAAATAAGGGTATTGTGGGTTTAGTCTGTATTAAGAGGTAGGTGGGAAATATGATAGAATATAAACTATTGCAGAGGGCAGTGGGGGCCTGCAGCTGCCCCCCAGCCAGCATAGTGGGGTCCTCCTGCCCTGGCACAGCTGGCTGTCGTGGGCAGGAGGAGAAGGACAGTGTCTCCTGTCTAAGCTACCTGAATTGTCCCGTGGGCGAGTGCTGGGCATGCTCCTCACGCCTCTGCGGAACAGGACTGTGACAATGTAGAGTACCACGTGCAGCAGCGGTGTCCGGCTTTACTATAACGTTTAATTTCCTCACTTTCAAACTTGTAGAAATACAAGTTTTTAAAATTAAGCCTGTCTTAAAATTCCTGCCTTTTGTGTATGTTTTATTATTATTATTATTATTATTATTATTATTATTATTATTATTATTATTATTATTATTATTAATATTATTATTATAGAACAGTTCAAAACCCGTCAACAGCGGGCAGAGCGCCCCGCTGGCGGCTCGGCGCCCTATTTCTCCGCTGCCCGCACCTGCACCGCCGCTGCCCGCGGGCACCGCCGCTCCCCTCTGCCCTGCCAGGGCGCCGGTGCGCGTCTACACCCGGGCGATGGCTGGCGGAGGCTACAAAGAGGCGTTTCCTCCGTGCCCCATCCCCGCTGGAAGCAGGGCGGGACGTTCCGCACCTTGTCCCTCTTACAAGAACATGGGGGCGGGGGTGGATGAACGCCCCGCTTCAGGCGGTGTCCCGCCGGGGAGCTACGGCCCCGCTGCCGGTCCCGGCGCGGCTGCGGGCAGGGGAGACTCAGTCCCGCCGTAACTTCTCGGCTGGGACTGCCCGCGATAAACAGGAAGCCCTTCGCCGGGGCCGGGGCCGGGGCCGGGGCCGGGCCGAGGCGGGGCCTGGCGCGGCCGCGCGGCCGCCCGCCCTCGCGCCTCCCGCGCCGCGGAGCCGAGGGGCCGCACGGCTCGGCTCGGCCCGGCCCGCGGCGGCGGCCGCTGACAGGGTGGAGCGGCAGCGGCGGCGTGCCCCGTCGAGGCGCCCGGGAAGGCATCGAGAATGAAATTGCTGTGGAAAGCTAAAATGGTAACCGGGTGTCCCGCCCCCCCCCCTTCCCCCCCCCCTTCCCCTGCCTGCGGGGTGCCGGTGTCCGCGGGGCGGCCGGGCGCGCCGCCCGCTGCTTCCCGGAGCCTCTCTGCTCTTCCTCGCTTCCGAGTGATGCTTATCTTCACGAGTAACTGTGTGTGTGTGCGTGCCTGACACGGGGAGGATGAAGGGAGTGCTTCTGAGAGGGAAGTTAGACGAGTCTCTTTGGAGAAATTCAGATGCATGTTGTCTGTCTGCTTTGCAGCGGATTGTGTTCTTTTGTACGGCTAATAATCTAGGAAATGAGGAGTCATTGCAGCACATGTTCTGTTAAAGTTTGGAAGACGTTACACTTTTTTTTTTTTTTTCTCTCATCCGCTTACTATTATTTGTGAGTTTTAAAGCCTCGACTCTGCAAAGTTTTTTGTAGCTTGAAATAATAGGTTTTGGAAAGGCAAACCACAAGCGCTTTAGATCCCTCCTGTCAAAAGAAATAAAGGGTTGCTGTATTTTAAATGCTTGTTAGCGTCAAAGTTTAAAGGCTGTCTGCCTAAGTAATTCAGCAGTTTTAAGAAGTGCAATTCCTTCCATAAATGAAAGGCCAAAGAGATTAATTGCTTCAGAAAAGGGGGGAGGGAGAGGGAAGAGAAGACTGCTAATCAAAACCAAACTATTTCCTTAGAAAAGGCTTTATACAACTATTTTAAATATGTGCTAGTCTAGGAAAAATAGTTAAATGGAAAGTCAGGGTATCTTGATACCACAGGAAAGGACAAGTTGCCAAGAATATCTCCAGTGTTCCCTCAGTCTAAAAGTATCCTGTATTGCTTTGATTGTTGTATTTACTTTGCGTAGCCCATCTTCTGCCCTCAGCTCTGCATGAAGCAGTAGAGCACCTGGTATAGATTGTGGTTAGCAGAACAGGGAAAAAGTTCCTTTCTCTCTTTTATTTATTTTTTTTTTTTGTTTCCCCTTTTCTTGGCAGACCACAATTCAGGATGGGGGTGAAGAGGTAGAAGAGGGAGCTGTTTACAATGTCACCCTGAAAAGAGTGCAGATTCAGCAGGCTGCCAACAAAGGAGCAAGATGGCTATGGGTAAGTAAGGCTGGCACGATGGCATTTTGGAAAGCTGCTCATGGACTTTGGAGCCCGCTCCAAGGAGCTGAATTCCACACAAATCGTTGATATTAACTTTTAACACTGACTGCTCTCACTATTTAAAAACTAACCAACCAACCAAACCAAAACACTGAAGTTGTCTGTCTTGGTCATCAGAAATAACTCTCTCCTTGTGTTGACTCTTCCTCTTTTCTTGACATGTAAAAAAGATTTGCCCAGCTGTGGCCATGGATCAGATGATACTTAGTGCAGAAATAAGGATCTCAGCTTATGACCTGAGAAGCTGAACATTTAACAGTTATTTCAGACTGGGCTATAGCTCATTTCTGCTGTTAGGAACCTATCTTAGGTCTCCCAAACAAATAGTCTTGGTGTTTTGGCTAATGAAGGTATCTCAAAAGTTAGCAGAAACTTCCTCAAAACTTACGTGAATGTAGGTTTGGGTCTTGCTTTTGTATTGCTCTCTCATCCAGATGAGAAATTGATTGCATTTCTTCAAGAATTACAGCTCTGTACTGTTTTTCAAAGGTCTATTTCAAAGCATGAAAGCTTTAGTGGTAAGTAAAATGAGCTTAAATGCACATGCACTCGATGTGGCATGCTGCTGAGTGCCTTCATCTTTGTCAGGCCAAGTCCCCAGCTGATATAAAATGTCCTCACTTCACTGGAATCAGTGCAGCTGTGGCAGTTTGAGCCAGATCTTCAGGAGGTGGCTGTAACTTTCATATTATTTTGTTATGTTTATATATTTTCTTTGGGATCAAAGACAATAATATAAGAACTTGGGTTGATGTAGTATCCAGGTTGGTATTTTAAAGACTTTTAAAACTGCCCTGTCAAAACATTTTCTTCTGAAGTTCTATGACATAAAGCAATACAGCAGTGCTGAAACCACAGTCAAGAAAGATAAGCAAAATCTATCCTGCATATAGATAGTGCTTAGAATCTCCCCTTCCCATGTTCCCAAGAAGTACATGGAGTTCTAATCAGAACAGATAATTTAAAATCCACTTCCATTGAGCGGCAGGTTTCCCATCTCTGCCTCCTGTTATTACCAGGAAAAATACTATAAAGTACTTTTGAGCTCCTTTAAATTTCCCAGCTGGTGGCTTTGTGTAAGAGGTGGAGATCATTTTGAATGTGTCTGTGTCCCATAAATGTACTTTAGAAATGCAGAATTTTATCCTGCTTCAGCTGTGTTGTTCCTTATACGTGGAAGGAGTTTGCCAGCTCTTGGTCATATTCTCAAAGGAAGAGCGCATATGTGTTCCTGAGATATCACCACAGCTGATGGATCTTAACAGGAGGACAAGGGACTGCAAGGTCATGGAAGTGACTTTTGGCTTTCTGTGGCTAGTGTTAGTTTTTTTCAGGTCAGAATCGAGCCCTGTTTGTGGGGAAGGAGGCAGTGTGTCAGAAGTCTGCACCTGTTCCGGGTATATATTGGTGACTTCAGCTTCCAGGCTGCTGTCTTTCATGAGCAAAAAATCTCATGCATATTATTTAAAAATATTTTTTAAACATATGGGCTGTTTTTTTCCCTTAAGCTCTTCAGAACATAAAATATTTTAAGCTCTTTTTGTGATCTTGTTTTATTAATGGCTTTACTGTGGTCCTAAAGTCAACAAATAGCCTCTAACCCAGAACATTATTTATGAATAGCTATCCCTGCCACCAGCAGTTTTGCCTTGAAAAGTGTAATTTTCTCTTATAGTTGTCATCAGGTGACTTTTTTTTTAATCTGAAGCTTATAGGAGTTTATGATGTTAATTTTTTTCTATGCTTTGAAATTCATAGCACTAAATAAGCTGTTGGATTTATCAATTTTGGTCTTAATTTTTTTAATGGTGCTCTAAGTCAGGCTTAT
Source organism: Vanellus vanellus (assembly GCF_965231255.1). NCBI lineage: Eukaryota > Metazoa > Chordata > Aves > Charadriiformes > Charadriidae > Vanellus > Vanellus vanellus. Next base: position 49,379,273 of record NC_138910.1, on the reverse strand, counting down.
GTTGAAGGCTCAAGGTCAACTGAAGAGTATGGGAACAACCTATTTGTACATCAGCAAGTATTGAGCCTTCATTGTAACAAATATAGTAACTCTGTTACTAATTATATGCATGAGTGCCTCTACTTTTTAAAAAGTTACTTTTTCAGTGTCAGTTTGTGTCCTAAGGTCTACTTAGCAGTTTGACCTCCTCTGAGGCGCTGAGCTTAGGGTGGTTTATTGGTGCAGGTCAAGTCCCTTGTGACTTGAAAAACCTAAGTCTTTTAAAACCTCGATGTTGCATGTGGCTATTAAATATCGTGTGGTATCAGAGCAGGGGGGGGTTTGATCCAGCAGTTCCAGAGTAGTTAGTTCTTAGTGATGCTGCATTTTTAAAGTGATTCGGAAGCTTTTCAGCTGAAAAGCATTAGATGGTAAATTATTTGATGTGATGCACATCTGACTGAAAATTTCATGGAACCTGCATTGAAAGGAATATAAAAAGTCTTATTTATTCTGATTGTGTTGGGATTTATTACCAATTCCTTTAATTACTGAGCAGCTTGAAATCTTGCTTAAATACTTTCTTGTACTGAACCTAGATCTCTTATGTTTTGAGATGTCTAACCTTTCTTAAAGCTCTCTATCCTGACAACCAATCCAGGGTTCTTGAATGGTTGGCCCTGTTATGAGACAATGGTCTGTTTAAAAGCCAATCATAAGATTACAGCTTAAGCATGATAAACACTTCCCTATTTAAATACAGAAGTGTCTGTCTTGTGTTTCAAAATTCTACAGTTAATAAAAGAAAAAGACAAACAGGCTGTGACTTATGTAGTCATCAGCAGTTCCATAACTTTCAAAAGTGTGAAGCTTTTGTATAAACACCAAATTTCTTAGCTTTAAATTTCATTAGACATCAAAGGATGCCAATAAGGGCTACTGGTTTTGTCACTAAATACTTAGTCACTAAATATTTAGCGAAGCTCAAGACCTTAGACACTACAGTATTATGAAATATTAAAAGCTTTAGTAGTAGCTTAGTATTGTAATAGACAAAAGCACTATCCTGACTAAAAAGAACTTACGGAATAAATATCAAATGAGGCTTGCCTGTACACATATGTTATCTCAGCTGATGATTGGAATCCAAGGCAGTGGTACCAATTTTTTTGTCAAGTTATTTGTAGACATCAAGGCAACAGAGAGTCTTAAAAAACCATCAAACTCAGATGAAACTTATCGAGACATTGAGAGAGAACACCTCCCAAACATGATAGGCTCAATAAGAGAAAGCATGAAGGCATTTTTTGAAAATGAAGTGGGCTTTGGTGTCTCCAGGATCTTGAGAGAGATGGTGTAGAGATTGGGAACAAGCCATGAAGGCCACGGAAACTGAGACACGTGGCCAAACTTCTTTGTGAGAGAGAAGGATGGAGAAGTAGAGATTTGTACAGGTGGATGGCATGCTTAAAAAAGGGGATGAGGAAAATGCTTTCTGCAGCAGGCTTTTGAGTGGATATTCAGCATCATTTTCAATGACATTATGTCAGGCTAGAGAAAAAGGCATATCGGTAACTGGAATAGAAGGTTTGAGAGTGCAGCAAGGAATTTTAATCACGTGGCTAGAAAGAGAAGGTTGTATTTTAAAACTATGACACAGAAAGAACCTGATAAATGAGATTCAGCTTACCTCTGAGGATGCAAAGACAGCCCATAGGGAGGCTGGCACCGTAGGTGTCAAACAGGATGGTGCTATTGTCCATGAAGAAAAGGCAACAAAGCAGAAAAGACAGGTGAAAAGTTTAGAGTTCTGTAGGGCTTTTGATCTTGAACTGACAGCCAGGTACCCATGAAATGAAAACAGAGACAGGATGAATCATACCATAGCCGGAAGCAGATAAGAACAGTAAAGCAGTGTCTGTAAAAGTAGATCAGCTGCTAAACACCAGAATTTCTGTTGCCAGGAGCACTATGCTGACAGAGTATGAATGGCAATGAAAAAGGTGAACTCCAGGCAGTGATTTATTGTAAATAGTAAACTAAAAAGTAAACAGTTAGTAGAAAGAGAAAGGAAAAAGCAGCAGGTAGAGAAGTGGAGAGATGAGGGGAATGTTTAAGAGGTGAGAGACTGAAAGAGATTTTTACTAGGAGAGTGGTGGGAATATGGAAGGCAAAAGGTACAAGAGAAAACAGTATGAGGTGGGATTTGATCCACTGGACAAGTGAAAAGATCAGAGGAGGACCACAGGAAAGAAACTTCTGCACTTGTCAAATGGTAAATATAAGAACTGTTCAAGGGGTCCCTTGCAAGGAGTAACAAGGGATGGAGAATTTGAGGAGCTGGGACTGCAGATGTGGAATGAGATTAAATTGAAATACTGAAATTGCTTGACTAAGGAGTTGACAAAATTGAAGAAAGAGGGGAAGGGAAAAAGGTCTTTCTACTGAAGGCAATCGGCCTCGTTGTTGTGTTTGTGCCAGATGCCAGTGGATCCATACACTGAAGATGCACCAGGACTGAGGGCTAGTAGAATGGCCCTTACAGTGATGGAAAGAGAAAGGAATGAATGGTGTAAGACAATAAGGCAGGAAGAAAATGAATGACCATATAAATAACAAAGGGGCAAGTGAGGGGGTGGTTTAAGGTGACCTGGATAGGTGAATGTTCTTGGCAACTGACAAGAATTGAACCATGGCAGTAGATACTATCGCCAGCTAATTCCTTCATCAAATATGACTGATCATACGGGAGGTGATGCTGTGTCAGTGGGGTTTACCTTAAATTGGTTTTCAGGAGATGATTAAATATTGTAGAAAGGTAAGTAGAGTAGATCTGTGAGATGGCTAGCTTTACAGTGGCACACTTGGGAACTGTGGGAAGTATTTGTGAAATCAAGTGGAGTAGGAAGTTCAGATAGCTGAGTGTGTGAACTTGAAAGTTTGTGAGTCAAAACAGCAAACTTCTAGTTTGGATAAGGAGGAAAAAACTTTCAGAAAAGGGTGAAGGAATAATCATCTAAAAAAGTTTGGGGTTTTTTTTGGTAGAAATTAGGTTTTGACAGTTAGAGAAAAGCTCTTGTCAGTAGAGAAAGTTGTATCTAAGAGTTCAAATAAGAGTTGCCAAAAGTCAAGCCTTACAAAGCAAATGAAAACAAACAGCTAAAGGTTTGCAAGCCATATAAGAACAAAAAAAAATATGTCTGCTTCACAGACAGAACGAGACAGGAATTAAAGTTAATCTACATATAACCCAAAAAACCCAAAATAAATTTTTAACTGTTTTCTATAAAGATGACAAAGGTGTACCTGGAGGTTGATGGTAATGATGGCATATGGTGCTTTCACATGTCTTTGTTTCGTCTTTGCCTAAGAGCTTGAAGCGTGCCCACGCTGGGCAGCCGGTAGTGTCCAGGCCAGAATTACAAAGGAACTTGTGTATGAAATGATAGTCAAGCAGCAGGGGGATTTAATTCATCTGTCAAGTCAGAAATGACATTGTATGACTGGAGACCAGCAGTGGTGCCTGCATTTGGCATGGGGGAGGTGTCATCCAGGTATGTAGGAGATATTTGTCTCACGAAGATAACTGATCTTCTGGATTTAAAAAGTCTGTGGGTTTAATCCATTTGTTTGAAAGTCTGCTTTTGAAATCACTCAAAAAAATTAGTCCCTGGAGAGACTGAGGAATTATAAGGCAGGTGAAGAACATGTTGAAGAAGAGCTGCTGCTGCAGCTTAAGTTGAAAGAGTGACTTTTGGTCTGGAGACAGGTACCTATGGGAGCTGTACACGGGTCAGTCCTGCAACTGAACTGCTGTCATGTGTTCATTAGGGTCAGTGACATAAAAGCAGAAGCATGCTGACAAAATCTGATGATCTGGCAGAGGACAAAAACACCTGAAGGATGGAAATATCCTACAGTCTGGCATTCAGGATTGCTATTACGGAAGTGGGTTGAAATAAGGAAGCACAGAATGCAAAGGCATGTTTGTGAATGAACTAAAGTAATTTCTGCTATAGGATGATATTTTTTGTCCTCATCCCTTCCAGCTTTGGGTGTATTAGTGAATCACAGGATATGTGAGACACCAGCATGATGCAAAACAGAAAAGGCAAATGTGATGCTCGGTTGTTTCAGGTTATTGCCAGCAGATATGGGAAGCGTGCACTCCCTTGTAGAGTGTCCTGGCTCACAGTCTCTAATTCTGGTCATTTTTGAGAAAGTTGATTTAAGCTGGAAGGGAGACAGGAGAGGGCTTTTGGGATCATCAAGAAAATGGTGAATATGTCTGATTATAATCTGAAGACTATAGCTTAGTTAGGTTAACAAAATGAAGATTTAGGGAGTATACAATTAATGCCTATAAAAAAAACCCTGCAAACTAAGCACAAGGGAGGGAAAAGAACCATTCACACCATCTATAGACTAGTGTATAATTTGTTAGAAATTAGAAGAAAGTTTCAAATCATCAGATCAATGAGATAGTGGAGTGGTGCTCCAGCAGGAGTGAAGAAAGCAAAGAATCCTATAGCACCAACATTGGAGTTGAATCAGCTGGTGAAGAGGATTATAAGGTAAATTCAAGGTAGGCAGTGGTGCTGGTTTCTGCTGCTGCTGGAGAGACCAGAATGCGAGGCAGAGGTTGCTGTCAAATTTCAGATTTGAAGTTGTTGTTCTAAAGGCAGTGAGAGAAAGGCCGGTGGCAGTGAGGAGTACAGTGGGGAGTGGAGGAGATGGATGAAGAGAGTGCCTTGTCTGTGCAGATGTCTGAATACACACTGGGAAGTGGAATATGAAGTGGATGCAGTAAAGTAGCAGAGAGGTGTTAGAAAATGTTGGTGTGGAATTGGAGGAGGGCAGACAGTGGTGTAAGAAGAATAGAGTGGATGCAGTGCTGCAGAAAATGAGCAGTGAAAGGCATGGATGTGGCATGGGCAGATCTACATGAAGATTACAAAAATGAAAAGCAAACAAGAGCTTTTAAAATGCTATGAAGTGACTTTTGTAGACCTCCCTATTAACCAGCTAGAGTGCTTTATCTCACCTTTCCAAGGGTTAGGGAGGGTTGGGAAACCGGTGTCCAGCGCTTGAGAAATCTGAGGGAAGCAGTGAGGAATAAGTCATTGAGACAGGAGGTGCTCCCTGATGCTTGCAAATATTTTCCTGTCAGAATCTTTTATCTGGGAAGGAGTGAGGAAGAGACCTGCACTCTGCATCTGGAGTTTTTACTGGGGCAGGTCACAGGAAATGCAGCCAGGAACAGGAGTTCCCCCAAGCCTCTGTATGCCAGAGGAAGCCTTTAGAGACTGTATCTCTACATCTTAAGAGATTGCTAAGCTTTCAGAGCCAGTCTTCAAGCTTCAAGTTTCTTGCTCTACTGATGGATGACACAGGCTGCTCTTCCTTTGAGTTTTAAATATCCAGAAAACTATGTTCCCTCATGGCCAGTGCTGCCTGTTTTAGTTAACCATTAGTTATGCGTCTAGAGCAGATTTTAGATCCATGTTTTTTCTTTCTGCTTTCTTTTTTTTTGACCACAGCTAAACTTCAGGCAGGGACTGATGGAAAACCTTATTTGCCTCAAGATATCTTCAATGTCATAACATTGGGTGTATAGCAGAACATGTTCTTCCAAAACTAAAAATGAACTGCTGTAGAAGGGTGCTTTAAATACCTTCAAAATTCTGAAAGGGGAAAAGCCAAACAGTACCAAATCTGTCATTAAATACTTCTGTGTCTTCTTAGCACTGATATTATTTGATAACTACCTTTTCTGAGAGTTTTGTGGTGTTTTGAAACCTAATTTTGAATGATTGTCTTGCACTGCATATTGCATATGACTGCAAGTTTGGCTTCTAAACACCGCTGGTCACATATATTGGCAGGGAAGCTTGTGTTGGAGAGTTCAGTCAGAAAAACATTACAAAAGAGTCTGTCTAACTAATCTCTATCCCAGTTAGGACCTAGGACATAACCTTCTCTTTGACTTGAATAATAAGTCAGAAAATAAGTTTTAGTTCGGATTTTTTTTTTCTTTCCAAAACTGACGTCCTAAATACGGTTTGAGGTTTAAATGGAACCATCAACATTTTCGGAACATGAAAAACTTCAAATTTTGTCTGATCCTGCTCTTGCCCTCCCATGTGCTCTAAGCCAGCTCTGTGATTTCTTTTTTATCTTACTCTTAGGTCCTAGATGTTTTGGTCAAGTGTAGTTTCCTGTGCAACCAGCAGGCAAGGACTTGGCTGATCTTTGTCTTTGCTGCAGCTTGCTGTTTTGTCTCTTGATTTATAGCATATGTTGGTCCCTTTTGGCTAAATCAGACTCTTTGGAATCAGATTCTTGCAGCCTGTCCCAACCACCCAGACCAAGGCCAGGGTGTCGTTCTGACCGTACGTTTGGCAGAAGCAGAAAAGCAGTTCCCAAGAAGCTGACAGGCTCCCTACAGAAACTGGGTTGCACTATTGTCTGCTCTGAATGCTGTCGTCTCTGAAGAACTGTCTTGGAGGTGGAGAAGGAAGAAAGATGGGGTATGCTCACATTGATTTTGCATGGTGGAAGATGCCTTTCAACTACAGGAGACCTACAAAGAAGATATATAGAAGACTTCAGAGGGAACCGAATGATTATATCTGTAGACAGGTGCATAGTTATCAAAAAGAAAGCCTTGGCATCTCATTCAGCTTGCCTTTTGGTTTTGAGTAGGCTCTTTCCTCCTGTTCTTTCCTTCTGTTGTGGGCATAATAGTACCATAGCATCATAGCACTTATTAATGACTTCTTATGGAATATTTTTCTCCTTGCTTCCTGGTTCAGGCACAGATCTCTGCTCCAGGGATATCCCAAGTAGTATTCTTTGATGCGGTCATCAGATGGGTAAAAGAGGCTGTGTGTGGAATAGACACTCAAAAATGAAACCTGAGCTTATTATGAGTTTTCAAATGGAAGCCTGAAATGTTAGTCTTCTACTTTCCCAGTTCCAAATACAAAATGCATAATGAGAAGGGTACCTGACTTTGTAGCATGGTATCATGCTCTCAGTTGAGTTTAAAACCTCCCATTCCAAGCTGTCAAAGGATGTCAGGATGGCAGTGCTTTAATCTTGAGGTGTTATTAACACTGAGTTAAGGCTGTAGGATACTCCTGTGAGGCTACAGGGAACTAGGGAGAGTGACACAGGCATCCTCCCTTCCTACCGGGCTGTGCAGAGACATCTCTTGCTAATGATTGTTATATAAAGTGGAACAGCAAGAGCTAAGGGAGGCCTCTTGAGCAAAAGTTGCTGGAGACTGCGCTGTTCTGGTTTTGCACTGGTTGCGTGTGACTGCATTTTGGAAATCTCACAGCCAGCCTGCTTATGTATGAAAACTTGTGTTTGGTATGTTTTCAGTTTACCTGTGACATGTAGGAATATAACGACATCCTGTACTATAGTTGATTTCCACTGGGAATTCTTCCAATAGCCAGGATCCTGTCTTTTTAAACTATACTTCTTGGATGGTAGAGGTTCTCCCTGAATTGTAGCATCTTAACTGTCTTGCTGCTAACATCACCAAATGTTATCTTGGTTGCTTTCTCAAGAGTAAATAAGTGAAAGGAATAACAAAAAAAAAATATATCAGCTTGCTCTGCAAAGAAACTGGCATTTTCTTTCTGAATGCTAGAAGATCTAGGTCACTTGTTGGGTTAAAGAAGTGTTGGCAAGGAATGTGGCTATGTGTCATCGGAAAGCCTGGGAGAAGCAGCGTATGAACTGGACTGAGATGCTGTAAAGAGAATAGCCCTGGAGAAACCATTAGTTTTACAGTTTGGGTTTTGATGTTTTCATTTTAGAAACAGGCTGAAGCATTGCAAGCGTGTTAGTCACGCTTGGATTTAAATTTAGCCTTGGTAAAGTTAATTAAAAATACGTTTAGTGACAGTGCGTAAATGCATGCTTTGAACTTGCATCTTTTACTATTACTGTAGGAATCTATTTTCTAAATATATAGCTTCCTATAGCCAGCACTGTAAGGGGGTATAGCTGTGTGAAGAAATGAGCACAAAGTGATCAGATCATGGCATAACCCCTTGAAGAAAATGGGGTTTCCTTGTATGAAAGGGGTAAATGAATGCTAACTCAGTGTGAATCCTGTTCTTCCTTGTCTTTCTGTAGCCAGCGTGTAGTATCTTGTAAACCAGAGACAAAATGTGCGTGATGTCTTAGTGTTGTTTATCACCCCGGAAATATAGTATGAGAGATTGTAAAACATTATCTTTATGCATAAGATCTTTCTTTTTTTTTTTTTTTTTTTTTTTAGACACCAGAAAATCTGTGTCTCTGCTGCATTTGGACTTTCATGTTCTTAGTAGATTGCTCAGACAGCAGCAAAGCTGCCTTTATCCAGTGGATGTGTCCCGGGTTGATAGACCATTCTTTGAACACTGGGATCATACTCTGATATGTTTTATTTGCATACTTTTCTCTGTCTCCTCGCAGTTAACACATATACATCTAGACCTCCTTCCTAAAGGGTTGAGCAGTTGACCAGTAGTTGTCTCCAGGGAGTTGTCATGGTTTGCTCCTGCAGGCTTCCAGAATGCTTTTTGCCCTCGATTCATCCCCAAAATGCCTTATTTTTGTGTTCTCACTTTATGAGAAGTGACTTGTAGTTCTTTGTGGGTGGTACACCAGCATGTAGGTTTACATTTAGGGCCACACTATAAAATCTGTGTTATGTTTTTACACTTTCTGGAATAAGAATTTTATTGAGATGTATGTGAATGTGGAATTTTTTTGTTTGGTTGGGTTTTTCATAGTTTTAAAGCTATAGTGAGTAATACTGTGTTTTGGACATAGAAATCCATTTACTGTTTATCGAAGTCACCCTACCTTGGACCAAAATGAACTCATACTAATGCCTGAATACAGCTGCACTGTAGTTCAGTTCAGCACCATGCCACCAATAATTTAGGGACTGGAAGGAAAGTAAAAACATATCCAAATGAAATGATAATGATCTTGCATTCTTATAGCATCTTTCACCCAAATATTTCCAAAGCACGGCCACAAATTTTCACCAGACAGACTATGTGAAATATGTTGTAATGTAACATAGTACAAAAGTATGATTTGGGTGTGACTTAAACCTCAGCAGCAGTGCTGTTTCCTGGGAGTTGGTAGAGTTCCCCTTTATTTGGAGAGGTGGGGAAGAGAGGAGAAAATAGTATTTCTGGGACAATGTGACTTTAAAAAGGCTATTTTTTGAGGCTGCCAAAGAAGAGGAAGCATTAGAAAATGTTCTGGGGGAGATGGATTAGCTATCAAATTTGCATGGTAATATTTATTTAGTGGCTTTATAATGTTATCCCATGGATATCTTCTCCACATGTGGCATATATGCCACAAGGAGCAGCTGCTTAACAAAGCACAGCAGCACATTGAAATCATTTAGGACCAGAAGTGAGTTAATTAAAACCACTTGGGGGCAAGACCTGGGCTTATGAGAGTCCAGAGTTCTGTGGAAGCATTTGCCTACCGTGCAACAGCAGTTGCAAAAGCAAGCTCAAATATTAAGCTGAAGTGGGGAATGAATTGAAGCTTAGAAAATACTCCGAAGGAGATTACAATAGCACCTCACTTGTTCCTGGTGCTTGTTCCCTCATCTCAAAGACAAGGGAACTAGCAAAGGGATCCACAGATGGGAAAGGATTGCTGGTATTTGGAGACACTGAATACATGAGGACTGTTAAATGTGCATCTTGGTGCAACTACAGTTGATGTGCAGGTTTAACAATAAGCGCATTTGTTAAATCCTCACAGGATTGAGGTTTGATGCTGGCAATGAATAGGACAATACAGTGAAGGCATTCAAAACAGTGAGTGGAGAAGGGACACTCCAGGGAATGTTTGGTGGTTTTGAAAGCAGGGGTGGGTGGGGAAGAAATGTGTAATCTTACATTGCATGTAATTAACCTGAAGAACTCACTGCTGAGTCTAGAAAGATTCAGAAAGGATTAGAGAATTATATAGATAAATAATAACAAATACATGAATACTATATGAGATTTAGAACACAAGACGTAACATTTTGTGATTTTTAGGTATAAAACAAACACACTTCTCAAAGGCATGAAGTATCCCTTTAGACTGGTTATTCTGTGTATTATGGGTGTTATTTTTTCACCTTCCTCTATAGCATCTGGCTATTGTTAGAGAGAAAAACCTACAGTTTAGTTTAGAATGACAATTATTATGTGTTGCTTTTTATAAAGTTCTGGTTTCAATTTGTTTGCAGTGAATATTTAACGAGGCAGAATAAAGTTGAACACAGGCACTCACAAAAAGAATCATAAGAACTTTAGTGTCCAGAAGATGTCAGGGCCATATTGCAACATAGTGTGAGAGTTTGTTATGGGCCTGTTTTCCAGCAGTGCTGCAACCTCCTCCTGGTCAATGAGAAATCTGGGTGCTCAGATCCTGCTTTTTTTGTGTGTAAAACAAAAGTTTGTGTCCTTGCTGTTTTAGACTCTGTGAATGTAGGAATCATGTGGGTTGCCCTTTGCTTTACTCCATTCAACTTCATAATAACCACTTTAAAAATAAGGCAGCTAGAACAGAGTATGGTACTCTACATGTGGTCTCATCAAACCTTTTATGCAGTGGAAGAATAATGTCCTTTGACTTGCTTTGGTACCCTTTATTTATACTTTGCAGAATTGTTTGCTTTTTGTTGCTGCTTCCAAGCATTGTGCTGAAAGATTTAATGTTCTGCCTACTCTAACTCTTCAGATCTTTTCTCTGATCTGTGTGCCACAGTGTGACCTTTGAGGGTAGTACTTTCAACAGACTTTTTTGCTGGCCTCTTATATTTCTCTACATTTAGTTGCATAAGCCATCTGTTGCCCATCAGAGTGTAGCTACCCTTTACCAGCTTTGGCAATCAAAATGAAACTTTGGCAGCCTCTATGTTAGGTATTCTGCTATTTTGCATGGTAACACTCATTAACCTTTTGCTCTGTCAGGTTACTAAGTTTCAGTCTAATGGAGTTTTTAATTGGTCCTCTTTGCCACCAGTTTGTGTCCAAATACCAATTTATGTCCAAATTTTTGCAGTCACAGAATCACAGAGTGGTCAGGATTGGAAGGGACGTCTCGAGATCATCTAGTCCAACCCCCCCGCCAGAGCAGGATCACCTACAGCAAGTTGCACAGGATGGCATCATCATCTCTGTGTAGCTCAGCCCTGCATCAGTGCAGAAGTTATTGCATACTGCAAACACCACAAAGTGGTGGTGGTCCCTTAGCTGCTGCTGCTCCATTTGTCTCCCATGGCTTAAAAATAACGTGAAATCTTCACTGATAATAAACTATTTGCTGCATGTATATTAAGCACATGAATTATTATGTGTGTAAGCCCTGTCATACCAGTTTGGGGACAATTGTGATACTGCATTTAGAAAGGTACTGCAAGTCAGGAGTCAAGTGCTCCGTATTCATTCACCCTGTGGCTTGAACTGACCAATTTATTTTAATTCTCTCACCTGTAATAAACTCACTATTCATTTTATTTTAATTTTCTCACCTGTAATAAACTCACTATTCATTTTGAGATTTAGTGATCTAAGGAGTGTAGAGGCAAACTCTTCTGCTTTAATATGACTGTATAGTTTCAAACCTATGAGAGAGAAAGCTCTTCTACTGTGCCGGACACTCAAGAAAAGTTCTGTACCAGGGCAAGCTCCTTCTGATATACCTTGTGACTGTGTTGCACAGTTTTTATTGTTGAAACGTTAGAGAGCAATATATTCTGCTGCTTACAGATGCAGAGGCCTAGCTCTTCTAATCCCTCCTGTGAAGAGAAAGGGTGTTGGATGAGACATCAAAGTTTATCTCCTTCTTCCTAAAACCTTCCAGCAGGGCTGCAGGAGCATGCCATGTGGAGTGCCTCTTCTGTGGAGTGGGTTGCTGTGTTGGAGTGGGTTGCAGTGGCTTCAAGTGCTGTGTGGGTCTCCAGCTCATGGCCTGTGGACTACAGCTGGCAATGCTGCCACTGGGCCACAATGGGGCTAATAAGGTGTAGGCACTTAAAATGCTTTTGCGGAGTGATCCTGTTATTATATTCTATTCTTTCATCTATTTTCCTTTTATGTTCTTCCCACCTTTTTGTTCTGAAAGCAGTTTAAAGGGTTATTTTCTTTTCCCCTCCCACCCCCTCAGCTGCTTTGTACAGTTGTCTTTCTCTTTATAAAGGCTCAACCTTTCTCCCAGTCAATAGTTGTTTCTTCCTTTCCAGGGAGTCCATGGGCTCTTTGTGCAAGTAAAACAACATGTTTTTATTATAAAGTGGCATTTTCTATTGAAAGATCTCAGAGTGATTGAACAATTTGGAATGACTGCATGCTTTGAGATGTGTTCAAATTGTCATAGGTATTGGGCTTCAAACTGGAGACCTGTGATATATCTCATATATATCTTAGACTTCCTGATCTCAGTGGGTCCTTCTGACTCTTAAAAATTAATAATCTAAACTTCTGAGTATCTGTATAACCTAAAGCAGAAATAGATCATCATATGTTAAAGAGCTATCCAGGGGCTTATTTTCTCCTATATATAGTTTATGCCCCACATAAACTTACATAAAAGCTTGCATGCATTGAATCATATTGAGTTCTGTTTTGACTTGAATCAACTGCAGAATGTCCTTCAGTTGTTTATAGTATTCACCTGGATAAAAGTTGTTTGATGAGGCTGGTAATGTTTCAAAACTTTGTTGGTGTTGGGATGCAAAAGACAAGTCAGTATGCCCTTCAGGATTAACTGATTAACTGTTGTTAAAACAAAACAGTGCAAAAGAGGTTAGTTAACTAAATCCTCCTGAGGTGCATTTGGAAGCCAGTTGAGATATTACATGCAAATACAACAAGAAAATGATTATGAAGTTATGCCTACGCATCCTTTTGTCTGTTTCCTTGGTTTGTAGTAATCTCTGGCTCTACCTGTGGTGCTTTTTGTATTTTTAGAGTAAAAACCCTTTAGGGAAGGGATGGTGTCTTGCATTTTGACATGGCAGCCATTGTGCTGCTGTTGGAAAAGTTTCATAAGTAACAATAACGTATTTCACTTGGAAGTCAGTTCTTACGCTTTTGCATTCCTCCCATTGAGTGCTTCAGATTGATTCTGGCTGTGCGTTTGGTCTGCTGGCTCCCCGCAGCATACAAAATGTGAATGAACTCTTGCACACTTACTTAAACCACGAGGCTTGCATTCTTCTTTGTGCAAAAACAGTCATCTTGTTCAGGAAAACATCAGGTGGCCATAGAGTTAGAACAGGACAGAGGAGAACAGAGGTATGGTATTAACTCCTGATGGGTAATTAAAAAACAACCCTCCCCCTGTCCTGTCCCCCTCCCTCCCCCCCAACAACAACAACAACAAAAAAAAACAAAACAACAACAACAACAACAAAAAAAACCAAAACAAAACAAAAAAAAAACCCAAAAAACACAACAACAACAAAACCAACCATAACCCAAACCAAACAAAGACTAACAGACAGTAAACGTGGACGATTTCTGTTTTATCTTGCAGCCTGTTATTTTTTTTCTCTTTCTTTCCCCTTTACTTGCAAGCTATACTTATTTTGCATTCTGACTCAATACTTCCACATAATTATATGTGTGTTTTGATTGGTGTCCATTGCCTAAGGATTTAAGTTCAACTGCAACATAGCATTCTTAAACTGAAATACAAATGTCAGCAGTGGGTTCAGCGCCAGCTCATGCAACCCATGCTGCTTTCTGCTGTGTCTGAAGAGATGGGTTAGTGGCTGGGTGTTGTAGTTACAAGGCGGCAGTAATTTGTGTAGGTATGCAATATGTTTGGTTGCCATATGTTTATGCAGTTTGTCATGCAAACGGAGAATTTGTCATAAAGAAGATACCTATAGAACTGGCACAAGGATGTTGCCATCACAGGTATGGCACATACAGACACATACATATTCATATGTGGATACTCCCTTTCTCTATATGTATGTGTACAAGAGAAGAATCCTAGGAGATTCCATAACCTAATCCCTTGTCATATCTAGATAATATAGTAAAAGTGCAGTTTGGCCTGAACTAATGATTGAACTAATATTCTTGGACTCTTTCAGTGCATAAAGTTTTAAGCTGGCAACTCTTAGTATTAGGAAACACTAACTTACTATTACTGCTTTTTCTACTCAGGCCATTTAAAAGGTCTCTTAGTTTCAAAACAAAGGGTAGTAAAAAGCACAGCCATTGAAACAAAGTTTATAATGCACTTTAGGTATGTATTCATGCTGTGGTCATAAAAATGGTTTACTTACTGCTAACCTATATCTTCTATAAAAGATTAAAAAAGCTTGGCAATAGGGGTTGGTCAGAGTAATTATTATGAAACATGTGACAATATTTCCTTGATATTCTTTCTTCCACAAATATACCTTATGTTACAAGTTCAGTTTATTTTAAAATCTGAATCAGTCTTCTGCTAAATATTTTCTTCTCTGTCAGAACACATTTGATTTCCCCACACCTCCAGTTTTATTTTCCAGCTATTCATACTATTAAAATCTATCACTCTTGCCTTGTTTACTGCTACTTGAGTGCAGTAGCAGTTTACACGGGTTTCCTGAGTCAGTATAATTTTAATTTCTGTGTTCTGTTTAGGCAAGCTTTACAGTGTGAAAGGAAAGCCAACAATACAATCAGGATGAATAAAACCATTTTGGGTTATGTAATGCCCATTCATTCTTCTATTATGCAACAGAATTATTACTTGTGGCATCCTTAAATCCATTTTGAGTTCAGTAGTGTTGCCTGCTGTCTCATACAGGATGTTCTTTGTTTCTACTGACTGAGCAGAAAGTGATGATGAGCTCCACTATTAAATTAGATTATGTTCCTGAAAGGGGAAAAATAGTGTGACTTCTCCCAGGAAAAGTATAACAGTATTTGGCAACCAACTACATAGGTACTGATGAAAAATGGTCTTTACATTTCTGAACGGTCAAAATACAATTTTTTCATGTTGACCTATAATTTTCATAGAATGCTGTGACTCTTGTCATATTAAATCTGTCTAACTGTGTTAGTGGTAATATCAATCATCCCTTCTCTTTGCTATACTTGGCATTTATTAAAAAATGACTGCATATTTTGTTTTAGCATTTTTCATAAAAGAAGCACGGCAAATGGCTTCACTGACCAATGTTTCACAAAGAGAATTTGTATAATAGTTTTCCTCTGATATTTCTTAGGGTAGACATAGAGTTGTTGTAATCTTTAACATCCAGGCAGCTTATAAATATGAAGATAATTGAGAATTTTAAACTTTTGTGTGGTGGTGATATCATTGGGCTGATATCATGGTAGGATGAAGTGGCATCAAAATTCAGTTGTACTGGAAATGATGCTGTGGTGTCTATCTGTGTGTTAAAACAATTAAGGGTCATATAGCAATAAAATAGGGAATTAGGGAGATGAGAGGGGACACAATATTAAAATTGCAGTTATGCAGTAATTGCAGCATAAGCATTGAGGTGGATGAGACCAGGAGATGAGGCTTGGGACAGGGTTACATACAAAGACTTGAAGGACAAGGCCTTCGATTTCAAGGCAGACTATGAGTTATTTATAGGCTTGGATGATGACTTTACCAGCTGTATTTTTTGTATCTGGGAGGATATTCATGTGAATGACATGGGGAGAAAGGTCCAATGTTGTAGGCCTTTGAAATCTAGATTAGTTTAAAATAGGAGAAAGTACTTTGTAGAGGCCACAGTGCTGTCACATGACATTGCATTGGGTAACTTGACTTCTACTAATTTATACAGTCTGCCTTGTATAAAGTTCTTTAACTGGGAAGTTGACATGACCTTAGCCATTTTTTACCACATTTTCAGAGTTGTTAGCTCTTCTGTAGGAGATTTGCACACTAATTATGTGTGTTCAGCCTAGCTGCTTACAATGTGTATCAGCGTGTCGTGTGGTTTAACAAAAATATCACAATGATTTTTGGCAGTTGTGGGTTGGTTTTTTGTTTTTGTTTTTGTTTTTTTTCTCCAAAGTATTTCTTCATACCTGGGTTTGTACTGCTCCTTACCTCCTGTGCCTTTACTTGGCTTGTGACAGAATTCTGCAATAGCTTGGTAACAGTGCAAAAGCTAAGACCATGTGAACTTCTGATGAACACTTTGGTGTCTCAACCTTGTATTAAGATCTAGACTGACTGGTATTGCATGACACTGGCAGGTAACTCCTCTGAAGATGGTAAAATGGGTGAGGAGGAACAGGGGAGAAGTTTTCATTTCTGTAAGAGACAGTTTGTTTTCAAGCTCCCAGTAGACCTCACAAAGAATTGAACTGGCATATGGCTTTTTGAGCTGAATGCATGGATTTGTCATGTTTTCAGTTGCTATTTTTAGCTTCTGCTGTCTGCTTGTTGCAACAAAACTGGGTTGGTTTGGTGGTCTTCTACTACATCTGCTATATAGACTCAGTGTAGAAATGATATTGCTTAGTTTTATAGAGTATTTGTCATCTATGGACTCAGAAGTACTTTATAGAGGAGGCCAGTGATAATCTGCTCTTCCATAGTTGGAAAAACTGAGGCACACAGAGGTCTTGCTCTACCCAGGGCTAATATTACCATAGCTTGAATTTCCACAGTGCTAAGATTCTCTTGAGCCACCTTTGAAGACCTTCCAGGAGGGACTCTTCTTCTTGCAAGACTGTCATCTGAAGAACCAAACTCCCTACCATCTGCAGTTATCACATGTGAATGTTTTGCTTTGTGCAGCTAAAATTTTTGAAATTCGTTAAAATCTGTGAGCAGAAAAATAGTTGCACTTCTTGCAAAGAGTGGCCAGTAGTTTTAGATAAACTTAGTGGTTGGCCAAATGCGTATTTGGCTGCATAATCTGATTTGTTTAATGTTTTATAGATGTGGATGATATTAACTTCTGGGGTGGTGAACAATAGAAATGTGTTACTTGATTATGCTGTGTTTTCAGATAACCATAATTGAGGCTTGTGTTCTGTATGTAAATAAAAGATTTGCTGTACTGTGAGCTTGAACTGCTAAGTACTCCTCAGGTGGAAGGCACAGTATAGTTGTCATTGTAATCTATGGCCAGAATTACTGAAAGCTGTTTCAAAGTCACTTGAAACATTTGAGCTGTCTGCCACCTTTTGTACTATTTTTCTCCACTCAACACCCATTCTTTCCTCCTTTATGGTTCCTAGTAAGTAACTCAGCCTGGGAACTGTAAGCAGGCTTCAGCACTTAGAAATTTCCAGGACAGACTGGAAGCAGTGAAAGCACGGGGAAGGAGGAAAAGAAGTTAAGACAAAAGTTGTTAGCAGAAACAGTAATTACTGCTTACTGTTTCTGGGGCACAGGGGAACTGCCCCAGCTGCCTATTTCCCTCTCTTAGGGACCCTCTAAAGTCCATACCTGTAAAAGCTTTTATTAGTTTTGACAGTTAATCACTGACTGTTTTATGCAAGTCCAAAGACCCGATGTAGAGCTCTTCCCTCACGGAGACACTATGTAACACTTCCTTCAGCTACAGACATCAAAATATTTTACAAAATGGGCTGATTTTACTGCCAAAATGAGCAATAAAACCTATTTCCTTGCCTTGATTCTGGTGCCCTACTCACTTAGCTGCCTATTAATTTGAGTATTTACTGCTCAGTCTGGTGATTGGACGTTTTGTTGTTCCTATGCACTGAAGGGAGGAGGCTGCTGAGTTTTATGGAAGTAATTCTCTAATATAGAAGGGCTTTGGAAAGATATTTAATGTGGGACACGTTTGTTGGGTTAGAAGAGTATTTCAAGTAAATGTCATTTGACAGCTATTCCTCAAACAATATAAGATGCACATGACTAAGAGTCTTACCTGACTTACTGGTTTCTTTTCCTTGCTTTTCTATTTTAAGTTAGGGACTTGCTAAGCTTCAATGTCCGATCAAAACCACCACAAGGAATATTTATACATACTGATGTATTATGAAAATAATATGTCCCTGACATGCTTGGGAGAGAACAAGATTGTGGTGAACTGCAGAACTGTGAAACACATCAAACAAAAATGAAAATGGTTTAAGTAATCTGATGTTTCAGGTTCGGTTAACAATGAATACTGTATGTCAGATAAGGAGGGTAGGAGGGCTTGTCTTGATTTTGTTAAAAGTCCTTCTAGCAAGAGAGGTGAGAGGATGAGAAGGAACCTTCTTGTAGGTAGGAAATAGTGAGAAGGTAAGTGCATAAGTCATACAAGAATAGCTAGAGATGAAGGTTTGGGGCTAAGCTGTTGGGGCAATTTTTGGTCTCTTTAGAAAAGCTTGTATGCTGCACAGTGAACCACAGAAGACTTGATTCTCACTGAATAATATGGCTGCATTCCTTTGCTGCACAGATGCTTCTCAAAAGTAGGCCAAAGTTGAAGGAGGAATGTATATGTTCCCATGGCTGAGTAAGTTCCACCATTTGTAAGAGCTGGACAGTGCCATTTTAATGTGCTGCTTTGAAGATTCAATTTCTTAATGCACTTGCTTAAACTCCTTTTGATGCATGCAGTGAGAGGTGATGTGTAAATTAGGCTTCTTTACTTTTGCTTTGATTGATTTAGAGCTAGTCCCACATAGTTCACTGATACCCAGATGAGCCTAAATTTGCATAACTTCAGAAGGTGTGAGAATGCACAGCTAAGCACCATGGTATGCATGATGTTTCTTATTTTCCCCAGAGTGGTTTTAAGTAGCTGCAAGGTGCCTGAGTGAAAGGGTTCTAACTGAGCAACAGCATT
This sequence comes from Vanellus vanellus, assembly GCF_965231255.1. NCBI lineage: Eukaryota > Metazoa > Chordata > Aves > Charadriiformes > Charadriidae > Vanellus > Vanellus vanellus. The sequence continues at coordinate 49,360,474 of NC_138910.1, read as the reverse complement.
TGTGTAAGAGGCTTTTTTTTCTTCTTTTTTAACCTCTAAATCTGAACGACAGCTTTTGTTACTGTTTGCCAGCTCTTCAGACAGATACCAGCCAGGCTGTGAGCTCTAAGGATACAAGAAAATGAGAATGCCTTTTGTATAATGGTCATGGAATTAACTGGTCCTGGAAACTCTGGGTTGCTGCCAAGAAAGGTTATTTATGTGGTAAGAAAGGAAAGGAAAAGGGTGGAGCTTTGGAAATCCAGGAATACCCCCTAGCTGTCAGATCATAGGAAAGAGCTAGTAAGGTTATTTTGGCTTCCGAGTTTGGTGCAGTTGACAACTGATTTTCAGCAGCATCCAAAATGAGGAAATGGGAGTTAGCGAAGTGGAGGGAGCTCTACAGAAAGCTTCATATTAATTTTATTTCCAAGTGCACTGTACAGTAAAAGCAGCTGCTCTTGCATAGGCAGGCATTTACGCTGCCTGGAGTCTGCAGGCTACAAAAGATCTGGCCACCCAAATCCTGCATTTCAAGCCACGGTTTCCTACAGTGGAAATTCTGCTTCAAATTCAGAATCTTATCTCATGCAAGTTGTTTTACAGGCTGACAGTTCTGCAGAGTGAAGTAAAAGGACAGAGGAGAGCGGTGGGATGCAAGGTTCTTAAATACTGTCAGTATTGCAGAACTGATTGCAAGAGTAAGCATGGATGTGTACACCAGGGTCCTACCCTAATAACACTTAAAATACTTGTGACTTCATTGGATAAGCTTCATCCAGTCACTGCTCTTTCTGATGTGCACTGTTAATGTGGTATTGTTAGTGCAAAATTACCACTTTTCACAGGGTTTGCATTTGTTGTGGGTTTTTTTGTTTTGTTTTTTTAAATGGTCATGTGGTGCAGACGGAGGGGAGTTGGTCAGAACAATGCGTGTGAGTTTGAGTCAGTTCAGCATGATTGTCAGCTGCTGTGGATTTTATCTGTCACTATATGTACAGGACAATCTTGCTTTCTTCCTTTTAAGGGGAACAGGCTCAATTATAATGTTCATTAGGATCTTTGTTGGAAGGAAGCACTATGTCAAATAAGTTGTTAATATCTTTGCAGTTGTTCTATTCACTTTAGTCAAGTATTTTTGTAAAGGAGTCTTGCATAGTATCTTGAAGACATATTATGAAGTTCTGTGGTTTTTTTTTGCCATGGAATCCAGTTGTTCTTCAAACAACTTTCTGTTTCATCTGTCTTGCTGCTTTCTTTAAGTGATGTGTTAAATGAAGGATACCTTAGGTTTTTCTTCTCTCACACTGGTATTACGGACTCTTGTATTTTTGGAGCTTTTGAAGCTTTATCATTCCATGATTTGATTATTCCCCCCTGCCCCTTCTCCTCTCCCCCCAAGGATGAATATAGATATGAAAGGCTTATGCTGGAGAGCCTGTGTGTAAGGAAGAAATATCAAAAAAATAAGGGCAAAAGCATCTTAATCCTACTTTCAGAACCTTAAAGCTGATTCACATTTAGACAAACAGTGAAATGAAACAGTCATTCCTGATTAGAGTGCCTTGTTTTTATTGAATTTATAAGTTACTGCAGTTTTATTCCAGCATAGGTTCTCTGTCCAGTAAGTTAATAAAAATAGCTAGAGTGGAAAAATCTCCATCTGGAAAAGCTGTAATTTTCAAGGAAAGTCAAAAACATTTAAAAATCTGTCAAAAACAGTAAAAATGGAGTTTAAGAGACACTAGTTAGTTAGGTGCTCTTGAAAATAATTTTGCAGAATTTGTAAATAAAACAAGTCTTTAGTAAAGTGGGAATGTTTTAAATGACTACGCCTGAAGAATATTTGATATCTCATTTACTTATTGTTCATTCCAGTTTTCTTTCAGTATTTTTCTTCCAGTCTGCCTAATGAAAAACAATCACATTGATTTCATTCCATGATTCTTGCTTTCAGAATCTCAACAGGTAATATTTGCATTGGAAAAAAACTGCAGACCAGTGGTTTTTTGGGTAAAAGTGATTGTTTACAGTGATGTTTCTGAAATAATGACTGCAACTCTGTATGTCTTTATTTGGGTAGCAGCTTATTTTTGTACTGTTCAGAATTTGAACTATTTTTTTAACTTAAGTCTCTACTCCCTCTTGCTAGGATGTACCATTAATTTAGGAGATGGTAGATTTTTATAATTAATTTATAATCCGATCTAAGGTTAACAGGTAGCATTTGTAGCTTTAGCCCATGAGGCTGTGGGATCCTGATCTGTATAATGGCTGTCAAACTGAGTGAAATACCTGGCAACTTTGGGGCATATGCAGGTTTTGCTTTGTTTTCCTGTCATTGGTAGGCAAAATGGCAAAAGGTCAGCATATCTTGGCCAGTCTTGCAGAAAAGGACTGATGGGAAGTGGACACTGTAGTATCGAAGGTTGCACATTGTGTCTTGCCGGATTCATAAAGGAGTGTTGCTTTTGCACACCTAGTAACAAGCTATGCTGGTAACAAGCTTCTTGTAACTGAGGAACTGTGTACTCAAGGCCTGTATTGGTGGCCGGTGCAGAGAGAAGACTTCTGTTGGATATTATGCTGATACTCGTATCTTTTCCTCATCCTGCAATTGTGTGTGTGGCTATCTTGCACTTTCACAAAGCCTTTGTGAGTCAGTGAGATTGTATGTGGATTCAGGAGCTAGCCTGTATGGGGCAAGGTCAGGACCTTAATTGTAACCAGCTTGGAACTGAATTATCACTCCTTCAGTACTGGGCATCTGCAGCTGGTTTTGGAGTCGGTTTGTGTTTAAAGGAACTTTTTGGCTTCATTGTGCCTTAGTGTGCGTGGACCTCTCCTGTTTCAGCAAGAACTGCATGCGTGGGTACTGTTTTGTGCTGTATAGCTGTAAGATGATCACATTAAAAGAGAGTGGGCCCCTCTGAAGATACAGCATTGCAGAGGATTAGTAAAGACGTTAGAATTAAACTACATCAGTACCCACTACCAACCTCAAAAAATGACTTGCAGGAATATACCTCAGTTCATTCTTTCTACATTTGCTTTTGAAAGATGCTGTCTATCTTGTAGGAAGCTATTTGCTCATCGGTTACATTTGCAGATCACAAGGCTATAATCTTTCCTGAAAAATCAAAGTGAGACTGTCTAAAAACCATAAAATAAGTCAGACTATAAAATTCCATATCTGTTTGTTTATTATTAGTTTTGTAGAGCACCAAGGAAATCTTAGTGAAGCCCTGAGATGTGGTGGTCTAGCATCTTTATTAGATATGTTGTTGAAGGAGAAGAATGGAAGGAGCTAGAGAGCCTTTTTTTGTTGTTTTGATGCACAAAACAGTGCAAAACTTCTGGTGGCTTTAATTGGTGCCACATAAGTGATCACCGTGTGCCACTGTCAAAACATGCAAAGAGCTTTAGGAATGTCTTTTAATAGCAGTAGATACAGTATTCCTCTAAGCAGACAACACAAAAGCAAACATGAAAACTCTTCTGCCTTTGGGCAGCCTGGTTATGTCAGTGAAGAGATGGCCTCTTGATTAAATCCAGACTGAGCAGTTTCCTGTTAGCATGCTAACTCAGCCCACAATGTCTTATTCTTAAAGTCTGTTATTGAGCTCGTCTGCCAAGTCATTTTTCCTTTTAAACTTACAGGCAGAAATGCTAAAATAATAGAGACACAAACATTCCCTAAAAGTCTCTTAATAAGAAATGATTTCTAGCAGTTTAATGTTTTGCTGACAAACTCCGTTTTAGATTTTCAGGGTTTGGGGTTGTTATTTGTTTTGGTTTAGGTTGGTATTTTTTTGGTTGTTCTGTTGTTTGGTTGTGTTTTTTTGTTTGTGTGTGGGTTTTTAACATTCTCCCAACATGATGTCTTGGGGAAGTTGCAGTGCTGCAATTAATGGAAAATTTTGTGCATGTATCAATCTTGGAAACGGATTCTGTCCTTGCTTGCTACACAGTCCATCAGTGAATGAGAAGTTTTTACACGCACTGATTAGAATATGGCTGTAAGTCAATATATCATGAGTGGGGCAATCTGCTGGACAGAAAATTAATAAATACAGTAGTGCAGACTTTCTTCCCTGTTTGAAAGCAGTTCTATTGCATAACTAGTTATTTTCAAAAGTATATTTTACCTGTAAGATGAAAAGTCTGTAAGATTTTTTTTTTTTTTTTTTTTCTGAGCTAGTTTTGCATAGGGAAGATTTGAATGCAGGAGATATATAGTGGTGGTAACAACATATCCTTTTAGTGTTTCTGTAACGGTGGTATCATATATAATTCTATATACACCTTTATGTCAGGTATTCAACAGATTATACACCTTTAAAACAGGCATAAGATCTGTTGAACAAAATTTTGCAAGTTACTCTGGTGTAATCTCCTTCATTGCTTGTGGGGTTGCATTGGGATAACAGTGGGTTTTCTACTGTGCATTGTCTTGTCTATTTATAAAAGGCATTAATGGGTTCATGACACAAGGCAATGTTACCATCTGTAATTTCACAGTCTGTTTGAACACATGTAAACCTGCGGTGCTTCCAGAAATTATTTTACAGCTTGCACCCAAGCTTGTTTTCCAGGTGTCACCCTGTGTGTTTCTGCAGCCGTGGGGTGAACTTGTCTGGGTTAAACCTGATCCCACCAAATGAAATAAAGGGCTCTGTTTTGGCTGCACCACTTTCCCAGCCCAGTTTGCTGTCACAGGTGGGCAGAAAAGAGCCTCTGGGAAGGGCTTCTTTCAATGGCTTAAACTCAATATGAAATTGTGCCATTTTGCAGTTGAGATATGGCTGCAAGTTTCCTAGGACCTCTGCTTACCTACTGTGTCTATACTCTTTACAGTCTGTTGACAGGTCCTTGTGTCTTTATCCTACAAGATACTCCTGGCTCTTTCAGGGATTCCCACAGAAACAGAGGCACTTTTCTGCCAAAAAAACTGTGCCGGGGCCCAGTTCTTGTTAGAAAGTACAGAACATTGTGCAGTACTGCTATTATTCCTATTTTTTCTTTCTCTGTCTAGTCTGTGGTGGGGATTTTTTTGGTGTTTTTTTGTTTGTTCGTTTGTTTGCTTGTTTGTTTTATTAATACAGACAGCATGTTGTATTTTAATGTCACAACAAGAGTTTGCTGGACCTTGTTAAGCTGGGAAATGAGGTGTCCCCATGCAAGAGTAGCAGAGCTTTAGAATAATATTAAAGACGTTTATATTGTTTAAAACAAAAAGGGATATCTATTATAAATAATTCAAAATCAATGGAAGAAAGTGATATAAGTATGAAGTGGGTGGATTATCCATTCCTAATTATTTTACGAATAGATTAATTTTTTCCTTTTTTTTTGTCAGTTTACCAAGACAGAGTTGGTAATGACTGTGAGTCTTTGTGTCCTCAGTCTAGTACCAAGGTGTTGTGTTAACATTGGAATATTGTTGCCCTTGTTGTCTCTAACTCATACCTCAGTAGGCAGTTTCTGGAGCAGAACTTCTGGTCAAAATGGCTGTGTCTGGTGATGTTTCCTCAGAATTAAAATGAAACATGTTGTCAAGGAATCACGGAGAAACACAAAATATGGACTGTATTGTTACTTAGCGGAGTCTTTCAGTCTGCTTAAATTCTGACTCAATATTCAAAACCCAGAAGAGCTGTTAAAATATTACTGTAAGGCTGGGAAATATGACCTAATGATATACTTTTATTATCTGGTATCATGATATGGCAGAAGCTGTTACCCAGGAGAGGAAGGTTGTGATTCAGAAGAGAAACATCACAGCAGTCCCAGTTGAAAGCTTGCTGTGAGTGCATATGAGAGAAGAAAATCTGCTGCAATGAAAATGGGTTGAACTCCTTAGTTTTTATCCTGAGATTGCAGAATTGATGATGCACAGACTAAGCTAGACTGTTGTGTGCTCAGGCCCAGTATATCTCCTGTAGTAATTTTTTACTGATATATTTAATCTAACCTAAAAATATTTAAGATTTTCTTTTTTTTTTTTTTTTTTACAGTCTTGAAATATTTCATGTTGGCCTGATTTTTCCTTTGCATAATCTCATTAATATTAGCCTTAAACAAACTATTTTCTAAACTCAGTAAATGTGAATATAAGTGTACTTCAAAACATATTTCATTCATTCAGATGACCTTCCAATAGTTTATTTACATAAATCATAGTGATGTTTGGGGATTTTTGACAGGGATTTTCTTTGCACTTATGGTTGCAGACACTTGAACAGGCTCCGGCCATTTCTTTCTCTCAAGGAAAATGACTTTTTTGTTACTGGAGTTTTATTAGTGCTGGTGATATGTGATTATAGTGATTATGCAATCAGGTACAAGAGCAGGTGTGTCACAGCATATCTTCCTCCAGCTGAGAATGCAGTACGTCAGTCAGTTTGGTCCCTGTTAAACAGCAGCAGCAGAAAGGGAAATATATGCTACCCCATGCTGCCTCTGTAGAGTTCAGTGGTATGAATGTTCCTTCCTGCAGATAGCCAACTCAAAAGGTAGAGAGAAATTTTCTGTTAGATTGCTCTTGTTAATGTTTGTTGTTTTTTTTATTTATAATCCCATTTTTAAAGCTTTTTACAACAGGTATGAAGTATTATTACAAATTATTAACAAATAAGTATTTAAACTAGTCACAAAAATAATTTTCTGAACTGTCCTGTAAATAGTGGCAGAATTTAAGGGAATGATTCTAGTTATTACTTAAAGCCAGCTGTAAGCCTTAAAAACAAATGCTGTTTAGAAAACACACCCCCAACACCAAAACATAGATTTGTTGACAAATATTGTGCCAAACGGAAACGGTAAGAGAAAATTATAATGGCACATTTACAAGATGACTTTAACATCCTCCTTGTAAAAGCATCATGAAATGTTTCTCATTCAAATGTGTTCATGGCGTTAGGTTCTGTGTGGCAACCCAAAGTTGGTATTTTCAGCAGGGGAGTCACAAGTGCTGATGCTAAAGTTGTGGTCAGTTTTCATATTTATTCAGAAGTTAAGTGGGACACTGAATTACCACTATTGTTCCCTCTAGTAATATTCTTTGTGGGATAATAGATTTTCTTTTAGATAATAATATATGATGGGATCATAAAATAACTTGATAGAAGTCAGGCTATAAAATATTTTGTGGAGCATGTCAGATAAATATCTTAAACTTACTAAAACCCTCAGCATTTGGTGTTCGGAGAGCCAAAATTGAAAAAATCTTTTAGTAACTAAAGATGGACTATTCCCATGAAAAGATGAAATTTAATTCGTGTTTCACTGTGAAAGCTGTGTCAGGGATCTGGCTTCTGTCTGATTTTTGTGCTTTCTTTTTGTTTCAACTTTGTAGGCTGAGGGGGACCAGTTACCTCCAGAACATACTGTCAGCCAGTATGAAACATGCAAAATTAGGACAATAAAAGCTGGAACTTTGGAGAAACTTGTGGAGAACCTTCTGACAGCTTTTGGGGATAACGATTTTACCTACATCAGTATCTTCCTCTCAACATACAGGGCCTTTGCTTCTACTAAGGAAGTGCTGGAACTTCTCCTTGACAGGTAAGAGCCAGTATATAATGGAAACTGAACCAACATTTACATGATAAGGAGATGTTGTCAGGAATTTCTTCCATTACTTCTAGTGGACATAGACTTAATAACCCGATGGACAGATATCAAGAATACTGCAAAGTTCAGAATTTCAGCATAAACATGAAATGTGTAAATGCACACTGCCCACATCCCAACTGTCATTAAAGCATAGTCACCAGGTAGGGAAAGTGTGCCATGTCTGACTGCTAAGGAACCAAACTGGGACTGGCACAAGAAATTTAATATAGAATCATAAACTAGTCTAGGTTGGAAAGGACCTTGAAGATCATCCCATAGGCAGGGACCCCTCCCACTAAACCAAGTTGCCCAAGGCCACATCCAGCCTGGCCTTGAAAACCTCCAGGGATGGGGCCTCAACAACCTCTTTGGGCAACCTGTTCCAGTGCCTTACCACACTCAAAGTGAAAAATTTCTTCCTAATGTTTAATCTAAACCTGCCCTCTTCCAGTTTAAAGCCATTCCCCCTCGTCCTATCACTACATGCCCGAGTAAAAAGTCCTTCCCCAGCTCTCCTGTAGGCCCCCTTTAGGTACCTAAATATAGCTTTTACCTCCCAAAAAACCAGAATGCATGGGCTGCAAAGTCATAACTGGAATAGATTCTTATGTTTTGCTGGATACTGGTATTTTCAGACCTAACTCTCTTGCTTGGGGGCTGCTAATTTGAAACAGGGATTGTGCAAACGTAAGAAAGAATTCACTATCCCCTTCTCGTACTCCACATGAACATGCAGCCATAAATTTTTGCAGACAGCATAAGAACCGCTTAATGTTATAAGAATAGCTTTTATGGTAAGACTGTTAAATCACATCTGCTATATCTTTGTAAATGCTTGGAACATGCAACATTAGTTTTCTGACCCTAAATTCTAACTGAGACATGACTGGGTCAATGGTGATCTTATTTTGGGAGTGTCATATTTATTGCATTTTCAAAATCAAGTGATAAAATCATAGAATAGTTAGAGTTGGAAGGGAACTTAAAGATCATCTAGTTCCACCCCCCCTGCCAAGGGCAGGGACACCTTCCACTAGACTAGGTTGCTCAAAGCCCCATCCAGCCTGGCCTTGAGCACTTCAAGGGATGTACCAAAAGAGTTATTCTGGCATATAGTAATTAGAACGAAGGAGTAGCATAAGAACTCCTAGGTTTTAATTTTGGCTCTCCCACTAGGTGGATAAGGCACAAGGCATGGATATGTTATGTGTGCTTTTCTTTTGTATCTGGAAAGGAGTATACTACTTGCTTTGTAGGAATGTTATGTGGCTCAATTAATAACGATCTTGAAATCTAGCTGCCAGGCCTGCTGTGATTGTAATAATAGCTGTGGTTGCTCAAGTGCAGTAACTTCACAGCCAGGTAAGAAGTCAGATGAGGAACGAGCAGCCATCCTGGGGAGCAGACTGTACAGTTAGCTCACTACTGTGAGCTTTATTTCTCAGTCCATACCAATTCTGACAATGGAACATGAGGAGCAATAAAAATTTACAGTGCATATATGCAAGAATACAAAAAAAGTTGAGGAATTCCTTCTTTTGAATGGGTAATTCTTTCTGTACCCTCAGACTTGTATTCTATCATAGAATGGTTTAGGTTAGAATGGACCTTAAAGATCGTCTAATTCCAACCCCCCTGCCATGGGCAGGGACACCTTCCACTAGACCAGGTTGCCCAAGGCCCCATCCAACCTCCAGGGATGGCACATTCACAGCTTCTCTGGGTAACCTTTTTTCAGTGTCAACTGGAACTATGTTTTGGACATACATATCTCTAAAGAATAAAATATGAAAGGACACCAAGTTTGTGTGGATTCTAGTAACCTTAAAGAAGAGCTAACTTGCCAAGTGACAATGTATGATGAGAATCTCTTGCTTCCTAAGCATGTGAATTGCCAGATACCCACAAATTTATAGGAGAAACCAATAGTTGTATGCATATACGTTGTCACTTTCAGCCAATAATGCTTCATGTAAAATTTATTTCACTTGCTTTTATAAAGATACATTTTTTAACAGAAAATGTTGTTGGAATAAACAAAATAGTAGCCTTTGCAAGGATGCTTTGCCCAGAATGGATGTTTTAAATATCATTCCCCTAACAGTGTATGTTTTATTGCTCTGTGTTGGTGGGTTGCCAGATGGCTCTTTTGGGGTTCTTAAGTATTAGTTGATATGTATCTGGGGAAATTTTCTTTCTGTAATCAATGAGAACTTGTGAGTAGCTCAAATAATGTGAATAAGTCAGTCAAAGGGGCTGTAAACCTGATTATACACAGCTCACGCTTTGATTAAAGGCTCTTTAGTTGTCTGAAGACAACTTATTTTGTCTTAAAGTACATGCATATATCCTGCTTAAATGCCCAGAAAACATCTTTATGTGCAATCCCCACCCAGTTCAACATAGTTTTGATTTCTAGTAGTTTCCATTCTTATTTGTCTTACTGAGGTACTTCAGTAATGCAAATAAACGTCCCACCTGAGACTGTGAACTCATTTTACAAATCACTGTACAAACGTACCTAGAATTGTTTGCAACAGCCCCCACCCTGAAGACTCTCTACTGTCAAGAGATGATAAAGAAAAACAGTGAGAGGAAGAGACTGTGATGCAGATAGTTAGGAGGAGTGTACTGGGGAAAAGAGAGAGTAAAGGTTTAACTCATGGTGATGGTTTTGGAATTCGACCTCTGTTTTCATGCATCTATATTTTCACACATCCATATCTGGTCGGTTTTTGCTGTCCTCAGGAAGACTGTTATCCAAAGAGCAATTCACATATTATGCTTATTTAATTTGTATAATTATAAAAGATCCCGTGTATCTGACAAGCAACTCTAAAATCTACCATCAAATCTGTTAAGCTGGGTGATCACCAGAGTGATGCTTTTGGAGAAAAGGTCTTTGTACTTGTAGGCTGCCTTGGGTCGTTGGCTGTGGTCTGGCTTTAGCTGGTGCAAAGCCCCTGGGCAGGACTAGGAAAGGGGTCTTGTACCTGTTGGGCTATTTTGTCCTCCTGCGTGCTTCTGTGCAGAGGACTTTGCATATGTAAACTTTGTGTGGGACAGGTGATTATTTCATGGGCACATGTCTGGATCTTCTCCCCTTGGTCGCCTTACCTGTCTGGATTCAATGGATGCTCCAGGCAGTTCTGCCCAAGGAGCCAAGCTGTGGATGCTGCTGGAGGTCAGGATGAACTGAGGCATGGGAAGGCACGTTCAGCTGTGGTGTCCCTGCTCGTGCTTCTCCCCCTTTGCTTCTTAATAGGGGACATCACTCTCCAGAATTGTGAATTCAGCCCTTCAGTGACTACTGAAATAATTCAATCTCTCTGTAATTGAGGTTTGAAGCATTTTAAACTTTGGGTTGGGGCCAAAGGGGTAACCCATTGAAACAGCAGTCCATCTTACAGTCAATTCGCCTTGTTATATTTTGGATTGTTCTGTGGTGTTTCATCACTAGCCATTAAAATGTTGAAGCTCTGTTAGGCTGCACTGTTATAAGGATGATGAAAAAGTCTTTTGGGAATCTTGCTTTTGCACTGAAGTTTGTAGAGTCCTCTAGATAAATGGGTCTGATTTCTTCCTTTTTTTTTTTTCCCCCTAGTGAAAAGAATCATAGCAACGTAGAAATAGAAACATACAAAATTAGTGAAACATTGAAATTATAAAATCAGATACTCAAAGATCAGGAATTTGAGAGGGGGAAGAACTCAGTATCTTTATGAAGTTCATCATAATGGGCTTTAGTTTCTACTTCTATATTGTTTTCTTTACTGTAGGTATTAGTGATAGGATTTTAAAAACAGCCCAAAGAAAGTAATCACTCATTCTCTGAGAATTGTTGTTCATGAGACACCTAAGCTCTTTGGGTTCCTGTGGAAATGTTAGCTCCGTGCAGTAAAGTTTTCTGTACATTGTAGAGCTGGTACAATTTAGCTCAGTTAACTCTGCAATTAAGTTCTAAATATTTTCATATCTGGGAATTACATCTGTAATATTACAATTGGATTGCAACACAAAAGAAGTGGCAACTCTGACTGATGAGTCTTTCTTACATTTTCTCAGAAGTATATCAGAGGAGAGAAAAACAGCTTTGATTGGAAGAGAAATTGAGCAGACAGGACTACCACAGCTTTGAAATGTGTACATAGCCAATTTATAATGGCTTTAATTTGAGCATTCAAGCAGGAATGAACAGGAAAATAGGTGTCCTCTTCTAAAGATGATGTGCTTGTTATTCACTGCATCATTGGCTGCTGATTGAGGGTAATGATCTTGGGCCAGACTTGTGCACTGCTGTGTCCTTGTGGTCTTGAAGAGATTTAGTTCCTGTCACATTGTTTTTTGGCAACGTGTTGGCTTAGGAGCTCTGCATTAAGGAGAGGCATCATCTTGTGGTTGGCTTTGAGGGTAGGAAAGGAGAATAAAGAAAGTTCAGATACTGCAGTTTTGCTTCAAACAAATAGCCTAAATTATAGCAAGGTGTCAGGTAAGTTTGGGTAGTCGGGTTTTTTAAAGCAGCAGCAAGTCAGGAGTATGCATGACTAAGGAAGTTGGTCCTGCCTGGCTCCTCTGATGCTGCTTTAAAAAAGTGAACATGTCAGAAGAGGGCAAGAAAGCACAGAGGAGAAGTCTCTGTAGAACAGAACTTGCTTTTTCTGAGCCTAATTCTGATCTTACTGGCTTGTATACCTCTCGGAGCAAGTTATAACGTCTCCTTCAGAGGAAGGGCATGTAGGCTGCCTGACCTTGTCAATGTTATCCCCAGCCTTTTATAATAAATGATAGAATCCACAGGAAACCTTAGGAGGTCACCACTTCCTTTCCCTCTCACAAATCTTAGGAGTGTAATGTTTAAGAATCCTTGGATGTTTCTCTTGGCTTTTTGAATATCATGGATAATCTAGAATTTTATGGCTTGGGAAAAATATAGATGAAATTTAAGCTATCAAAGTTAGAATGATTTACATGCAGCTGTGGCATATAGACTTGTGGAAAAAAAGCAGACATTATAAGGAAAAATAAAAAACAAATGGATAGTAATTGAATTTAACCAGCTTAGTTTTCGTGTCTACATTAGTGTAGAATAAGTAGCAAAGAGTCTGCATTTTTGCAACTTTGTTAGTGATACTTGTTAATAATAACAGTACAGAGACTGAAGTGGGTGTCAGTGCATAATCTGTGTTTTATAAGTACTTGTATTTTTTTTTTCCAGTGAAGTAAAAAAATAATGAAAAGAGCAAGTAAGATTTTGGCATCAGATGTCAATTTTAGTTTCATGTGAAGATCTTGAGCCCTGTTTCTTATTCTTGGTGATAGTGCAGGATTGTAGAGTAAGGGAACAACTGTGAATGGCAATGCTGAGCTCTTGTTGTGTGGTCCGAGGGGGAACATTGATGTGGCCAGATCAAAAAAAGTCCCTTCCATCTTTTTCCAGGTGAGCAGATCCTTGACATAGAGTAGGAGGGGGCAGCATCTGCATCTCCCAGTTGTAGGACACATTTTTTTTGTAGGAAAGTACACGTTGACAAGATTCCTTCAAGATTTATATGTGTGGAAGCTGGGTTGCCCTCAAGTCCAGTGCATTCAGTTAATTTTGTATTTGCTGTGGATACACCCCTCAATGTGAGTGCTGCAGAATTGTCTGATGTACAAATTAGAAATATACAAATTCAGATTAGACAAAGAGAATCCCGGGAGTCTTGAAAAGGGGTCCTTGGAAATCTGGATATATTGCACCCTAAGTGTGTGGGATATCTGTTGGTCATTTGATGTGACCTGCAGAATATCCTATCCAAGCAGTGCAAGCATTAACTGAATTTGGAACACGAAATATTTATTCTGTCCAAAAAAGGTGACAAGCTCTTCCCTGAGTGACAGAGGCAAATAAAAAAGCAGATACTGTACTTTAGAGAAACAGAAGTGTTAGGGTAGAAAAAAATATGAACTTCTAAAAGGTTTGAATAATTCAGAATAATGTGTGCTTTTGTTAAATCAGTTCATGCTACAGTGAGGTTTTGTGGAATCTTCTGGGCAAAACCTTTTTCCCAGCTTGGGCTTTACTTTATTAAAATGAGCTGTGATCTGCTCCATGAGCGTGTGAGGCTCTGCAGCCATCAGTAGCTCTTAGGAGGCCTTTCTGGGCTGCGTACTCTAATCTTCATTTCCTGCATGGCTGTGGAGGAGTTGGTAGTTTTCTCTTTCCCAGTGCGGTGGGATTGACTAAAGGAACGTGCCTGTTGCTTACACTGCCTTTACTCCTCTTCACATGACATCAGAAAGCGAGAGGAAGCCCTCCCAAAGCCAAACACACATGGCTTCGGTTATGTCACAGCAGGAATCGCACAGTGGCACCGTGCTAGTTCTTGCGGTGTTTTTGACTCCCACAGCCCGCTCTGGTATTGTCATCACGGAAATGCACAAGCCACCGGGGTAGAGAGGAACATTTCTAAAGGCAGTTTCTGCCCTATGATACATCCAGTGCACTGACACACAAATTATCAAACAAGGCATATGAAAAGGTATAAATTGTTAATGTACAATTCAGAATATTTTAAGATCGATGCAGTTCCCCTTGTTTCAGTCAGAAGACACTGGATTTTTAGTGTTATGCTACTTATTGTAATGGACTTTAAATTGGGCCCTTTGATAACTTCTGTCTTAAGTAAAAATCAGAGGTGTGCTGTTTGCTCTCAGAGTAACTTTTAACACTTCTTGGAGACTCTGAATAAATCTGTGGGGTGTTTTGTTTTATGGGTGGTTGTTTTGTTTGTTTGTTTTTTTTTTCCCTCCAGGACTTCAAATTAAGCTTTTGATTTTTATTAAATTTGAGACTGGAGCCTTATTCATTCTTTTGCCTGGATTCAGCCTGTAAAGGTTTCCTTTCAATGTAGCGTAGAAGTCAAACTAAACAAAATCTTGAGCATAAACTGGTGTGTTGAAAAGTGAGGGGGATGACTTGTGTTTTCAAAGCTATTTAAGACTAAGTGGATATCCGCATCCTTTTAGTATTCATGGAAGTTTGGCATCTAAATGCAGCAGACAGCTTTGAAAACATGCCAAGCCTTTAACACTATATGTTCTGATATCTTCTCTTTGTTTGGTAGAAGTGGGTAGGGAGAAAAAATTCTTATTGGCATTTTGATGCTAAAACCCTCGATGGAAGTTCCTGGAGAGAGGAAAAGGAAACCAGGTCCTCCTGACCCTGGATATGGGGACACAATGATGCCTCCGCAGAGATCCTTCAGTATCCCCAGTGTCACTGGGTGCGCTGTGGAATTAAATGCTGACAAGTGTGATGGAAGCCAAAGATATTTAGGTGTCCAGATGAGAGCAGAACTGGGCCAAATTCCTCTCTTACATATTTTATTTTATCCTATTAATCATATGCCTTACAACAACACCTAAAAGCAGGGCCATGCTGTGCTTGGCACTGTCACATATAAGGAGCAACCAGTCCCTATCTCAAGGGGTTTACAGAGGAGGGAATGGATACTGTTTGATGGGAGAGCCAGAGCTGGATAATGACAGCAAATAGCAGGTTAGTTTTACATTTTCATTTAGTTTCTTCTGCTGGAGGATAGTTCGATAGAGGGTAAATGGAGACAAAAATAAAGGCAGAGAGGGGATATTGAAAGAATGGGTCCTTCGTAGCAGACTACACTTTTAGGACAGTAGTTTTATATAGCATTTGGCTCACTGTTATTGCTGCAGCATCTATTCTTTCCTCTGTTGTTTTCTTGTATACCAGGTGGTTTGTCTACTCGACTGAAGTAGCAACTTAATTTCTGTGATTCTATGTATGTATAGTTCAAAACATCTTACAATTCTTACTGAGTATCTGGGTTTCTGGTCACTTGTTTTAATGCTTATCAGCTTTATTTAAGGCTCTGGCTTTTGCAGAGAACTACCTTTCAATGTTATTTCCAAGTCATTCAAGGAGTATTTTCCTCCCTCTTCCCTTTCCTTCTTAACAGAGATGCAGGGGTGCATTTTCTACTCTATTTTTCAGTATTTAAATACTCAGTACTACCCATTACATTCTGGTCTCATTTGCTTAGTCAGTCCCTTTGAGTGGAGTCTATAACTTTCCAAACGCCAAGCAAGGCTGAAAAGTTCTGTGGGCTTACAGGATCCTTTTGTTTCTCATGTCTCTTTTTGTATGCAAAGCATTCATACAAGACTGGGTAGTGAATGGCTCTTTGTCCAGAAGCTGGTGAGAACAGAGCAGTGGAAGTCTGCAGAAATGCTGTTCTTTACATCAGATGTATCATTAACTCCTCCTAACCCGTATTTAATGACCTGTTGTTCAAGCAGAGCTCTTGCATTGATAGGCAGAGGTTTACATCTGGCAATATAATGAAGCGTTATACTTCTCTACTTTTGTACAGAAAATCGCCTGCTCTTTACTACTGTGTTATGGATTTAGATTATAAAAATCATCATGTATGTCTCTAGTGGGATTTAAATGCAAATGCCTAATGTTCTGCAAATACATATTTTGTATTTCATACAATAGTAGGACAATAACACTGTGAGTCATCTCAATAAACTTTGCTTGAAGAATTAATGGCAAGTTTTGGAAAATGAATATGAAAATGTAATTGTTATTTAAAAACTGAAGCTTTCTTCGCATGTTTCTCCCAGCAGGGGGGAAAAATGTCTTTTGTCTATTGGCTAATATATATTTTAGCCATCTTACCTACCAGATGGTAGTGGAGAGTGAAATTCTCTCTCTTTAGCAACAGGACAGGAGCAGCCATTATAGCATGTAATGAACATTATATCAGCAGCATGTCTTAATTCTGTCCTGGGCAATCTCCACTGTGGTGTCAGCATAGCTGTCTAAATATCCCCCTTATACTCTTTTTGTATCTCTTGGTAAGATGTTACCCAGTGTTATAATATTTGGGAATGCAGGACAATTTACAGGTCTGCAAGAGTAAATGTTGAAACCAATACAGTTAAATCTAATAAAAATAGGTTAAAGTTTATACTTCAACTTAGCAAAGCGTTGGAAGTATTGTTCTTAAGGCTCCTCTGATGTATTCCTTCCTCGCAGTAAAGCGGTGGGAAGTGTCTCAAATAGTTAATTGCGTTCCCTTTGAATTGCAAACACTAGTAATGAGTGTTTAGGGTATGACTGAGAGCTGAGAGAGGCCAGGTAGCATTAAGTGGTGAATTCCGGTATAGCGGAGAGCCAGAAAGAAGGTATCTATTCAATTTTACAGCTTCAGTAGTGCTGATTGCAATAAAAAAACCCAGGTAGGGTGTGAAATTGCTTGGGAGAATATAGGAGAAAGCACAGAGGCCACTGATGCACCAAAAAATTTCAGAACAAGATTGACAGCCATTCTTGTACCAAGCAGTGGTTTGCCTGTGAATGCTCCTGCTATGATTCACTGTGACCACAGAAGGATTGAGGTGTTATTCAGCATGTCTAGAAGTGTATTCTTACCCCATTGTCAGTTTAGCTAAGCATAGTTTTCTTTAGATGTTTGGATTAGCTCTGTGAAATCTCAGTGGCAAAATGGGTTATCCTGTATGTACCTCTTAAGGACCCTTTCTCTTTTAAGAAGTCCTTAAAACCTACTATCATAATTCTGCTGTCTTATAGGACCAGCAGGACTGTTTCAGCACAACTGAGAAGAGTTTGGGCCCTTTAAAACATAAGTTTCCGAGTATTTATGCATGTGTTGTGCCTTTTTTTTTTGTTTGTTTCTGGACAGATGAAATGCTGGGATTCACCACTGATATGGGAATGTAGGTTGAATGAGAGACAGTGTATTGGTCAGACTAAGCTACTGGGGTCAAGCAGTCCTGATTTTTTTTCTCAGCTTTGTAACAGATATGCAGTAACAACTAGAGCAAATAATTTTTTGTTATGTCTACCTGCAATGTAGTTGGAGATGCAAGATCTGGTTTTAAATGAGCTGTGTCAGATAATGTAAGTAGTCTTAATGCAGTACCCTCAAGGCTAAGTAAGCTCAAGCTATGGCTATGCTGCTCCTATCAGAGGAATTACTTGTTTGCCTTTATTAGTTTGGGTTTACTTTGCAGTGCACTGGAATATATGCAAACCCTCTCTCCGTGCCTCAGTTTCCCCATCCACAGTGAAATTGTCCAATGTTAAGGCCTTGTCATAAGATTGTTGAAACTTAAGTTCTTATTTTAAAGTATTGTGGAGTTCTGAGATTGGACCACAGCAGGGCAGAATATATTGATATTCTAATATGAGGGTGGTGAATGATCATGCTGAAATGTGTTATTTACAATCTAGCAGATCTGCTGGTGAGAGTGAGCTTGAATTCAGTTAGACTAGTTGACATTCTTTACAGATCTGGGTTTCTTACATATGAAGCCTTAGACTGATACTTTAGAGGAGCATAAAACTACCACCTCTTATTTTTATCCTTTGAAACGTTTTGGACGAATTTGTTAGATTTCTGACATGAACTGTCTGGACACAAACCCACAGCACACTGTATTTTCTCTGTCGGATGTTACTAGGATGTTGTAGCACAAACGCTTAAAGATGCACTTGTTCTCCTAACTTCAGATTAATTGCAGGTGCCTGACACAATTAGTTGAGAACAGAATGTGTAGCATGCCTTATTCTGGACTGTGAGTAATTGTCCGCCTTCATTAAAGCTGCCTGTAAGGAACCATGAAATTCTTTATGGAGCTGTATATCTGAAACAATGGGCTCTCCCATTGAAAATGAAGTCCATAATCCTGCCTTCAAGGCACATACACTGCCTGTGTAGGTAAGAGTTTTTGCTTTGTGCTGTTGGAGTTGTGCCCATGGTTTCCTTTTTCTCGGTGGCATTTTCACAGTGCCACGGGATGTTCCCACTCATGACAACTGTGTCAGTAGTTTTGGCACGAGTGGGCACTTGCCACCTAGAAAACTTTGTGTGAAATAACATTTGGGGTTAGAAGGAATGCCAAACGCTAAAGAAACAGGAGCTGTATTGGAGAAAGTGGTTGTGTTACAGCCTCATTGCGCACTGGAATATTGCTCTGGGAAACGATGGAGAGAAAATGGGCAGAAAGGGTCTTTGAGCTGTGAGCAAAGAAACTGTTTTGGTTGATTCCTCCTGTGTACAGGCTGCTTCATATAAATTAACAAATTATGTTGGAAGATACTGGCTGTCTCTTTAGGATTTTTTTCTTCCTAAATGAAATAATCTTCAAGCTACTTAATTTTGTCCAACTGTTAGTTTCCACATTTGTAGTTTGAGCTAGAAACCCTTTTTAGTTGTTTATAGTAACTGTATATGAATTTAGCTATTTGGGATTTTGCTTTTATTCAGTAGAGGTTCTTCTAAACGCCAATCTCATTTTTCAGATATGGAAACCTGGAGACCTCAAGCTGTGAAGAAGTTGAAAGCCAGAATTCCTCCGAATCCAAAACAGTACTCAGGACGTAAGTGTGCTTTTGCTCTGTACAGTGAGTCCCAGTCAGGATTCAGTGTTGGGGGAGGATGTGGGCAGCATAGCTGTTGTTTCCTTTGAAAATTCACAGCACTGTTTGCTTGCTTAAACAAGTTTGTGTGAAGGCCAAATATCAACTGTCTCATAACATATCCAATAATATAACCCAGAGATCTTTCTGTCAGGGAAATTGTCTCAGAATTAAACATGAGATGAACGCACTTAGGCCAACTTTTTGTTGATTAAACAAACAAGGAGTGTTTGTTTCCCCTGCCTTATCTATAGTAGTAAATGATTATTGCTTATGACTGATTTTATTGTGCATTCCGACTGTGTCTGCAGACCAAAGCTGAGGTTGTTTCAAGCAACATGTGTACGCCTGTATCTTTTCCATTAGTGCCCCTACGATTCACAGTGTTGCTTTTAGAGTGAAATTTAAATTCTGAAGTCATCCTAATTTGCAAGAAAAATATCAAAGCTGTTCTTAAATGCAGTTTAAAAGGGGGGGGAAAGTGGTTTTGTTATCCTCGTAGCATCACATGAAACTGCATTTTATCTTTAGACATTGGGTGTAAGATGTGCCTTAGGTCATCAGCATTTGTCCTTTGACATCTCTATGATCTGTGGTTTGCATGCATTGTGGCAGTAAAAAGTAGCTGCATTGTTCTATTTTGTTACAGTACGTGGTGATGCTTGATTCTTGTCAGCATTACCGAAGATTGTTTTTCTCCGAATTTATCTCAGCTTCCACTAGTTAAGAAAACCTTAATTTTTTTTTTATCAGGGCACTGGTTTCTTGAGATGTAATTGAAGAAGAAGCCTTTAGTTTCCTTTTGTTTTGAGGTTGAAGAAAAATGTTTAATTTTTCTATTATGAGATACACAGTCCACTCTGTATTGAGAAATACACTGCAGTATTTTCCTTCCTGAGATTCAGGCGGATTGTTTATTCAAATCACATTCTACTCTACAGTATTGGGCCTGCCCTTCCCACTGCTTACCTCCATAGTTTTCTAATGGCCTGTGTGATAGGATAGGCAGGTTTCAAGTCTGGCTTAAAATGGTTCAACTATCCCCAGTCCAGAAACGTCCCATTAATATACTGAACACCTTCCTGTCCTCCATCGTCTGAATGGAGTGGTTAGACAGTGGGGTTGCTTTACCTTTTGTCATCCATGCAGAAACTGTTTTGTTTAAACATCAGAGATAAATTGGTAAAAGCTCCTTGGCTGTGAGCTTTTCAATAGCTGTCTCTGAAAACACAATGAATTATGCTTGCTTGACTGCAGAAGAAATGTAGAGCTTAATTAATGTCTGTAAATGATACAGGATTCTCAAAGGCTTTAGTTAGAAACCAAATGTTATTGCTTGGTAATTTTTTTTTTTTTAGCAATTAGCAAGGACAGAAAGCTACAAGCTCTGATGGTATGGGCTGTTCCTTTTGCCCCATGAGATTCAGCATAGGAGCTCAATTCTCTGATTCTTTCCTGGCTGATGTAACAGAGAGCTATCAATGTTTTTCTCCCACTTTGCCATGAGAACTCATCAAAGAACAGCTGGTAGTTAAAACTTGATCACAAGAACCAAGAAGGCAGTATTATGCAGTGGGTAGAAGCAATAATAGGCAGCCAGCGGGTTCCCACACTTCCATCCAAAATGAGCTCTAGGTCTGTTCCAACTTTGGGCAAACCATTTGACCTTCTCCTATCTCAGTCAGTCCAGTCATAAAATATGAGCTAAACCAGCACTTTTCCTGCAAAATAGATTACCTTTCTCATCCCCAATAAAAATGTTTAATTTCACCAGTGCAAATCATGTTGGGATTGATACCTCAACTGCCTTCTTGTGGACCCAAAGGAGCTCCATTATGAGATGGAGAGAAAAGGGGTGAAAGTAATCTTGATGTTAGTGTCACTCAGGCTTTGGGCATCAACTTTTTGTTACACCTGGAGGTGAGCATGCGTGTTAAATAACATTTAGCACGAGTGTATTTTTTTTTTTTTATTGACTTGTTTTCCTACTGACATACATATAGTTTATCATATACCTCCCGCCTAGTTGCTTCGTGCTGCATCCATGCTGCCTTCCCTTTTGGCACATAATTGTCATGTAGTGCCTTTGCACAACCAGGGACTGACAAATGGATGGAGTCTGTGGTCCTGTTTCTGTGGTAGCACATCTTCTGATGAGTTTATCTGATGCAGTTTTCATTAATATAGTCTGAACAGCTGATTTTGATCCTTTGGCCCTTGTAAAATACCATTTATGTCTGAATTTGTTACCTGTTACCCAAATACCTATTTATAGAAAGCTCAACAATGAAGTTGTCAACAAACTAATTTGTCAGGTATACATGTTTTAACAGATCCTGTATAAATGTGAATTCATTTTCCTGCCTTAAAAATTTCCATTGCTCAGTTGCTCTGGCTACTTGTCTCTTAGATATAATTAATGGTATCTGGAAAAGAGGTTGGCTTTGTAGTCGTGTTGTGAAACACGAAGTTCTAGTAGTTCAGGTTTTCTCTTGTCTGGGATAATTCCAATATAATTGCATTTGCCCTCTTTTCTCATAGAACAGAAACATGATATAATTGTGCTCTTGGTTTTATATGACTTGGAGAAATAAGAGCAAGAAGGAGTAGAGCCATGTTATTTCTTGCCATTAACTCTGTATTTCTCAGAGGAAAAATATCTTGTGGGGAAGCCTGTGGTCTCTTGCCAGAGATATTCCACATCTGTCAGACTCCTGTTTTGACAGTTCAGATGCTTTAAAAATCCATTTGGGGCATTAGAAATGAGGATGCAATTTAAAGTATTTCCACTGGTTTGACACACACACACAAAAAAAATGCTACAGAAGTTAAAAACAACTGCAGGAGAAGAACTTATGGCTCTTTACATGTCTCATGGAGCTTTAAAGAAGAGAGTGTTTTTTGTAAAATCTTAGGTACATATGGGAGGAATGTTATGTTGAATGTGGTGTACTATAAGACAACAGGTTACTAACTTCTATGTTGAGATTCTCTGTGCTTTTTGTACTTGTAGTATAGAGTTGTGACATGATTTGAGAAGTAAAATGCCTGATGTACGTAATTTTTTTTTTTTTTTTTTTGTAATTCTAACATTCCACCTGGTGTTCATATATCTCGGAACCTGCAAGTCCTACACTAGGGCTTGAGCGCACTTATGGCGCAGCCTCGTTTGAGAGACTTGTGAGAGCTATAAACCTATCCTTGTGTTTCCAAATTCTGGATCTGAGCCAGCAGTTACTTCTCACACTTGTTGCAGTGACATATAGTTGTTACTGACCCAAGATCACTTCAGCTATGTTCGGAAACATGCCTTCTAAGGATCTGTTCTACCAAGGGGATTTTCTCCTTGTCACTTAAGCATCATTCCTGTCATTTTTGGGCCGTTGGAGTGGTCAAAGAATTTTTTTTTTTTTTTTTTTAACAGGGATCCAACTTAATTACGCCTAATACAAAATGTGGTTTGTTATTATTATTTCCCCTTTCTTTAAAATCGCATTCAGTAATACACAGTTTAAACAAAGGTACTGTAATTTTTTAACTTTAAAAATACAGAGACAGTTTGGAGCTCTGAACACCATCAAAAGTTTTGTGAACTTAAAAAAAAAAAAAAAAAAAGTACCATGCATGACTAAGCTACTAAGCTTTGGTTATGGTTTGTTTTTTTGGGGGTTTGTTTTTAGTATCAGGACCCACCTTAGCTTTTCATGTTCAGCAGCTTGCTTTCCACAGTTCGCACTACTTTCCGTCAGAAAGTTCATGATCACAAGTAACAGAAGAATAAAGTCCAGAAAAGGTCAGATATTCCAGTCAAATGTCTGAGTTAGATGGACTTCAGCCTGTGTTTCCAGAAATATGATGCCATACCTCTCTTAATTGTCTGATAAGAGAGTTGTAAGGAGTAACTTACTTGACTTTCTATCTCCTATAATCATTTCTTCTTGCTCTTCCTTGCATCATATAAACAAGATTGCCTGGTGCTGTTTCTCAGTTCTGCATGTTTTTGTGCCGAGGTGTGACAGAGCTGCCTCCTCATCTTAGTTAGGTCGTCATTGTCTTTGGTGTTCTGTGTTCACTACACGTTTTTTAGCTTAGGACTTCTGTTGACTTTCAAAAAAAAACCCAAAACCAAACCAAAACGGCATTGATATAACACACAAAGACATGACAATTCAGAATAAAAATGTACATACATTAAACACAAATAAAAATTATCAGCATGATGAGTAGCATTAAGAATTAGAGAGGTCCATATAATAGTACACATTACATGAACTGTAGACAATTTGTACTATAATTCAATTATGTTTTTGTTTTCAAGTGAGTTTGTATAGTTCAAATGTGTGGTTTGGTACACATAAACTGACAAAAAGCAAAAGAGGAAAGAAAGGAGAGCAAAAAGAAATAAAGTACTTTCTCTTGCTCATGTCTGATGTGAAGACTCTACCCACTTTATTAGCCAGGAGTCATGGAAAACTTAAATGAGATGGTCACGTCCAAGAGATCTCAAGCACCTTTGCATATTCTGGGAAGGGTATCAGCAAGCCAAGCAACTAATGTTGTCTGGAGACTTCAGTCCTCCTGAAACGGTTATGTGTATTGCCTATGAGATAGTTAGAAACAATGCTTTTGATGATATGACCTGATCACTGTGATCTCTATTCAAAGCAGAAGAATTCCTTGGTTAACTTTTAACTCACTGTTAAAAGGTTGAGGTTTCTACGCAGAATGATCTGTGAAATAACTTGTGCCCTATTTTCATCCCCCTACTGAAAGATGGTGTTAATTTTGGTCTCTGGGCAATCCACTGCTGGCAGACAACTATACCCAAACCACAGACTCCATGAATTTAAAGAGGTGAAGTGTTAAAGGAGCAGAACACTTCTTTCCTAGAAGATAGGCATTAAAGACCTGGCTGGAGCTGGTTGAGGACAGAGAAAGAACCATAAAGCCTTTGAAATATAAAATACCATGGCTGCTTATACCTTTTGAAAGTCAATAACTTCATTGGATACTGAGATGCCTTTGAGTAATATAAGGGTCCAAAACAGTGCTGAGGCCATGACAATGGGATGACTTGCTAGACTTGTGAGACCTGGAGAGCTCATGCAGCACATCACACTCCATGGAAAAAAAGTGTTGAGCTTGTTGCCATGAGTTTTAAAGATTTCTGTCAGTGAAGTTGCCAGAAGTAATTCATTACTGTTCAGCACAGAGAAGAATTTCCAGCCTGGTGGTCCACGCTTGCCTGCAATGTTTGTGTTCAGGGAAGACTAGTTTAATGTTAACTGAATCTAGTTACTTGAACACCTCACTCAAAAATATAGTAGTACGAACCTTAGATTGCCTGTGGGAGAGGTTTTGTTTGTTTTCTTTCCAGAGGTCTAATATTGGTACGCTTTCTTTAAAGATACCCTTTAGGCATGTTGGTAAATATAATGGGGAAAGGAAAAAGTGTGCTGTCTCCCCCTGTACGCAGAAATTCTCTGGCGTTTGTAGCTAGTGAGAGGCTCTACATCCAAGGCAAAGGTGATGAAAAGGAAATGCTGTGCCATAAACAGTGAGCAGTGTTCTGATCCATTCATTTACATCCCTCCTTCTAATGAAACCAAAGAAAGTTTAAGAGCTTTTATAAATGCTAGTCTTGGTTATATTTCTCAAGAACAGTAAAGAGAAAGTAGTAGAACTGGAAAACAGGTCTCCTGGTTGCACTACGATGTTTCAATGGGGATTTTAAGTGTCTTTTTTTTTTTTTTCCTGGCTGCATAGTATACTTGCATCCTCAGTGCTGTAAAAGGGAGGATTCTTACTGGGATTGGACCATCTGAATGAGAAGCAGAAACATTTTATATAGTACAAAAAGTAAAATAGCTTTAAGCCCTCAAACTCTCCTCTTCTACAGTCCCAAGCACTGCCATGGCTGAGTTCTGAGGCTTTTAGATCCTAAATGAGCTTGAATAACAGTAAAAGTCTTTTCAAGCCTCCTCTTGGAGTATAAGTTTGGCATTTCTATCTGCTACTGGCTTCTGTTTGCTGATTTGGACTAAATTGGTGGTGCTCTCCCTCAGATGAATGACAGGCCACAGAAATGAATCAAAATATTTGGGGCTTTTTTTGTTGTCTTGCATCTGCTTTATTATCAAAATGTGGAATTCATTTGTTATTAAAATTTGGAGTGTCGTGCAATTGAAAACCGCAGACAAAGCAACTCAAAGCTAAACTGAAATTTCCTTGTTTCATTCCACAGCAATTGGGTAAAACAATTCAAATAAAGAAAATTAAGGAACTATTCAGTTACCACATGGCATGTCTTGCATGTTTACCCATCCTCTGTATTAAAATAGCAAATACAAATACATTTGTAATGTAATACTGCAGCATTCAGAGTTTCTCATAGTGATAAACAAACATTGTCCCATGACTTCTTGTGCACTTAGACCTTCCCAAGAGAAAATTTGTCTTTTGTTTCCTACTGGAGTTAACAGTCCAGCTGGAAAACCGTGTGCACAGTTACAGTACTGCAGAAATAAAAATGGTCCCGAAACATTGTACTCCAGGAGAACAGACACCAAAGGAATGTGAGACAAATGGAAGAAAATTGGCTGGAAGTTTCTGATGCCTGAGAAATCCATGGTGGGAAGCAGTTAAGATGCATTTGGGAGAGCAACAATCAGCATTCATTCCAGTAAAGCCAATTAAGCTAAAATAACAGCAGAAACCAATGTGGTTACATGAGAAGCAGAGTCAAACATAGGGCAGTGTAAGCAATGGAAGAGTGGGAGAGTTATGAAAACAACCAGAACCAAGCAAAAAAGACTAATTAGAAGAGCAAAGAAAAATAATGATTGGCATCTCAATTAAAACGAAGAACAACTAGCAGAGCTATTCCCTTAGTGACTTTGCACGCATCCCAGCAAAAGTCCCCTGTATGCTATTTAACCAGTTCTTTCCAAATCAAGAGTAGATCATTTGCTGGAAGTCATCAACATGTTATTTATAAATGGACTGGCTGTGAGAAGCTACCCTTACATCAACCTTTGCTTGCGGTTTACAAACATTTTAACCTGATTCAAAGCTGAGATTTAGCTGCCTGTGTTGTTACTTAACAAGCAAAACTGAGACAATACAGCTGTCTTAATTCAGTCTGTGTGAGCAAGCCTGAAAGCTATTGCATGGACAGTGGAGGAGAGGGAATAGCCCTCTGTAAAGATTATTCCAGTCTTAAGTATGCATTTGGCAAATTACCGATAGTTTTGTGCATGTTCCTATCTAATTTCATAAGAAATCTGTCATTTAATCTCATTTTGCAACTGAGGTTCTCCTTATTCTCCTTTGTTGAGATTTGTTGTTGAGATTCCCTTCTATTCATTCTGTGGAAATAACTACGGTGGGAAAGAAAATGCTGGTTTTGCTTTTTTGGCAAGAAATAATCTCTTTAGTTCCTATGCAAACCTCTTCAGGACCAGTGTCATAGCTGTCTTCCCAGTTGAGAAAAGACTACGTGGAATTTCTGTGTAACCTATTGAATCACTTGTGGCTATGTGATATGAAGGTCTCATTTTCGACCTCCTCTGTGCCCTGCTAGCTCAGCTTAGCAGAGATATTGGACTTGGAGCTGCTGCAGCCTCATCACATTTTATGGTATCTTGTGGGCAAATGTGAGTGGATGAGTAGTTCTGTGTTCCCAGTTTGTAGATGACAGAATCGGATATGCTTCTACCTAACTGTAAGTAAGTTTTGGAGACTGAAACCTTCAGAGAATGGGATTCAAGCAAAGTTGGTATGGAAATCAGAAGACTTTGATAGGTGCGAAACTTGAAAGCATTGCTGAACAGAGCCCAGAGTTTATGGTTGGCAGGACAGGAGTTAAACATTAAAAAGTTTTTTCTTATAGGCAGGAAAGGAAAAATTTATAGCTCGTAATCAACCCATGAAAAATGTAGTCTGTGATGTTTCTTTCCTGTCTGAGATCTTAGAAGGCTCCCATTCCTATCTGTCTGTGGGTCTATCGAGTACAGGGAGTTTCTTCTCAAGGGCAGCAAATGTAAAGCTACTGCAAGATATGGGCAATTCTCCAGCCTGTTTTCAGAAAGCTTCCCTCCCTGACATGCTAATTAAACAGCCAGGCAATAGAAGGTCAGTAGAGCACAGTGTACCTTTTTTTCTCTTTTCTATTTCCCCTCTTGACTGAAATGAAATTTTTACTGGCAAAAATCAGTGTCTGTAATGGCTGTGAACTCTTCACCCTGCTCTGGGAGACTGGGTCTGTCTTAAGATCTGTTTATTCTTCAGCTTATGAAAGTGGCCATCAACCAAGCCTCTGGAAACTGAGCGTAGTATAGGGAGTATGTGAACAATATTAGTGCACAAACTTATCCTGTGGAGAGGCTTCCTCTTCCAAATCATTGCTGAACTGGTAAATGCTCATAAGAATACCCAACCTAGATTTTGGTGGTGGAGCCAGTAGGGATGACGGTGAGTTTGTGATGTGAGTGTGGAAAGGGGGGTACAGAGCATGAGAAAATACACTATTAGGGCATGGAGCAAGGTATAGTGTTCCCCTGCATGTGGTGAAAAGAAATAAAAATATAGTAGACGTAGGACAGTGTCATTTGTGACTGTAAGTGCTGCTATGATGCAGTGTTCTGGGTATGTGTGAGGCTACAGGAGATGATTAAAAATATGAGAAGATGGCAAGGTGGAGTGAGGGCTTGGGAGCATCACTGTGGGCATCTGTCCATTGTGATCTTTCTCATCCTTGCAATGTGGAGCTGGGCTGATGCTGTTGTCTTCACCGTGGCGGAGCACTGGCTGTCGTGTGACATGTGTGACACTGTCCTGACTGAAAAAAGTGGTCCTGCAACTCCAGATAGAAAGTTTGGCCACTGCTATCCTAAACCATGAAGACCTTACTTGTTGCATGTACAGTGAAAGCTTGTCTGAGCAGAGTTGTGGAAAGTCAGTCCAAAACAGTTTTCAAACATAAAGAGAGTCTTCCGAGCTGCACGATCTGTGTTTCATGTTTGAGATGAAACCTGAAACCCAGAATGTGTTTGTATGTACATTTTTGGTTGTAAATACTTTTTGTAGCTCCAAAAATTGTAATTCCGGAGTTTCTCCTGTCAGCAAGCCTAACCAAACAGTATTACTGACAACTTTCCAAATACTCTCACTAATTGAAAGTTTGAAGTTGCCACAATACCAGAGAAGGAAACTGAAGAAACAACAGACTAAAGGGGATAGGACTTGTAAAATGACGTCTGAATGGGATTAAAAGTTAATTGAGTTTTGAGAAAAAAAACAATATGATTAAAATGGGACAAGGAGAGTGGGGGAAGCTATCTTTACTCTTTTTTAACTATTGGTTTATTTTGAGTGCCACTGAGTAGCTGAGTTAATCAGATACTGCTGTGGTTTCCCTACTTGTGGAACAAATATGCCAGTATTTGTATGTGGCTCTGATCTAAGAGCTTTCTGGGTTGGCTTTTGGGTTCCTTGTCTACATGTGAAATCTGTGTTCATATTTGAACTCTTCTCATGATCTCATAAATTGAGGATAGCAATGTCCTCCTGGCAGGCTTGTCCCTTTCCATTGTGCAGCTATTAATACAATAGACCCAGAGCCACTATATCCATGTGTTTGAGGATTTGAACTTTAAAATCCAAGTGCCTGATTGTTATGAGTACAGAGCGCATGTTTTTTGAGCCAACAGATTGGTGTCTTTAACTTGGATACTCATGGTTAGAGGTTTTTACTGAGAGCATGGCCCTTCTCCTCTTCGTGGAATATCATTGGGAGTATGGGATAATGTTATTGCATTAGGGTCTTGTGAAACAGGGTTATCAGTATTGGTTATTGGTTATAGGTATCATGAAAGGTTTCTGTAGCTGTGAAAAATACGGTCATTGGAGGGCTAAGCTCTCACAGCTAACTGGACAGCACAGCCCTAAGCATTTGCAGAACTGAATAGGACCTACTGCAAACCAGGGCTGTTGTCACTTCATCATTGCAGCTGTTTTTCTGATGGCAGTGGAGCTTGTGAGATCTGCTTCCCTACAAAACTGTTTTTCTGCTCTCCTAAACATCTTCTCCTGCTTTGCATGACAGCAATACCTGTAACTCACCTCTCGTACCTGCTACAGCATTTGTGACTACTGGCTGGAAGAGATTTGAAATACTGGGATGGTTTCAGTGTTGCAGAGGAAATCTTCAAGACTTCCTTTTCATAGGAAGTTTAGATGTTTATTGTGCCTTTTATTCTGGCACAAGGGGCTTTTTCCCCTCTCATGCTATGTCCTACTCTGAACACCACAGTAGGTGATCATGACAGTAGCCACAGCCAGTGTGTCATGTTATGTGACCACACACAACAGTCCTTTTCCCTAATTTCTCTGTCAGGTCAGATAAGCAAAATTCTCCTTAGAAAGTTTTTTTTTATATGCTGTCTGTGGCTTCCCAGCCTGTAATGTGTGCTGTGGCCCGTGCTAATTGCTGCACCAAAATATACATGCTGGTGTAACAGCACATTGCTATGAAGAACCAAAGATCTCACAGTCTTTCCTGCAGCAGAAAAAATAAGTTGATGACTGTTTTTTATCCAGGCTTGGATTATCTTAAAACTTGAAGAAATTTGGTTATTTTTCCAGACTTCTTCCACTTTTTCCACACTTGGTTGAAATTTGTCAACACCGTTGTAAGTTATTTCTGGAAAACCATAGCATAAATTAAAAATCTTATTTCCTTACAAAAACAAGTTGAAATGATGAAAAATTCCTGTGAAGAGAGGATTTAAAGAAATTCCCATAAGCATACATTTGTGCAGTATCTAAGTACCAATCTCATAGGTGGGTGTGGATTAAAACCTACATAAACCAGGAAAAGTAGATAAACAGATCACTTCCCTCCATTTCAGGTGGGGTGGAAACCATGTTGATTCATCAGCTCTGGTTTCCCCTCAACACCCTCAGTCTGTAGAAGGATTGCCCATGGGCAGTTCTCTGCAGTTGATGTTCTTTTAGCTGCATGTGTCTAAGAAGGTCCGGGACAACTTCCCTGAACAAGATTCAACGCTCCTATAACTCTTGAAGCATCCTTTTCCTGCACTGCCAGCATGACTGAGATACCTTTTTGCATGGTATAATTTGACAGGCCCTCCTTGTCTTCGGGCTAAGGGCAAAATCAAGATTCTGCTGATATATTTTTTGTTACGCATTTCTTCCTAAGATTAGTAAGACCAGTTTGTCTTCTGGCTTCAGCTATCTTGGTCCTTCAAGCTTGATACTGGGTGCTGGCAGCATAGTGCTGCCCATGTTGCACGTGTCATGTTTAAGGTTTTATCTTCACAGATGAGGCAACCTCATTAACTGCGTGTGCTCATGGGGGTTAGGTTCAGGCTTAGATTGCTTTTTTTCAGAACCCAAGGTTTCATGAACGGGCAGTCTTTCTACTAAGACAGCAGATAATGAGTAATATGGTGTGGAGGAATATGCAGCTTCAGTTTGGTCCCCGGACTCAGCAGCAGCAATTGATGAAAGGAAAGGCAGCAAAGGAAGCGTTTGATTTAGCACTTCCACTGGGAAGCTGCTACCCTGAAGGAGCCATGAATACCTTGTTTCCTCCCTGCTATTTTCCCACAACATCCCAGGGAGCAGTAATGGAGCAAACATTGCAGCCTCACCAGGCCACAGCTTTTCCCACTGACACAAGAGGGAATAAGGAAATTATGTTCTTTTTGATTGTATGCATAATCTCTGGTAGTTATTCAAACATGGTCACAGAACAGCTAAGCAAAGATACTTCAACTGATTAAACAAAGCATAACTCCGAGGTAATTTGCAAGTCTTGCTTTGCTGGCTTGACAAACAGTACAGTACAGGGAAGTGGGATCATAATGAATAGCAGTCATAAAACCAAATAATTTTCTATCCGAGGTGCTGGCATGGGAGAGGGCTATTTCTGTTACTATTGCTTACAATGGATGCTGGAGCAGTGTGATGCTCAGCAGTAGCTGAGCACAAGTATAAATTGGGAGAGGAGTGGCTGGAGAGCAGCCCTGCAGAAAGGGATGTGGGGGTGCTGGCTGCCCTCAGGCTCAATGGGAGCCATCGGTGTGCCCTGGCAGCCAAGAGGGCAAATCACATCCTGGGGTGCAGCAAACACAGTGTGACCAGCTGGTCAAGAGAGGGGTTTATGCTGCTGTATTCAGCACTGGTGTGGCCTCACCTTGAGTACTGTGTGCAGTTCTCGGCCCCATCAATTAAGAAGAATGTGAAGGTCCTTGAATGCATCTAGAGGAGGGCAACAAAGCTTGTGACAGGGCTGTAAGGCATGTCTTGTGAGGAGTGGCTAAGGGCTTTGGGCTTGTCTAGTTTGGAGAAAAGGAGGCTGAGGGGTGACCTCATTGCTCTCTACAGCTTCCCGAGGAGGGGACATGGAGAGGGAGGTGCTGATCTGTTCTCCCTAGGATCCAGGGACAGGATGTGAGGGAACGGCTCAAAGCTGTGCCAGGGGAGGTTTAGACTGGATGTTAGGAAGCATTTCTTTACCCAGAGGGTGATCAAACACTGCAACAGGGTTCCTAGTGAGGTGGTGGATGCCCCAAGTCAGTGTTTGAGATGTTTGGACAATGCCCTTAAAATCATGCTTTAACTTTTGGTCAGCCTTGAATTGGTCAGGTAGTTGGACTAGGTGATCATTCTAGATCACTTCTAATTGAAATAGTCTATTCTATTTTATTATCTTAATTGCTTTATCTATCATTATTTGATTTCCTGAATTTAATAGAAGGATCTCAATATAGCTTAAATGGATGTGATTCTTTATTAGTTTGCATTTTGGGGCTATAACTGGATCCACTGGTAGGAGTGCAAACCAGGAGCAACTTCGCTGAAGTCCCTGGCAAAACCTTAGTGACATCTTACTAAGATTCCATGCATAAAAAGGACAAATTAAATTCCTTGCTCAAAAAGTTTTTGTACTGCCTTCACGTGGGGTATGGATGTCTCAGTGTTTTTATTGTTATATTACATACAGATACATAAGATTGCATCAATACAGGCTGTATACAACCAGTGCATTCTCTGTGTATTTGCTCTTAGTGCAATAGCATCAATCTTACGAGCCTGGCTTGATCAGTGCTCTGAGGATTTCAGAGAACCACCTGACTACCTATGTTTGCTGAAGTTGCTGGATTACCTGAAGAAGAATATACCTGGCTCTGATCCAGAGAAGAGGGCACAGAACCTCTTGGAGCAGTTCCAGAGTCAAGAAATGGAAAATGACGGTAAGTTACCTTTCCCTTCTGTCTTTATGGTACCAAGGGATTTATGTGCAGTACACTTCAACTCTTATGCTAATTCACAATACAGTGAGGCTCGCCAGTGACTTCCCCCCCTCCCAAGAAAAGCCCAAACCAACAAAAAGCAAAATACAGAACTGCAACAAAATATAGCTTAAGTCACAAGCCTTGTTGTCACAAAGCTTTTCTTCCTAGCTACCATCATGTCAAAGGAAGTGTCTGTGGCTGTTTTTTCCTATTTGAGTGGCTGGCTGCTGGTATCCAAGGACAGAGGAAAAACTTACGTTATTGGGGGTCACAATCTACTGAAACAATAGTGAACTGTAGTAACACAAATATGCTGTGTGCAGCGTCAAGACTGACACATACCCTTATGCCGGACAGAAAGCTTCCTGTGGCATAAGCTGAAAAGTCATAGGAGCTCACGTAGTGTGTGAATGAGAACTAGAATCAACTTCCAGCTTTGGCAGACAGGCAAGAGGGAATAATTCATGTAATAAAGGATAAAGGAAATGACACAAAAAAAAATCTCATCCCATAAAAATCATGTCTGCTGGATGTTCCAGCAATACAATGTCAATGTATAATACCGTGAAATGCCAAAATAACTCTGTCATTAACACATACATAAAAAGGAGTATGCACAGAGTCCAGGTGTTTTCCTTATTGAACACAGGTAAGTGAACAGGATTGCTAATATGTGCCTATTAATGTCCTTTCTTGGGTTTGGTTCCCACAGGTCAAGCAAAGAAAGCTCACGAGAGCTTTATTTGGGTTCATCTGTTGTTCAAAGTGAGCAAAAGTTCCCAGCAGCCCCATTCTGCATTTGTTTCCTCAAGTAGTACTTGAAAAGGTTCTTTTCTGAGTTATAGATGGGTCAATCTGAATGATAACATTTTCCCAATTGTTGCAGAATAGAGGTTGTTAGCTCGAATAAAATGAGAGGAAGAGAACGCAATTAATCTGTGGGGTCTGAAGAGAAGACTTTTAATGTTGTCACTTACTTTAGTAGAGCTCCATCTTTGTTCATTTCAGAGATTTCTTTCAAAACTCTTACTGTGTTGTCTGCAATCAAGACTTGCTGATAATTATTGTTCTAAAGCATTCATATCATGTTATGAATTTACAAAGTTGGGTCCTAGTCCTACAGTTTGATTTGTGTAATCAGACCTCCATTCAGTGCTGCCATCAGCCATGCCAGTAGATTAGATTGCAGTACCAGATACATAGATAAAAGCTGTTCTCTGGCCTCAGTGCTTGCAGCTTGAGCAATACAAAGCAAGGTGAGTCAGAGAGTGCAAATTCAGAAGGGGGTCCTGTTTGTTCTCAGTGAAGTCAAGAGGGCAGTTGGGCTTTGAGAGGGCTAAATGGATCAGAGCGATTTGAAGATGATGATATACTTGAGTATGAGAGGATTCCAGCTTCCTGGGGAACAGGGAGAAGACTGGTTACACATTTATGAAGGTGAGAGAAAAAGGAGAACAAGAGGCACGAAAAAGAAAACGAAAATCTTGTGTTGCACTCCAGGACCTGATTTTAAGGGTGCCGTGAGGTTTTGAGCAGGGTTGCAACTCAGTGATGAGGATTTTCAGTTGAATTCAAGAGCTGAAAGGAAAATGAGAAGTTACATAGCCAAAAAGAGAGAGAAAAAAGTGTGACTCTTGTAACAGTTCAGTAGAAGTCCATTTAATTACGCGTATTGTTACAAAACAGCCATGGAAAAATAAGGCCTGAACAGAGACCTCCATTTATCACATTTAGCTCTGTCAATAAATTGTGCAATTGGAATGTACAGATGGAAATTTGGATACAGCCTGTAGTTATAATTTGTTATATCAAAACTATCAGTTGACATTGATGATTAGGTTTTGCTAATTAAGAAAGAAAGGAAAAACGAAGTATTTGGAAAAACAATGATGAAGTATCACTATCTGCTTTTGTTGCTTTAGTGTCTGTTCTGCTTTAATTGGATATGAAATATTGTGTAACATACTCTGAAATGCCCTGCTTGTTTTTTCTAATGAAAGCATTCTAGTAGTAAACTCAGTACTTTCGTCCACAAGTCTGGGTTTTCTTCTCCCTTCTTTTGGAGTTACTGTTGCCTTACAGTAAAAGGGATTAGGAAGAGGATTTATTTTCGGGGATTTTCTGTTTGACTTCCTCCTCTACCGTGGGAAACAAGGGCATATTTCTTTCTGGTTTAATGTGGCTTTGTTTCCAACCTGTGTGAGCCAAAAATTCCCTGAGAGGGAAGGTGAGGGATACTGGAGTAAACTCTTCAATATAGTCCATGTAGCCCTGTGAAGGCACAAATGGTGCCAAGAAAATCTGATGCCTCCTTTTATTTCCACACATGGGATGTGAAATCTGGATGTGAGAGCATTCCTAATGCAATATTTTGGGGATGTAATTGCAGTCTTTTTTTTTTTTTTTTTTTTCAGATTATAAAATGGACAAATACTGAAAAGTAGATTAATAAAAATCTGCAATGTTAATAAGGAATTTTTGTTGGGGGGGGTGGTGGTATTTTTTCTTTCAAAAGAATGGTTAGCGAATGGGTTAACCCGCTTCTCAGCTAAGAGACCCTGAACAGCTCAATTCTGTCTAACACTATTTCTTTTCTCTTCCACCTTTTCCTTGCCAATTTAACCTTCTGGTCATCATCTTTCTCACTAAAATATGCAGCATAGTGGGGCCAATATATCAGGTAGGACCCTTTGGGTGTTCTGCTATAATATATACAGTGATGTTTTAAAATAAACAAACATCTGCATTGATTCAGTTTGCTGTACAAATTTACTAAGTTGTGTTTTCCATCCTGGACAGATGGGTCCCTTAGCACTTCCGTCTTTAACCTATGTGATGAAGAGAAAATGGAGACCAGTCCAGAAGAATTCTCTCTTTTCAAAGAAGACCTTGTGGCAGAACAGTTGACATACATGGATGCAGTATGTAGAGCATATGTACTACTTAAAATGCTAGGAGAAATAGTGCTGGGCTTCTAATTTTTTTCTTAAAATTGTGCTGATATAAGTATAGTGTTCCAGAACAGGTCTGTTGTTGGGACACAAAACACAGCTCTGCTTGGTTATCCAAACATGCTTCATTCATTGGGCTTTTTCCTTCAGTCATTCTGAAGGTTTGTTTTTAGTTTTGTTTTTTATAGTGTTAATGTATACTGTATAGCCTTTTTTTTTTGCAAAGTTTAGTATTTGACACCTGAGAAATAGCACATTTTAACTACATTGCTACCTGGCCTAAAGATGTATAGGTACTCCTAACTAGCGCTCTGATTTGGTTTCTCTGTATCAATATCCTTCAAAATATCATTATATAAAAAACTTTCCCCTTGGTTAGGCTACTGGTGTAAAGGTGTCTCTTATTTTCCCAGGACAATTTAACTGAGAGTTGTTTTAGGGTATCAAGACTTTAAAGAGTATGCCAAAGTGTATATTTTAAACTAAGAGAAAACAAATATTTACCTTTGAATACCATATTAGATTTAGATCCAATTTGTGCTGTAAACATGTATTTCTTCTTGTGGACGGTAGAGATCTAGGAGAATCCTGCTGACTTACATACCTCTACTTCACTCTAGAAACTCTTCAAGAAAGTTGTGCCCTACCACTGCTTGGGAAGCATCTGGTCTCAAAGAGATAAGAAAGAAAATGAGCACCTGGTACCTACCATCAGAGCCACCATCTCTCAGTTTAATGCAGTTACCAAATGTGTTGTCAGCACTATCCTGATGAGCAAAGAACTCAAAACACAGCAAAGAGCCAAGATCATCGAGAAGTGGATTCATGTTGCACATGTAAAGCATTTATTCTAGACTGTTTAATGTTTTCTTGTGCGGGTGCCTTGGAGTGAGGGAGTTGGGAGGGGAGAAAGGGGTTGTATGCGTTGGTCCTGGGCCAGTGAACATCTTAGCTCTAATTTTTTCTATTTTTGACTGACTTTCTTTGTAATAGCAGATGAAGTATTGCCCTTCCTCTCCTTAGTTCCTTCCCCACCATGGAAATGGGGTCGATGCTTGTCTCTTCACAGGGTTAGGAGTGCTAATTAATGGGCGAAGCAGATACTGTGTCTTACAGATTGGGAGTGCCATATACTTGATAATGTAACAATTATGGCAAGATAGGTATAAATTCAGCCAGTTCACTTTCCTAGGAAGAAAATACTGCTCATATCAGTGAAAGAAGTGAAATGATAGTTGATATCATCCAAAGGTTACACTTGTTTTCAGAAGAAAGTTTAACAAGAATGGAGTAGGTCTGGCAGTGGTGCAGGCAACAGGCACAGTCAGAAGAAGCTTTCCGTTTAGCTGCCTTTGGGCATTCCTGTTCACTCAATGAGCACCATGCTCCCTCTCCTGCATCTATGAACACCATGACAGTTGAAATCAGATATGGTGGAAGACAGCACAACTGTTTGTGTTTTTATACTTTTATATATATTTGTATGTGCATATGAAAAGAAAGTAACTACAAGGTTTTAAGTAAGTGCAGACAAAGCTAACTTCTAGGAAGTAGTAGCCTCTTTAATATGGAAAAAATGAAACTATTGTTTCTACTCTTTTGTTCGGAAAAATTCTTGGGGCTGAAAAGTTGTTTGCCTACTGAGTTATTCACAGTTTACATTAGGTAGACAAAACAGCTGGTTTGAGAGGTGCAAGCAGTGACCAGAAAAAATAAGTAGAGTTACAATATGGTACCGGTCTCCTCATCTTCTTACCTTTCTGCTTTATCATTGTCTCACATGTTTCTTTAACACATTTTTACTCTTTGCTTCAATTCCTTTGTCATGTAGCAGATCAGATGTTTCTTAATCTTTGCGTGAAAGGCTTTTGCATGTTGCCTTTACATAACTACTTTGCTAATTCCTTAGATTATATCTTTAATAATTTACTGTAATTTTTTTAACTCCCCTTCAGAGCACTGGGCAGCTGGCACTAAGCTAGATCTCTCTTTTGAAGAGAACATTAAAGCACTCTCATATGAATGTGTGTTGACTTTTGTTTTAAGAATCACATGGATTCGTTCTGAGCTATACAAAATAAGCAGTCATAAAAAGCTCAAGCCAAACAGAGGCTTTCCAACCTTGACAATGCACTTCTGTGCTTCCAGAGGCAGTATTGTTAGTCCTGGCACCTAAGCTCCGGCAACTGCATGGTTCAGGAAACTGGTATGGGGAAGTAGTCTTCCACCTCTCTTTTGGCATTTACATCGACTCGTTTTTATTATCATCTGATGGCTGCTTTATAGCCTGTGTGAACGGGTTAGGAAGTTTGATGCCTATTTTCTGTGTACAGATCTTTAAGTTGCAGAGGGTACCAGCTAAAGGGGCCCTTATAGGGCAGACTGGTCTGCAGTCTGGGTGAGGAAGTACGAAGCAGCTTCCTGCTCATCATGGGTCATCAGGAAGGCCTGGAGAAGCCGGTACAGGCTCCACACTCATACTTGTTCTGTGGATGGAGAACTTCGTTCTCCACCTCTGTTGATTCAGTCCTTCTCCCTTACTTAATTCATACACATAATTAAATACTTCAGTCTTAGCTAAGCACATGAAAAATGCATGTGCACGCTCTACAAAATAATTGCACATGTAGAACAGCTAGTTGCATATGCACATAGCTGCCTACTTCTGAAGAAAGTTGTTTGCTTTGTGCATGCAAATGAGAGTTTTGAATAGTTAGATGCCTGAATTAGAAAACAATCCAGTCATTAAAGTGCAGTTATTCACTGACAGCTAACTCTGTAACTTAGCAGCATAGAGTCCCATATTTGTTATCTGTTTGTGACTTTTGGATCCAGTTTCTTGGTTTACAAGATAAACTGAATGCTTTTTCTAACTGCCAGTCCTCTGCTCCACCTAGGTCTAAGGTTCCTGAGCAGGAGCAGCCAATTTCACTCAGACAATATTTTCTTTAAAAATAAGTAAAAATTAAGTCATTAATATCCTGTTATGCTTAATTTTTTTTTAATCAAAGTTTTTTCTGCACATGATTCTTTCTGGTTTTCCCCTTGTGAAGGACACAGCATGAAACAAAGTTATTCAAAGCAGTCTTAAAAATTCTTCTTATATACAAATGAAACCTTGCTAATGTTTAGTCTGCAGTCAGTTAAATCATTGAGAACACAAAATCCAATATTGAATTCCTAATGTGCTTTAAATTATGCAACGTGCAATTAAGCCAAGATGGTTCCAAATTAAATCTTCCAGTCCAAACTCCTGTTGTATTTGGAGAAAAAAAAAAAAAAAGCTAAGAATTTGTGCCTCTAAATCTACATTCTCCCCAGCCTGAATTGAAAGAAGGATCTCCTTCTCAAATGTGTCAGTCTCTGAAGAAATGTTATGTGGCTGCTTTGGCCCCGAAACATGCAAAAATAGCTTTCAGGTCTTGTGTGTCCTACCACATGACCTTGAACCTGGTCTTTATCTAGCCCAACTGCCAACCTGCTTCAAGTGCTGTCTGCCCAGTCAGCCTTCTTAAGCCACACTTTGTTAAACATAGCCTCTTAAGTTGCACAAAGATTTTTATTTTTTTTTAGGTAGTAATGGCAGTAGATGTACTTGCTTTAGCTGTTCAGTCAATTTTAATGCAACTCATGAACAGAATTACTGATATATTAAGGTCTGACTTTTGTTTGTGCTGAGGTTGTTTTACATTTGTTTAGTTCTACAAAGGAAATAAATTATGTCTGTTTTCACTGTAAGGATCCTTTACATAATCAGCACTATTAGTGTAATAATCAGCCCCATAAAAATCTTTAGAAGCGGAATTGTAGTTTGAATACATTCTCATCTACATGCAACAGTCAATTGGCATGTGTTTTGCCTGCTTAATTTGCATGTACCGACACCTGTTTGTGAGAGCTTGTATTTGCAAGTGTTTCTTAGGTCTGTGGTGCCCGGGCTCCGGTTCATGAGCCACCAACAGATTTACAGGAGTTCCTTGAAGAGTCACAGGGCAGACTTTCCCCCTGCTGGTCCTTGCTTTCATCTGCTTTGCCAGAAATCTTTGCTTTTTTTTTTTTTTTTTTTTTTTTGAGAATTACGTTTTTCACTGTCCTTTTCCATCAAAACTTTTGCCATAGAGAAGCTGCATAAGAAATGTCTATTAACAAGTCTCTGTTAGGATTTGATCCTAACTCTGGAAAAGCTGGGAAGGTTTTTCTCTTTAAGTGTGCACATACTTGAATAACAGGTTACTCCTTTGCATGTCTTTATTTTTAATTGACACTTAGATGATTGAGGGTTTACATTTTAGATACCACATAGAAAGAGGCAAAGCCTAATTTTTACCCTAAAGGGTAAAAGGGATTAGTAATTATAAAGAGCTTTTAAAGAAGCGTAACATTTGTGCTTTTTAGCCTGGCTTCATGGACCGAGTTCCACTTTTATTTTTACTAGGAGAACTGGAAGCTGTAACACTGCAACATCACCACAAATACATGAAAGTGAGGAAAACAAGATATAAGTGCCAAAGCCCATAAAGTGTTTGGTGTCTGGAGGGGGGAGTGATATTTTTGATGCTCAATATTTGTACAGCTGCCTGCTTAGCAGTGAGAAATGTGTAGCAAGCATGACACTGGTCAAACAGAAGAGCACTAACCTATTTGTAATGCTGACATTTAATGCTCCTGTATTTATAACCGCTCCTTTCACAGGAATGTAGGATGCTGAAGAATTTTTCCTCCTTGAGGGCCATCATTTCAGCACTGCAGTCCAACTCCATCTATCGGCTAAAGAAGACCTGGGGATGTGTTCCAAAGTAAGCTTCACCCTCCACTCCTGTGGCTAGCCCCAAACAAAGGCAAAAAGCTCAGTGCTCTTTCTTTTCATCTTGTTCTCAGTCTTCCTATTCTGCTCCTTCATGGACATCTGTTTTCTTAGAAGAACCTCTCATTCCTGTGAGGCTCAGACCTCTTTTTTGGGTCTGACTGCTGTGAGCTCCTCTTGCACATTGAGGGGACAAACTGCCCTCAGGGATACTGGGTGTCTTCTGTCCTTTATAGCATACTGGATCTTCCACAACCTATTTTGAAAAACTATGGGATTAGCTACTCGCCCAGCTCATGCACACCACTCTCAGCAGGTCAGTAAAAGGGCACTATGATACTTGCCTGTTGTCTTCTCTCCCATGAAGTTGGAGGAGGTCCAGGTTGCTATAGACCCTCATTAATCCTTTCATGCTCCTGACATTTCCTTAGAATATATCCCCAAACTACAAATACAAATCTGTATTGAAGGCAGTATTTCTTACAGCGAAATACATTTTTATGCAATTGGCATATTTACTGCATGCCAAACAGACACCAGAAATGTCTGTGTAGGAAAGATGGTGTTCTGCTCATTCAGTTTGGGAAGAATAGATTTCTTTCCTTTGCATTTGCTAAACAAAGAAAAATGTCACTCTGCCATGCAGTATACTTCTGCATTTCCCTTAGAAAGAGGTGGGTCTTTCCTTCCACTGCCTGGTGTTCCTGTTCCTGATCAAAATATTGCTATCTTGTGCTTATAGTGTTGGGTAATAGGAAGGGACTCGTACACTTAAATCCTTCTAGTCTTCCAGACTGCATGGAACAGGGCAAAAATGAAGTAGTTAGAATACCTCTCACAGCTACTATTCTATCTCTTTGTACCCATTTATCCACCTTCTTACAAGAATCTCATACCCTGCAGTGTGATTGAAAACCCTGCTCAGAGTCTGTGTACCTACTGGCATTTCTTTGTGATGCTGTCAAATAAGGCCTGACTTCACTGGGAGCACCAGAAGATCTCAGGAAGGTTACTAGTAGATGTGTGGCATCTCATTGGATGTATTTTGGTGGTGTTATTTTTTTATATGCCCAACTATTGATGCTTCATGAGAAAAATAGTAATCTGATCTGATTTAGAGTGCTTACTGATAACTTAAATTATTTATCTTTTCCTGTACAGGGACGTAATTCTGATGTTCGAAGAGCTGTCTGATATCTTTTCAGACCATGACAATTATTTGACAAGCAGGGAGCTGCTAATGAAGGTGAGAATTAGCTTGAGTTGCAAGGCTTGTGATCTCAATCAAAGCTGAGGTTATCTCTTTTTCTAACCAACTGCCAAAGCTCATCTCTCCCTGAACTCTACTGTATGTGGTGCTTCAGGGGAGATAGGTCTGTAAAACCTGTGCTTTTCTGCCAGGATGAGAAGTGATTTCACTGTTCCTGAAAGAGTCTACACTAGCATTAGCCTGTTGAGCTCAGATACCTACATACAGCAGGGTGCAGCAGCACAGATTCTGTGTGGACTTGTTCACAAGACAGCAGTTCAGGACCTCCTGGAGCCCCTCAAGTTGAATGTCATACTGCTGTAGTTAGGTAATGCTCCCTTGGGCATGGTGATGCCTAGCTCAAGAATAGCTGCGTGCGCCGTATTGTACCTCTGATAGCACTGGAGCCGCAATGAAGTGAAGAGCTGCTGCATGGTGTAATTTTACTGAGATGGGTTACAAATTAGCACTTTGGCTTTATACTGCTCTGTATAGAGAGATGAACTGTTAGC
Source organism: Vanellus vanellus (assembly GCF_965231255.1). NCBI lineage: Eukaryota > Metazoa > Chordata > Aves > Charadriiformes > Charadriidae > Vanellus > Vanellus vanellus. The sequence continues at coordinate 49,318,573 of NC_138910.1, read as the reverse complement.
TTGTGCACCCTCTGAGCAGATCTAGAAAGGCTCAGGTTTGCACCGATGAATGCAGAGAAACTCCTAAACAAGACTCAGCTGGGTTGCACCACTGTAGTGCTTTTGACTTCACTGGAACAATGCTACTCAACATCAGCTGAGGAATTAAACCAAGATGTTTATCCAATTATCCTGTACCTTTCTTGGAACTAGAAAACAGGGCTGGGAATTTTGAAGGAACAGGCTTCCGGCTCTGTGTGTGGCCAGATGGACAACAAAGCAGGCTCTGTCTGAAACAGTTTGACTTGTGTGTTCTCCTGGGCGAACCCCAACAAGTTCAGGAGCTTGAAAGGAGTGAGGAAGAATAGCAGGGAAAGGTTATATTCTGTATAAACTAAGGAATGTTTGTGGCAGTTTTTTCTGTTTACATAACATTTTCTATAAACTGGCTAACCCGTTTATTTTTTGGCAGTTCTATCCACTCAATCTGGCATTTGTATTTACCCCCTTGCCTTGGTATCTGAAACACTGTGTTTTGCTCAGGAATGATGGGTGAACACATTCAAGCCTGTCAGTCTGTTTTATTTATCATCCATTTATCAACTTCTGTCGCTAAATTTTAAAGCAGGTGAAGCAATACTAAGCATAGAGGGGAAAATGTATGTTCAGAACAGCTTATTTAACTAAATATTAAAAAGAAGAAACAACAATCTGAGCCTAGGTCTCCTGGCTCCCAGCAAATCACTCTCTCCAGATGCCATAAGTAGATTTGCAAAGCATTTTGAAAGCAGTGAGAGAAGAAAAATTTCACAGAATACCTAGAACCTCTCTCCTACTTCTTGTTCTTGACCGTTTTGTAATGATTTGAGGATTAATGTTCACTGAAGCCTTAAAGTCTTTGTTTTCTTTCACTATAAATAGTCTCTCTCGGGAAGCTGTGTTTGACCTTGCCTATCCATCCTGCAAATTTAAGTGTAGAGCAGACAAAATGCCATATGAAACAGGCTGGCTGGCATGGAGAGGGACCACTTTGTTCTCTCGTCCCCAAATGACTCTGCTGTGAGCCTGCAGTTTTAGCTTCTGTGCCTGCATGCCGGCTGCTGTTACGGAACCTTGAGTTTACCTTTCAGTATCTTGAAGACATTGAGACAACTCCTTTTTCATTTGCTCCTGTTTTTCAGCAGAGGAAGGAAATACAGTTTGAGTTATCTGTTCATTAACTGTGACTGAGAGAAGTAAATATTGTAACGAGAGGATCTTTACAAGTGCAAGCTGTTGTTTTATGCCTCTTAAAAAGACATTGATAATGATTCATGCCCTGTCTATCTGACCACTGGAAAAAATAACAATAACTCCCAGCATCCCATACGGATCCAGGGAAATAAAAGCTACAGATCTGTTGTGAAATAGCTCGTCCATTCATAGGAAAGCTTGAATCGTGTAGATGAAAACTTCCATTTCCTGCGTGGTTTTGGATTAGTCAATAAGCCACAGAGGGTAGTTGCTGGATTTCTATGTTGCGGCATAAGAAAAACAACAAAGCATTACATAAGATGGAGATGTTTACTTGTAGCAGTCTTGATTAGGAAATTAAACAGAAATCCTGAGGTCAAGAGCATCAGGATAGAATTCAGAGAAGCATCTGGACAACTGAAGTATTTCTAAGCTTCTCTGATTTAAACTCTCAGGAGATTTTCAACAGCACTTAGCTTTGTCAGGAGTAGAGCTATTTTACAGAAAAATTCCCTTACGGTCATCTTGTGGGTTTTGTCCAAAATTCCCAATCACTGTAAGAGTCCCAGAAAATTAGCATATGTATGTATACATGTATGTACCTGCACACCAAATATTTTTGCTGGCCAAGCCTGCTTGTTTAAATGTATTTGCAATTATTTTACACAAACATATTGCCAGCTTACCACTTAGATCCTTCATTAATTGCCTTTTAATTCCCTAACAGGAGGGAACATCCAAATTTGCGAATCTGGACAGCAGTGTGAAAGAAAATCAGAAAAGGACACAGAGACGACTGCAACTTCAAAAAGATATGGTATGTCTGCAGTCTCTTTCCTACCCTTTTTGAATTGGTAACATGATTAACCCTATTTGGTGAATTATATAAGAAGCAAAATCTAGAAAAGTATTTAACAAAGTGAGTGTGCAGTAGGTATTGCTCCTGAATGTGCCCTCTGTCAAGCAAAACAATCACATCAATGCTATTGATTGATATAAAGCAAATGAACTGAAAAGTTTAGACTGAATATGCAGTCAGAATGTTTGTCCTTGTAAATATATGCCCAAAGCTGTATTTCCTTTATGCTGTAGATCATAGTATGCAGGTAATACTCTGTGTGTGTATATATAATGTGCATACGTATATCGATGATCCCACTCATGCACGCATCTGTATATACAAACAGTTAACAAAGCAGGATTAGTGCTGCACCCAGCTCAAGCTGTATGGCCTATGCTGAGCTGCCAAGCTGTGGTTTTAGTGCAATTCAGCTGTCCTTTTACTCTAGTAACACCCGCCTGTGTACCGAAAAGTTGCAGAAAATGGATATGCAAAGCATGAGCATAGCCAGTGTGTTCAGTGATCTGATGCTGGGAACGCTCGAAGATTTCAGGATTTGGTGGATGTATGCAGGGGCCACATTATGTTCCCTGGTGCCAATCCTTCCTTGTCCCCTGCAAGGGGATAACTGGGTGTATAGGCTTGCTGTTCCCATCCCCAGTTGGATTTGCTTCGCATCCCAACAAGCTGTTTGGGATGGATGCTGAGCCAAGGGTTTGGCCTTAGTTTCAAGTCTTCCAGAAATTTAGTAAACCTGTCATATAAAAGGGTAATAAATGATTGATGAATATAAACATGTGTTCAGCACTTTCAACTGCCTTGTTTCTGTCCTATGAGAGAGAATTCCATTAACTACTTTTGTTACAGTTTAGAGAGAAATATGGGGAAAGCCACACAACTTTCATGTAGTAAAATAAATAATGTAAATACTGGAATTCTTGTGATAAAGAAAATTAGCTCTGGCCAGAGCAGAAATCTCATTTGCTTTTAAACAGCTCATGAAGCTTCTGACATACCAGCTTGAAAATTGCACAGACTTCTACAGAGATTGCTTTGTAAAATACGTCCGGTTTCCAGTCTGCTGGTGAAAATGGCTTTTGTCTCAAAGTTGGCAAAGATTTAAAAGGACAGTGGGAGAGAAATCTGGGATAGGGGGGCAAAAGTGCTGAATATGATTTTTTTGTTTGTCTATTTGTTTGACTGGAAAAAGTACAGATCTTTTTGGATGGTAGAAACAAGCATTTCCTTCACCAGTGTAGAAACAGTCTGAACTCTACAACTGCTAGCAGGCTAGCAAGTTTAAAATTTGAATAATTACTAGTAAAATGCAGTGAATGGCTAGGGAAGATGGTTACTTCTTGGAGGAAAAAACTGTGACTTCATTTGACTTAACTGTCACATGGTATAACAACATCATTAAGTAAAAATCCACTGGAATGAAGCAGAGAGAGAAACTGCTTACACAGGCCAGCCAGGATCATTCCCCAGTTCTTTCTCTTGTAGCAGGTAACCAAGGGACCCTGTCCCTGGTGCCCAATGCTTCTTCCACAGCAGGGTTTCCGGGTGCCCCACTGTTAGAAATCAGTGTATGGTGGCAATATTACAATATGAAACCACTTGGTAATATCTGTGAGAGCATCCTGCTCTCATTAGAGTTTGATTTAAATTCTAGGTTAGATACTGAGGATGATGTAATGAAAGAAAGCATGATTTCTAAGACCACTATTTTGTTAAGCAGACTATTTTTATTTCATTCATTTTCTTATACAGGAGTATTTTAGCATTCTAATTATTACTATTTCTCAGTCAATTAATCCAACATTACTCTGATCATTTGCAGGGAGTAATGCAAGGCACAGTACCTTATCTTGGTACCTTCCTCACTGATCTCGTCATGCTTGACACAGCTCTTCAGGACTATATTGAGGTAATTTGGGGCAATTGTTTGAATCCTAAATAGCCTCCCTGCCTTCCCAGTACTGAGTGTTTCCGTTCATGTATCTTCTACTGGGTTCTTGTGCAGTTCTTAAAAATGGAGGAATTTCTTTTCAGAAAGTAATGAAGCAATATGCAATTTTATTAGCAACAAGAACCTTGTGTGAACTTGAGTGCAGTTAGCTCAAGGAACAAGCTTAACATTATATTTTGCCATGTCATTTTAGGTTAGAAAACATGAAGAAAGTAGGTTTTCTATTATTCTGTTTTATTTTTCTGAAAAAAAAAAAAAACAACCAAAAAACCACCAAAACCCAAACCCACCAACATTTTAGGTGTAAAGATTTCTGTGAATAATTGGTGAAATACACAGAATCATAAATTCAGCTCTTCAGACTGATCACTGAAGTTGCTTCAGTATTGACTCAGATGTGTCTGAGCCCTAAAGTGATTAAAGATTTGTTTCTTCATTTCTCTTTAGCTGAACAAGCAGGGGGAACCAATCTAGCATAGGAAGGGAAAAAGGACTGCAACAGAGTCTGGTTGTTTAACAGAGACTGAAGATAGGGCAAATTTTTCAAAAGCGTTTGTTTCAAAGGTTTTCGAGCACCTTTGAAAATTGACCCCGTACTGGAGACACTTGATGAGCCACGTTGCAGGTGCTTAGCCTTCATTGTGCTAGTGTTGGTATTTATGATAAGAATGGGCAAATACACTTGTTTCTGTGCTGGTAACTGTTGCTGGTTTCTTTGGTTGTTGTTTGTTTTGCAAAACTGCACTAAAGCAGGCCTGTGTAAAGTTGCTACATATCTATTTTCTTTTTGGCAGTTTCCCTTCTGTCCATGCCTTTGCGTTCAGTTGGTGTTTCTGAAACTCGCTGGGAACACTGCTAAAACTCACAGCACAGGCAAAAGCCAAGTTTGTTTCTTGCATGCAAAATCCTGCTAGCACTCTTCGGACCTGATCTTGACACAGCTTTTATGAGCATTCTTGTATTGGGCTTTTCTTCTTGGGCAGATTGCCATTTAGGCCATGGGGACAGATATCCTTTGGAGATTCGGATATATGAGTGCTGTGGTTTATACCAGATCTGGAAACAGGTATTTTTAGAAGGTGCTTGCTTAGGGCAAGTCTGTGCTTTACATTAGCCTTGGTACTTCATCCTGTTTGTGATTAAATTCAACTGAGCATGTACTCTTCTACTCTGATTGCTTCTCCTTCCTTCCAACAGGGTGGCCTGATAAATTTTGAGAAGAGACGAAAGGTAAGTTGAATGTTCTGTGATTTTTATTTTTTTTTTAGTTTACTGATGCCCTCTTCTAGAGTGTTCTTTTGTCGAGGCCTGTTGTCTTTGCTCAAGCATATACACCAGTTACTAATTTTAATGCAAGTTCATGAGGAAAGAATAGATCCCTGAAATGCTGTCAGTTTCTGCCAAACTGTGAGGAGTGGTGCAGGAAAAGAACCGACTTTTTAGATGTGTGCAATAAGGGAAGAGGAGCTGCAGGCCACTTGTTTCCATGGAATTTACATCTTGGACATACACATTCCCTCTATTTAGTGTTCATGGGAATACATCACATGTGTATGTCCTATGTGTTGAGAGTGAATCAGACCTGGTGGTGCGAGGCCTTCACATTCCAGAAGACACAGTTTATAAACATCTTCATTCTGCTGCAGTAAACTGTTTGTAGGTAAAAGGCTGCAGAGAGCAAACTAGGTACTTGGCACTGAGAAATAAATGCTATCAGTCTTTCCTTTCAGCCTGATCCTTGCTGGTAAGAGATAAGTAATACTATGTAGGAGTAAAGGTACTAGTATCACATCTGTCTGAATGAAGTCGTGCCAAATCTCCATTCTGAGGTCTGAAAGCAGACTTGGATTTGGCTGCGATGGAGCCGTTTCCTTTCTTGAACTGGTCCCAGCTCTCCAAACCCCTTCTTGGACTTGCCTTGTACACATAACTGCACAGCTCAAGATACTAATAATGAGCTATGCGAGCTTCTCCATGGTCATCAGTCCAGCTTCATACAAACCAATGACAAAGCTGACCTCTGATCCATGCTGAGTGCTCAGCATCATTCCTGCATCCTCGTTCTATAACCTAACACAAAGGGGTTTTAAGAATTATTTTGGTAAGGTGCATATGCAAGTGGTGTTATAGAAGAGCAGTGCATTCTAGTCACAGGTATTAAGGGTAGCATTTTACATTCTTCTGGTGCAAGCGTGAGTGCACAAAGTGCAAAGCCGGGGAGGATCAGACTCTCTGCTTTCATCGCAAGCACCCCTAATTATTATCCTTGTTTGCTGCCTGAGAACTGCCTAAGTACAGAGCTTCTCTCAGAGCTGGTCTGGCCAGCGAAGGGGTGAGCGGGTAGGGTAATCTGAAGAACTTGTAACCCTTTGGCTGCCCTTGTTCCTAGAGGAACAACCAGCAGTTTTGCTTTTCAGTGGGTTTGCACTGGTATTACACCTTGGTTAGTACTTGAGAATAGCTCTGTGGTGAAGTATGATTCCTTGGGTTTGTCTTCTAATTTCTGTGTGTCTGACAAAATGTTCACATTTCAATGCACATTACGGATGCTGAGGGGGAGGGGGGAAAAGGCTTCATTGTTTGAAAAACTGGTTCTTGAAATAGTCAGTTACTCAACTGAAACTGAACTTCAGGTCAAACTAAGTTTGTCCTGGATCTGTTGTTGCACGTGTTTAGTATATGAATGAGTATGTTTGGCTTTATCATGTTTTCTAATTAGAATTCCTATTTGATTATTTATTTTCTTAGGAATTTGAAATAATTGCCCAAATTAAGCTCCTGCAATCTGCATGTAACAGCTATTGCATGACACCAGACCAAAAATTCATCCGGTGGTTCACAAGACAGCAGCATTTAACTGAGGAGGAGAGGTAGGTTCTTAGTCCAGCTGGCGAAGCAGGCTTTTCTTACCCCACACCCACCTGCAGGTAGGTTATGTCAGCCTTTAGCTATCCTCTTACAGGAACTTACATGTACTGCTGCTGAAGGAGAGTGGAAATACATCTGCCTTCTGCTAAACAGCTGTAGAAAACCTGTTGAACACTTAGCAGGGTCTAGTTTTGAGATTGGAAATCAGGCTTCTGGCTTTGAAATATGAGTCTGTTCTGTCTGGGCTGCCTTTATGGCCAGACAGATGCTCAGAAGACAATCCTAAGGGACTTCAAGATGCAGTTACTGAGCGTTTGACTGGTGGATGCAGGCAGCAGGTAGCCAAGGCAACGCAGAGCTTGCTGAGCACTCATCAGATTTAATGTCTCACGGGCGTTTGGGGTGGGTTTTGCATCCCTGCTGAATTCTAAGCAACTGCACATGCTGCTAGACCAATCCAAGACAATTTATTTAAAACGTTTTAGTATCTCCACTAGGTATTTGAATACCACTCTGCTGCACTGTCTATGAGTGTAAGCACAGATACTGAGTTGTATTAAAAAAAAAAGTCAGTGTATCCAAAATTCACATGCTAAGTATTTTCTTGATTTTTTTTTTCCAAATAAATTATGAATGTCATCCAAAAAAGCACTTGTTTTTAAAACTATTATAAAGAACTGAAATATCCCCTTCATCATGGTAAAATGTGGACAGAGCTATGTTCCTCTTTGTGTGGTTGCAACCTTCTGTGAAGTGGGAATAACTGAAGGTTTCTCAAATTTCTTGAATATTGCTACTTTGAGATATGTAACTTATAGTATTGTCTGTAAAAATTAACCCAGTGGCCTCTGTTCCACAGTTTCACCCTTTCACGTGAGGCTGAAGCAGCTGCTGACACTAGTACCACATCGCCAAAAGCTCGGAAAAGCATGGTGAAGAGGATCAGCCTGTGAGTATGATGAGGCGATGGGCGTTTGGTGTGTTAATATGAACCTGAATAAATCCAACAAGCAGTACTCATTTCACTAGCTGAAAAGCCTGGCTGGGGATCCAGACCACAACATTACTTTAAGGAGACAGCATCAGCTAGAAATGCATACTTCTGTCTGAAGCTGTCCCTTTCTATTGTTGTAAGTAGTCATGAGAATTATTAATGATGAAAGAGATTAGAAACAAACAAGCCTTCCTAAGGTGTCAAAAAATGAACCATTTTAGCACTGCATTATAAATTCACTATCTATTGTGTAATAGCTTCCTTAAATGCAGAAGCAAAACAGAGTAAATGAGGATAAAGTTGGCCTATTTTTAGTCTAACTTGATATACACATGCAAAAATTCCTTGCAGGATTTTAATATGAAAATTAAGGTTAGCAAAAAAGCACTTGATAGTGGAAACAATCTGTCTAACTGACCTCAAGTTAGAGAAGGAAAAAAAGTTGTGGGGACACGGTCCGATTCAAACAGGAGGTGGGTGGAGAACAGGGGCATGCAGCTAAGCACACACAGGAAACAATATACTAGCAGGAATTCAAGGAAAGCTGCAGGGAATGAAAGCAGAGATCAAGGAATGAAGTAAAAATATTTTAAAGGTGAGAAATTTGAACCTGATGCATGAGGAGATATGAAGGGACTCCCACATACCAGTGGCACGATCAAGATGAGGGGGGAAATGATGAATTTAACAGCACTATCAGATCTTAACTCTCCTTTCCTGCTTGGTTCTTGCACCTAATTTCCCCAGAATAGCTAGCAGCCATTCATGTCAGCGCTACTGCAGGTTAGGGTCTGAAACAACAGACATTTTAAATCTAGAGTTTTGATTTCTGATATGCAAAAAAATCCAGGCAGCTGTTTGGAAACTGTTTTGATTAGTCCATCCCAGTTGGTGGTGATATACTATGAGAACGTGAGATTTGAAGATGACAGTGCCTGAACTTTTGGTGGCTTCTCATTTGCGTCTCCCTTGGTGTGTGCATAAGAATTGTTGCTGCAGAGCACAGGCTTTATTCTCTCATTTCTGACCACGTTTCAGTGCTGTAATATTGTAATTTCCCGAATTGAGTTTGTTTGAGCTATGCAGTCTTTGTCTAAAGAATTTTTTCATTTGCACTCTGAATGTATTTTGCAAATTAATACTGTAGAAAAGACTGGCATAATTCATCCCAGAATTAGTGAGTGACACCTCTCTAAATGGTTTTAAATCATTAACTGCATGCTGACATAGCATCTAATTCACTTTGCTTCTCTACCTTATATATTATAAAAGTTCGTTTCCTTTGACACTCCTTTAAATTTACTTGACCTGCATTTAGAAATGAGTCTTGGAGAGGGAGAGCCTATAATTTACACTTTCTTGTGATCTCATTGTGTACATGTCTGGTTAGACTCAAAGAGAAACTGGTATCTGTAGCACGTTTATTGAGTGAAAGAATTTGCAGCAGGGATGAATTTGCCTTTTGAAGACCTTTGCCCGGTGTATGGCCACGCACTATCTTTCATGCACTGTTTCACTTACTTATGGCGACTGAGTAGGTCTTGAGTTGCCTTGTGTCAGCGGGATCAGGCTGTGACAGCAGTGTGCAAGAGCACATAAGGTGGAGGCAGCTGTCATGCCTCTAACTTGCCCCTCATCCCTTGGATTGCAAATGCATCAGGTTTACGATCAACCATTTTCTGGCAAGGGAGTCTGAAAATTTAACAGACTGAAGAGGAGCCTCATTTGTGATATTGGGGCATTAGCTCTGATTTTTGCCTTAAAGCTGGTGGGTGTACTAGGTAAAGAAGGCTTTGTGTTAGTGTGTAACAAACTCTCTTGACAAACCGTATACACAGCATAGAGGAAATGAAAACAATAGGCCACTCAAGATAGGAAAACAAAACAATACGTAAGACTTTTGAACCAAGTGACAGCTTTGCTCAGCCCAGCTCTGTTCTGTTTTCACTTACTGGCTCTGATGCTTTCTCTTCTATACTAGACTGTTTCTAGGCTCTGAGGTGACCACCCATAGCACACCCATCAAAGAGCAACCCAAATCTACTCCAGGTGGGAGCTCTGGTGAAAGCATGGACTCGGCAAGTGTTTCATCGTGTGAGTTAAATCACTCTGAACCTGAAGATGTCTGCGGCGCTTCTGTAGACGCTCCTGATGAGTCTCAGAAAAAGGTACGGTCTGGGCCTTGTTGCCAGCCTGTGAGAGACTGTTGACACTGCAGGCAGGCCCTAGACACTCGCCCAAACCTGTTGGTCTTGACTAGAGGATTGCTTTTAGTGGAGTGGGACGATTCTAGAAATAAATGTGTACACATGAAAGCAATCCAGTCAGAATTTTTGCAGAATCCCTGCTGTGTTGCCGAGATACAAGGCAGACTGAAGCTCTCCTTCCCTGGAACCAGATTTTCTCGTGGTGCCTGATAGTGTTTTAGGTTTAGGTGAGGCCTTGGAGAAGCATGAGGTTAATTTTTCTTTCAATCCCTCATCGTGCTTTTTGAGAAAGATGGGGGACGCTAGTGGTATTTCTACCTTTGAGCCTGTGGGAAGTGGGTGAGGAGCCTGAGCTTCACGCTTGCTCATGGCACATGGCATCATGACGTTAGCAGTGACAAGGAAAAGAAGATTTATAAGCCCCCACAAACAAAACCAAATAAAGCAGGAGACGGAATCAGCTGAAGAGGAGCAAGATCAACAGCTAGTTATTTCCTCCTCGAATATCTCGGGTTTGATGAGTTATTCTGCTGTTAGCAGCCTGCTGCCATGCCCATCATACTCAATCAGCAGCAGCTGGAAAAGGAAGTTTGACTTTAGCAGCCGTGTGCTCACCAAGGAAAGCCCAGCTGCAGTAAAGCACTCTGGGGAAGATGTCTTCTGGGTGGGAAAGCTCATGTGACAGCCTAATCCTGAGGAACACATAGTAGCTGCAGTTGACCAAGTAATATGTAGGTAAGGTCAGAGCTTACCAGCCCTGTGGGTCTGACCTCCCGTGAGCTCCCTGCTGCCAAGATGAACACCTTTTCTTGGCTCAATTTAATTCCACTGGGGAAGCTGGGGTGCGATGCAGTGCTGCTGCACCTCCTACTGCACACCAGCTCACTCTTAGCACGTGCAAACAGTGTCTCACACAACCAGCATGCCAGGACACCCTACAGCAAAAGAAGCGTAAGGCTGAAGCTGTGAGTGTTTGTGCTGAGGGTAGATGGGCCTGGCATGTGCTGATACCATCCAGAGAGACAAGCTATACAGGCAGGAAACCAGCAGAAGGGATCTGATTACGGGAATCCACAGGGACATCTTTACTACAGATTCTTCCATTTTGAACTAAATTGTGTTAACTGTATTGTTGAAATCCTTCTCAGGGATGTTTTGCTGAAGAGTGTCATATTGGGGTTTAGCTTATTGGTGTTTTAAATTAAATTGTACGAAATGTTCTTAAACCAAATGAAGCAGCCACTGGCATCCATAAATCATTTAAACTGTTTACCTGGAGCAGTTGATACAGTGGTTTTGATATGCAAGTTGGAAAGGGAAGATCCTCTCAGCAGTTTTTTAGCAAGACAGATGAAGAGAAACCTGAAGCAGCAGGGGCAGGAAGGGGGCAGTTTCCATCAAGGAAGGAATATTCAAGAAGTGGCAAACGGGGAGGCATATGTGTATTTTCACTCGTGTAAAGGCTCTGACCTGGCTTGGGAGCAGGGGTGCCCGTGGTGCCCTCTGCTTTTTCCCAGACGATCCCAGTCCCTGGATGGTTGCCTGCAACTTAATTCTGTTCGTTGTATCTGCTGCCATCTCCTGGCCTGTTCTTACTGAGAGGCAAAAGCAAGGAGTGCAGTGTCAAGCACACCAAATCGGAAGTAAGTTTTCATTCAACTGGTGAAATTAATCAAGTGAAGCTCACTTTTTCTGGAGACAAAATACCACTGCCAGCCTGCTGGACGGAGCACAGATCATGGAGGTTTTGCATATGCCTTCTGCTTTCTCAAGTTCTTCCTCCAGAATGATGCTCACACACATACAAAAAGTCCAGTTTATGACAGTGTTTTTCTTTCTTTCTGTTGGGTAGCTCTCTGAATCCTCCTCCTCTTCCTATTCCTCCACCGATTCCATGGACACATCTTCCTCGGGGGAGTCATCTTCAACCTCACCCCCTACTTCACCATCCTCCAACAAGAAGTGCTCTGTCTCTGAGACACCCGTTACCTCAAAGGAACTGCCTCCTCCTCCTGTTTACAACCAGCAGAACAAAGATTCGTGCATCATCCGGATCAGCACAGAAGACAACAATGGCAACATGTACAAGAGCATCCTGGTGAGTGGTGTGGAACTGCAAAATGCTGTTATTGTTGGTGATGGTTTCACCCAGGATGACTTAAACAAATGGTGGTTTTAAGTTTTGAAAACATTTATTCACTAAGCCAATTAATCAAACCTGGCCTGAAAGGGAAAATGACAACTGTTACAATTCAAACTATCTGGAGCCTGGTATGACTGGAGAGGTCTGAAAATAGCATCTTTGTGGAAGTTTCTATCTTGAAATTAAAACTTGTAATTTAGCAAAAAGTTCAAAAAGTGAAGCATTCTGATCAAGGGTGGGCCTTGCTGCTCCTGCCCTTCTGTTAGTGCTCGCTGCTTTCTCTCTAGCTCGGAATTTGTGTGTGAGTTTTGACACAAGATGCCACGTGCCAAATTTTGCCTGGAGAAGCTTTCTCCAGGAGCTGGTTTCTGGAAACAGGGAGCTGTATGTGAGGAAGCTGACAAGCTCTTTAATTATGCAGTTTCTCTCTGTGGCAAAGGTTGCCAGACCAGCAGCAACCCAAACCAGCAAGTTTGAGTGTTTCCCTTGATGCTGGTTTCACAGAGGGATTGTGGCAGTGCTGGGCCAGTGGCTGAGGGAGCGCAGGGTCTGTGCTGGACCATGGGTGATGTGACTTGCCTGCATGAAATCTCTGCAGACACCTGACAGACTCAGCTGCTAAGCAAACACTTCGGGTGCTTCAGGACCTGCGGGGAACAAACACACAAGAGGGGTAGTTCATAGCACGTTTAGCTACCTTATGATTTTAATGGTCTGACCTCCCTAAATTGCAAAGAGCCATTCCCTGAGGGCCTCACAAATTTGGCTACTGGCAAGACAAATCTTCCTTTTGACTGCATAAGGCTTTGGAGGAGCCCTGTGTCTGCTCCGGATGCACAGCACTTCCACAGCAGACAGTAAACCCAGTTACAAGGCCAAAAATCTTTGCAGGATGTCAAAGAAAGTATTTAGCACAGGAGACTCCAGATTAATTGACGTCTACAAACAACAGATGGGGCATCTATTTATGTGAACTTTTATGGCCAGTGAGAACAATGTCTTGTCTCTCAAAGTGTTTGCTCAGGAGAGCAGACATTGTGATTTACTGCTGTCTCTTCTAATACAGTATCTGTCATCTTGGGCTAAAAAAAACACCTCCACCAAATGTCACTAATACCACATTTTAGTATCTAGCAGTACCTACTACTTCATTACTGTCCCATCATATTTTTTCAGTTCTCTGGAATCTTTTCCAAGACCAAGTGGTCTGCGGAAAGGCAGACCTTTGCTAATTATTAAATCGCTATATACAGTGAATAAGCAGAATGTCTCATTGCAACTCTATCTTTCCAGCTAACTAGCCAAGACAAAACTCCTGCTGTCATCCAGAGAGCTATGCTGAAGCACAACCTGGAATCTGACTCAGCTGAGGATTATGAGCTTGTACAGGTCATCTCTGCAGACAAAGGTAGGGAAGCAGAATGCTGCTGCTGCTTGAAAAGTTCTGCTGGATTTTGAAGGAGAGAGTAAAATGTGAAGGGATGTTAGAAATGCCATGGACACGTCACAGGTGCCAGAGAGACTAACCCCCCTTGATAACTGGTGCACAGGGATGATTTATCATGGCCTGTTGGCATACTGCTTTATATGGGCAGAGCTCGCTCGTGGGTTGCCAGGTAGACATTAATATGTGCACTGTGACTGCAGAGCCATCGACCGAAGAGCAGCTGCTTGCTCTCCCTGAGCACAGTCTGCCACGGGGGTTGGGTGGCAGGGTATGACCTCCCTGGGGTCAGGGCTGTCAGCTGGCTGCCCAAACAGAGCTTTCGGCACAGCCTCCTCTGGGAGCAGCTGCTGGGGCCTCTGCCAGGCTGGACATGGTCCGGGTTTGTCTTCCATCTCCTCTCCTCTGCAACCCGGTTTTGTGGGACAGCTGCTGTGGGCATCACCTCACGCAGCTTTGGCTGAAGAGGCCCAGCAGAAGGAAAGGGGCGCAGCACTGCCCGGCTGTGTACGCTCAGGCTGTTCACCAGGTCCCTCTTCTCTCCTCACTTTCCTTCTGCTACATGCAACACTGCAAAGTAATGCTTCTCTGGTCCCTTGTTTGCAGAGCTGGTGATGCCAGGGGACGCCAACGTGTTCTACGCCATGAACAGCCATGTGAACTTCGATTTCATCCTGCGGAAAAAAGCTTCAGTCAAAAGGCACGTGAAAATGAGGAGCCGTTGCAGTCTGACATTCCCCAGGGCTGCCAAGCGGGGGTGCTGGAGCAACAGGCTCAACAAAATTACACTGTGAGGAAGACAAGGCCACGGGGAGGAGAACTGTACCTATGCTACCATCCAGTATTACAGAATTACAGCAGATGATGTGTCAGTATTCAACTTTGAAGATCTAAGAGGCTGAAATGCAAAGTAAGCATTTGGTAGACTTACAGCCAGAGATGTGTGTCTCCTCCCTTGCAGCTTGATATGGACTGACAGACACAGATTTATGGGACATTACGGACTGGATTTTTTAAATTTTTTGTTTTGTTTTGTTTTGCACATTTGCCTAGGAAGGTGAGAGCCCCAGTTAAAGGGGAAAATGGGACTGCAACATTTGTCTTAAGACACCATACAAGCCAACTCTTTTTGTGAGAAAACATTTTCCTTTGTGCCAGTATTACACAGAGAAAGAACATCTAAATTTATTTTTATATAACTGGAGAAGAAAAGTCTCAATACTATTCTGCCTGAACCAAGGAGGAGGTCCCAGTCAACCTCCAGCTAATTGACGGGAGCACTGGTTTGCCAAAAGTGTGGGTGAGCTGAGTGCCACTAGCAGTTGCTGCCTCCAGGGTGCCTTAGCATTCACAAAAAAGCAGGCTGGGTACATCCCCAAAACACTCATCGCTGGAGACAAGAACTGTACTTGTGTGCATTGCTTTCACACAGCTGGCAAACATTTTTTTTTGCACTTGTTCCACGCCAGAAAATTACCTATTTTGGATTTTTTTTCCAAAGAACTTTAAAAGAATGGACTGCACTTGCTTTTGGATGAATGTCATGGTTTGTTCAAACAAGGCAAACAAACACTATTTGTCTGGATTTAGGTCTTGTCTTAATGCCACTACAGGGTGGTTTTCCTTTTACTTTGCTAACTCTGTGAACAGAAATCAATGCATTTTGCATTTACTCTGAAATGACTGATGACTCTAAACTGACCTCTGTAATGTGCAATCACTCTTCAAGAGCAAAACTTTTAACTCACATTTTCATTCCTGAGGGGCAACTACATGACCTTTTATTTTAACAGTGGGTATATTAAGAGGAGATAGCTGGGTTTTAAGCATTATCCAAACCAACCAGAGTTTTTTATATACTTGTAGCATTATTATGCATAATCTACAAGCATCTCCCTTGCTGTTTATACACATCTATTAAATGAATTTCCTGACATGGTACATCAGCTGGAATACATAATTCAGCTGGAATAAACAATTTTGTTCTCTGTGAAACTTCAAATAATATACTTGAGTTTCTTCCCAGAATACACGTTTCTTTGATAGTTAGGATAGTTAGATGTTTTATTTTAAGCCATAAATGAGACATTGGATTTTAAGCAGCCATTACTGAACAGGATGTCTTTGAGATACTTCTTGAGTTTCTTCCCAGAACACACACTTCTTTGATAGTTAGGATAGTTAGGATAGTTAGATGTTTTGTTCTAAAAAGCCATAAATGAGACATTGGATTTTAAGCAGCCATCACTGAACAGGCTGTCTTTGAGATACTTCTTGAGTTTCTTCCCAGAACACACACTTCTTTGATAGTTAGGATAGTTAGGATAGTTAGATGTTTTGTTCTAAAAAGCCATAAATGAGACATTGGATTTTAAGCAGCCATCACTGAACAGGCTGTCTTTGAGATACTACTTGAGTTTCTTACCAGAACACACATTTCTTTGATAGTTAGGATAGTTAGGATAGATAGATGTTTTGTTCTAAAAAGCCATAAATGAGACATTGGATTTTAAGCAGCCATCACTGAACAGGCTGTCTTTGAGATACTACTTGAGTTTCTTACCAGAACACACATTTCTTTGATAGTTAGGATAGTTAGGATAGATAGATGTTTTGTTCTAAAAAGCCATAAATGAGACATTGGATTTTAAGCAGCCATCACTGAACAGGCTGTCTTTGAGATACTTCTTGAGTTTCTTCCCAGAACACACACTTCTTTGATAGTTAGGATAGATAGATGTTTTGTTTTAAAAAGCTATAAATGAGACATTGGATTTTAGGCAGCCCTTACTGAACAGGATGTCTTTGAGATACTACTTGAGTTTCTTCCCAGAATACACACTTGGATAGTTAGTTAGGATAGTTAGTTAGGATAGTTAGTTAGGATAGTTAGTTAGGATAGTTAGTTAGGATAGTTAGTTAGGATAGTTAGTTAGGATAGTTAGTTAGGATAGTTAGTTAGGATAGTTAGATGTTTTGTTCTAAAAAGCCATAAATGAGACATTGGATTTTAAGCAACCATTACTGAACAGGCTGTCTTTGAGATACTACTTGAGTTTCTTCCCAGAATACACACTTGGATAGTTAGGATAGTTAGATATTTTGTTCTAAAAAGCCATAAATGAGACATTGGATTTTAAGCAGCCCTTACTGAACAGGATGTCTTTGAGATACATTAGTATTAGTTAAAATAAACTCAAATACTGAATGTTACACATGCCTGGGCCTTTTTTCCCCACCAGTTCTGTAGCACTAATTTTCAAAGCTGGTCTCAGGTTACATTAACCATCTGCGATAAACTCATGATGCAAACAATGTTGGGTTGTACTATGATATTTTACACTACATGAAGATTTAGCACCTCTGTTTACAAGTAGCACCATGTAGGCCTTAGTCTGAATAGTTTAAGAATTCCAATTGTATGTTTGAGAGGGTAAAAGATGGTGAGTTTATAACTGAGCCTTAACCTCTGCCCAGACTTTTAGGGCAAGATTACACCAGAAGTTCAGTTTTCTTTGCATTTCAGTGTAAGCATGCATTGATGTCTGTATGGTATCCTTTGCAAAGTATGGTTTTGCTCACTCAGAGGTTGTATGTCTGTATTAAGCTGAAAGGTGAATGTTCTTGACTTTAAAATTACACCCTCCAAAAGGTTATATATGAAAAGATTTTTAAATTGCTTACCTGTTATCTTTATACAATAAGTATATAAACTTTTTTCAACTAATATTTTCCTGCAGTTAATCTATTTTCTTCTCTTAGATTTTATTACTGCATGTCAGCTGTGGTTGTGTTGTTTTTTGTTGGTTTTGTGGTTGGTTTTTTTTTTGCAGCTCACACCACTTCCCTCACTGTCACTCTTCATCACTTTTACTAACTGTTCTCAACTTCTTCCATCATCTCCCACAACTCATCTTCCCTGCCCTCTAGATAACTTGAAACACTACATTTTAGCTATATTCCCTTTAGCTGTAACCCTTCAGCTACAACCTTCCTTCAGCACTGTTTTATTCTTCAACACCACGTCCATTAACAGTTTTGCACTGTTTGTAACACTGTCAGCATTAGTAATAATTTTTTTTTTCTAATTCCTTAAAGTTTTTATAAGGATGCCCTCTGTACTACTTCAGCAGTGTGGTTGGAAGGGCTGTCCAAGTAAACCAGTCTCTCACCTATGTTGCCCACTGAGTGACAGTAGCTAGTTCAATGAGCTTGTTGAGAGCTAAACGTCAGCAAAGCAAAAGCCATCCCAGTGCATCAGTCACACACACAAACCTGCTATTGCTACGAAATATTTTGTGCTATTTTTTGAGCTTTCAGTTTAATGATTTCTGTTGTAAATAACCAGGTAGCTTAGATTATATACAAATTTTACAACTTCTTCATGAAATCATTCTCTTTTGGGTAACTGAATGATTTCTGCAGCAAGCTAATACAAAAAAAAGCGTTTCCATCTCTTCCCCATTGTCTCCATCATGTCATGTTTCCTCCTGGCCTCAACCATTAGCTTGTTGGGGTTTTTGTCCCCTCTGCACACAGTACAAATGTTTGGAGTTTACACCACAGCTGCTTCTTCCACCTTCTAGCACAGTATTTCTTCCCCTCAGCCCTCTCCCACAGCTGACCTGCCATTTCACAAGTCACGTCAGCTCTGGGGGAGACTTCTAAAACTGTCAAAAGTCACACTGTGAGGCCCTGAACTCTGGCAGTTGCCTTTGTCACTAAAGGGCCTCTTGTTACAACAGCAAAGGCAAAAGAAAGATTACCCTGAATTTACACTGCCCCCTGCTTTTTTTTTTCCCCTACTTAAACTACCTAGAGAGATAAAACACAACAAGAAAACCTTACTCAGTTTCCCTCAGGATAAATATAATCTATTTGTGAACTAGGAATTTTATATTGCCGTACTGAGAGTACGAGTACAACAGCACTTTTCCTTTCTTAAACAAAAGCAAAAACAGAGTCATTAGGTTACAAGCAGACTTGTTGAAGATAATAATTTTGGGGCCTGTCACCATAATCTTTCTTGTGAATAAGCTGCTTTTTCAGCTGGCTTGCTACTTACACTTTGTAAAACCTGTTCCTAGCTTCCACTGCTCTGTCACCACACTCACTGAGGTAGGCACTGCTGGGTGTGTTTTCCATCAGCTGGGGCTCCTGGTGCTTAGCTCCGCAGCAGAGAAAAAAAAAAAACCCATTCAAAAAGGAGAAAGGAAGAAGGAAAATAAGGGAGTGGGGGAGGAAAAGCAGCCCACTGTGGTTCAGGAAGCAGTCTGGCAAATTCTTAGCAGAACTTAACAAGTCATAAGTAAAAGAAACTCATCTTTTCAAGCTGCATGGCCAAATGCATGAGCACAGTGCAAGACTCCTCCACTTTTGGGATGTGGGTGCTAAACCTGCAGGAAGTTCCGAGGGGACACCCCTTGCCTGTGCTGCACCATATACCCCAGGACAGCGCAGTCCCTGCCCTGCAGGCAGCTAACAGCTGTCGTGGCCACAGCCAGGAGGCTGGTTCAACCTGGTGGCTCCTACTTCTGCCAAGTTTTGAAGCCTATTAGATGAGTCAAAAAAAAATAAATACAGTGAAAGCGGAAAAATATGAGGAAAAACACAGAAGTGTTTCAACTGGCTCCTACTTTTCCAAAACAGTTAATTCTGTGTAAGGCAAAGCCTGGGCAACACCTGCCAAAGAACTGGAAACACAGACAGGGAAAAACAGCACTTGTCATAGCAGGTAGAACCACTGGCCATCCACCACACCTTACATATGTAAGTAAATAGAAAATTGTGTACGTATACACACCTACACACCTGTGCATATAGGTAAAAGAACAGTCAGCTGGACTGAGGCCATGTCTGCTCTGAAATAGACACATTCATTTAATTCATTACATTTTTATTCTTGTTTCCCCTCCCCTCCCCTGAAACTACCAAACCCCTTGTACCACTCACTTCCAGAGTCAACTAAAACAAAAAACACACACCAAAAAAAACCCAAACCCCAGAACCCCAGTGCTGTTGTCAAGATGTTTTTTAGTCAACTGCTACTACTCAAAGAAATCACAGCTAAATAAAACTCAGCCTCCCTGAGCAACCAAACCAGCTCCACCAACAGCAGCTTTACCTGTCAGTCAGTGCCAGCCGCATCCAGCCCCGCGCCCCTGCCCTCATCACATCTGCAGGAATTGTTGCGAGGCCAGAGTAGCCCAGTTGCTGCAGTACGAAGGCTGGGCAGGTGACGCAGAGACCTTTTCTTCTTTTTACGATTTCAATGAGCCACATTAACCTCAAAAAAAAGCAGGGGGACTCAAATTCCATTTAAAAAAAAAAAAAAATCATTATATATTTCCTGCATGGCGAATACAGCAATGCTCCCCCACCTCCCCTGGGAAGGGACAGAAGGGGCAGCTGTGAGGCTGTGCCACAGACCACATCCCCACCCATGAGCCCAGCAGGACCAGAACACATGGAGCAGCTCCGGGAACTGGAATGGCACACTCACCCCCAGGGTGTCAGTTCCCTCCCTCTCCAGCCCCCAACATGAAATGGGGAGTAAGGAGCACCAGGGTTGTTTTCAGCCAAGATGTTAATGGAGAAAGGACTTCAACAGGATTGTGAAAGGTCAGAAGAGGATGGGTTGGAAAAACTAGAGCTCTTGCTGACACAGGTAAATCACTCCCATGGTTGAGGGAAAAGAGAGGCCTCTCAGACAAAGAGATGGGTCTTGCACAGAACACATAAGGGTGGAAGAGATGCGCAGCGGTGATGTATGTGAATACAGTGGTGATGTATATGAACACAACATGACCATAATGAGCCTCTACATGGAGAAGAAGCCACAATATTAG
The DNA here is from genome assembly GCF_965231255.1 of Vanellus vanellus. NCBI lineage: Eukaryota > Metazoa > Chordata > Aves > Charadriiformes > Charadriidae > Vanellus > Vanellus vanellus. Next base: position 49,298,047 of record NC_138910.1, on the reverse strand, counting down.
AACAGAGAAACAATACCAGGCCAAAGGGACTCACCCACCCAGCGCTGGCTCATCCCTGCTCTTCTGCCAGACTCAGATGCACATGCATATCACAGGATCTACAGTGACACCTGAGAAGACGCTGGATGCTCAACAGTTCACAGATGTCCTGCTTCTGAAGGCCACACTGAGCTTCTTACCAACATCTCTGGGCTTGCCATGCTCAACAGTGCTTCAAACAGCTCAGACTTGCCACTCGTAAAGTGAGACCTGAGGAAGAAGCAAGAGAGGTTCTCAGAGAAGAATGATCCAGGCTGTGCGTTGTGGCCCAGGGAAGACCTGCTCTCCATACTCACCATGTTGCATGGGCACCTGCTCCAGCTTGGACAGCAGAAGGAACACAGCTCCCAGGTGGTAGTCGCAGAACAGGCCCATTTATATGGCCAGTGACTCCGTGGTAGAGTGACACAGCTGAAAAACTCTTGAGCTGGCCTTTCCCAGCCAGGGCTACTCCCACCCAATGAAGAATACACATGGCTGCTCATCTTGCACCAGGTTCTATGTATTATCAGACCAGCTGACAGGTAAATAACATGTCTTCTTTAGCAGAAAGCACAACATTGATCAGTAATTATTAAAAACAAGAGAAATTTAAAACAAAATAAACCAAAACCAGCCACACATACTCAACTGCACAGCTCTGCCAGCAGGTGAGTCTCTAGATTGCAAGTCCAGGAGGGCACCCTCCCACTGCACCAGCAGCCTGCAGGCTGGGGTCTGTGCCAGCTAAACCTAAGCAGTCCACAATCACCTGGCCTCTGAGAAACATTTAAAAAAACAGAAAAAAATAGACACCATACTCTGCTGACGTTAGCCAACAGCAAGTACATCAGAACTCTTCCAAAAAAAAAAAAAAAAAAAAAAAAAAAAGAGACAGACAGACAAGTTTGTTTCTCACATGAAAAAATATCAAGACAAGTTGCCTTTCCGTCCTGTAACACATAATTCTATCAAGGCTGTCAAGAACAGTACATTTGACAACACTAACATTTCTGTAGGTTGTTTTGTTTTTATAAAGATAGTACAAGCGGTTCATAACCAAACTTCTAAAACTTAAAGTTCCTAGAAGTCCTACACTTGGTTTTACGGCCTAATTAAACAGGCCTCCAAATAGGGTGTCAGGCTTTGTTTTCCTGAAGGAGTAAATTGAGGCAGGGGGTGAAGCAGGACATGAGACGGACAAACTCTGCCTGTGTTCCCTTCAGGCAGTGCAGAGACAAATAAAACCAGCAACCTCCACTTTCTCTGCTAGCTTCTAAGATTTTAGACATGCCAAGACATTGCTTCTGGACTGGGAGGCCTGTTTAGATGTGATCTAGCAAGTTTTGAAGTTTGCAGAGGGGAAGCCAGGAATAGTTTTCTATAGAAGTGTGACACGGGAGAAGACACTACAGAGGAGCGCTGCTCCAGTGTCCTGAATATTTTTGGAAGCAATCTTGATTCTGACAGGGATCTCTTTGAAAAATAAAGCCAAATAACCCAAAAGCTTGCCTGCAGTTTCTCTCAGTGTTATAAAAGCCTAAACACCTGCAGTTACAGCCCAGTTACAGCTATCCAGAAAGGTACTAAGACTTGTACACCTCTATATATTAATCTGTATAAATACAGTATTCTACACGAGGAACTGTAGAAAGACGTCATTCAAGGTTGGTTTTTTACAAAAACTTGTGAGGGCTTGTGTTCAGCTCTCTGCCTTTTTTTCTGCCAGTCTGGAACATTTGTTTGTTTTCCTCCTTCATCTCCCACCCAGTCCTAAGCGGCTTGGTTAGGTGTCAGGTCCAACGACTGTGCTTTACCATTTGAAGCAGTGGGAAGGAGACCACATGAAGAGCTGCTCTACAACTTTCAAGGGTGAAAAGCTGAAGTGTGAGGCAGGTTCAGCTGTCAACAGAGTCCCAGGGGAAGCAGGGAATCATAGTTCATCCCTGGAGGATGGCGCATTGAGGGATGACTGGGAAGGCAGGGCATCCTTGTTCTGGGCATCACTATGGATCTTGCCCTGCTGCCGGGATTTCCAGGAGTGTGTTCTGTCCCAGTCCGTTGACACAGTCTCGTTGTCCCAGATTGTAGAGGTCTCTGTGTCGCTGAGGTAGCCCGGCTGCCCTGTGTAGTGGGTGGGGTAAACGAGCAAGGGTTCTGCTGAAAAGGCTTTCAAGTCTCTGGACTCATAGTACTCCATGTACTTCGCTCTAAAGCGAAGAGAAAAAACACCAGTAAGAGTTCATCAGTGCCACTGCTCATAACTGTGAGATAGAAGCCAATCCTCTGAGCAAACAGGCCCCACGGAGTGGAGGTAGTTGCTGGAGTTGAGTCTGACTCCCCAGAGCCAGAACCACACACCTTACAACCACACACAACCTATACAACCAAAGCCTCTGTTACCAGAGAGAGCCACGCGTCTCAGAACCAGCCCACAAGCCCTGCACCAGGTAGGGACAATAACCCCTGTGCAGCAGGTCTGTCACCTCCTTTTACCTGTGCCAGGAGCTCTGCTGCAGACAACCCAAAAGCACGACAAGTAGCCCCCACCAGCTAGGCTACAGAAGTGAGACACACCAACACGATCCGGCTTAAGATTATTCAGCAAGACTCAGCTCATGTCAACCCAAGCAATGAAGGCATCCTACTTACACAGGGTGCTTGTTGTACATGACTGGCAGAAATTCATCTACAGGCAGCATCTTGCTGAAAGGCTCAGCTCCGATCAGTTTCTGAGCCCCCTGGAAAGAGATTGCGTACCCCAGAGTCCAGTACGAGTAATCAGCTTCCACCAGGTTCATGACATTGGGAACTGCTTTCTCAGGCTCCTGCACCTGCATCCTTTTCCGGCCAATGTAGCTTAAAGGGTGAAAAGACCATGAAAATTGGAACCAAAGCAAATCTGCAGCAATTAGGACCACAAGACTGTTCATGTCAACCAGGGAAGGGCAAAAAGTCTATCCAAGAAGTAATCCCTGACCAGGCTCACAGATTTCTATTCTGCTCCACTCCCCAACATCCATGTCTTAACCCACTGGGCAGTACAGCTGTGAAAGACTTCATAAGGGAGCTAAGATGCCACGGTACAAGCCTCAGGACTGAGCTGTGTCAGTTCCTCTGTCACAGCAGCATCTCCAGACACCGTTAAGATCAACCAACACTGCCCACAAAGGGCAGTAATAGTACCCAATGGGCATTCCAGCATCAGCTTGCCCCAGAAGGCAGCTCTGTCCTGAGGGGAAGCGCCACTGAGAAGTCTCTGCCACCTTCCCCTGCACTCCGGCATTAATCTGCACCTCCCCTGCATGCCCAGGAGTTCCCAGATGGCCAAGGGCCAGTTACTTACATAAGCTCCCAGTCTAGCTGGGCTTGTTCAATGTCATCCATCAGCTTCATGAGCTTCCTTTTAAACTGGTGTTCAAAGCGCACATCATCCTCAATAACAAGAGTCTTCTCCAGTTCTCTGTTCACCACCTGAAACAAGAGGGTTCAGGAGTGATCACACTGGCACACATAGGCCAGTGAAATTGTTGGGGTCATGCTGACCTGGCACCGCTGTCTAGACCATGCCGGCTGGGAGGCTGGAGTATCACTCCCAGATTCACAGCTCAGCTGGGAGAGACTGCAAGAGCCAGTGAGAACATTCCTGAAAATACCCTGTGGCTGAACATTTGCAACCTAGAAAAACCCTCCATCTGATGTCGCATGATCTAGAACCCACGAGCTACCACCTAGCACGACCACAGCAACCACCTCCTCAGGTAAATGTGCAGCAGCCTTTGAGGCCAAAGCTGCTGTTCAGAGAAACCTCTTTGTTGGAAGAAAGTGTTCCTGAAGTCTGGAAAGGAGGACAACCTAGCATATCCAAAGTCTGGCCCTGATGACTTAGAGAACACACATACAAAGGCATCCTGCATGTAGGTTCCCTGTTATCATGTGACTGCTGGTGATGTAGAAGTCTCAGGCCCAAAAGCATAGCCTGACTTCTCAGTACTGAAGTCGCTCCTCCTGGCTCTCGGCTGTTTGGATGAATGCCTTGCCCTGCTGAGAGGTGCTGCAACCAACACCTCTGAAGGCAGAGGGCTGTCTGTATTTGGGAAACCACTGCCACTGCCCAGTTTTCTTTTAGTACCAACCCTTTCTCCCTGCCTCCACCACACCTTACTTGAAATAATCCCTCCTGTTGATGTCGGGCTGTGTCACTCCAGCATCTCTGACCAGCACAGCCCAGATCCTCTCAAGAGTCGCTCCCCAGGCGACCAGGGACAGATGGAAGCTACAGCTTTTACCACCCAAACAGGATCTCTTAGCTCAGTAACAGAGGTCTCACTGTTAAGAATATTTATGATATGCCAACTCAAAAAAGCCAATCAGCAGAGTCACTGGAACTTGATACGGTCCAGATGCAGAAAAAGGGAAGAAAACATGTTTTTTTAATACCATTTGTTCTTCAAAACCTTCTTGCCTTTCTCCTAAGCAAACTTGCTCCAAGCAGGATGGTTTGCAAAAACAGTCCTGAAAATATGCTGATAAAAATCACTCAGAGCTACTGGCAAATGGAAAGCAGAGATGAAAAAGCTGAGCACAGCATTAAAGAAAACCCCTGTGCACGATCCCCTACAAACCAAACAAAACAGTTCTATCCTACACTTCCAGAAACCTGCACTGTATTTGATGCTCTGCCCTACGACTGGTTGTGTGGCTTCCCATTGCGCCTGCCCACAGCACCTTCCTGCAGGAACCTTGAGGCACCCACAAACTCTTTACCTCCTTCCAGATGTAATAATGACTAAGGAAGCAGCCGATCTCTCCCCTGGTGAGTGGCCTGGAGGAATATGGGTCCCGGTAACCCGGGAGCATATCGATGCTGAGAGCTTTGAGCTGACTCGTGTTCAGTGCTCTGAGAAAGAGAGAATATCTATCACCATTTTAAAAAAAAAGTAAATTCAAATCAGACACATACGCAACATGGGAAATGCTGCTGATGCTCAGAGAAAAGCCATATCTCAAGAAATTCTGCACTTGTTTCACTCAAAAACCCGGAGAAAAATTAAATTCTTCATTTACATTTCTAAATCAAGCTGACAGACTGCCAACAACTTCTTGTGGGACCATCAACTTGTCAGGTGCTTGGCTCAGATTATTTTTTCCAAGAGGTCTTGGTGGGTATCCAAGTCTCAAAGACCCCTTAATGGCATGTGGGGTTCCCATCTCCCTGAAGCCTTTTGGTAACTCCCAGACCAAAACTTTCTGCCTTGATTTCTCATTATAAAAACATCTTAACATGCCTTAGAGTAAGCTTGGCAAGAGCTGTGTCAGGGTTAACACTGTAGCACAACAGTTTTTGTGGACAATCTTCCCAGGAGATAATTGGTCTCGAACGCTTTCACTGCTGACTCTTTTTAACTGTGTGTAAGTGTTACAGTTCACAGAAATCAGTATGATTTTAACCTGATTTTCATCTTACTCTGAACCACACTGTCCTGGTTCTCTCATGGAGACTGACTAACTGCAACAGAAAAAAAAAAAAAAACAAACCAAAAAAACCCAAACAAACAAACAAACAAAAAAAAAAAAACAAAACAGAAAAACTGCCCCAAACAGACTGTTAGGTAAATAGAAGTGATATTCACCTCTCCCTCTCAGCCCACCCTTCCCCACCAGAAGGGAGGTCAGGGCATCCAAGAAGATGGTATTAAGCAGTTATGCACAACCCACTCTTTGCAAATATCAGCAACCCCAGCCGAAACTCACTTTCCATCCACAGCCTCCACTAACTTGACTGCAATCTCCTGCTCATACAGGGTCCGCAGCATCCGATCCCGCCTGTCTTTCCGACGCTTCAGATTGATCATGAAAATCTAGGTGAGAAGAGAAGGACATCAGCTTCCTGGCTTGGGAGTAAGGAATGAAAGGGAGTCCTGATCCACTCTTTTCCAGCAGCCCCATTGGAAAAGCAGATCTTATGAAAATACTGGGTGTGTTTTCACTCCAGGTTGCTTAGAATTTGTCAAAAAATTGGGAGCTGGTTTTGAGTGAAAAGCTGAGGCTTGTTCTCTGTCTAGCAACTACTTTTTACGGATGTTCACAGGGGAAATTTGTTCTTTGGAGGATGAATAAAGGTCATAGGAGACCAGTTACAGCTAATTCTATAATTTCTAAAGATAAAGGATGTTTTGATTTATATTGAACACAGAGTAACATGGCCATCTCCAGCCTCAGTCCCAGAGGAACACTGACCCACCTGTTTCTGCACAATGCTGCCACTGCCTGTATTTAGGATTATCAATGGGGCCCCCATCCAAGTACAAGGACACAGCAAAGAGAGGATTTTTGTAATTACTTCAGGCACTGAAAATCCACTGCTTCCCCTGCCAGAGCAGATGAAGCACAGAGCCAAGACTGGGAACAGAGATGTCTGGGCAGGGTTCAGTCCAAGCCTTGAGGAGACAGACTCTCTGGTGGAGGACAGAGGACTGAAGCCCTCATTTTGTAGGTAAACTGCAGAGAGTCAGGGATATTTTTCAGTCCCAGGCAGACAAGTACAAGTGCAGCCTTGTAGCCTGTGGAGCAAAACCTCATCCCAGTAAGAAGCAGATCAAATTCCAGGTCAGTACAAATGCAAAAATAATAAATTGGATAAATAAAGCATAGCCACAAAGGACAACATGGAAAAAAACTACACCAGCTGTCCCCTAAACACAGACGCTCAAACACACATAGCCAAATCAGGTTCAGACTTTACAAGTCATATAAACAGATGTAGCAGAATACACCAAGGAAACAACAGCACCCCTGATCACCACAACTCTCACGGTCACAGTGCCACTGCCACCCTGGCAGCTGCAGACACAGAAGTTGCTGGCTCTGTGAATAACACAAACACTGGTTAATTAAAGCACAGCAGATCCATCTCCAGCATTCTCCCCTCCATGCCTGCTCTCTCTACAATGTGAGGCAGAGTCGGGAGAGGAATTTCTGCTGGGTCTTGGGGCACTACCAGTGTCAGTAACCATCTTTCTAGTTCACTTCAACTTAAGGCCATAGCAGAAAAATGCAGTGACCAAGTGGGGCAGGGGGAGAGCTGCCACAGTAAAGAAATGGCATGTGTGATTTTCATCACTCCTGGACGTACCCAGCTTAGGTTAGAACCCAGCTGCGAGCCCGGCTCTCACAGCTGCTCCGGGCTCTCCAGTGTCTCAGGTGAGTGAAATTGTTCCCTTCTGTCACTGGAAAGCAGGAGAGGTTTCCCACAAGGCCAGTTTTTGTCGCAGAATGGAAGGACTGCCAAGATGCTCCGCAGAGTCAGATGTAGAGGAAACAGCACAAAAACTGGGGAGCTAAATAACCTGTTTCTCAGCCTCACTTCTACCATCTCCTCCTGGCTGAATTGAAACATCCATACCATCAAGACAGGAAGCCCAAATATTTGCTGGGCACTGCCCTTGCACACAAACCTGCACTTCTAATCAGGGGTCTTGCAGCAGGTACTAAGTGCCTGCAGATCCTGACTGGTCTCGTTTCTTCACAGCAAATGCCAGAGGGAAAGACCACCCCTGAGCCCTTTCCCTTCTGCTTCCCTGAGCTGGGCAGAAGTTCTCCCCAAGTAACGATGGCTATTTTCTGCTTGCAGAAAGTTAAAGTCCAAAAGATGAGTGATTGGGAAAGATCTAACTGTGTGAAAGGATAATATACTCCAAGGGGAACGTCTGGAAGCTAAACTACAGGGAGAACCCAGGTCCTCTAAGTGATAAATAGGAAGACAAGACAAAACAATAGCAGCAAAATAAGGTTCTTACTTCATCAAATCCCATCTTGTCAGGGTTCTTCGGAGGAAGAGAGACATACTGGGAGGGTTCAATGGGAGGACGATCGACTGAAAGACAGGAGAGATCCCAAGCATCACCCTCATGTACAAGCTGTATTGAAATAATGTAGCCGCATGTGTTTTCATCGCAGCCTAAAAAGCCCCAAGGAGCTGGGAGATGGAAGTTGGTGCAAGAGGGGGTGTGGCAGAAAGCATCCATGTTGCAAAGCAGAAGGCAGCAGCCATGTGCGAGACAGACCTCATGACAAAAATGAGGTTCTGCAGCATCCTTTCCACATTAAAGATGCATTTTTGCATTTAATACGGGGAAGTTAAAGGGTTTTGTGAATGGGGTGGACCTGACCACGAAGGGATTACATTCCTAGGTAGAAAAGCAGTGGAAATTGGAAAACTATATCAAAACAGTATGAGAGCAGTCAGATCAGGATGCAGACTCCCAAGCGCAAGACAGCTGGGCCGCTGGAAGGAGAGCTTTACAAACATTAATTTGGCATCCATCATGGCAGGGCACAGCAACTTACTCATAGCCTCGATTAGTGTGTGCACAAAGTTCTCGGTTTCTTCTTGCAGCGTCTGGTGTGATTTCAGGGGCATGGGAAGGAAACCATAGTGTTCACGGTTGCAGATGAACATCTGTATTCCTGGGGATCACAGAAAAACAGAAATCAGTCAGGTCATTTATCAGAAGATTTTGCTGCTCTGTTTGTTGCTATGTAGCCACAATCAAACCTCAGTCCCATGTTCTGCTTCATAAGCAAACAATTCAAAAACACCACAGTGCCATTTTCCATTTTATTTGGCTGGCAGCAAGTGGCCTCTCCTATGAAACCAATTTCCACTTGCTTCCTAACAGCAGGTATTTTTAACTGCAATCAGTTTTTTCCTAGGAGAGACTGGGAACCCCTTCTTAGACCAGAGAAAGGGTCTACTCTGGCCTTTGCCTTCACACTGTGACAACAGTCCTACAGCAGAGGGCAGAACTGGCCTTTAGCAAAAGCAGCATCTGATACACAGAGCAGAACTACTGTGGATAACTGGGGAGTACCGTAGAAACCCTCATGCCCAAGACCCCACCTGCACTACTCAGACCTGGCATCTCACCTGACAATCCCTTCAGGCCCACAGCCATAAGCAGGAACAGATTTTCACACCTCAAGCAATGCCATGGCTGGCACAGGAGCCAAATGAGTTCCCACCTGCAGCTGTGCTGAAGGAGAGGCATCAGTGATCCTGGGACCCTCTGGGCAAAGAGGGGTGCAGGTCTATCAGAGCAAGCAGCCTTATAGGAGGAAAAATTCAAGCAAACCCAGCGTGGCTAGGGGTAATGGAAGCTTTTGTCTGAGCTTTGCAAGGCTTCTCTGTCAGACCGCAATAAATATGGAATGACTTTTCCAGGGTGGAGGAGCCAAATCTGATCTCCAGCTTCAACAGCAAACAGCTGGCTAAATGCGGGCCCAGGCAGTTCAGCTCCCCTGGGATCACATGGGATGAAACTGCAAGGCCCAAGGCATCGGTATAGCTGCAGGGTCTGTTACTAGCCTACCACTGGATTCACTCAGGGTTTTGCAGTCAAGCATCTTTCAGCTTCTGTTTGCTTTGGCTAGAAAATAAAGACGTTTTCACCTGTGTTGGCAAAGGACTTTGAGGAATATATAGGATAACTATCTTGGAAGTGCTCAGTCCAAATATGGTCCTTTCCTCTCCAGGACTAGTTTTTACAGTGCCCTGAAGATTAGGGGAAAATCCTAGAGAGAGACACCAGCAAGCAGAAAAGATGCTTTCAAGAGGAGGCCATAACATAACATCCTGTTACTCAAAAGTTTTTGCAACTGCTTGTTCAAGGAGCTGAATCTGAAGGTGCAAAACAAAGAAAAGATGCAAAGCCTCTCCTCGGACCAAATGCCTTTGTAAGGGAGAGACCCACTCACTGCTGAGCTTGTTCACTGGGAACGTCCCAGCAATGTGGGATCAGCAAAATGTTGTTCCCTCTGGACTGACCAAGAGTTTGCTCACTATCAGCTGTAACTGCAGCAGCTCTGGGCCTGATGTCACATCAGGCAACACACTCAAAAGCTACATCCAGAGACACCAAGGGAAAATATTTCCGTTGTTTTTCATTGAGCTCTGGTAAAGTCCTTTATTAATTAACCACAATCTAAGAGCTGCTAGAACCCATACAACTGGCCAAGCAGATTTAAAGAAAATGCAAACCTACAAGATTTTCTGCCCCCCTCCCCATTTATTATTTTTTTTTTTAATGAAACAAGTGCAACCACCTCCCTCCCTCTAGGAAATAAACAAAAAGCAGCAACTACCTGGTGTGTTGATGCTTTCATCTATCAGTCCTCCTAATCCATGGTATTTTTAGCAGAGAAGAATTGTCTGCATTAATGACTCCAGTGTTTCTACCATTTTAAGTTCTGCAAGTAAATTGCTGGCTACACTACTTGCCAAAACACATTCAGCTGTCAGCTGCAATTTAGGTAAATGGCAGAATAAAAAATACTACCTGCTGACATTAATGGATTTGGCACTGATCTAATCAACTAATCTTATCTGGCTCACTGATCTCTGTTCTTATCTTCCGCTGTCTTAAACACAGTTAATCTGCATAGATTCACGCCAGTATTTCTGTTCCTTCTGGGATAAAAGCTAGTTTAAAATGGTAAAGCTACCTTAAAATGGGGAGGGGGACTTGCTCTCCAGCTCTGTTTTTATAATAAAATAAACAATTGCTACAAAGGACAGAAAAGCTATAGACATTTGTATTATTATTAGCCTTTGTAAGGCAGTGACCAGGATTCACAGCCATGCCCTAAACTCACAGGCAACCTAAATTTCCCCCACATTCCTGTGACCAGACCTTCCTGCTGGCCGGCTCTAGGTCTTCAGAGCCTCAGCCTGAAAGGAAGCTCAGGAGATCTGGGTGGCTAAATACCACCTTGCAAGTGCAAGGGGGTCTACAGAGTCCACCTTTGTCAACGAAACACCTGTAGTGAGTTTTGTTCTGAGTCAGTACTCCCACTACAGGCTACGTCCTCTCAGCAGAAGTGGGACGGTCTCTTTGGAGCATCACAAAACAGTTGCTTCAAGCAGTAGATTTCACTGCTGAAAACTGATGGTTTGATCTGAGGCATTAAGTGCAGTACTTGGCCTGGACAAAAGCCAACATAATTTATGACTTCAGGGAAGTAAGTGAATTTACACCGAAGAGAAGTACATCTCAAAGTCCAGAAATGTGAAAAATGTATGAACTTGGATGTCATCCTTTTATCCTGGGTGACAAAACTCAGCGCAGGACACAAGCCAACAGTCTGAGCAGATCAGTGGACCAGACTGCTGAAGCAAAGCCTTTCATGTCACGGGTCAGTCCTGGAAAAAGCTAAAGTGTTCTAGGATGGAAGGAAAAAGTGATGGGTTTGAATCCCTGAAATATTTCTTGAGCAGCTGGAGCTAATGCAATGCAGTTACCAGACTAATTGGATGCTGCATTTCTGGGAGAGCTGTCAGAGGGAACAAGTGGGGCAGCTAGATTTGAAGGAGCCTGCTTTGCCATCCAGACTTAAATTTCTGTTCTCCTTTGAAGCCAATATACCAATGTCCTGACTCTGAAAGTCAGAGCCCCAAAGGTGCCCTGAAAGTTCACATCTCATCTCCCCTATCTTCCCTTGCTGCCCAAAGGCTCTAATTTCAGCTCTTGTTGCCTCTCCTCTACGATTCATCTTTCTCACTTCATGCCCTGCATCCCCTTGTAGCTGCGTTTTAAAATGCACTGCTTAGTATGCCAAGACAATACCGTCTTTTGCAGTTCTGCCAAGAGCTTCAATCCAGAAAGATTGCTAAAAGGAAAGCTGCAAACAGCTGGTGGCTGCCATGCTGTCTGGAAATGGTGGGAAAGGCAGCGTTCTCAGCCTGCCTCTTCTCCAGAAGAGACTGTCAACAGCAAGCTATTCTTCCTTCACTTTCTCTCTACTTGCCTGTTCTCCAAGAACAACCCTTCCTTCTCACCTTAACTTTGCCTCTTTTGTAAACAGAGGGCAGATGACACCAGCAGCACATCACTCAGTGGACCCACAAACAACTTTTCCTAATTTACCCCAGTAAGCCAGCAAAACCAGTCATGAAATCTGAACAGAAGTGCATTTCATTGGTGCTGTGAGGTTTCATCACTTCCTTTTTCCTTTATAAGGCCCCAAACTTTCCCCTTTTCAACACAACAGGGCAAAGAACAATACAGATGGCCATTAAAAACATACTCTTCCCAGGAGCTCCTTTCAGCTCTGACACCGCTACATACAGGTCTGCTAGCCAGGACTTTGCTGGAGACAGAATACCCACCAGATCCATTCTCCAAAAATAAATGGGACTAAACGTCATCACCACAAGTACAAACAGCAGTAACAGCAGTATCATGCACTTAAGAAACAGTGAGACACAAGGAGCTCTCTGCAAACACCAACAGCCATTGCAGACAAAGGAAGAGGACACTGAGGTTGTGACCTGGCCTGAAAGGACTCCTGTATTTCAGGCCTAACTGAAATCCTCCCACTTCCAGTAGAAACTGATCACAGTATCAGCCACAGTAGTATACATTTTCTTTCTGCTGTGCCTCAAAGATCTCAAGGCAGCACAGTGTTCAACTGGTTCTCCCAAAGTACCAGTGATAGTGTCAAGTATTCACAGATTTCCCTGCTCACACACCAGCTCTAACCTGCTCTTGTCTGCAAGAGATTTCCTCTCAGCAGAACCCACAGACTCCATGCCATTCTCCTGAAAGTTGCACTGATTTTGCTTTAAAAAAAAGAAAATAATCAAAAACAAACACACGAAACAACTCTAAGACAATTCCTGCTGAGCTGCCATGAAACAAAGCCTCATCAGCACTGTGGGTAAGCAACTTGGTTGTTGTTTTGCACAAGGGCTGCTACTTCTCTAGAGTGTCTTGCCCTCGCCCCCTTCCTCATGGGAGTCTCCGTGAAGTGGTGACTTTAGATACCTTACCTACAGACTTCAGAATGCCTTCCACTCTTACAGCATTCACCTGTATCTTGCTGTGACACAAATCAAGGGTGGATGCCACACATTTTGTCTCTGAAACAATGTCCCCGTCCCAAAAACAGCTCCTGTGTCCTTTGAAGCTATCTGTGATTCAAAACAACACTGCTAGTGACTTGCTGATGGTTATCCTTGACCAGATCCCAAAGAGGAAAGGGAACAGGGTCCTAACTCACCACTGAAGCCAACACATGACTTTTGGCCTGTGAACTCAAAGTAGAGATCTGCATGTCTCTACTAATGAACGCTCCCCAGCAAAGGCTCCAGACGTACCTGCTTGGCGACTGGAGAAAGCAAAGACCATTATATCATCAAAGCTCCAGGTGTAGTCCTGGTGGGGTGGGTAGAACATCAGCTTGGTGGATGCCTCTTTCCTCAAGTCAATGAGGAACGTGGAGTGAATCATTGGGACAGCAAAACAGCCTGTCCTCTTCCATTCCCGAAGCAGGGGATAATCCAGGGTCCTTTTGTAATAGCCCTGCAAACAAAAGGAGGGGGCTGCTTGTTACAAGAGATTTCCGTTTCGTAGATGCTCCCTAGCAGAAGCTCTCACCCTTAGCCTTCCCCAGCAGAGATGGATCAGTGTCCAATTCTCAGATTTTAAAGTGTCTCCTCTTTGGAAAGGGCTCAAAGTATTTAGAAACAATCTCCATCCCAAAAGTTAAAGCTTGACCTTGTCTCTCCCTTTTAGCAGCTATTGGAAATCCACGCCTTTCCACTGCAAAATTCCCTTGCGATAGAGCTTCTAACATCAGACTTTTTCCCCTAGCTCTCAAGAACCCTTTTTTTTTTTTTTTTTTTGCACATAGACTCTCAGGTCTGACCCTGGAAACTGCTAAGCATCTGTGGCATCCTCCATGTTCAACAGGCACAAGGGGCAGGTTTAATACCCACTCCTGAGCTCTCTGTACAGAGCCTGTCTGAGGGAGGCACTTCAGTCAGCTCATCCTCTGTAACCACGAGCTTTGCTAGACTTCCATTGTGTACCTCACAGTGCTTTTGCAGGTACAGTACGTCTAAAGCTATCAGATTGGGAAATAAATACACTGAATCCCCCTGAAAGAAAGTCCTAACGTACCAATCAGACACCTGAATACAGCTGATGGTTGAATCCGGAGCAGATTCTGGTCTTTCCAGAAATGATGAATCACTAAAATAAGTTAAAGTTACATTTACGTTATATTTTCCATGAGTATCCTGGCAACAGCTGAGCAAATCACTGCAGAACCACTTTACCCTGGTTTTGTGTGTTTGTCTGTTTATCCATCAGTCAGTCATCCCCTCTGGCCTTCAGATACCTTTTGACCATACTGTGAGGACTGGATATACAGCCTGATTTTCATGAAAATGAGCGAGTGGGTGGAGACCTTACTAGCATTCCCACTGAAGGGAGGGTTAAGACATCCAACCTTTAACAGACATCCAAGAACGCCCACAGGTGAAAGACGCTGGAAACTAATCTTTCCTCCTCCAGTCACTCACTCACTGGAGTTCTGGACTTTTCACTGCTCATAAATCAGGAGTAGTCAAGAAAGACTCCAACCTGTCAGCACTGTTGCCATGCTCTCCTAAGGTTAGCTTCATGACAGCTAAATGTCAAGCTGTCTGGAGCTGGGTTTGACTTGCTGTTTCTCAGTGCTGGAAGCCATGTTTCAGGGCGTGCTCCAGCTGTTACTCCCTCCCCAAGTCCCCAGGGAGAGCAAGGCTGAGAGCATGAAGCTGTAGGACTGCGAGCACAGAAACAAGAAGCAGCAACTAAGAGAGAAGAAAAAAAAAAAACATGAAGTGGGAACTTTCTTGTTCATTCAAGCAGCTTTTTTCACCAAATTCTGCAAGATGAGTTTGCTGCTAGATTTTCACCCTCTCCTTTTGTCAGCTAATGTGGGTAATTGATGGAAATTTACTATTGGAGATGTGACACTAGGGGCCAGGGTTGAGGCTGGTGTACACAGGCAGAGATCCACTTCAGGCTGTGGAGCAATACTGATTTACACCAGTGGAAAACCTGGCTGTCTCAGGACTTAACCTTAAAAACTTAAGGGAAATGCCTTCACTATGAATTTTATATCTCCATTTTAAAACAAAAACTGAAACAAGTAAACACACCCAACCCCTTTCTACCCCTCCCCTTTTCTTATCTATATATTTACTTCCTAAGAATCTGGAAAGTTCAGGACCTTTTCCTACTATTTTTACTCA
This sequence comes from Vanellus vanellus, assembly GCF_965231255.1. Classification (NCBI taxonomy): domain Eukaryota; kingdom Metazoa; phylum Chordata; class Aves; order Charadriiformes; family Charadriidae; genus Vanellus; species Vanellus vanellus. Next base: position 49,282,947 of record NC_138910.1, on the reverse strand, counting down.
ATTAAATAGCTTGAACTGTGGAACTCCTTGCCATAAGATGGTGTGGGTGCCAAGAAAAAAAAATATTTAGATAGTGATTTCTGTAAAAGAAAAAAAAAAAAAAATCACTGAAACATTAAAAGAAAAAGACCTTCCTCAAGAAATCCTAGATAAGAAGATTGTCAGAGGATAAATAAATATTTTGGGGAACTATCTTTCACTCACTTGTTTGCCATGTTCTTAATACTGTTCCCTAGGCATCTGCTACAAACCACTGCTATCAGACAGACCTTTGGTCCAACCCAATACAGTTGTTATATTTTCACTCTGCCTGTAGTCCCTACTTGTATACTTGGTAACACTGGGAAGGAAGACTGATGTTTTACACCAGAAGAAGGGGGGAATGGAGTTTGCTCTTTGTTTCACTCCAGCAGTAATGACAATAATTAGTACCTGGGTAGCTCTGGAATAAAGCAAGGAGGTAGGGATGGGCAGGACCGTGGAGCCTCTATAAAGTACTTCTATTCACATGCCCCAGGGAAGCTCAAATATGTGTGTGCAGCTCAGGCTTAAACACATTTGCCTATGCAGCAGGGCAAGCTTGTCTTTACAAAGAAGTAAAAGCAAGACTCAGGGATGGAAGGAAAATAAAAATCCTGAAGTTTTCTAGGGCAAATGTAGGCAAAAAAGGAAAATTTTCAAGAGAACAAAAAAACCTCTTGCTATTCTAGGAGACACGCATCCCAAAGGATGACAAAATACATGCCAGCAGCAGACTAGAGAACAGGTCAAAAAACTGATCTCATTATTGAGGCTTACCTGGCAGAAAAAAGCATTAATTACATTCCCCATTTCAGCTTGCACGTCTTGGAAAGCCCATCTAGAGCTCAGTCAAGAACATTTCAAAGGAAAAGAGTGAAAAAAGGCAAAAAAAGACTGTGACAATATATCTGCCCTTCTATATGTTTGATTCTCTTACTAAAATCCTTTTATAGACAAGGTGGTTATACTGGGTTTGGCTAGGATATAGTTAATTTTCTTCATAGCAGCCTGTATGGTGCTGGTTTAGACTGGTGACCAAAACAGTGCTGATGTTTCAGCTGCTGCTGAACAGTGCTTGCACAGTATCAAGGCCTTCTCTGTTTCTCACTCTGCCCCCCACAGCAAGTAGGCTGGGGGTGGGCAAGAGGCTGGGAGAGTACACAGCTGGGACAGCTGACCCAAATTGACCAAAGTGATTTTCCATACCACATGGAATGGTATGGCTCAGCAACAACAGTGGGGGGGGAGTTTTTCCAAAGTAGCTGGTGCTCAGGGCATCCATCTCCTGGTAGTGAGTGACTGGGTTTGCATCACTTGTTTGGGATTTCCCACCCCCTACACACACTTATTAAACTGTCTTTATCTCAACCTATGAGGGCTGCTTTTGGCTTTTGGCTTTGGGCTTGTTTGTTTGTTTGTTTGGTTTTTTCTTCTTTTGCCCTTCCAATGTTCTCCCCCATGTCACTGGGCAGGAGCAAGCAAGCAACTGGGTTAGGGCTTACCTACCAGCCAGGGTCAACACACCACAGTGACATGGATCAACTTGTAAAGCAGTAGCTCAACCTCATTCTGGCTCTAAAAATAATGCTATTTCTACTAGACAACATCTTTGTATCTGATACTTTCTGCAGTATATGTGATTTGAGAAAGCAACATAAACCCCTAATTTCTAGGCTCAGCACTTCTGACATTTAGACCAGTACCCTTTACACACATACGTCAGCACACATGAACACGTTCCCTACAACGCAAATGGTGTTGCCCCACTACATAAATTTTGTTCATATGCGAGAAAAATAACCTATACACAATGGAGAGCTGTTGAAAGAAAAGCAAATTCCCCTCAGATTAGTGTCACTATACAGGAAAGCTAGTCTGAAATGATGTACCGAGAGTTTTAATGCCATTACACAAACGCATGGAACCACCTCAAATAAATTATGGTGCATACATCCATATTTTTTATGTAGTTAGCGGGACTGCATCACTTCCCAGGACTTTTGGCTAAGCAAGCTCGCTTCCTCCAGATTCAACTTTTTCAAGTGAGGAATCTCAGATAAGAAACAAGTTTCAGTTGTGTGCCTGCATACCCAATGCAGAACATATATTGCTTTGCTCATACCTACAGCTCGGTTAGAAAACAAAGCCTGAAAAACATTTATAGACTCTTTATGTCCTCTTGACTCTTATTCTCAGATTCCCTATAAACGTATGGGCCTTCCCCAAAGATACCCACCCAAGATTTGGGATGCCACCACTGAGAGAGACACAAGCTGAGATGACTGCATGATACCACTATCCTTACTACATGCTAACATCACCTCTCCATGCGTTAGAGCTACAGCAGCTTCTTTTCAGGAGGAGGACAGTACAACAGCAGATGGGAAAGCTCACAGAACAGAAACAATACCCACTGCTTCACAGACACAAGGCAGAAGGCCTTTGAAAGCACAGCTTGCGCAATCACCCAGCACCTGTTCACATAGTCACTTGCCTGGGGGGTGATGCCACACCAGAAGTTAGAGTAGAGAGAGCGAGACTCGAGCATTGGTGCCACCAATGTCTTGTTTTCTGCTATCATCAGGTTCAGGGTTTGTGGGTTGGTCAGTAAATTATCTGCATCAATAAACTAGAGAAGGAAGAGAGGAAGAGAAAGAAATTTGTTATTAGATGAAACAATATGCTTCTCCTGAGACTTTCTTGGGAACAAGGCAGCCAGAGGCATGAGGTACTGGCAAAAACCACAGAGCTGGTCGTTTTGATACCACAGGACACATGGCTGTTATGGGTGAATGCAGGGGAGGCCACCCCTGCAACATAGCTATAGGGTGGGAAAAGATGCAGAGCTTCCCTCTGACTCCACAGATTGTTACTCCAGCACAGGGGAAAGGTTGCTGCGAGGGAAAATAACATTGGTGAAAATTCAGGGCAGGTTTATTCTTTGAAGAGGATCAAAACTCTTAAAAACTGGCCTCACACCCTCGCCTTCTTCAGGGGCTGGGAACGTCACCATTAACTGCTGCTGTAGTGACCAAAGACACACGTCTTTCCACAATTGTTCTGCAAAACTATTCCCTTACATTTCATGACTAACAGGCAGGGTTTAAATCCAGGGGATCCTTGCAGGGTCCCACCACCAGGACTATATTCAATCCTGATCCCTGTGGAGAAAGCCTTGGGCTTACCCAGGGACTTATCTCTCTAGCTGCAAAGTTGCTCGCTCATCAGACCAAGAAATGACACAGCATCTCACTGCAAGGAGGTTTGTCTTTAGATGGAGAAGAAACTTTTTGGCAGCCACAAGTATCAGAGTTGACTACCTGAAAAGCTTTTGCCCGAGGACAGTTAATAAATCAAACTTTGTATTTACCAGGATGTAATCTGACCACTTCTCTCGTGCAGCACGCAGGGCAGCCTGTCGGAGTTTCATCACATGAGTGAATCGGGAGCTTGGCCAATGTTTTGGCCCAATTTCTTCTGGGTAAGACCTAGCAAAGAAAAAAAAGTGACAGCAACCCACGTCTGGGCCCTATTACACAAGTCAAAAAAAAAAAAAAGGAGAAAAAAAAAAAAAAAAAAAAAGAGAGTTCCCTTGCTGCCTTTCTTTCCAAAAGGAAAACAGTGTTAGAGTCACCTCAGGCAACCCAGGAGAGGTTTTGAGGGAGAACGATTCCAAGTTTCGTGCTGGCATGTGTACACAGGGCACTGGAGAACAAGCAGCGCTGTAGCATTTCCTGCCAACCAAGCGGCCACAAGCAAAATAGCACTATCAAAAACAGGAGTTTCTTCTGCAGCAGCATGCCCTGGCCTGACGTAAGCAGAGGTTACCCCACCAAAATGAACTGAAGCTGATTTACCTCATCTGACCCTCTAGTAGAAAGTCATCTATCCTCTGCTAGGCTTTAAGTTTAAGACTGTAAATGGAGCTTCCTTAAGGCCAGTAGAATCAACAAAACCGAGGATGTGAAGATGAAGGCAGTTTGGATTCCCTCAGGGTCTGGACATTATAGTAACTGTTAACACATCCCGATAACAGCTCTTAAATCTACAAACACCCAACACTCACCCCCATGAGCCTAATCACGTGAGCAAAGTTATGCGCATGTCTCTGTTTTCAGGATCAGGTCCAAAAGCAAACGCTTTTTAACAAAGATAGAAGGAAAGTTAGGGACAGATCCCTATGTAGAATAAAAATTCAGGACTTTGAACCACTGCCAGCATAAGCCAGTGAAGCAGCTAAGAATTTCAAAAACTTTTTACGAAAGTTAAAAAAGCCTAGTTTGACAGGATCAAGAAAACTCAATTCCAAGGAAAGGATTAAAAAAGTCAATAAAATAAGCATTCCCTGTGGGTTTGTACCATGAATGCCCCACCACTGCACTGCGGACCTTGAAAATAAAAGCAAACCTAAAGAAAGGGGAAACTGATGTACTTTTCCCTGATGGAAGAAATAGAAAACAGAACAAAACAAGGAACAACTGATCTTAAAAAAAAAAAAATAAATAAAATAAAGCAATAAAACCCCAATGTTTCCTAACATCGTATTTCAATACAATGATCCTGCAAGTCATGCAAAGGCATAATACAGTGAATTAAATCTAGTTCTCTGGCTCAGAACTTACTGAATACTTGGTGTCTCGGACAGAACTTTCATAGACACGACAGGAATGGGCTATGATTTCTCTGCTTCCTTGCAAATAAAGAATGACAGTTTTTATTCCCTGTAGCTTTTGATGTGATTTGTTTACCATGCAAAGAGAGCAGCTGCAGATGCTAAATAACTGAATGGAAAAGTTCTACAAAGTTCTGCACGAGTTGCTTCACTGCAATGAGAGACCTTTTTATGGGCTCTATAAGAACACAATTATAAAGGACAGACCCCACCCACCCCCACCCACCCCCATTTTAATGCCTGGACATTTAGTGCATCTCCTGGTTTGAAAACAGAAAACCTAGAAAATTTGACATATACACTAAACAGCTTCAGTCAGCCCCTCTCTGCAGTACTCACTGGGGATCTTCCATCGGCCTCCACTCTACATCATGGTAGAGGTTCTGCACGTTCTTCAGCCACTCTCTAAGGATTGCTGTGGTGTTATCAACATTGTGGTCAGTGGCCGCCCTGGGAAAATAAGAGCACAAAGGAAGCCTGTTAACACAAGATGGAGGTGCTTTGCCCTTCCCCAGCTGGTAAATGAGCCAAACAGAGGCAGAACCTATTTCCCACAGGTACATCCAGTTCCTGGCAGAACTCAGGGCAGCTCCACAGACGTGCAAGTCCTTGCTAAGGCACACAGCAGAGCTCCACTTCCCTGCAAAACAGAGCATCCCCTTAATGCCGGCATGCCTGCAACACTGCTCCCCTCTCACTGATCTCCTCCTGCTTCACAGGAATCACAGCAGCTTTATCACCAAGCAGACGCAGGACTGAACTCTCTGTTCAGTTTATCCACTGGAAAAGACAAGACAGGCCACCTCAAGATGAATGGCCCAAGGTAAGCTGACCGCAAAGGTCCCATCTCTAGAAGAACCAGGATTTTGCTCTGCTTGCTGTATTGTCCTGCAAGCCCACCATTTAAGGCGCACATCCCATCTGCGAGCACGTGGACACTGCTGCCTCACCCTATGGCCCAGGAATTGCTTGTGCCAGGATCGGGGGCTCTGCTAAGACACTGCTAACATGCTGCTAGGGGAGTGGAGGAACATGTCACTTGCTGCTCTACAGCACAGATAATTACAGTCAAGGCCTAGAAAGCCATTTGCCTCCAATTTGCAACCTGCAATTAGCGCAGCCCCTCACAACTGCCCCGTGTATGGCCAAGTTGAGCACGGAGGTGGTGGGAGAAGGCAGGGATGCTCGACACACACTAGGATCAGCATCAGACCTCCTTCCCCCTACCCTGCTATAGCCAGCAAGCAGCGAGGCTGAGGCTCCGAGAGAGAGGCAGCTTGCTTTCTTACTGTTTCCTGACACAGAGGATACAAGGTTGTGAAAACACACAGAGGAGCTTTGTGCAGATGCAGTGTTCTCGCAGAACATCGCAACAGCACATATCTCAAACAACGGGGTGGGAGAAACCCGCCTGTTTCCTCTACAGCTTCTGTCGTCCTCCCTGAAAGCAGCATCTGAATAATGCTTTTTTCCCCTCAAGGTTGAGTGCTATAGCTGCACAAACTGGAACACGATGCAGAGATCCACGTCTCTGACAGTAATCACATGGAAACGCTCCCAAAAGAGCCACAAGCTCATCTCCGCCTGGGATCCTCAAGCCGTCGGGTTACAGGGCGAGCGAGCCAAGTCACATCCCAGCTGCTCCTCTCCAGCATGAGTTGCCCTGGGACCCGGACCTTGCACATCGAACACCTGGCTGCTCACGTGGTCATGGCAGATCCCACAGCAAATTCCCTTAAGTCAAAGGGCTGTTCGTTTTTCCCAGCCAGAAGGCAGGGAAGCACAGCCCCGTGGTGGGACACAGCTTGTGCAGCCACAGCTCCGCAAGCTCCACTGAGAATTTACAATCCCTTTATATTCCTCTGGGAGCGTAAGTACTCCCAAAAGGTCCCATGGAGAGACAGCAAAGATGGTGTGAAACATTGTTGAGAGATATTAGTTGTTTAGCTTAAATAAGTACATTTTAATTAGAATAAATTACTTAGGTTTATAATATGCTGTGATTTATGCTGTTTGCCTAGCTTCACTTAGCATAAGGGGCGAGATTTGCTGAAGCCTTTAGGCTGCAATAGGATTAATCTTCTTAATAATTTTTCTAGCAGCTGGTACAGTGCTGTGTTTAGTCTTTTAGTATGGGGAAAATGTGGATAACACACTGATGTTTTGGTATTTTTTTTTCCTAAACCTGGGACTTCTGAGTTCCCCACATTCTGCCAGTGATGGCAGGTGTACAAGAAGCGTAATCCAGAAGATAAAGAGACTGCAGCCATCAGCAGAGACCACAAATCAACAAGATAAGTCAACAGCCTGCCTATCTGGACACAGAAAAAGAATCCAAGAAGGTGCTAGAAGACCCCAGACCAAAAGTCACCATTGGACTAAAAGATGCGTAAAAAGCACGTGAGGGACAGGTGTATAGATTGCAAGGATATAATTGTCCGGGGATTTCTTTGTTCAGTGTCCCCCTGTGGAGGCACCCAGCTAACTGACCCTGCTGCTGTACCTTTCGATTATTTATATTTTATGAAATCCAATGCCTGCGGCTATGCTGCAGGAAACCTAGGCTCGAGCCTGAAGAAGGAGAGCACGTGCCCGAGGATGAGATTGTGTGCGTGAGAGGAGTCGGAAGGGGCGCTCGTCAGGTCATTGGAGTCACTAACTGCGAAGGGACCCTGGTCCGAACAGTTAAAGACTTGGGTGGTGTGTGTGTGACTCCTTGAATGGTGTGTGAATGCTCTGGCAGCGGCTTCTCCTTTATCAACACATCGCTAAGGGGAAGGCGATGAAGGCCATGCTAAGCCCCCATCAACTACTATAAATTGCCTATTTTGTCCTCCAGCTCCAGAGACCCAAAGGCACTTCCCACAGCATCCTCCACCCTACTTGAAGCCAGAGATACCTGTAGTTAGGGGAAGGCACACAGAAGGGAGGACCGGGGCACTTCGCAAACCCTAGAGCTACTCCAAACTATTTCAGGAAAATACCTCCACCCCAAGTTATCATATGATCTTCCAGATGAGAATCGGGGCATGAACCCTTTCTAGTTTGTGTAACTGGAAGATATCATTCCCATACGGTTTAGTCTGCTTTAAATTAAAAAAGAAACAAGAATTCAGGTTTTAAGTTTATTCATAATCAGAAGAATACAACTACTTAAGGACAGGAAGCTTATTTGTTGAATTCCTGTCTACTAAAACAATAAATAACAAAAGTTCAGCAAGTGAATAGAGGCTGGTTTCTTTGCTATTAACTGCTCTCCTATGAGAGAGTAAGGCTGGGGTTAGTCATAACTTCAGAGTTTGCTTTTGACCAAGACACTGGGTCAGATTGCACTGTAGATCTAGTTTGCAAGGATGTTTAACTGGACTAAAACAGTCGTAGTGCTGACTTGGTAGAACAGACTAAGTCAAACGTGCTCCATGTATTTTATGGATTGCAGCTCATTCACTGTTTTAGCACACTTGCTTGAGCCTTCCACAGCCACTGCACATTTCAGTAGCCTTGTTCTGCTTTCCTCCCACACTCCAGCTGCACAGACAGCGAGCAACAGCTCCAAAATTCCTAAAATACCATAGAACTGTGAAAGTGGCTTTCTGTTCACGGTCATCACTGGAGTTGCAGTGGCACCAAGAAGTTCTCGCTATACAGTAGGACCACACTGCAATTAGGCATCACACAAACAAAGCAAAGATGATGGTGGCCATCCTGCAGAATGTCGGAGTCCATCTAGACCTACCCACAAGGAAATTGCTAGAAGAAAGATGGCATTTTACTGCCCAGGCTGTAATGGCGTTATGTAGAAGGTAAATTCACATCCCAGTAGACTTTTACAAAGACATTGATGAGACAAAGCTCTGGCACAGAGAAAGGACTGCTGTCTCCAGGACTATCCACCCAGCAGCATTTCTAAGCCCAAAAGTTCTCAAAGGCAATAAAGTCTGTCACGCCTTGGATGAAACATGCCCTATGACTAGTAATTTGGCAAACCTTTGTTTTTCCAGCTTTGAGCCTCAAAGAAAGAAAACCAAACCCAACCAAAAAAACCAACCCCAAACAACCCAAGCCATTGCTAAAAGCAATTATCACTATTAGTTTCAGAACAATTCACATTTAAGATCAAACAAAATCAGTACTTACTGCTATTGTAACATCTGAACCAGTGCACCTATCCCCCCAGAAAAAAATAGCAGCTACAGTGTTTGTAATACCACCGTATGGAAAAACAGGCACATACTATTTTTTTTCCTTTTTTTTTTTTTAAATGACAGCCCCTGCACAAGAAAAACAGGCAAATAAAAATGTGATCAGGGCCTCCCACTGACAACAAGAGCTCCTCAAGCCATAAGAGGCACATTAGGATACTCCCCGTTATAAGCTCTTCTTCTGTAACAGACAGTTTGAAGGACTTCAAGAAGTCAAGTACACAGTTAAAACTTCAGTGCTGTAGCTCAGATTGATGGGCCAGTTGGACTTTGTTCATTCTTAATCCTTTTTTTTTTTCCCCCCAAGATGTTAAGGCCATCTCTGCTGCAGATCTCAATACCATCACTGGTGGTCTGTTGCCCATGGTGTACATCTCCCCACTTCTGGAAAACTGACTATCCTTTCCCTGGGTGATGACAGTCAGGAAAGGTTGAGACACACAGAGCAGCCAACATTTGTGCCACGTCTGGTATAGTGAGACAAGGCCATGGGATGAGACTGTTCATGTGATAACTGGGGGGGGGCATCACATGGAAGACACTATGCTGGCAGTGTCCTGTGCTGGCTTCTCTTGGAAAAAGCCTACAGTTGGAGAGGTAAAGCAGTACCTCCAACACTTGCAGAAAGCAATTTCAGTCTGCCCAAACTCGTCCTACAACAGTGCTAGTGGAGAGGGACAGCACAGGCCAATGTGTCTTCTCTGCATGTCCTGCAAGTAAGTTTGATGGTGAGAGCATACCACGTAAGAGATGTTATCACCTCTCCTCACTTGCCTGTCCTGGAAAAGTGTTTTTACTACCACCTCTGATCCTTACTGGGCCATGGTATGCACTTGATAGGGTGAGGAGAGTGGATCACTTTAACCCAGCTCCACTTAGCTCACCAAGAACACAGTTCGCAGTCCACAAGACCCTTAGACTAAGGCAGTGTCTAGATTTTTTGTGTGTATTTTTTGAAAGCAGGGTGCTGAGTACAGTGCTATTATTTGAGTTTGAGTCTATCAGCGTTATTCTTGGTCAGGGATCAGGTTCAAATCACTTTTGAGTGGATTAGTTTGAAACATTTGTGCAGTCAAGACTAAGCAGAGCTACAAGAAGATGTGCTAGTACAAGGCCCCACAAAGAGGAGAGGTGAGCTGGCTGGCAAGGAGTACAATTTTAACTCATCATTCTCCAACATCCCATCGTCTTCATGGTGCTCTGCTGGACTTGCTCACACTTGTTAACATCTTTCTTCACCAAGGGGGCTCAAAATCAGACATGGTATTAAAGAAGCAATCAAACAAGTGTCTAGCAAAAGGGCAATAACCTCTCTCCTTAATCTCTCTGGTTTAACATCTGCCCAGGATGCAGTTGACGTTTGCTACCAGGGCACACCCTGGCTCATGTTCAGGTTGCTGTCCACCACAAGTCCACGGGACCCCTGATGCCTTTTCAGCAGAGCTGTTCCCCAGCCTGCATCATTGCAAAGGGTTCTTCCTCGCCAGATGCAGGACATGATGAATTCAAGAGGCTCCCTGCAGACAGCTCTCAACTCAAAGCCAACACACTGTGCCTGCAACTAGTAATTGGGGGAGAAGAATTAAACAGCAGGTTTTTCTCAAAAGGGACAGGTTACACCAATGATGTTTGCACTAAAAAGAAGGCAACTTCCTGTTCAAGAGCTGATTAACAATGTCTAGAATTTGATTAAAGAAAAAAGGTCTCCTGCAAGATTTACAACCTGGAGCTTGTGCAACACAACCAGGAAAGACTGGTGGAGCAGTAAGGAAAAAAAAAAATTAAATTCCTGCCACTCTTCTAGAAAAGAAAGTTTAATTTATCAAACTGGAATAGACCTCCAGATAGACACTCCTATTCCAGTAACATGGCAGCTTTCCCACTCAAATTTAAACCCATTTCCAATAAATAGAAGTTAAATTTTAGAAAAGTTTAAGTGAGAATGTTCATGCAGGGGCTCATGTCAGCCTAACTATAACCACTTCAATATTTACTTTGGCTTTAGCCAGTAGTCTTACCATGGACACAAGCCCTCATTGTCCATGCTCAGCAAAGTACCCCCTCCCAAAAAAACTCCAGTACCATGAATAGTGGAAAAGTAAGCGCAGTATTAAGCGCCTACTGTTTTAATTAAGTAACACGTGAGTAGCAGCATACAGGGAAAACTGCTCCTTTTACAGACTGCTCATATTTTTAGCCTGATAATGTCTCCTCAAACCATGTTTGCAGGAGGGAATAATTTAGGCTTTGATGGTTATCCTCTTATTTTCCTCCCTTTTTCACTTCACATCCCAGCCTGCTCTCCCAACCTATTTACAGTTTATTTACCTCAGGTACTGGGTCAGAGGAGAAAATTTTCACCGTCACCATCTGTATAGGAAAAGTACTACAGGACAAAACCAACACTGTGTGCCTCTGGCTTGTCAGCGTACAGGTCACATTGTGTAACACAAGCTGTGGGAAACTCTATGGCCAGGGCCCTGCAGTAATTTTCCTACTGAATTTAACATTTACCAACTCTTCCCTTTGGCAAACAGGTAGGGAGGGCTTCAAACAAGGGTAAGTATTTCACGTTCGAGAAGTGTATACTGCAAAGCAGAGTCAGGATTGAAGGCACCTAGCTTTCCAAAAATGAAAGCCGTAAGGAGGATCCTTTCCCTTTCTGTCAGTGTTTTGAAGACTGTAGGGCTTGAGGAGGGTGTTGGGTTCTCCCTTTACTGCTTTGAGAGCCAAACTCAGACACCCAGGTTGGACTGGGCCCTTCCCATCACCCTGCCAAACACATGCCACGAATGACAATAGTCAGGTTGCTGCTGATAGTTGGGGTTGCATTGAGAATGGCTCATACGAAGAGGATATCCACAGCTTTCCAGGGCTCCTGCTGCTTCTGCACGCTGCAGGACTGAATTGGGCATGTAACCAAGTCTCAGGAAAACCCAGAGATATCCATTTTAGCTGTCTGCCTTGGCTCCTTTCTGCCTACAGCCAGGGATTCAATTTACCCACAAGGCTTGCTACAGGACGTAGTCCAATATCAAGTTCCACTGAAACAAGAGCCATAGGTTGGCCACATGCCCTAAACTGACAGGGTCTCATCCAAATTGAAGCCCAAAGTCAATGGAAAGCCTGTTAGTAGATCACTCCTAACAACTGTAGCATAGAAACTGGTGACAAAAGCACTAGTAGCTCACCTTGGCCATCTTCCACAGAACAGAGCAGCAATGAAGTGTTCAGAGAGAGGTTACTTCTCAAAACAGTGATGGAGGAAGCATATTTCTGTATGCTGTGTTCCACAACTGTGCTAGCAGAGGTGCCCAAATACTCAGGTTGGACACTGAACCCCTCCATGGCCTCACACATTTGAGGTAGTGAGACAGGATGGGAAGGAATTTACCTGTCGAGCCTTATCTTCCCTCTTTTATTATAGAATCAGTGAGGTTGGAAGGGACCTTTAAGATCATCAAGTCCAACCATTAACCTACCCTGATAAAAACACCACCACTCCTAAACCATGTCCCTAAGCACCTCATCTACCCTTTTCTTAAACACCTCCAGGGATGGTGAATCCACCACCTCTCTGGGCAGCTTATTCCAATGTTTAATAACCCTTTCAGTGAAAAAATGCTTCCTAATATCCAATCTAAACCTGCCCTGACATAACTTGAACCCATTTCCTCTTGTCCTATCACTTGTTGCCAGGGAGAAGAGGTCAGCTCCCATCTCTCTAAAACCTCCTTTCAGGTAGTTGTAGAGGGTGATAAGGTCTTCCCTCAGCCTCCTCTTCTCCAGGCTAAACAACCCCAGATCCCTCAGTCGTTCCTCATAAGGTTTGTCCTCCAGACCCTTCACCAGCTTTGTAGCCCTTCTCTGGACAAGCTCCAACACCTCAATGTCCTTCTTGTAGTGAGGGGCCCAAAACTGAACACAGTACTCGAGGTGAGGCCTCACCAGTGCCGAGTACAGGGGGATGATTACTTCCCTAGTCCGGCTCACCACACTATTCCTGATGCAGGCCAGGATGGTGTTGGCCTTCTTGGCTGCCTGGGCACACTGCTGGCTCATGCTCAGCCGGCTGTCCACCAACACCCCCAGGTCCTTTTCTGCCAGGCAGCTTTCGAGCCACTCCGCCCCCAATCTGTAGAGCTGCATGGGGTTGTTGTGACCCAAGTGCAGGACCTGACACTTGGCCTTGTTGAACCTCATACCATTGGCCTCAGCCCATCTGTCCAGCCTGTCCAGATCCCTCTGCAGAGCCAATCTACCCTCAAGCAGATCAACACGCCCCCCCAGTTTAGTGTCGTCTGCGAACTTACTGAGGGTGCACTCGATCCCCTCATCCAGATCGTTGATAAAGATATTAAAGATTACGGGCCCCAGCACCGATCCCTGGGGGACACCACTCATCACTGGACACCAACTGGATTTAACTCCATTTACCACCACTCTCTGGACACGGCCATCCAGCCAGTTTTTTACCCAGCGAAGAGTATACCTGTCCAGGCGATGAGCAGCCAGTTTCTCCAGGAGAATGCTATGGGAAACGGTGTCAAAAGCCTTGCAAAAATCCAGGTAGATAACATCCACAGCTTTTCCCTCGTCCACCAAGTGGGTCACCTTGTCATAGAAGGAGATCAGGTTTGACAGGCATGACCTGCCTTTCACAAAGCCATGCTGACTGGGCCTGATCACCCTGTTCTCTTGCATGTGCCATGTGATGGCACTGAGGATGATCTGCTCCATGACCTTCCCAGGCACCGATGTCAGACTGACTGGCCTGTAGTTCCCTGGATCCTCCTTCCGGCCCTTCTTATGGATGGGCGTCACATTTGCCAACCTCCAGTCAGCTGGGACCTCCCCAGTTATCCAGGACTGTTCATAAATGATGCACAGTGGGCCGGTGAGCACTTCCGCCAGCTCCCTCAGCACCCTTGGATGGATCCCATCCGGTCCCATAGATTTGTGCACCTCCAGGTGCTGAAGCAGGTCCCTCACCATTTCCCTTTGGACTACAGGGGCTTCACTCTGCTCCCCATCCCTGTATTCTAGGTCAGGGGTCGGGGAATTCAAGGAACAACTGGTCCTACTGCTGAAGACTGAGGCAAAGACGGCATTAAGTACCTCAGCCTTTTCCTCATCCTTGGTTACTACGTTATCAGCCCCATCTACTAGAGGACAGATATTATCCTTGGTCCTCTTTTTATCGCTAATATATTTATAGAAACTTTTTTTGTTGTATTATTAGAGATAATACAGACTCACGGGGAACACAGCAGTTCAGGTCCAGCTTTCTTACTGTTTGTTAAAGTTTGGCAAGGCCACTTAACCTGCCACCTTCCAGCTTATTAAGAAATGCTGAATTCTACAGTTATGCCTAAGGAAGTTACCTCCCACAAGCATAAACCCTCACAAGAATCTGGCTAGTCTAGGCTCTCTGGAGAAGCCTTGAAGACAGAAGTGCTGTCACTGAATGGCTTGGTCTGAGTCAGCAGAGCTGCATCCCCCACTCTTGCTATAAGGGCTATAGCTAAAGCTGGACCCACCAGATGTTTCGAGAAGGGAACACTCAGCCTTCAGAGCAGGATTCAGAATCTTCATGACAACCTTCTTCCCCGAGCTAGCAGCAGCAGGGCACCGCATGGGGAGTTCCCCCAATGCTCTGGGGAAACATCAGGGATTTCAAACCCCAGAGCATCAGAAAAGCCATGCCGCTTCATCCAGCACTGGCCATTATTAACAAGTTGCTACAATGGTCCAATGTTTGGTTTTTTTTACCACAGCACTAATGACACATTGATGAACAGAGCACAGCATGTGAATTTTAACAGCTTAAGTTGAACTAAAGAGAAAGCAGAACTAGGGAAGACAACAAGGTACTTCTAGCTTTGTAAGGCTCGCTAGAGGTCTCTGAATTGTTTGGGTTCTACAGCAAAAGCCTTCGGCTTTCAGTCACTTTAGGCAGCTCAAAGAGCTCCCTGGTGTGACTGGAGACGTGAGCTCAGTGTCACACAGGCTACCCTGGCTGATGACTATGCTTATTTTGGGTGTGAATCAGCCCTACCAAAAATAACTGAAAAAATAAAACCCAGCAATAGAGTCCTAATATGAGTCAAATACAAATTTGGATTTAGATTTCCCAAAACAAGTGGTAAATGAGGTAACAGACGAGTCATTTCTCCCTGCCTTTTTGTTTGAATGCTGCCAGACTTAGAAAACCAATTCAAAATACAAAAACCACCAAACTGGCAGTTTCCACTGTGAAACAGTGACAAACTACCTTGACTAGGAAACAGTACAGCTGGGATAGACTGTAAGAGAAGGTGTGGATCATGAAGGGAAGGAAAAAAATTCAAAACAAGACAGAGGCAAAACACTTCTGAAACCCAGCAAGAGGGAGTCTGCCAAGGCAGCAGATAACTACCAGAAAGCAGCTGCACTGTTACAACAGCCTGAGACAAGGCTTTTGTAGCTATGGCTCTATCGCCTTCCCCCTGAGGGCCACAGAACACAACCCACCTCAAAGCAGCTGGCTTTTACTGCCTCTAGTATGGCTTGATGCACAAGTGAAGAGCTGTTCAGCACCCCATTGGGCAGTATACTGCAATTTCCCAAACTCTAGTGTTTTGTTTCAGCTGTGAAAATGTCCTTTATCACAGAGGAGCAAGTGGAGTTGTTATTACGAACAACTTTATGTTCTCCTGCTCAGGATTTTCCAATAAAAAATGCAGCAACCAAGCAGGGCTCACTATACCTTTCCAAGCACTTCCCCACCAACAGGCAGGTATGGCTTTTGTTCACCCAGCACTAAGGAGACTCAGTTAATAAACAATTTTCTTTTAATTAGAAACACTCTGTTGCTTTGCAGATATTTGTGCTGCTTCTTGGACTGCCAGCTCTACCTTGCATCTGTTAATCTGAGACTTGATACCTCAAATCTCACAGATATCAAGGAGACCAGAGGATAACACATCATGAGACGCCACCAAGCTAGCTCACAACAATGCAGTTCAGAGACTGAGAACAGATTTAAACTTTCCTTTCCACCATGTATTTTAGCACAATTATGCTCACGCACTTCATTAATAAAGCCTGAACATTCAGGCCAAGTTCAAAGAACTATTTAAGCGTTTAAACAAGTTGCTAAAAATCTTAATGTATGTGTAAGACTTTCTGGCTTTATAGGGACTTGGCATTCATTCTTGGGTTTTCCCTAATTAAGGACAGACTTTTGGAAGTATTTTCTTTTGTTTTTTAATTATTCTAACTTGGTCCCCAAGATGTTACCTCCCAGTAGAGAAGCGGTCTGAGCCCAGATCAGTGGCAGGGAGTTATGTGGGAGTGTGGAGCCAGTAACAAGAGCAGCGATACTCTCCAGGCTGGGCAGCTGTACAAGAACAGGACCTCACAGTACAGGAATGCAACAAATATGTCTCTTCTCTAACTCTTTCCCCGTGCCCTTCAGCAGCTTGTGGATAATGGATTTTGCTGGCAGCAGCAGCAATTTTAAAACCTTCAATGATCTTCCAAACCCAAGCGAGAGAATGATTCACAGATGTATGTAAGTGTATACATGCTTTTGTACACACCAGAATCTCTCTCTTTCCACACTACCTCAAGAAATCTCTCACTTTCTTGTCTCTCACTCCCCAAGACCCTCAGGGTGTCTCTGATAGTACAGTGCCATGACAGGTATGTGCTTCAGCCCACTGGGCACAGACACAACAGGGGAATCAACATTTCCCTAGAAAAGCCATCAGGGCTGCTTGTGGCTGCCCCATGCGGATCGTCAAAAATCCATGTTTAACAGCTTCTCTGGCATTCATATAAGGGGAATTCTCTTGCATTGCCAAGGAAGCTCCTGCCATGTCAATCCCAGGTCACCTCTTTGTCTTGCTTTAGTTCTCCCCATGGTCACCCCACTGCAGACAAAGCTTTAAAAGAAAAACAAACAAACAAACAAAACCACAACAAACCACATCTGCATCTGGCCTTGCAAATATTTCTAAGCAGACTTGGCTTCAAGGAAACAAATCCCATAAGGAAAGCCCAGGAAATGTCACATGCACAGGACCAGGGCTGTGACTAGCCTCTGAAATCAATTTGCTCCAACAAGGAATTAATTGCAACAGTCCTGTAATTTCTGAACGGATAGCCTGTTCCCACCAATGCTAATTGAGACACCAGCTAATGCAGCTGTTCAAGATTAATGAAAAGTGTGTAAGTTGCTGGGAAGGAACACGGATATTTAAGAATATTTTTGGCTCTGGTAATAACAACAAATGGATAGATTTTAAAGGGCAGAATCTGCTCAAATTTAGGTGCTCACTACCACTGATTTTTCAATAACCACACTGAATATGGGTCCATACCACATTACTAAGGGTCTCCCAAAATAGAAACATCCGAAAAGCTCTCAGTCTCTGTACCAAGCTTGCAGAAGAATGATTGCAAGGCTCCCACACACTGCCTTGCCTCCAGTAAGATGACTCAGATCATGGACCACCAGATGCCCAGTATTGGAGGGAAAGGCAGACCCAAGTCATTCCACTCAGTGGCTTACTTTTTAAATTTAGTTTTGTTGAGTTTATTTTTTTCCTTTTCCCCAAAAAGTTATAACTGTGCCCTATACATAGGAGTAAGCACACAGTGCCTGCCTCCCAGCCCCCATACCAGCCAATTAGAGCTTTCATCCAGAGGTATATCGTATACTCTTTATAGTTCCACAAATACAATGTTAGATTTTCAGAATGTAAAAGTAGGTTTTACAACATGCAAGGAAAGAAAACCTAATACCTCTCTACATCTTCCTTTACCTTCCCCACCTTTCCCTGAACCTCACCTCCTTTCTGAGCTTACAATAAAGGTCCAAAGCTCGTCATTATTACTGCAAACCAAGATCACTCATTTTCTGCGGTAAAGACAAAGCCATTGTCTATACTGCAGTACTAGTATGGATTGATAGACTTCCTTTCCTTTGAAGCATACAAAGAATAATGGCATATTTATGTCAGGATTACGACAATCTGAAGAGCACAGGATTAGCTGAACATAACTTGGTTATGTGGGTGAGACAGGTATACTCCATTCTTCCAAAGCGTTTAAGAATGTACCTTACCAGACAAGACATTTTTAGGAACTCTTGACTTAAAATATGAAATATGACTTCCTTTCCATTATGAATGGATTTTCATTCCGATCATATCGTACAAGACTTAAAGTCATTTTAACACACATAGAAACACTTTTTATTGTAATCCAAATACTGTACAATTAAATGGCTACAAGTAAAAGCGATTTTTCATCACTTGTCCAGCGCAGGCTGACAGAAACAATGTAAAAATGCGAAAAAGAATATTTTAAATCATGTTACTAACAGAGGAGTTTGAGCAGCAATAAGAAACACACCACGCTAATTCTAGAGCAAAGGAAAATTCTTTTTTTTTTTTTTTTTTTAACCAGTTGAGAATCTGCTTTGTGATCTAGAAACCAGCAGTTTTGTGTGACATTGGAGTGAGCTCTACACAATAGTTGACCCTTTCATGTGAAAACTTTGCTGATACGCAACAATAAACACATTCTTCCCAGGTTTTTACCCAGCTTGGCTTTGAGGGCATAGGAAAAATAAAATAGGAACACGATGATTTGCATCTCAAACCAGAACAAGACAGAGGAAGAACTCAATGAGTGCTAGTAACAGTGTTCTCTGAGATGAAACCCAAATTTAGTATTTGGAGAAGAGATCTGCTTCAAAGTAGGGAAGAACCGCTAGAGAAATGTAAGAACAGGACAGACTGTTCTTCCTACAAGCAAAGTGGCAAAGGATGCTTGGCTATCCAGAAAGATTTTCCCTCTGGAAAAAGAAAAATAGGTATGTGTAGAAGGGCAGGAGATGGTCGAAGTTAAGTAGTCACTGAAAATCAAGGATATTTCATATTTTCACATCAGTAGGAGACTCCCTGGAACTTCCAATCTCTGTACACAGCCTGATGCAAACATCGCTGAAATACACAGGGGATTTCTTTCACCTCTAGTGAGCTTCAGCTTACAGCTCACCAGCCTCCCAATATTAGAGGAAATCCATTCACTCTATCTGGTAGTTTACAATTTTCATTTATCTTTCCAAAAGCATAAGCTTTCCCTTCAAGCAGCTATGCAGATGGAGCACAAGCAATAAAGACACGTCACTGTCGCACATCAATAAGCCCCTGGTCTGCATTCATTTTCAAGTCAGACTTTCTTCTATTGAAAGCATGGGTATAAACTCAATGTAACCAAACTGCTGGGACTCCCACTAGCCCATGAAACAGGACTGGCAGGTTGGACAAATGAGTTGTCCTGCACAAAGTGCTCTCAGCATCCCACAGATTTTCTGCGAGTGATGTGCAGACTTCCAAACACAGTCAGTCAGAGGGTAAGGAACACAGAATGAAAGCCATTAGGCAAACACAATGAGAGTCCCCAGTGCCCCTGAACTGCAAGGACATACTTCCCCTGCCACCTGGTCAGCCTCTAGCCTGGTTTAAACAAACCAGGTCTGCTCTACAGCAAAGTAACTACCTTTTGTTAGTAGTTTTTCAACAAAACAGACCTGCAGACCAGGCAACAGGACTGCCACCGCACCATACCTATTTGAAGTCAGTTCTGCATTTAGGGCAGATTTCCATCCAGACCCTGTGCCTCTCCAGTGGACCAGGAATTTCTTTGCTGTTGCCGCAGGCTGAATAGGACTGTCAATAGGACAACAGCACCAGGCCCTCCAGGCCTAGTCTCCAACAAGTTGCTACCTGCCTACATACTCAGGTGCACAGAGACATCACAAAGAAAACCTCAACAGTAAAACATTTCACATATGTCCAGTGACTTCTGAAAAATGTGGCACAAATGCTAGGAGATATCTTCCAGTTCAGCAGATCTGGAAGACCTTGAGGATTCAGGTACACACTCACTGAGCAACCGCTTCCACCTCTGTAGGCTTTTGGACAACAGTCCTATTACAGTGCTCTGTACTGAACCTGCACAGCTTAATGGAGGACCTCATGCTTTTCTGCAACCCTAGTGCCCACCTCCTGAGAAGGCTCCCTCGAGCAACACCCACACAGAGTTAGAAAAAGCTGAGGCACACACATGCCTCGTAGGTATTCATCCATTCTACCAAAAGCAACAGCATGGCTTTGCCCACAAAGACTTGAAAAAGGAGAATTGTAGGCAGGGAGAAAGTCTGGAGTCAGCCAACATCCCGAGTTCAGGACTGCCTGAGAGCAGCAGCACAACCAAAGAGAGTATCCCAGCAGCAATACCAGCAGCCGTGAGAAGTATCTCATCAACTTCCAGAGGGCTGAGATTCTTCTTAGCACTCCTGGAGCATGCAGGCCAATGAGTCTGGTGCAAAGTATTGTATTTCAGCTGCTCCATCCTATGGAAGCGTATAATCATGAAAGACACCAAGACAAATTGGAGGACACTCAGCATCTGGCTAAAGAACTCCTGGCTCTCTGCATAACCTGCCCTCCAATAGGTGAGGGCCAGTCCTCAGCTCCTCCGTCTGCTGGCAACGTACACACTGGTATTCGCTTACACCTTCCCTGTTCCAGCTCTGTGTGGCTCACTCACAGCATAGCTGTTGAGAGAAATTAGCTTGGCCAAGCCTACACTACAAATAAATCCCCTGGCCAATTTGCACTCAGAAATATGACTCTGCACTTCTCCTTCATGAAAGGATTCACTGTCTGGGCATGGAGAGGGCTGCGGTAGGAGCATGTACCAGATGAATATATCATTAGAGACACATGGAGAAATCCCAGCACTGCTGTCAGAGCGTGGAGTATTGTTGTCAAATGCAAAGCTCTCTTTGCCATGCTCTCACACAGGGAATTTTGCCAAGTTTAAAGGTTTAGACCCTGAGATAGAGCTCCAGGCTTGTCTTGCACAGGCAAAAGCAGTTACAACAATCTAATAAGTTTTTCCTCATTGCTTATCCATGTGAATCTCTTTCCACTCTGATGATCTGCAATGCTTCCACCAGGAGTGGATGATACAGAATATAAAGACAAATCTAACCTCAGCCAAGAAGGGTCCTTCCTAATTACTAGAGCACATCAATCTCAGGTACATGGGTGGGTTGTACCAGGTATCAGAGAAACAGAAGCAGACAACGTTAGCAAGACTTTTTCAAAGGAATTCAACTTCAGGATGGCTCGAGAACAGCAGTTTTCAAACTGTAATCAGCAGACATCTGTGGATTATTTCTAGTTTGTTTGTGAAAGGTAACTTAAAAAAACGCCTAGCGTACCTAAATCAAAGTTTGCTATACAGGCATCTGCATTCCCACAGGAAAAAAAAGCGTTTGGCTTGCGCTGAGCTGACAGAATACCTTTCCCCTTTCATTTGTGCTAGAAGGGTCAGTACCAATGCCCTCATCGGAATCAATGCCCCCATCTAAAACTTTACTGCGTGATCCCCAGCACAATCTCAGCAGGCAGTACCATAAGTCATCTGTGCACCTAGAAACTCTTAACTTTTGATACTAACAATAACTTTATTCTTACAGTGCAAGAGAACAGGATCAAGGCTGGCACAGGCACATAATAAACACTCCTACTCTCCTGGGAGGGCTATGAATTACCGGGTGCCTACAGGCAAATTGAGCAAGCATAAGGAAAATAAAACCCCAGGTGCTTATAACATTTAGTACAATCAGAGGTGTAGAAACAGAAGTAAGTTTCTTGGCTGCTTCTTCTGCAGCCCCTGTATTGCCAAGTGAGCATCCTTTGGGATGGAAAGTGTTAAAAGAGAATCTGCTTTTAAAATAAGGCCAGGAGGTACAGCAAGTAAAAGTCAGCCAGGGACCTGTAACAAATTCCTCACAAGGAGGAGAGTTGCCATGTCTTTGACTTGTACATCACAAAGGATCCAGACACTGGCCTAGAAAACTCGTCTATGTGGAGTCCCCACCACAGACCATCACAGGGAAGTCTGTAAGCAAGTGGGCCTTCCTCCTGCTGCCAGAGCACCTCCTTTTCCACAGACCATAAAGCTCTGAGCCTTAGAGCTGTCTTAAGGGGCAACCAATTCCAGTGTTTCTGGAAGCATGACCTTTAAGAAGGATCAGCCTTGAGTCTGCAGGCAAGAGAAATGTTATCCTCTCTTTTACAGCCAGAAGACATGCCAATTAAAGGCTTTGTGTAGAGCACAGCATGAGGTGAGGCAAGGAAAAGGACCAAGATCATGTCTTCATCAACAGGCGGTGCCTAGCAGATCACCAGCCTGCCTCCTCACAACATGTCCCAGTGCTGCTGGTCACCCTCCCAAGCCAGCCAGGACACCAAGAGCACAAACAAGAACACACTGTTAAAAAAACAGAGGAAAATGTGGCCTAAAAGCTCACCATTCCAGATGAATACTGGAGACAGCACAACTCCACAGCTAGGACAAGAGCTTTGGATGCTATCTCACAGGCAAGTCACATCACAGCTGATACAGGATTTGCACTATTTACCCCATATAGAAGCATCTGGCATTGCCATGTGCTGAGGCACCTTCTTAGTGCACCTTAGAGGCACCTTCAAGTGCACAGCTGGTGGGAAGTGTCACAGCCCTCCAAGAAGTCACAGGGCTAACATCTCTCTCCACCAAAGAAAAAGTCTTTTCACTTCTTACCACAGGTCTGAATCTGACTCATAGTATCGAAAACCAAGCAAAAAAAACTTAAAAACACAATAGCAAAAATTAAATGCATACCATATGCTCCTGGGAAGACTGAGGCACAAAATCCACCCATCTCCATGTTCTTCCAAAGATATCCAAGGTGTTTACAACAGCTGCTGCTGATGGGAGCCACATGAAGGAGGCTGAACACACAGCTAAAAGATGATGACAAAACTTACATCCTAAGATGTTGCTGCCCGCCGTATGGTAAGGAAATGAAAGGACGTGATGGGTGCAGGGCAGGACAATCCATCTTCAAGGCAAGACACGTGCACTGGCTTTACAGTTTGCATTAATGTTATAAAGAACCGTACAGGCAAGGCAATGCAGGAAAATTAAAAATAAATCAATCAAATGGTCAAAATGGCTCCAACTAGTTACTGTCTCCAAATGACAAAATGGTAAATGGCTACAGAGCTTTCATCTTTGCAGCAGAGGTTTACCAAATCAGCAGGGCAACCACAGGAAGGGAAGGTTTTGGAGTCAGGTTGTCTCTTTAGCTATTGTTCAGTACCCACACCTGGATAAGCCTACACCTTGCACTCACCATCCAGGCTTCAGGGACTTACTCATGCCACCTTCACTTAATTCAGTCTCAATTTCCAAGCACTTCAGTGATTCCAGAAAGCTTGGACGCCTTGCTACATCATGTCTTCACTACACTGTTAAGCTAAATTTGATACTTGGGGCCTGATTCTCCTTCCGTGTTCATCTTCTGAACAGTTAGCAGACCCTCCTCTTCACCACCTGTACTAAACTTGGTCTCCACCACCCAACCACCCAGAGGTCATAGAAGGGGCCAGCCAGGGCTATGACTGGGATGCAGTTTGTTCCACTAACACTCCACAAAGTGACATAGCCAAAGGATAAAGCACCCTAGTTAGTCACAGGGTCCAGAATAAAAGATTTTTGCCTTTTCAGGGATTATCAGGACTTCAGAGAGAGTCCTTGAAAAGGAATACAGCCAGAAATCTGCAAGTCACTTACCTTCCTGTAATCTGGGATCAAGGAATGAGCAATAAAAAAGCAAAACCAAAGCGTTATGCTGGAGATAAAATCAGCCCTTCCCTCCCAAAATAAACAACCCCCCAAACAGTTTAATACCCAAACCAATACATTCCATAAACCTACAAGATGAAGTTACTGACATGCAGCATCAAATGACATCAGACTGTACATCTCTCCACCTATTTCAAACTTGCAGCAAACAAACATAGTGTGTTTCATTATCACAGAATCATTTAGGTTAGAAAAGACTCTTAAGATCATTATCCTCTCACTGGCACAGGTTTCATTTGGCATACAGCAGTTAATGCCAAATTTTGCTTTCACCAACATTAAGCTAAACCCTACAGTCATCAGTAAGTTGTTTTAGAGTTACTTTGTTGAAGCCAACATGGAACTTGAGACTGCATAATTTTGGCCCAACCTTTCCCAAGGAGCCAGCTATACTGGAAAATGGAGGTTCTCCAAATTGCATGGAATGGTACAGTGCTTCAAAATAAATGCATTATGTCATATTTGCTGGCAAACAGCTCAAAATGTTTTATACGTAATTAAGTAATAGATCAGAAAAATAACCACCGCAGCCAAGCAGGAAAAAAAATATTCAACATTCATATATGAAGTAGAGAGTTTTCCTGGATGTCATCTGTAATTTTGTATACCACATTTAAGCTTAAGAAAGGTGACAACACTGCATATGCTGAGAGGGTTCTGAATAGAAGGCGGCGGGGGGTGGGATAGGACACAAACAACAGTTTGCAAGCATGAAATAGTCAACTTACAAACTACAAATTTTTTTAATTTCTAACAAAGACAGATTTTACAGTGTTCTTGCTTTGAATGGCTAAGTGTACTCATCTGCAAAGCACCTCTGGGAATCAGGCAATGTCAGTCAGGTTAGAAGGCATGTCCTGAGGCCCCTCAAATCAGGCAATGTCAGTCAGGTTAGAAGGCATGTCCTGAGGCCCCTCAAATCCATGGCAAAGGTCTCAACCTCCCTGAGCACTGCATTGAAGAAGCATCATAGCTTTGTTTTACAGACAGGGAAACAAAAGCAACGAGAGTAATGGGTTTCCTCCAGTCACAAAAAAGGAGTGGGTGTCAGGGTGGGAATGATAGAACAAGCCTATATACTCCTTGCAAAATACACACTGAAATAAACTACTGATATTTGGCTTCCGTAGAGAAGTTTACTTAACACATTCACAGAGTATTTGTCAGACTAGTGGTAAATTTGTGGCCATGGCAACCTCAAGAACAACTTTTCCTACATGTTGCTTTTAAGAAGCACTCACAAGCTCAAAGGCGAAGTCTCTTTCCCTGTCCAAGTATTTTGCCTTCATCACTGAAAAAAAGCCCTGGGTTTTTGGCCATGTGGTTCTAGATTTATTTTTTAAACAACCAAAACAGCTCCAGGATTAGAAATACTTTGCACACACTTGTAAGAAACAAGTCGATGAATTCTACCCAGGAGCTGAGGCCCAGATTCCAGCCTCCACAGTGCTAAAAATGACTTAATGCTCTTGTAGTGTCTCAAAACTGGGCTCAAATCTGTTGAGTTCGTTGCTCAACAGATTGCTTCCTTTGCCGACCTGGTGATCTCTCCCCAGGTCCAGCCTTGCAGGCAGAAGGGGTGCAGGTAACAGAAGGCTGTGATTCTGAGTCAGTTTATTAACCGCCTGTCATTTTTTTGTACTTTGAAGAGCGTGCTTCTAAGCAAGCTGTCAAACCAGGCAGCTAAGCCCCTGTTTTTGCTGCCTAACTCAGCACTCTGGTGGCAAAAAAAACCCCAAACATTCTTCTGTCATCCCATACAGACAACGGCACAGAATAACATGGTCCTCTGAACTAACACAACACCATCAACCACTTAACGGAGCTATGTGTAAGCAAAGCATTTCTATTTCTAAATACTTTGAGCTAGCTAAAATTTCCAAGTCTCAATCTCCTTCATTTGTGATTTCACGTTTCACTCACAGATACAGGAATCCACACAGCTTCTGTTATGGAGGGAGTTATAGGCACACATGTGCGGGATACATGGCTACTGTTTGGTGAACACATGTGACATACTATGAATGCCAGAGTCAGAGCACACTTTTTCTTGGAGAAGACTGACTCTGGACTCAAACTGATGGAAAAGTGTTGCTATGCTGATGGCTGATTTAACTCTAAAGAGAAGAGAAAGAAAAACAGTGAGTTCTCAACATTTCTCTGATCTTGTAAGCTAATAGCTCTGCAGCCTTCTGTAAGTAAAGCTGTGTATTTCTCATCCCCAACTGAGGAAAACGGATCACGGAAACAAAGTGACATTTACACAAAGTATGGGATTGCTTCCATTACAATACACAACATTACAATTCTCACTTCTACTGGTTTGCCCTCTTTGTCTGGATTTCAGGAGCCAACAGCGGGAGAGGTACAAGCTTCAGGGTGAGCTGAGCACTGAAGGCTGCATCAGCAAGTGTGGTAACTGCACGTGGAGAAGGCAGCAAATACACAATTTATTTTAACTACTTAAGGTTTAATCCTGACCACAAATGCACAGTTTGAAGATAGCTAATTTTTCCCCCTTCACTGCCTTGATGTAAATAAAGAGAGGAAACGGGCACTTAATCTCAGTAGCCACTTCCCAGTAAATTGACTGGCTAACTAGAAGCCCCATAAAATATATGTATGCCTTTATTTTGCAGATAACTGTGCTCCAATGGGAAAAATTCACAGCTTAGGTATTTCCATTGCCAGTGGATGAAGTGCACAAGATAAGTGCTTTCTAACCTCAGGGGAGAGACTCCCACACACATCTGCAGGCATTAGACTTGACTGTCCCAGCAGGGACATGCTCTGACCCAAACAGCCCTTGCACGCATCCCAACACTTGTCCAGCAGCACTCCCATGCCTGGATATTTGAGCTCCCCAGGGCTTTGAGGAAATTTCAAAGGCTTGAAAACTGGATTTTTGGAATAGCTGATAAACCCATCACAAGGCATTGCTGTGGTAAGGATGAAAGCACAGAGAAGCAAGTGACAGTCCAGCTTCAATGAACCCACAGTCCCTCAGCTGAGCCCGCAGGAAACTGATCCCAGGCTCTCCCTTTGTCAGCAATAAACACAGTCCTAACCACAATCCCAGCACTACAAAAGGCAATAGCATACGACATGTGACAACTGTTTCATATGTTACAAAACACGTGTCCACTTCATGTAAAATAACATAGGCTGTCTTTGGAGACTTTGGGGTTTATATGTATAAAGAGACAAACAGACAATGAAACCTAATTCCTTACTTCAATTTCTTCGCTGAAACTACCAAGTTTCTTAGAAGTTATGTTCAAAGGTGTCCAACATATCATTTAATCTGACCTACTATATACCGCAGGCAAAGCATCACTTAATATCCCCATAAGTAATTAAAAGATTTTTAGAATCACCTGCTTGCCACTCAAAAAAAAAAAACAGTTTCTTTGGTTTTCATCTGAAACTGTCTCAGGCCCTTTTCCTGAAGCCTTTCAAATAATATATCAAGAGTTTAATTTGAAATCCATACAACAGCAGCAACTGATGAGCAAGATCAGCTGCAACCAAACTGCCAATGTGTCATATAAATAACTAGCCACTAGAGGGATTTCTTAAATAAATGAAATAAAGGTAATCAGATAACTACTGCATGGAAAAACTAAGAGACTAGTTCTGTTCATTTGAGAAATCACTCTGCTCTCTTAAAACATCTGCCAGTTTCTCAGTTGCTGCCTGGGAGAATCAACAGAGCAGATAACAGAGGGTTTCTGAGCTAGCACAGCCACTGAGGATGTTTTCAGTTAGCAGCCCTTCTTTCTCAGGCTCCAGACTTAACCACCCAAGAAAGTCAGCACACACCTTATAAGACCATCTCAGCGTAAACTATTTCTGCCCTGTAACAGTTGGGTAGGACTTTTGTTTTAAAGTGTTTCATTAACCTATTCAGATCATGAAACCTGATACAAGATGTAACGAGCTGAAATCTCAGTTTCTTTGGCTCCTTAGTTGGTTTCTTCCAGCTACATTCTTAACTTCTATGCCAGAATTAGCACAGCTTTATAGCTCCCATATGCGTGTTAGTTCAAGAGACCTGGAAGAAATATGCCTTTGTCAGTTCAGCAGATCATCCTCCAGAACAGAAAAGGTTGGTGTCTCGGTCCAACTATGTGCCCAAACTGTTATAACCAGATGTTTTTCTTTATCTGTGGGCTGTTCTGAAAGCATATGTGTAGTAACCAACTTGGCCACACATTCTGCAGCAGCAACAGAAGCTGGTCAGATTTGTCAGGCGGGTGATTACTGCTGTTAGATGTAATATGCAAGTGCCTTCCCTTAGAGATCTCACTCTACTGGAGAGGGAAAAATAATTGGGAGAGACTCGAACCATGTTTCTCCTCAGCAAATCTCTGTGGTACACTGAATTTATGCTTGATATCATTTGTGATTTAGATTCACCTGCTCCTCAGTGGTTGGGCAATCTGAATTCAAATAAGGATGCAGGCTGTAACCAGAGTGCAACAACAAATGATGCACCTTGCAGCAGATAGCATAGCAAACCTGAAAGCCTCTCAAGCTCTCCATGGGCAGCAGGATCAACCACCACCCCTGTATCAGCTTTGCAATTAGTTGAGCTTAGAAAATAAATTACTGATTTCCTTAGCTCCAGTCTAGCTCTGGACATATATTCCTCCTCCCTTAAATTTGCATCACGGAATCACAGAGTTTCAGAGTGGAAGGGACCTCTAGAGATCATCTAGTCCAACTCCCAATCACAGATATAAAGTCCCATCACAGATATAAAGACAGGCTGGTCCAAAAAGACAGACGTGATGTTTGTAGTCAAAGCCACTGGAAACACCACTGATAGTTTGATTCCTATTCTGTAAAACAGAGCTTCCTTCAAGGCCGCAGGTACTAGACAAAAAATCCTGGCAGCAGCCTTAGTTTGTATGAAGTCAGAGCAGAGTTCTGCCAGCAGACAGCTATGAGCTCACTAGTCTGAAATAACAACTCATTGACAAGACTTTTTGTGGAAGCAACAACTTGTTTAGGTGAGAAATAAAGCTGAGGGGGAAGTGCTTGTGTGCTAGGAGTGATAAAACATGTATCAGAAGCCCACTCCATGACTTAACAATGAGAGTTTGCATTTAAATCCTGCTTTAATTAAAAAAAAAAAAAAGTAAAATTAAGAGAAGGTATTTAGCAGCATTGGCATTTTCATATTCCAGTCACACAGACTGAACTTATTTCAGGTTAGTGTTTTGAAAAACGAGTGTAACCAAAGTCTCTGACAGCCAGAGCAGGAGAAAAAAAATTTGAAGAGGCAAAAGACCCAAAAGCAATTATTCTCTGTTAACCTATTTAGAAGAGTCTGGGTAGACTCCTCGAGAACCCTGGAGCCAGTCATCTCAGAGACAACTAAATGGAAACTCCATCCAGAACTTCCTACTGAAGAAGCATGTATCATTTGGAGCAAACACCAGCAGCATCCAGAAACTGATTTATGTGAGTGAGTCAAAACTAATAGCATAAGACTGGGGAAAATGAGCATAGTGCTGGTCTACAGCTCTGTTGTTCCTTGCCTGGTTACAAAAACTGGTTATGCTGGTGCCTCTTCCTAACAGTTACCAGGACTGCCCATTTCATTTAAGGCCCAAGGAAATTTCAAGCCTTTTACTTTGTGAAGGGAGCATCAGGCTAAACCCACACCAACCCCTGGCCTCTTCCTCATTTTGTCAGCTCTATGGAACACTTTGGGGCCTGGAACCTTTGCAATCTCCACCCTTGTCCCTAAACCAGATACAAACAGGGTACATACACAGCAACAGCACAAAAGAGCACACAGTACTTGGCTCCTATCAGCAACAGGCCTCTTTCTAAACTTCTGGGACCCAAATAATTTGCAGCAGCTTGAAGCTCCCCAACCCAACCCTGACACAAGCCCTTCAGATATTTATAAGCATTGATGAGATCCCCTCTCAGTCTTCTCTTCTCAAGGCTAAACAGACCCAGGTCTCTCAACCTTTCCTAAGAGAGATGCTCTAGTCCCTTATCATCTTCATAGCTCTCCACTGCACTCTCTCCAGTAGTTCCTTGTCTTTCTTGAACTGGGGACCCCAGAACTGGACACAGTACTCCAGATGTGGCCTCACCAGTGCAGAGTAGAAGGGGAGGATGTCCTCCCTTGACCTGCCAGCCACGCTCTTTTTAATGTGCCCCAGGATACCATTGGCCTTCTTGGCCACAAGGGCACATTGCTGGCTCATGGTTAACTTGTCCAGGACCCTCTCTGCAGAGCTGCTTTCTAGCAGGTCAACCCCTAAAATGTACCAGTACGTGGGGTTATTCCTCTTTAGGTGCAGGACCCTACACTTGCCCCTGTTGAATCTTCATTAGGTTCCTCTCCACCCAGTTCTTGAGCCCATCCAGGCCTCACTGAATGGCAGCACAGCCTTCTGGTGTGTCAGCCACTCCTCCCAGTTTTGCATCATCAGCAAACTTGCTGAGGGTACACTCTGTCCCCTCATCAAGGTCATTGATGAATATGTTGACTAAGACTGGACCCAGTATTGACCCCTGGGGAACACCACTAGTTACAGGCCTCCAACTAGACTCTGCGCTGCTGATCACAACCCTGAGCTCTGCCATTCAGCCAGTTCTCAATCCACCACACTGTCCATTTATCTAACTCACACTTTCTAAGCTTACCTATGAGGATGTTATGGGAGACAATGTCAAAAGTCTTGCTGAAGTTGAGGTAGACAACATCCACTACTCTCCCCTCATCCACCCAGCCAGTCATGCCATCACAGAAGGCTATCAGATTAGTCAAGCATGATTTCCCCTTGGTGAATCCCTATTGACCACTCCCGATAACCTTCTCTTCTACATGCTTAGAGATGACATCCAGAATGAGCGGTTTCATTATCTTTCCAGGGATGGAGGTGAGGCTGACTGGCCTGTAGTTTACCGGGTCCTCCTTCTTACCCTTTTAGAAGACTGAAGTGGCACTGGCTTTCCTCCAGTCCTCAGACACCTCTCCTGTTCTCCATGACTTTTCAAAGATGGAGAGTGGCTTTGCAGTAACATCTGCCAGCTCCCTCAGTACTCGTAGGTGCATCCCATCAGGGACCAGGCATTTGTGGGTGTCAATTTTGTGTAAATGACCTCTAACCCAATCATCCTCGACCAAGGGAAAGTCCTCCTTTCTCCAGACTCCTTACTTCCTTACCTCCAGGTTCTGGGATTCCCAAGGGCCAGCCTTAGCAGGAAAGACTGAAGCAAAAGCGGCATTCAGTAACTCCGCCTTCTCTGCATCTTCTGTCACCAGGACACCCACCTCATTCAGCAGCGGGCCCACATTTTCCCTAGTCTTCCTTTTGCTACAGATGTACTTGAAGAAGTCCTTCTTATTGTCTTTGACATTCCTTGCCAGATTTAATTGCAAGTGGGCCTTAGCCTTCCTCGTTGCATCCCTGCATACTCTGACATATTCCTCCCAAGTGGCCAGTCCCTTTTTCCACATTCTGTAAACTTCCTTCTTCCATCTGAGTTTTTCCAGAAGCTCCTTGCTCATCCATGCAGGTCTCCTGCCCCCTTTGCTTGATTTCTTACTCATAGGGATGCACCGATCTCAAGCTTGGAGAAAGTGGTACTTGAATGTTAACCAGCTTTTTTGGACCCCCGCTACCTTCTAGATCTTTAGCCCATAGGATTCCTCCACATAGGTCTTTGAAGAGGCCAAAGTTAGCTCTCCTGAAGTCCAGGGTTGTAATTCTACTTTTTGCTCTGCTTCTTCCACACAGGATCCTGAATTCCACCATCTTATGGTCACTGCAGCCAAGGCTATCCCCAGCCTTCACATCTCCAACTACTCCTTCTTTGTGTGTTAGCACAAGGTCCGGCAGCAAATTCAGATTTCCAAATCTTACCCCTAACCACAATGCCCCCCCAAACCTCAGTTCAATCCAGGAGGATCAGTCTGTAACAGAAGATCATAATACACATGCTCCACCAATATAAACCCCTCTTCTACATCTGCAGGATCTGCACAAGTTAGAAGTAGCTGGAGTTCTCAATGTCTTCCACTCCCAAGACGTAACTTCAATTCAAACCCTCACCAAGTAAGGGATCATTTCCACAATAAAAGAGATTATCAGACATTGGCCCCTACTGACACTACTCCTTCTCCTGACTTTTTAAGCCTGTACAACCCACCAGTAAAAGAGGTCCTTGAATATTTAGATTTTGAAATCTGAAAGCTAATCTCCAAGCTATTCCAGCTGAAGTACACAGAGGTCCCTTGTATACATCAGAGCAGAATACACTGCTACTCACCAACACCAACCCTCTTCCCATCTCTTATTGCAGGACCTGTAATTGTCCCAAACACTAGCCTCAATTTTAACTAGTAGATGCAGTCAAAAAAGAATACACTGCATTGACAAATGCAGAACTAAAAATTAGGAGAAAGGCTACTACTCATAGAATCCAGCGTCAAGATTGGACTCAAACTAGGACTTGTTTGGAGTTTGTCATAAAAGTACTCTAGACACAGAAACCCTCTCTAAACTAAAAGAAGTGCACAATGCCCTGGTGTTCCCTAGACAAACCTCTTAACTCTGCAGAAGCAACAGAATCTAGCAGTGACCCGAGTGCCTGAACCGTTACATTTCCTAGCCATAATCGGAAATAACTGATGAATCGTACCATGTAAGAGACTGTAAGATGCTGCACTCTTGCTGACCACAGACTCTTTTCCAAGCCCACAGGCCTTATCGAATTCAACGACGTTGAAACTCTACATTCTCCAATCACATACTGATCCCCTGACCTACTCGTAATCATACTTACACACAGTGGAGCAATCTCTAAAGTAAAACGGAGCACAAGGCATCATCTCCAAATGGCAACAGCCTCCTCCCTAAACCTGTGGGCCCTGTACAATTTAGCTATAAACACTGCTTGTGAAGCATTGGATTTCCAAACCCTAGTGCCATCTCCAGTGCCAGACACAGAAGCACTTCTCACAGTAACAAAGAGCGCAAGCTCCTCATCCCCTGCCCATCATCAGGAGAGATTTCTATAGAAAATCTGAACTTCACCTCCTCTGTTTGTAGTGCCTTTTCAAGTCATCTTTTTCTAAGTCCTAAATACCAACCCTAAATTCAGTTATTCCCACAACAAAAGCAAAGAGAATACATTGATCCAAAGCAACATTTTCCCCAAACATTAATCTTACCATAATTGATGTCAGGGTCTAATCCCTAAACTATTAGGCCTCCAGCAAGGCAAACCAACTTCCCAATCCTTTTTTCCTAAGCCTTAAATCCACCCCACCCCTAGGGACTAATTTTAATAATAGCCAGGGGATAAACCTGTACAGAAAACTGAATATAAGCCACTGACCCCTGTGGACAGCAACACATTTCTTAATTCTCACAGCTAGGACAGAACACAACAATAATGCCAACACTTCACACTTCCCCTCCCCCCCCCCCCCCCCCCCCCTCAACTAAGGCCATAACTCTAACCATAACCATGCCCAGGGAGCCAAAACCGCATTAAGAACCAACATATTTGTCTTGTGTTATGAGCAACAGCCTCTCTCATCTATCCAGAAGCCACCTAAAACTGCCTCCTCAAGCTTTTTTCTACCAAATACATAATGTAATCTCAACTCTGATCCCTTTTGATCACTGTGGTTGATCTAGGCTAGTGTAACAAGCATGGCTCTTCGAGTCATCTTTCCCCAGACCATAACCTTAATGAGGGGACAAACCCAAAACTAAACCAGAACACCAACTCTTTCCTAATCCTGCAGGCCCTACAGAATCTGAAAACAAAGTGGATTACTTAAACCCCCCAAATTTATCCTTTACCAGTAACTGTAACCTTGATTCTAGCCAAGGTCACAAAATCATATAGGTTGAAAGGAGGCTCTCATAGGAAGGATGGAGGAAAACATCACTTGGGACCCCGAGTGCAGTACTTCTGTTACACTCAGGACTCGGGGTCATCTTGGCAGTCTCACTGGTGACCACACGATTGAGCATAGCCAGATTGAGCATTGTCCAGCATAGCCAGAAAGCTGGACAAGCTTCCACAATCTCCCTGCAACATCCCAGGACACTAAGTCAGGTTGGCAGATAGGTGCCCCCATCCTCCACAGGGGATGGCTTCTGATAACTACCACCCTCTTTTTCCTTCATGCAGACACTTTGTTGAGCTTCAGCAGTCTCTGATGGGACATCTTCCTCCTCACCTGTTCTCCAAGTCCTATACCCATTCTACAATTGCAGAACCACAGACAAGGAGCCTTTGTTGCATTTCCAGAGTGCCAAGTTTCCAGCCTCTCCCTTCTTGTGTGTTTTCATCCACCACTCCTTTGAGAGAGTCTGTAGCCATTCCTCCTTCCTTGTAAGGAGGGTCTCTGTGAAGACCCTGTTTTCTTCCTATTCATCCTCCCCAATGGCACACAGCTGGCTCACGTGCACCCACGGGTCTTTCACTCCCCAGCACCTGAAGAAAAGCACACCTCCCCCATGCAAGGCCAACACCAACATGACACTATATCAATAATATAGCAATACTAAACAAAATATTGGTGAATCCAATAACAAATCAGACACTTCAATTACTCTTTCCCAATCCTTACCAGTAATTCTAGCCAATTCTAGATAAGAATTAAGGAGTAATAAAATACAGGCCATCAGTTCCTGAAGGTACCTGATCTCTTTTTAACCCCTCAGTTTGCAGAAATGAGAAATCACACAGCTTCTCTTGTTTTCTAAAATAAAAACAGAAGCTTTTGCCCTAATCATACAGTTCCCACCCTGACTTTTCATATTTCAATATGCCTTGTTAGGATTCTTGCTATTCTAGTGTAGTGACTTGTACATATAGCTGCTGTACTTTTCACTTGCTTTAAATCTTTTTTGTCACTTCCTTTATGCATTATGGTATCAACTACAAATTCTGGTTAGACTATGAGAACAGATACTATTCATTTTAAGGAGAATTTTCAAGAGCAAAAATACACCCCTTAATAAACCTTGAGGGGAGTTAATAGCATTAATACACACCTCAGCATTGAAACTCCACTGAGTAGGAAATCTGCAGCTAAATCTCAGGATCCTGGGATTTCACAACTAAAACAGCACTGAAAACAGGCACACTGGGACATTACAAAATCAGTACACCAGCCTGCCCTCCATCAGTCCTCCCCATGGGCTGTATCACTGTTGCAGCATTCATTTATCTTCTCACACAGAGCTGCAGCTGGGAGACATAACTACCCCAAAATGTCACTTCCCTACTGGCAGACAGTGAGATGAACTGGCCAAGGACCACACTCCAGCACGCATCAGGGAAAACAGCTAACTAGCTGCCACACAGGCTGAGGCAGTGCAGCCAAGGTCAATGCTATGCACCTGTTCTCTACTCTGCAGCAAATATTAAAACACAGTGGCTCCTCCCCAATGTTTTTTTTTAATCTCACTTAAACGTATTGGTTTATTTTTCTGATGCAAAGATGATATAACATCCCCACATCCTCACGTAAACTGGTAAGTGCCGATTATTAAAGGAGCAAGAAGACTCTTGCTGCAAAACTCTATAGGCCATGTTGCTCTTTGCCTCCTAGACATAAACTATAGGAACAGAAAAAGTTTCCCATAGCGTTTCCTGGTTGTGTATAGCTCATGCTTCCTAATTAACCCCTTTCTAGGACTTGTCACAAGATGGCCGTTGACTATCTAGTGACACAGCATGTACATTAGTCTCACTAGGGGAACTCATTTAAGGTCACTTGGCTGAAGTCTGGTGGGGACTAATTCATGAATTCAAACCAATAAACTGGGAGCGGATCAAAGCATTTGCATTCAGCAGTTTAACATTTAACTTCCAGGTCACAATTAGCAGTTCAAAGTATGAATGCTGGAAAACAGCTTTTTCCTCTAATTTTCCCAAGTACTTTGTAAGGTCAAGAATGATTACAGATACTGAGGAAGTAACTCAAACTACAGCCTTAAATTCCTATCTACCCCCAAAGGTACAGTGCAGTTTTAAGACCAGCTGTAGAGCAAGTAGCAAAACCAAGATTCTGATCTGCTAACTTCAGAGATAACCACCTGCTATCAGTTTCAGGATACAAACTAACACTGCACACTGTTAATGCAACCTAGTTTTTGCCATGGGGCAAAATTCAAACCAGACCACAGCCACGCATAACCTTTCCTCTGCAGAGGGATCAAAGAGTAAAAAAAAGCAAACAATCCTTTTAGAATCAAGGGAAGCCTGTACCCTATCGGGATGGGGGGGGGGGGGAGCATAAATAAAAAAATCATATTTTTCCTCCTTACAGGAAAAGATGTTTAAAAAAAAAAAATAAATCTATCCCTATTGGAACTGAAGCCTTCCAAAACTAATGTGAAAGAGCTTATATGGCACTGCAGTTTACATGCACTCCTACTATCTTCTGCTTCAGCATGAATTCAGATCCTCCTGAACCCAAGGGGTTAGGGGGAAGACAGCCTTAGGTTTAATGCATTTTTCTGGTCCAGATCAAGATCTGCTTATGTTTAAGAGAGGTACGTTATTCCTATCAGTGCATACACACAGAATGAAAGGGAAACAGTTCACTTCCATGTACCACAACCTCATGGGCATCAGGGAGAACACTGAGGCAGACGTTTTCACCAGTGCCATTGAAAGTCTCTTGAAAAGAAGCAAGTACAGAATTTCACAAAAATGTATTCCCATCCCAAAACAACACTGTAATTTTTCATGCTGTTTTAGCTAATGGCATAGTTATATATTAGTAAAATTTTTCATGCTGTTTTAGCTAATGGCATAGTTATATATTAGTAAGTAGGGAAGACATACTGACTATGTAAATAATTGGTCAGAATTAAAGCAGAAGGTGTACCCACCTTCACTCCCTTCACACTGGAGGTCCCATTTCCCAGCATGTCTTACAACTATCTCAAATAAGTGATCACCTCTCCCAAAGAAACTCAGGAAATACTACATGAACATAATTCCAGTCCTCTGCAGCAAAACTCCTTATTCAGTCTCTGGTACAAAATTAAGCCATTTATTTAGCAGTGCCACATCTGTCAAGAAGAGGATCAACGTGTTACATTACAAAACATCATCACAACCAAAGTGGTTCTTGGAAAACTTTGGTGACTAAACTCCATTTGAAAGCATATACCATACACCAGTTCCATAGTCAGCTAGAAAAAGTTTAAAATCACCATATATTTATTAGGTTCCCCGTTAACTTTACAGGAAGAAAACTGGAGTTGTTCTACAGTAACAAAAGTCATCTGGTCCAAGGACACCAGATATAGATAGATACATATGCACACACATACACACACTTAGCAGAAAGCAATCATTTTGATGTTTAAAAATTGGATTCAGGCACTGAATGAAGCAAGTTATGCAGTTCCATTAAAAAAAAAGTCCTTCTTTCTTTACTGATGAGCCTATTAGCAGTGCCATGTCTGAAGGAGGTAGGCATTTTGGCAGAAGATGACCAAAAATCCACCTTGCAGAGAATACTAACACATTTTTTATTCCTATCTTTCTTTAGCTGAAAGTCTTGATGCATGTGGGCCCCATTCAGCTGTAATCCACCCTTGGCGATGAGCATCATCAACATACACTATGCTTCACTAAAATAAAGGAAATGAGATGCACATAAATATATTGAAATAATATTAAGTCTGAGACATCATCCCACAGGAAGGAAATTCCAGGTTCCAACAGACAGCACCCTGCATCATCTTGGTCCTCTCTCCACCCTGTAGCCCATATGGTCTTTCAGGGAGTCCCCAGGGACCAAAGAACAACAGTGAGCATTCGCAATGGGCAGCTCCCAATGTTCTATACACCATGTGTATCATGGATCTATTTTTAGAGAATCCTGACCTGGTATGTAAAGACTTTCATTCCCAGGAGACTCAAATAATGGCAGGTGGTGTGATTCTTTACACAAAACACCAAAAATGCCCTTCAATCTATGGTTCAGCATTCATCCTGACAGGCGACAGGGCTAGCTGTCCTGCTATCCCCTCTCTGGTCCCTCACAGAAAAACTCCTTGTTTTCCTCTCCTAAGGCAGGCCCATGCCATACCTCCCAGGAACCAACCATTCTCCAACTGTGCTTAGACACCTAGGGTCTCTTCTTCAGGAGTCTGACTGGCAGTGATCACGGGGCTTTCTGAAAAGAAGGCATGCTTTATTTCGCAAAAAGAACATGCAAAACAGGGGGGGGGGGGGGGGGGGGGGAAGTGTGATTGGAACAGCAGTCTTCATGCAAGTTTTTCTTCATCCCAAATGTCAGCCACCCTGCTAGACTCACCCCCAGCTGATATGAATTTCCATGACACTCCTTGCCAGTGACTATCTCACTTGAACAGGTTACCCAGAGATTGTGGAGTCTCCATCCCTGGAGATATTCAAAGCTTGAACTGCAATGGTACTGTGCAGCCTGCTGCAGCTGAGCCTGCTTTGAGCAGGGGTTGGGACTAGACAATCTTCGGAGGAACCTTAACTAAGATATCAATGCATTAGCCTTGGGACACTCTGGTTGGAGGAGCACTGCAGAGGGGAAAAGGGTTTTGCCATTGTAATAAGAGAATGACCGCAGGAACTGGACAGGCTTCACCCGGATCAGACCTAACTGATCCCTGCTTCCAGATTCACCAGAAGTTAAGAAGCTGAAATAGCTTGTATGCCAGGAATGTACAAGTGAAATTGCCTTTTTTTTTTTAAGGGAGAAATTAAATCTGGCACTTTACAGCCAACATTGGTTGCAGCTGCTCCTTTGACACACTCCCACAGCTGCCTTCCACTTCCCTCACACTTGAACAGGCTTCAGAAGACATGACAGTACACAACCTTGACAGTCTGCAGCCTTGACTGGATGAGGAATACCAACCCCAGGCGACAGACAAGGCAGAGACAAGATGTGATCCTGCCCTGGGAAGGAATGAACTCCTTGAGGTCTTTTCATCCCTACTTTGTAAGTATTTGGAAACAAAGAAAAAAAAAAATAATCTTGAAAACTAGTTCTCCTTGACCTTTGAAAGCATCCCAAGGCTTATAATAGACAACATCCTCTGATATCAAACTGCATCCTACTGTTCCCTTGTGACAACAGATTATTTTGTCAGTACCTAGCCTCTAAACACAATACCTGCATTACAAGGCACCAGGTAGACAATTACACAAGTGACAGGCAAACAGATAACAAGGTAGACCAGTCTCAAAACGTGGTGGCCAAAAGATAGCAGCAAAAATAAATGGCTGCATTTTCAGAGATACATAGCATGCAGGATTCAGACAAAAAAAAAAAAAAAAAACAAACAAAAAAAGAAATCAAACACACACAATGTATTATACTCCCTAGTCTTACAGAATTGCTACACATTTCAAGATGTCATTTTTACAGTATAATCCCCTCACCTCTGGAAAGCTCCTTACTCATTTTATGAAGGATCCCAATACCCACACTCATGTCTACTAGGTCCTAATATAAAGTGTGGGGCAAGATGCCCTTTAACAACACCAAAAAGGTATCAGAATCTGGCAATTTGTGAGCACAGTAGGAAAAATAAAGAAACTACTATTACCCAGCAAGTGTTTGCTATCATACAGCTGATGCTTAATGTTTCTCTGCAGAACTGAGAAGTTTTTAGCTGAAGAGCAGTTTAAGTCTTGCCATGCAGACCTCAGTGAGGCACAGCAGTAATTTTCGGCTTCCATTCAAATGATTCTACTGAACAATTTCATTATGTAATTTGCTTATGTTTGCCAAGACTTAGACGAGGGAGACAGACCCAAAGGACAAAAAAAAAAAATAAATATTGTGGATAGTGGGGTGGGATCATTTCTTTAGCCTTCCCTGGTTTTCCAGTTCTTATGGAAATTTACTGCACTTTAAAGCAATCTCAGTAAGAAAGAGGAATCAAGAAATGTCAGTTATGAATACTATCTCTGGTCTTAATAAATTCAAGAATCTTGTGCAAGTTACTTAACCTTTCTTCCCCAATTTCCCTGGCTAGAAAACGGAAGCATTTTACTCCCATTTTTTCTTTTGATGTAGTCATCTAAATGCAAGTTCTTTGGAAGAAAGACTCTGTGCAAGATGGTGCAAACAGGATCATCACCTTAATCGTAACTCCAAGGCTGTGCAAGTCCCATCTCACTCTTAGCCCCACTTAATCTATGACTATGTTATTCAAGCTATACAATAAATAAATTTAAAATATCTACAAATATGAATTGGAAACTAAATCCCACAAATTTAAACAAGCCAAGTGAAAAGTCAATTTAATTTCCAAAATTTAAATTTGAATATCGTCATGTGGAAGTCACAGCACAGGTGAGCAAATTTTAAATAGATGCAAAACTAATGACAGAAGCAACAGAGACAGAGACAGAAGACTGGAACTTCAGCATTCCTAAGTGATTAATACTGACCATGAAGATTAAAGCGACCTTGTTGCACAAATGGAAACAAGGAGAGAAAACACAGTGCATTTGAAAGCCAACGCTTCCAGTGAATAATAACACCCATTAAAGTTTCAAATGATCCCTGCATCTTACTGGAAATTGTCCTCTATGTATAAATTTTCACATTTAAAAGTAAACTGTTGAAGAGTAAGAAAATTTCAGATAGAATATCATCAGCTAGTTGAAGAATGACAACACACAATTATGAAAGTTATAATTATTATATTGTTCTCATCAGGTTCTATTTTCAGCTACAACCAATTCTTTTAAGTTTAAACCATTTGCTCACTGGAGCCAGTGTTACAGTATATCCACTGATCTCTCATCTGGGATTTATTCCAGCTTTCCACCAATCTCACCTATGGTTCTTGTTATCATTTATGAAATATAAGCCTATGCTAATCTGCAAAGCAGGCACAGATTTTCAAGCACAAAGGAACCTAATTATTGCTTCCAAGCACCAACTCATTGATGCAGGCACTTCATCCCCAGGTTAGTAAAAGATGAGAGAGCAGATGGCCCACAACTATGAACTAGCCAGTATTTAAAGATGAAATTACAGACAACTTTCTTTGCTATACCCTCACTTAATCTGAGGCCCAGTAAAGTGTTAAGCCGATGTGATAAACTGCTGAATACACACGCTTTTACTTTGCCCACTACAGCCAAGATGAACCTGTCTGACAAACAAACACTCCTTACCTATAATTGAATGGATCTCAAATAAACAGTCAGCTTTGCTAAAGTTCAAAACAAGAAAAACAACCCCAAACCACCCAAAAGAGGGTTGGGGCATGCCAACTACGTAACTTCTGCATCATTTTCATCCCAGATAAAGGAGAACATTTTTCCCTCCATTTGCAGTTCCCCAACACCAATGCAAACAATGCAGAAAGTTTTCCTAACTTGCCCAAGTTTCCTAACTCAGCTAGGCTGGGTTCGCAGCATGGCGTCACTAACACAGCCCTGAAAAAAGCTCAGCCCACCCCAGTCAACATGCCAAGCACAGCCACACAAGGAGAGTATTAGAAGAACACTCCCTAGCTAAAAAATACATTGACTTAGGTCCAATAGCCTTGTTTTCTTATGGCACTCCACTGTTGCTGGGTGCTAGCCTGTTTCTCACAATGTTACACATTTTTGAGCTGAACGCTATCTAGGTTTTCTACAGGCACTTGAGGGGAGAGCTGCAACCCCTTCCTTCTTCGCAAGAAGGGACAATTGTCATCTCCAGCATTATTCTCCCACAGCTACACAAGCACCAGCTTGAGGAACAGAGAGGGAAGCTGGGTTCTGCTGCTAAGGTGGGGGGTCTTTGCTGTTCCCACCTCAGTGGCCAGTACCAAAGGCTCACAGCCAGGCTCCCTACTGCTAAGTCTATCCCAGCAAACTAAGCAGGGCCAAGACAAAGACTTGAGCACCGTTTCACAGAAATTCCCACCATTAAGTCATTAGTACAATCCTGGTCTGGCCTGTGCCCACCGGTACTCTCTGAGACAAGGATGGCTGGGGTTAATACAGGCCAGGGACCATCCCCAGGAGGCAGTTTGGATGCAGCTTCCCGATTCTTGGAAGGGGAAGGAAGAAAGGAAGGAAGCGTTTAACTGAAAGGACATGGGTCACAACGAGCCAGTTGGCCTCAGACCAAATGGCCTGCTCAAATCATTAATACCTAGCAAGTCCTTCTGATGTTGCTCACAACCACAGCAACTGAAGGAGTCAGAATTAAGACTGAAGGGATGAAGAGGCTGTCCAATGCACATCTTTTTCTCAGTATCAGGCTAACAAAGATTAAGATTAATTGATATAGGCTACAAAAAGAAAATTCAGTGTCTGCTTCAAACTCATTTACTGTCTCTTAACCCATCTTTACTGTCACTCATCAAACTTCGACCTTAGAAATCTGAGGAATCCACTGTTGAATTTAAGCCCTCGAGCAATACAGAAAGCATATGGAAGTTCAGAGACGATATATGTTTTTAATTTTCATCCTCAAGATCTACATTTGGGCATCTTAAAATGCTGACTTACTCAAAATTTTGAAGTAGAATATAAGTGTCAATGAAGGAATGCAACTCTTTCACAACCACCACTTCGCTGCCCTGCACACCAAGCTATCCCAGATACTCAACGGCACAGAGACACAGGTAAATCCTGGAATTTATCTGTTGAAAGGACTCTGTCGGGCACAAAGTCTGAAATGAGAGACTCTTCCAGAAATGGATTGTATTGTTTCATTTGTTCTCAAGAAACTTGACAGATGCCATCTATCTTGTGAGCTTCCTCTTGGTACTTTATGGCCTGAACAACCCCAGCTCTGAAAAAGCTTGTCTTATTGGGGAGCTGAAGTGAACAGGACTAAACCTCTCCAAGGAATCGCTGCTGCCCTACAGGTACTGCCCTCTCTGGCAACTCACAAAATCTACAGAACTTCTTTTTCAGTTGCCATGACATTTTAGTCATTCTTATTTTATAAAGCCTGACATTTTCAACAGCAGATTTTCCAGTTTAACTATGCCTTGTGTCTATGCATAATCCTTTTAAAAATGGAGTGATATTCTCGTAAGAATCTTAGCGTATTTAAAGTTATCTTACACTGTTATTTCATGAACAATCCCCACAAATACTTTCACACAATACTGCAGAGACCTTAAGTAAAGTAAGGATAATGAAGCAATATACTGAAAAAGTTGTAGAGCAACAATGTTCTGCAGCACTTCAAAAAAACCCCCAAACTTATTATGCACTTCTACAGAGAGAGGCATTTCAGGATCCACCCTGCTTTGGTGATCACTTACAACTCCCACTATGTTTTATAAACACCAAGTTTAGCTGAATCACAGTCCATATGTAGGGTCTGACAATACATCTATACTCTTATACACATCTGCTAAGATGAAATCCAAACCAGAAAAATTTCTACTGATACAAATGAAAGCAAAGTCATGGATCTACACACAGATGAGTGGCATTCACTCACTGCCATACACTAGCTTGTAATTCCACAACCATGGTTGTGTGGCACACCACATTCAGGCTGGTATCATGACCTGCTTTGTGCACCCTAAACTCAAAAGATTAAAAAAAAAAACAAAACACCAAAACACCACAAAGCCGCACAGTGATTATACCAGCCACTGATTTTCTCCAAAGACCTGTAGAGCACCTGAGGACAAATAACAATGATGTTTCTGTGTGTGCTTCAGGAACATCTGTCTGCTTAATGACACTTTAGTATCAGTGAGGTGACTGGGGGAGGCATCCTCCCGACATCCCTTTATACAAAGTAAAACTTTACTTTGTTGACTTTTTAAGTTTACAGGAATCTCACTGCTGATTTAGTGAACTTTGGAGCAAGCCCTATATCACCACTTCTTATTTTACATGATTACCACTGTTAAATAGAAAATCTGTTTTGGATCCTTCCAAGCAATTCCTGTTCCTCCCAACATTTATGTCAGGATGAAAGATAAAAGATTTTTTTTTTCCCCACCCTTATAAATAAAGGCAAACTGACCAGTACCCAAATTGGTCTAATTCCTCCATCCGGACATGCATTTGATTGCCACAGCTGCCCCCATGCTGTGATTTCTGAATACATCTTTGAAT
This sequence comes from Vanellus vanellus, assembly GCF_965231255.1. Lineage (NCBI taxonomy): Eukaryota > Metazoa > Chordata > Aves > Charadriiformes > Charadriidae > Vanellus > Vanellus vanellus. Next base: position 49,239,192 of record NC_138910.1, on the reverse strand, counting down.
CCATCTTTCAGACTACAGCATTGCAACAATGCTCCTTTTCAATGCCCATCAGCACCTAACTCAGCACGTCTGCTCTCCAGCTTTGGCAAACCCTCACCATCTCTCCACAAAGACCGGTATTTACCAGCCGGCGAGCGAAACACCATCCTCCCACCCCGGCTCTGTGTACCCAGCCACGAGTTCTTCGTGTCTGTGGATTTGGACAAATGCTAAGGCGGTGAATATTCCCAGGCTTTGGGCCAGCTACGCTCCAAAAAGTCATCTCCCCACCACACCACCCACGGCTGCAGCAAAGCCCTCTCGGTGCCGCGGGACCCTCGTTCTCGAACACGCGGGTCGTGGGGCTGCCGCCGCCCTCGGGGGGGTGGGAGGGACCCCGTGTTCCTCGCTCCGCGGCCGGGTGGGCGAGCTCTTTCCCAGCGTGCCAAACCGGCGGCTCTCCGGCTCCAACGGTGGGAGCTGCGCCCTCGGTTTGCCGCTGCTTTCCCTCCCTGCCTCCCTCCCGGCTCGGCGGGGCAGAGGTGCCCGAGCCCCGGCTACCTGTGCCACCCCCCTGGAGGCAGGGCGGCCCTCCGCTCCCGCCAGACAGCGACAAGGGGAGGCGCGGAGACAGCCCCCTTCCCAGGCACGGCCACGCTGTCAGCTCCCCCCAAAACCCCCTCTCCCCACCGGGAGCCGCCCCTCTGCCCCCCGCCAGGGTGGAAGCCAAGGGCTGGGGCAGCCGGGGCTCCGCGGTGGGGGCCGCACGCCGCCGCCGGCCAGGCCACAACCCCTGCGCCGGGGTCCCGGCCGCCTAGCATGGCCCCCTCCCTCCCTCCCTCCCTCCCCTTACCAGAGGGCGATCCTGCTCTTGGGGTAGCTGAGCCTCTCGATGCAGCCGAGGAAGTGGGGCAGCGTGTGCGCCGCGTTGCGGGCGATGATGGCCAGGAGCACGGTGGGCTTCTGCAGAGCCGACTCGGGCAGGGGCTGGGGCTCGGGCTCGGGGCTCGGCGGCGGTGGTGGTGGCGGCGGCGGCTCCGGGGGCAGGCTGGCCCTGCAGCCGCTCAACAGCAGGAGGAGGAGAAGGAGGGGATGGGGGGCGCGGGGCCCGGCGCACGCAGCCATGATGGGCGCGGGGCGGCCGCGGGGAGCCGCGCCGGCTGTGCGGGGCGGCCGCTGCAGCGCGCCCGGCGCCGCGGGGGGGTGATGAGGGGGAGAGAGGAGGAGGAGGAGGTGGAGGTAGAGGAGGAGGAGGAGCAGCGCCGGCCCGGCGCCCCCAAATCCGGCCTTTGTGGGCAGCACGGCGCGCCGCACCTCCTCCGACACGGCCCTCCCCCAGCAGGCTGCCGGCCGAGGAGGCGACCCCGCACCGCACTGCACTGGCCGCCGTCCCCGGAGCGCTGGGGAGGCGGCTGACCCACGTGGGATCCTTTCATCACCTGGATGGCTCCGGTTAGCACAGCCTGCACGCACCTGGGTAAGTTTGGACCAGGTAAAAGCACGAGTTACAAAACACACGTTTATCAACCGGGTCTGCGGTTTGAAAGAGCCGTTTGGCTTTTCCCCTTATCGCCTGCCCTCCAAGCGCTGATGCTAAGGCAGAGAGCTCTTAGTTTTGCTGCTTCTGTGAAGATCTCGTCCTCATCCTTCCCACCCCTTTGGGAATGAAGGTTACTTTGTGCTTGTATGTCAAAAAGTATTTTGCAAATGTGCCCGGGATGCCCGTGTGAAGCAGCCTCGCACACGGTACCCATCCCACGCAGCAGGAGGGATGCGCAGAGTGCAGTTCCTCCAGCTGGAACATGTCTGGAAAATTAAGATATTCCATGTATTTCATTGACTCGCCCTCCCCAGAAACGTTCCCATGAATGGACCAATGACAATTTAACGAAAAAATAAAATAAAACATGTTACAGCATTTAAAATTATTGGGTCATGATCTTAAAAGGGGCATAGTAATCACAGCTTTCTGAGAAGTTAATAGGATTTGGGCATGTTAAACCTTTTCAAGATGAAATCTCTAATTAACTCTAAGGGCCCCATCACGGCGTATCTGTTTTTCACTGTGGGCAGGTAGTTCCTCCAGCGTGAACAGATGCATTTTAGCAGGCAGCATTGCTGCCTGTGTGCTTGCAAGACTCAAATAGGAGGAAACATTTAGCAAACGAATAATTGTTTATTAATTATCCATAATCTCATTGTGATTTGTTTGCAGCCCAGGTAGCATATATAGATAGATAGTTCATGTCTGCAGTGTTCTTTGTTTATAGAACGTAATTTATCACCCACACCAAATTATATTGTCTCCGTTTCCTGATGAAATGACTCCCCAAAAAACTAACGCAAAAAGGAACACAGAAAAACAGTAAATTTCAATAAAGAATCTCCAGAGGTCGAATAATCTGCACTAAAATTTGAGAAGCTTCTGCAATGTGTAAGCATCTTCCTGAACAATTAACAAAAATATACTTTTCCTGTTTGCCCTTCATGACACCTTTATAATTGTCCTCCTAGAATGATACGTTAATGAGGCTTTTCTTTCATGGTTAGCTTGCCACATGTTGCTTTTATGCTTGGATTCATTAACCAAATAGAAGGAACAGCTTTGTAGGCTGTATGAAGTGATTAGGGTTTTTCAGGAGCCAACCGAATCCACATGCCGCTGTTGTCCACAGGACCGCTGGCATTTGGAGGATGGGGGACTAATGCTTGACGAAGAGGGCTGGCAGCCAGCTTTTTCCGTCCACTGGATGTTCAAGCTGGGTCACAACCCTGTTTTTAGGAGGCTATGTGGCGTCTTCAGGAGCAACATGCACCTTCTGTAACTCCTCTTTGCCATGCCCCCTCTGTGGATGCATGTGCAACAGCACAGGTTGCGTACCTTCACTCGCGTGAGGGAAAGCAGGGTCAGCCTTCCTCCATCACCCAGAGCCAGCAGGACTGAGTTAGCGCAGGGTCAGGGCCAAGCAAAGATTATTTCCACCCAGAAACAAAGGAAGACCTGGGAGGCAGAGACTGCACAGCCATGGCTTTCTCCTACATGCAACGCAAAGCGTAAAGGTGCAACTCAGTCCCGTGTTACTGCAGTCAGCACATTTGCAGAAGGTTGAGTGTGCTTTTTTGCCTATGCAGCTCTTGATGTCTTCAGTGAAATCTAAAGTGCCGCCAGCTCTTTTCAGACTACTCCCTTCTTTTTGTTTTGTGAAGAGCGTCGGAACCATAACAATTTGCTGGGGGCAAATGCAACGCCTGCAGCAGCATCCCACAAATGGTAATTTTCTCTTCAAAATTACTTTCTCCCCATTCACACAACTCACTTTGCTGGCTTCCTCATATTGGTACACAAAAGAAAAAATCTGTCCTTACCCTGGAGAGAGGACAGTAGATGCCTGAAACATGAGATGTTTCTTCATGCGTAAGAGAAAGGAGTCAACTCAGCTTTATTTCTTACTCCCAGCCACACAGCACGGGTGAAAGTTTGGAAAGTTCAGGTCAACAGCTACCTTTACAATTCATGTCATTCTTTACATCTATAAATACATATATCTTTATGTACATATACAAAGAAATCCGTATACATTTTTTACTTGTTTATTAGTGGCCAAAATGATATCCTGTATTTTTTTTAAGCCAAGACCCAATCCTGCTGTGACAGGACAATTAAGCACCCTGTGGTGAAATATTCTAGTCTTGGGGAAGAAACAGCTTTTTGTTGAGGTAAGTCCCACAGAAACAAATTTAGGCCATTTGTTTCAGATTCTTCTAAATATCCACACCAAACAAGAACAGTCCAACTGTGAGGACCGTCTCTGGCAGTGGCACGCTCCCTCAATTTGGCAGGTAGCAAAGGGTCTCAGAGGCAGCTCTTCTAATTTAGACTTTGTTTCCCACCCAGTAGAAAACAGAGGATCTATCCTTCTGATATAGATGGAAAGAATTCTTTCATATTCTTCTTCATGTCTGAGGTCTTAAATCCATCCAATTCTTTTCCCAGCAGTCAAGTGAACCACTATTGCCAGCTCTCCCATTAAAGTCTCAGAGACTGGATTTTCTTTTCTTCCTTCTTTTTTTTTTTTTTTTTTTTTTAACTTTGTGTCTGGGGAATTGAAGTGCTGGCTAAAACCCCGCTTTTTAAACACAACAGCCTCCTCAAAATTGCTTGAGTAAGATCAGTCCCAATGTGACTTCCTGCAGCTACAAACCACACACCAATTTATGTACTCCATACACACAGATTAATTTTCATTGATGCTTTATTTGTAGGCTTAATGATTATTATATTACAAGAAGGGTTAAAGACAAGAGTTTTTTGGGTGTTGTCTTGGTATAACAAGAAAGGTTAAAGAAAACAACTTTATTTTTCACTAGGCCCTGAATCAGTCTCATTGACTCAAGATCAGATTTTTTCTTGGTGTAGCCTGATCAAGAACAAGCACAGCGTACAAGTGAAGGCTTTGCAGTCTTTCATCTGATGTTACAACATGCTCTATATACCTGTTAGAAACAGCACACAGCTTTTTTTGTGTGTTCATGGACACCAGCTTGAAGCTATTCAAAATGCCATAAGAGACAGGCCTGACTTCATTTAAGTCAGTGTTTGAAATCTATCAAAAGAGGTGCCAAGACAGATGGGGCTGGTAAGCCAGACCTAGGACATTTTGCATTAGCCAAACCATATTCGCACTGGAGGTCACAGATATTTCGAAGTAAAGCAGTTCAAGATGCTTTTAATAACAATGCCTTGAATCTAAATCTCTTAACCAGTCTATAAAAGCTTTGGATACCATGCATTAATAACATATACTTTGCTTTTGTTTCTGTTTTACTCTTCTTCTCCCTTCACACTTTCTCTCTTTCCAAGGGGACTTTCACCCAGATTAGGTTTTGTTATGTTCATCTGCAGTTGGTTCTCCCCACGATTATCTTCCCTTCTTTCCCCTCTCCGACATTAAAATCTTCCATCTTCTCCAGAGATGCCCTCTGGCGATATGGCCACCGCTGCTTTCCCCTGGCCGCCCGCCCCGCACCCGTAATCCCCAGCTCCCCAGGGCTCCCTCCCACTTCAGGGCCCCTCGGGCCCCCCTTTCCACGGACGGCCTGGCTGGCTGCTCCGCTGGCCCCATGGCAAGGATGGTGATGCCTCTGCACCCATGTGCGGCTCGAGGGAACCACAGAGACTCCTTTGCTTTCTGTATGGCACCCAGGAGTGGTAAAGAAAAAAATTAAGTGTGGAGGTGCTCTAGAGAAACCCGTGACACAAAGTATTTCTGAAGTGCTCCCTGCCTCCCATAGAAAATATTCTAAACCCGAACAGGCTGAAATCTGTGCCTGGATTATAAACCCTGCCTTGTTCCCCTAAAACTTCTCTGAGCCCCACATCTCCTTCATGGCCCCCACATCTCCTTCATGGCCTCCTCTCTCCTGCTGGGTCTCCGCGCTGGACAGGGCAGCCTCTGGCCCTGCTTTCAGGGCTACCTCTTCCTCCTCCTCCCCCGGTTTGAGGTAGTTATTTGAAATCCCCAAGGCTCCCTGTGAAATAAGACCTTGCAATTAGAAAAAGGGACCGCGAAAGGACCCACTGTCATACGGTATGTATGTCAGCCCTGCTGTAAACGGGGTTTAATGGAGCGGGACGGGGGGGGCGGAACGGGGTGGCGGCGGAACGGGAGTGGCGCCGCCGCAGTTGCCGGGGAGCGCTCGGCTGCGTGGCGCTGCCCGGAACGAAGTCGCGTTACACCGGGGAGCGCATGGAGTCGGCGGGCGGCCCGGTGGAGGGGGGCTGCGGCTCAGCCGGGGGCACCTCTGCGGGCGGGCGGGAGTCGGGGGGCCAGGGGGGCTGGGCGGGGGGTGTTGGCGGCAACTGGATGGCGACTCACCCCACGGTAGGCCTGTGCGCGGGGCGGCGGGAGGGGGCGCGGAGCTCCGCGGCCCCTCATTGCCCGGGCGCCGTTAGGGCCCAGCCGGCTGAGGCGGGGGGGGGGTCTCTCAGTCACGCTGGGGAGGTCCCGCTTTCCCGCCCGTGCCTGTTGTCCCAGCCCCTGACAGGATCTTCTCCCCATGGCTTTGAGGAGCACTCTCGGGGCGGGGGCGGCCGTAGGTAATCATGGGCACCCCGAGGCCGAGGGGCCGGTGAAGCGGGTCACCCCCTCACCCCCCGATAAGGGGTGCTGGAGGAGGAGATTTTAATATAACGCGTTTCGTTATGTTGGGCCTGTTGTGGGGGCTCGTCTCCCGGCCGGTGGGGTTGTACGGGGGAATGCCGCTTTTAGTAAGGGGTGAGGTTTTAAATGCTGAGGTCACAGCTGGAAAACGCAAGCATCGTCTTCAACTTTGACTCCATCTTAATTTTTAGTATGCTGAAAACATGGAGGTATTTAATTTGGCTGTCGTCTTGTGTTGACATACTGCAGCAAAAATAGGTAAAATTCATAGCCCTTCTCCACAAAGCTAGATCTGTTCCAGAAATAGTTGCGATTCCTTGTTTATTTGGCTTGCTTTCTTAAGCGCCGAAATAGGGGGAATGTGGAAAAAAGAACTCTCAAGATACTGGCAGAAAACAAGTCCTGCTTTTTAATTGCCCGTTGGCCCTTAAAACTGATTTCAGTGGCTTAGATAGTTGTACAGGTCCTGGGTTTGGTCTGTGCATTCTTAATGTAACTTCTGCTCTCTTTCACCAATGTTACATCTTGGGTTTCAGTTCACAGAAATGATGTCTCTTGATATATCTGACAGTGCTCAAATTTATGCTGCGTTTGTGGTATACCTGGACCTCTTAGAAGGTAATTCAATGAAGCGACTGGATAGACATCTCAACAAATGTATTTGCCTTAGGTACTATTCTGGTGCTGAAGATTTCTATCCTGTGCCTACCTGGAGCCTTTATGAAGATGAGGGCCCATTTTGTCCAGCAGTTACAGGTGCAGGTGTTCCAGGGCAAAGACACTGGGCATGGAAAAAAGGCAAAAGAGGAGTAGGTGAAGGAAAAGGGACATAGAAATGTGAAATTACGGGTTCAGTGGTTGTGCTGCTAATAGAGTCCTCATTTGTATATTAATGTCAACATTACTAAATCCTAATGTTTCACTAATGTTACCATTTAGCAAATGGCTGATGTCTGCTGGCCTGATTAGGATGCTGTTTTCTGGAAAGAGCAAGGATTCCTATAGGAAAGAAGATAATTTGGAAGTCTGGTGGCAATCACAGAATGGTAGGGGTTGGAAGGGACCTCTGTAGATCATCTAGTCCAACCCCCCCTGCCAAAGCAGGTTCACTTAGAGCAGGTTGCACAGGAATGCATCCAGGTGGATTTTTAATATCTCCAGAGAAGAAGACTCTACAAGAATTATGACAAATGCAGTGTAGTCTTCTGGTGTCTTGTAAGAGTGGAGCAGAGTTATATGATATATAAACTTCTGCCTGTGATTCTTCCAAGTTGGCTTTATTGAAAAGGGACTGTGCTTAGGCAGGCAGCCAGGCTAATAAAAATATTTCAGTTTCTGTTGGAGGCTGGTGGTTCTCAAGGTCAGAGAAAGGAGGGATTTTTACAGGCCAGAAAGCACTGTGTCTGTTATTGTTGCACCTCTGAAGAAAATGCCTTAATAGGCTTTAAGAGACGGCTCCTGTAGTTCTGCAGCAAAAACTTTTAGCCTTATCCCTTCAAGCGGAAGGGAAGAACTGCGTATTATCATTAATTGTGCTTTTAGCGCCTGCTCCTTCATAGTTTAGGGTACTGATAATGTCCAAATTTGGATTACAGTTTTATGCTGTAGATGACTAAAGCTGCATGTTTTTTATCTTCTTTTGCCTTTTTCAAAGAAAGTTTTGTCAGACAGATCCCTATTCACCATCAATCAGTGTAGCTCTGGAGTGAGCAGACTAGTACTGCTCCTGTGGGTTTCTTTAGCAGGATTGTTTCACAGAAGGGGAACTTGACAGCTGAATGGGGTTGTTGTCTCTCATGGGAAATGTCCTGTGAGGACAGGGAGGCAAACCAGAAGCTTAGATGTTAACTTAAATACCAAATTTGATATTTGAATGATTAAAACTTGTGTTTTGTATTCTGGTCCTTCTCATGGATGATGAACCTTTCTAGGGAGAAATTGGCATGAAGTGAAGCATGTTGGAGTAGCAGAACTGCAACTTGTATGTTTACACGCACGTGAAAGAGAACAGGACAGTCTCCAAGTGATGGTGCCGGTACCTGTGCACATATCGTTAAGCCATGAGAGGTGAGGATGTGGTCAGTGTTTGGCTTGTTTTACCAATAAGATAAAACAAAGAACAGATGTATTTGACAGGCTGCTGATGACTTGGTCAAGAGGGGAAGGGGGAGGAAACAAAGAAGTATCAGAAGAAACCAATATTTCAGCCTGTGAGCAGAGTTATTTTGGGTGCTGCAAACATACATGCAAAGTTGAGATTTCTTTAATTTTTTTAAGCTGCGTCAGTCTCTGCTTCTTCCTCTTGTAAAGTGGTATGCCTTTGATGTCAGCTTCCCACAGCAACTGACTCCTGCTGATAAACACTTCATATTGTTTAGAAGTTGCATGTGCTCTAGGAGATAACAATGGATATAAAAGTATGTGTTTTAGTGTCAAGGTTAGAATACAAGACCTTCATGGTTTATGTTTTGAACATTTTTGTGCTGCTTTTTTGTAGTCTGGGAAATCTAGCAATACTTTTTGTGTCACTGGGCTTTAAAGTACCTAAAAGGAAAGAAATCCTCTTGGACCTGTCTAAGAATAAACTTCTTTTTTTTATTGTCGAATCTATGGACAAGCCTGGTGTGTTTGGTTTGCTTTTTGTTTTCAGAGGATAATTTGGCTACTTTCAACCAGAAATTCCTCTTACTTACCCAGTCTAACATGTAACTGTCCCGTGAGCTGTGATTTTTTGACTTACTTTCCTTACACATGCAAGACTAAACAATTCTCACGTGGAGGACAACACAGCTATCACTTTGTGATATTGCAAGTATTTGCAGCCTAGAGAAATTCAACTTCAGTAATTTTACAGTATATTTTAACTGGCACTGAGAGCAGCCTCAAACAGACAGTATGATTTACTCTCTGATAATGGCTGCCTTCTCTTGCTGGTATTTGCCATTCTTTCCTATGATGAAGACCTGAACTATTTCAGCTGCATCGTATGGTAGTAGATTTTTCAATTTCTTCTGTTCCTGCTGTTGGCTAGGAGCGTGTGTGCAGGACTGGCTTTACAGATCTTGCTAGTGTTTGCTGTTTCCTCTTGCTCTGTGGGTAGCAGCCTGACACAGTAGTAGGTAGGTAATGAGTTGCACTTAGCAGATGTGTGTGTGTGTGTGTGCTTTAGGAATGATGTTTTAGTCATGCTGTGGTTTTTGCTTTTTGTTGAGGTTTTAGAAGTGGCAGATCAGTGTCTTGCAAACAGACTTCCATCTTAATTCTGCTATGTGTTTTCCTAAGAGTGTACTTGTGAGGGGGAAGAAAATTGCTTACTAGATACTGGTGGATTTGAGTACTATCTACGTGCTGAAAAAAATCTTCCATTTGCAAATATTGGTCATTCACTGTTGTGGGCTTGGTCTTGCAGAGAAATACAGTGTGATGTCCACAACAAAGGAAAGCTGCTGAGAGGTCTTGCAGGATGAAATGCTGAGTGTTCTTTGCCCCCTCTGCAAGAAGCAGATCCCTGTATGCGTGTGAACGGGACACACTGCTATTCACAGTTCGAAATAGATTTTGGGTGGGAAAAGGCAGCAGTGAATTAGGGTACGGGAACTTTGAGAAATTACATGCTGAGTTGTTGTGCTTGTTTAATGTAGTATGTTTCCACCTAGGTTGGAAACTTTGATTCCTGGCATTGGATCAATGCCAGCAAGTATGTTCTAATTGGCTTTTAATGACAGTGAGATACTGCACTGCATGTAAGTCCTATCTTTTACTGTTTCATTGGAGCTTTTCATTTGGAGCCTCTGAACTTGTTTGTACTGTGGTGATACTGTTTGCTCTGCTTCTGGCACCAGTGCGGATGGAATCCATTACTGGAAGGATGTGTGTTAGAGAAGCAAAGAATCAATGCATCACATTGATTAAAAGTACAGTTTGTGACTAGGTTTGGCTACAGAGTAACTACATAGAGTGTAATGTCACTAAAATGAGCTGAATATTGGGCTGTAATGCCAATTGAGTCCGTTAAAGCCTGTATGTGTTTGATACCCATAGATGTTGTCAGGCAGGCAGATCATATATGCTTGCATTTGTGTTATTGAACATGCATGTGCGTGCTTGGCATTTCATTAGCAGGTCACCACTGATCAGAGGGGCCCAGTCTGTCTTTGTAGAGAAAGGACAGCATCGACGATAACTAGCTCAAAGTTATGTAGTGTAGAGGGAGGCCATTAAAAAGGCAACCTAGAGAAGGAGCTGGAAATAGTGTTACGCTGCTACTGCCTCTTTGTTCTGACAGTGATGAATATTTTGTTGTTGTGATAATTGATAGCAGGAGGCTTGTTAGGTGTCTGATGTCTTAAATGATATTTTCTCATTTGACTTCCCAAGCTATAGGTAGACAGGAAAGCTTTTGTACTTAGCTGCTTTGCCTTTTGATCAGACCAATGCTTTGGGGTTTTGTGTTACCTGCTAAAGGTAGAGGAAGAGGTATGAGTACAAATGAATGCAGCTTGTTTAATGTTGAAAGTAAGGCATTGTGAAGGGGGTTGGGAAAGTGAAAACATTCTGCCCTCATTGCTGGGCCTGGAAATGTGCTCACTGTAAAAGCAGCTAGCAAATGGCAGCATTTATGGGCAGCATTTCTTTGCTTAACCAGTAAGGCCTGGGTAGGGGCTGTAGGGGTGGTTTTCCTCTCAAAGCCACTTCAGACAAGCTCTGCCTTCCCAGGTGTCTCATGAAGATTCCTATGTGGCTGACACTGAGAGGAGCATGTCCTTAAAAGGCCGTAGTAAAGTTGCTGTGGAAATTACCAGCAAGACACCTAAGCAAATGATAAATATGAGTGGCCTACCAAAAAAAAAGAATAATCAGCTCAATATTTTTTAGTCTATTATAAGATTTCATCATGTCCAGTTTATGCATGACAGTTAACTGCTTAAGGCAAAAGGTGTTCTGTTTACTAAGCTCACTGTCTACTTCTACAAGCAGGTTGACAGAAGCTGATCATCCTGTCCTGCCAGTGTAAGGCTGCACAGTAACTCACTGAATCACAAAATTATGGGGTCTGGAGCAAAGTGACCACCAATGCAAACAGTAGTCTCATACAATCTGAGAAGTGTGTGCATGCTCTCAAAATGAAGATTGCTTAATCTTCTTTGAGTAAAGACCTGAAGAATAAGATGCAACTTCTATCTTTCTTGGACCACTCTCTCAACCACAGAGCTGGCTGGTGAACCTTGTGTTCATACACCTTTGAATTTAGCAGTGATTCGTGCTTGCAGGAGGGATTCATAGGTCCATTGGGTGTGATGTGTTCACTACTGCAGACCACACCTTAGTGCACACCAAGTGCCTAATTGTCAGTACATTCCAGAATTGTGGCTCCCCAAAGCGGGTGAGCAGTTAAATACAGGTAATCCTGCTTCAGAGCTGGCAGAAATGACTTGCATAAACCAAGCTCAGCAAGCATAGGAGTGCTCACAGTTTTACAGCTGGATTTTCTAGCTAGTGTTGAAAGCTTTGATCCTTCCAAGGACCAGGGAGTTAGATGCCAGATCTAATGGAATTACGCACTGTCCTAGACAATTAACATTGTCTAAGCAAAATGTTACTAATAAACCATCAGATTAAATGATATGTCACTACCCTGTTCGTTTTTTGTCTGCAAGTGTTGGAAATGAAGGATGCAGTCAGTTGCATGAGGTTATGGAGACTGTGAAGTTTGGTTTAGGCTAAGAGGAAAAAGGTTATTTTTTTTTTAAATGGTAACTTAATTTTGGAAAAAGAATACATAAATGTTTCATTTTAAAGCTGATAAGCATCCTTAGAAGCAAATCTGAGGACTAGGACCAATTCATCCTCTTCTAAATCTGTAGTTTGTAAAATAGATCTTCCTCTAACCTGAAGTGATTTTTCTTGTAAGAAGTACTGTTATTTTTAAATCGACTGGAATTGTGACATGCTCCTTATCTTGCATCTTCTTCTGATATAAGTTACTCATACAGTAAATTAGATATTGAAAATGTAATTAATGGCTTCTAAATGCAAACTCTTTATTAATAGTTTAAAAGTGATTGATGTGATACAGCTGAGTTGGTTATGCAGTACTATGATTGAACGTCCTACAGTTAGTGTATCTTGTAGAGCTTTGCTGAATTCTGATTCCTCCTTTTTGCATGATTTGTCTTGTTTTCTTTTTCAACTTCCATGCAAAAAAGGACTTGATATTCCTTGAGGTTTCAATTTCTTTTCCTGAACAGTGAGGCACGTGGTGTTTTTTTTGGTTTCAGTTTTTGTTTTTTTTTTTCCCATTACAAAAACCTGAGTTTCTTCTAGCATCCCATGTTCCTGTAGTTTGGAAACAAATCCCAAGAAATAGTAGCATCCGCATACACCTTCTCCTACCTCCGCATACACCTTCTCCTACCACCATGTGCTTTTTCCCATATATTTCAAGGCACTGAGTTAATATTGCTGCCTGCCTGGCATCTAGGTCTGGAGCAATGTTCCTGATGGTGAGCCATGCTGCAATGTATTTGTAGCGCTGGCTAAATTCAAGGTATTGTGCTTTAGGGGAGGCTTCCTCTGCCTTGGTTCTCTTGTCACGGTGCCTGTCTGAATGAGTCTGGTACGATGGTGCACTCCGCTGCACAGAGTAATGATCTCTGTAGCGGTACAGAGACCAACTTGTGTTGACTCTTCAGCTCTGCCTTGCATGGAGGGGAGGGAGCTGTTTGGGCTGGCCAATCCTGCAATGAATTATTCATCCAAGTATAAAGGGCAGATTGAAAGCCTTTGGCTTTTGTGGTATAGAAGGCAGTAGTTCCATTTCAGCTCAGTGGAGCACTATGCAACCTCCATAAAACTACTCTGAGTTTTCAGTGTTTCTGCTGCTTCTCAGAGGTACTTGCATGGGATATAGCATTGAAATACTCGTTTGTCACAAAACTTTCTGCGTGTGTTATCTTTCCATTCTCTTTTAGTTTTTGCCAGTCAGTTAAAACCTCAAGGTACAGATGTGTGAAGTTCACCAGTCATATGCCTATTTCTTTCTCTGGAGTGAAAAGGGCAATCTTATTTTGTTAGAAGCAGATCTTTAGGAAATATAGTACAGATTTCTGATGTGTGTACCTAGTAGGAAAGTTGATTGTTAATAAAAAATTAAGCTGGGGTAAAGGTGAAAATTTTTCCTCTTTTCTTTTGTATGGATTTTTTTTGTTTTGTTTTGGTGTTAAGCTGTTAATTGCAACAGTAATAGAAGAGTTAAGTTCACTGTCACTGTTTAGTTTGAATGCAGCAGTAAAGGCAGAGCAGGATGACATTCACAGTGCTGTTACCTTAGCTGCAGTGGCCCTTGCATGATGTTAAGTAAGTTAAACCTGCTCTTGCAACTAATATTTTTGGTAGAAAAAAGCAATCCAAACTACTACTACTGACTGTAGTTTGTAAGTATCTAGAAAGCCTTTTATGAAGCCCTTTTTCTGGTGCAAAGGGCTTTAGAAATGCCAGCTCTTTACTTTGGATAACAGTGTCTCATTCATTGTTTGAGACTAAATGCTTTTGATCTCCTGCAGCGTGAGGTGAATGTGAGTTTGCTTGCTAGTTGGAAAGTGAGGGCTTCATCCTACTTGCGTTTGTCTTGGCGGGAGCAGATCCTAGCTTGCAGTGACCGTGCAGACACCATCAGTTTTTAGAGATGTGTTTTCAAGCTATTCTGAAAACTTTGGACTGTATGACCTGTAACTGAGGAGAATTCTTACTAAAAAAATGTTAGTCTTATTCTAGTTATGGGACTTAAATAAAACTTTCCGGTGTTTCTTTTGGTGTCTGTATTCCCCTAGCTTACGTATGTTACTTTCTTTTCACAGTGCCTTTGTTTGAGATGTACCTTTTTGTGTAGGAAACCTAAAGCTTCAGTACTGCCTGTTTACCATTCAATGTTTTTTCTTCATGGGGAGGGGGAGAGAAGGGAAAGGAGTGGTTGTGGGCTATTTTAGCTTGTAGACTTCTCACTGTGCATGCAGCAGCACATACACCTTGTTGTTCTGTGAGCTCTCTTGGGGCTCTAGATGCCTTTTATTTTTTACCAGCTAGTCATTGGCATAAATATCAAGAAGGCAGCGTGTATAGGGTTGACTGTCCGTGATCTTCCTAGCCAGGCTGAGCCTGTGAGTGACAGAGTCTGAGGTGAAGAACAAGGCTGAGCCTGTGGATGAACGTGTACTAAAGTGATTAAGTATTATGTTGTACAGTGTCTTACAGGAGATGACGAAGTGGAATGGTGCATTCTTCCAACATAAGCTTTACTTGAGATGGTATGAGCTGAGCTTTTATTCAGATACTGTAGAACAGCATTAACTGTTTCTCAGCTGCACCTTTTCTCATGTTAAGTCTCTGCGTTCCGCTTAAAACTTGATGTCTAGCCAGTGGAGTGGACATACCTGAATGCTTGTTGAAGAGGAGGAACCAGGTAGAGCCAGTCCATGCCAAATGCTTGACACCAGGCTTCTGTGGGGTTCATGCTGTTGGAGTATGGCCTGTAAAGGCTGGGGAACCAAAAACAGAGTCATTGTGGACCCCTTGGTATCACTGGGAACTATGTCTGCAGAATATGTCCTAATACAGTTGTAACTCATGAGGAAAAGTCTGTTCAGGATGCTGGTGAATGGAGGTTATCAAGACTGTTGGTGGAGTATGCCAAAGTACTGGATGTATTGAATCCCCCTTTTCCAGAGCCTTCTAATATATGACACTTGCAGAAACATTAAATCTACTTTTACTTAAGCAAAAGCGATTTTTTTATAACTGACATGACTTGTATGGTGTAGCAGACGTACTGGTCATTAAGGAGCTTATCTGTAACCGTTACCTTATTAAATGAAGTCAGCTAGCTCTGTTGGGGCAAGGTGTGACATATGGGCCTCTTGTTTAAGACTTCATTTGAGTCATTTGATGCAGCTGTTGTGTGAGATGGGGAGCCTTGAGGGCTGTATCTCTTGATATAAAGGCTTCTTGCCTTGTTTAGGAGGTCAAACGTTCATTCCTTTTGAATTTCGGAAGGCCAAGAACACTTCTTGCCTTTTTTTTTTTTTTCGTAGACAGTGTTAGATACATCAAAAGGTTTTAAAAAAGCTATACCTTTCCTGCAATATTTCGTCTTTCTGTTCATGGCAGGTAGCAAGTGCAGTGAAATCAGCACAAACCCAGATGTTCTCTGACTCCTTTGAAATGTTCACTGCTGCAGAGAAACTCTGTGAACATGCTGGATGCAGAGGCTAACAGTGATGCCTTCAGGGGAGGAGAGGAAACACAGGCGTCTGATACAGACTTCCTGAATTCCGAAGCTTATTCTTTTAAAAGATACCCTCTCACTAATCTGCAGATGTGCTGCATTACATTATGGCTAGTTGTGGTATGCATGAATGAGAGCTCTTGTTTTGGGGCTGCCTGTGTTGAGAAAAGGGGGAAGAGGAGAATTTGCATTTGCAGTTGTAATTCTTTATGGCGATAGAGGCAGATTCCCCACATGCAGTGGAAAGCATTGGACTCTGTGGACAGCAGTGTTAGCAGATTATCATGAGGCATGTGTTTGTGCTCTTTACATAAAGCCAGAAACTCAGTGTCCTGTAAATCAGGAATGCAAAGAAATGTCATTAATCTGTTGTTAGAACCTGACCTCTTTTGGGATCGTGGTGCATCTTCTAAGTCTAAGTGCTAAATGGGGTGAAGTAGAGGTTCAGATGTCTGTGCTTGACAGTATAAGAAGAAATCATGAGTGATGGGAAATCTGGATCTAAGGCTTCACTGTTACTTCCATCCCCCTAATAGGCTAGGAAGGTGAAGGAGCTTTTGCTCTGGCTGACAGGTGAATACAGGCCTCTGTCTGGGTCTCCTTCCAGATGTAGGATTGTCCACACTGAACACAAATTTGGGTTCTTTGGGTCCCAAAATATCTCTCCAGGGTAGCTGTGCCCTTTTGTTTTAGCTTTTTATTGTTATTTCTATTTTACATTCCCAGGAGAGAGAGATTAATATCCACTGCTTCATAAAAGCCATGGATAGTTCTTTCATCGCTGGGTCTCTACCAGTAAGTAGCCTGGCCTCACCATTGACAACTTATTCAGAGCTTCCTCCAGACATGAGCTACTGAGGTGTGACAAGTGGATTCTTGCTCTGTGTGTGTGTAGCATGTCTGGAAGGACATCTGGAATCCTTTCCCAGGCCCTTGTCACCTACCAGAGCTCTGGCAAGACACTGTGGGGGCTGGAGGTACCCCTACAGAGGGGCTGGAAGTGACAAGAGCAGAAGGTGCCCAGCGTCAGCACAGAGGTAGAGCGCTTCACTGCTGTGCCTTAGACATTCACTTGTCCTTGCTTACTGCAGTCCTGGTGCCTGCTTGTACACCTGCGTTTCACTTGATACTTACTGGTGCAACTGCAGAAGGCACATGGACCCTCTTGCTAGGTAGGGCTTTTACTGGAAGGCCTTGCCTTATTTGAGGCATTGCTCATAGCAGAATGCATTTCCTTCTTGTTGCAGAGCACCTCCATCCATGAATTGCATACGGCTTTGGAAGACAGGCTTGCAGTTACGCTGTCCTTAATACCTGAGGTGCAGTTAGTGTTCCCACAGCAAGGCCCTGAAGCTGAGGCACCTACCAAGAAAATGTGTAGACAAAGCAGTGCCAAGGTGGTAGGAAGCAGAGAAGTTAATGTCACATTGCTTGAAATATGAGTCTTTTGCAGGTGCCTCTCTTCTGCCAGTGGCCAATATAGTATCTCATTGCTTACTTGTTCTCTTGTTATGAAATGTGCTGATGGTAGGAGGACCAGAATATGGCTTTTCACAGCCTTAGTATCTCTGTTGCATGAAATGACTCACTAACTATATTGTGTTGCCTTGCCTTGCATTATATATCGGCCAGCAGTGAAAGCAAAAGAAAAGGCATGACTGAATTAGGCAAGTTGAATTATGAACAGTTCAGAACACAGATGGATACTTAAGAGGGTCATGGGCTTAATAGCATAGGCTTTTCCAGGCTGCTGCTTATTCTCTGCCGCTTTCCATTTGGCTTTTATTAAGGGATCAAAGAGGTTTGGAAGGAAGATGATGATTAAAGTTTG
Organism: Vanellus vanellus; assembly: GCF_965231255.1. Lineage (NCBI taxonomy): Eukaryota > Metazoa > Chordata > Aves > Charadriiformes > Charadriidae > Vanellus > Vanellus vanellus. The sequence goes on along the minus strand of NC_138910.1, from coordinate 49,221,941 downwards.
AAAGCTGATGCATTTAGAAAGAGCCCTATTTTCAACTACAGTGCTTAGCTTCAGAAATGCATGTTTTCTGGTGAATGAGATCTCAGGGGCACATGAAGCGAGGGGTGATTTTTTTCCCACTGCATAGCTGACTTCTCCCCAGAGTGTAACCTGTCCTGGCAGTCCCAGATGAGCCCTCTCGCACCCAACCTTTAGGTGACGGACAAAGCTCCCTGTGGAAATGCTTGCTATGGGGAATGTTACTGTTCTGCCCCTGGGCACTGCACTCCTTCAGTACTTGCTCCCCAGTCGGAACGGTAATACAAGGACTCCAGGATTCAGTGTTGTCCTCAGCTCTGAACTGAAAAGTAATTGGCATGTTATTCTTAAAATAAGCTGAACAGGAAAAATTGCATAACTGTGTCTTGAATTTTCAAGGAAGACATTATTTATGCTGACTGTCTTGAAGAAGAACATTAGTCTTGTGGCTTCTAGTCTAGACGGGGAGGTAGAGAAACCTGGCTTCAGTTCCTGGGTCTTCCACAGTCTGGCAGAACCTGTAGCACAGACTGAAAGACTTATCTCTACAAATGGAACAGGTCTTAATTATTTTGTTCTCTAATTGAACACTATGTGTTATTCAATTAGATAGTTGTTTTTTGTTTTTTTTTTTTTTTTTTTATCTAATGAAAACAAGGCCATCGGATATTGCTATGCTATGATTGTGGTAGTTGAAGGATGGTTGAAGCATGTGCGCAGTAGTATACCTAAGCAAAGCTTAGAAGCGTGTGTTGAGCCGTTTCCAGCAGAGATGTATGTAACTGAGTATATTTTTATAAGATTCTTTGTTACTTGATTTTGTTTCTTGATTATATGGCTTTGGATTTTTATTAGAACAGATATACTTTCTTTAGTGAAGACAAATTTACAGAATAAAAACAGGCTGAATAAAAATTCTATCCTTGTGCCATCATTAGGTGGTTGTGGATTCCTTTCTAACTGATTGTTTCCTCTTCTAGGATAAGAGAAATCTTGAAGAAAGCATCTCTTCCACAAGATGATCCCGACACCCCACTGTCAGTTACCTTGGCCATAGTTGAGTCAGATTCCACAGTAGTCTACTATAAAATGACTGATGGCTTTGTAATACCAGATCCTCCTGATGATACTGAAGATGTGGACAATAAACAGTGGAGAAAGAAAAGAAAGAAGCTTTTCAAATGACTAACACAAACAGACTTTTCTTGAACTACTGTCCTCAAAGCTAAACAAATCCAGGAACTTATGTATGTAAATAAGTAGTGTGCTAAGGTCTGCCTTCTGCATATCAAGCATCTGTTCAGGGAGAATGGAGGCTTGTGCAGCTGCACTGTAATGAAATGCCATTTGAAGTATGAAATGGGTCACACACTTTTGAGACAGATTGCTCCTGACTAATAAATATACTTGTGAGATATTTCCGAAGTTAGTCTCTCCTTTATGTCTGTTCAGGTACATAGCAGAATAAACGCATCCTTACCCACGTTGTAAATATTGATTAAAGGTGAATCTTAAGGGTTTCTGGCAGGAGTACTGACACTAAGTTAAGGGCTTTGTAGTTTACAGAGTGTCTTTGTCTTAACACTGTCAGAAGTGCTGATGCTACCTCCCAGGTTACATTTCTGAACACTTACCTTCTTTTCCCCTGCTTTTGGAAAAGAGGCTTTTCCACAGAAAAACCTTATTTTAAATTTTTCTCTGCAGATGGAAAACTGACCATAGCAATACCAGAGGCTACCAGAACAAAGCATAAACTAGCAAGGAGGGGCCTGGATCTGTCTGAAGAACCTACGAGTGGAGGCCAGCCCTTCATGTGGAGATAAGTGATGACTGGATCAACCACACCTGAAAGAGCTGACCCAGTGTAGTGTTACCCATGTAGCTGAATGCACAGCACACTAAAGGTCATGATCTAGAAATACCACCAGGCTCTTGTTCCACATACAGTGCTAGGACGACTTTCTAAGAACCGAAGGTACCTTGTGTTTGCATCCCAGTGCAATGAAGTTGTCTAAATGGTGACTGCCCCTCTCCCTCTCCTTGTGTTTCCTGTCTGAAATAGCTTCAATGTGCTTTTAGTGCTTCACCATGATGTTAGTGCTTAGAGCTCTCTGAAGAGGAGCGTGACAATGAGGCATATTTTTATCTGTCACCAAAGCATGTCACCATCTATGCTACTAGTGAACACTAGCTGTTATCTGCTTCATTCAGCAAGCAGGTTTCTAAAGCCATTGAATTTCTAGGATTTTTTTTTTTTTTTGACCTAGCTTCTGCTAGTTAAACGGGGTGCCCAAGGGGTGCTTCAGCTAGGAGTAAATAAAGATGAAAAAAAACTGGCTTAAGTTTCTTCTATGGGATTTTTTCACAGAATCACAGAATCACAGAATTATCAGAGTTGGAAGGGACCTCTAGAGATCATCTAGTCCAACTCTCCTGCTAAAGCAGGATTGCCTAGAGCACATTACTCAGGACTGCATCCAGGCGGGTCTTGAAAATCTCCAGGGAAGGGGACTCCACAACCTCCCTGGGCAGCCTGTTCCAGTGCTCTGTCACCCTCACCGTAAAGAACTGTTTCCGTGTATTTGAACGGAACTTCCTGTGTTCTAACTTGTGCCCATTGCCCCTCGTCCTGTCACTTGGAACCAATGAAAAGAGCCTGGCTCCATCCTCCTTCAACCCACCCTTTAGATACTTGTATGCCATAATAAGGTCTCCCCTCAGCCTTCTCTTCTCCAGGCTAAAGAGTCCCAGCTCTCTCAGCCTTTCCTCATAAGGGAGGTGCTCCAAGCCCTTAATCATCTTAGTTGCCCTTCGCTGGACTCGCTCCAGCAGTTCCCTGTCCCTCTTGAACTGGGGAGCCCAAAACTGGACACAGTATTCCAGTTGTGGCCTCACCAGTGCCGAGTAGAGGGGGAGAATGACCTCCCTCGACCTACTGGCCACACTCTTCCCTATGCAGCCCAGGATTCCATTGGCCTTTTTGGCGACAAGGGCACATTGCTGGGCCATGGATAATTTACTGTCTACAGTAAACCTGAAGTAACCTGAAGATTTCGTGTGTTTCACACAGAAATCTTCAGGTTAAACTGAGTTTCTTGGAAATCCAATAGCATCCCAGAAGCAGCTTCTTGAGTACAAAAATGTCCATATCACATTTGTGTGCCTAAGGACCACACATTCAAAATTTGAAGCACAAGAGCTGGGTGTTTTTTTTTTTTTTTTTTTGCATGGGTATAAGAATGGGAGAGACTCCTAAAAACCAGGCTGGAAATGAAAGACCATTTAAACTTTACTATCCCTGTGGCTAGACTGGATGTTTTTATGGTTGTCGAGTTTCACCTACTTTGGTCAAATACACTGGGAGGCAGAGTGGTCGAGCAGGGAGAGCCGAGGGCAGGAAGGCCCTTGCACCCTGCATGACGTCAGGCGTAGGCATTTGGGTGCTGAGCCTGCAAGTGTTTCTTAGGTGCCTACTCTGGGCAAGGGAGGCAACTGCTTTCTGGCTTGTTCAGACTTCAGCCCTCTCGGGGTGTTCCTGGGCTTGCAGCGCACACTCACCCCTCCCAGCTTTGACAACACACTCGGAGAAGGGTGCACTGTCACCCAGAGCTCCGTATGGAACCTTTGGGCAAAGCATTTATCACCAGCTTCGCCACTAGCACTGTCGCCTGGGGGGACCAAGCTGACTTGGGGAACTTTAGTTAATCTACGGGGAGCAGGCTGCTCTGTGTGCCCAGGTGCTTTGCTGAGCCCATCCTAGTCTCACTAATCCAGGAAGCTACTCGGCTGCTCTCTGATATTGTCCCTTGCACTAGTACTGTTGGTTTGGTTTGTTTTTTTTTTTTCACCTTTTTATCAGTAGTATTTCTCATTGCTATACATTACAACAGTATGGCTTCTTAGAACTAGGTCCTCACGTGTGAGCTGCGGTTCACTGAGGTGAGAGTTTTGGCAGCTAATGCCAGCTCAGAAAGGTTTGCTTCTGGCAGTTTTTGTTTTCAGCTGTTAACCTGATCCTGCATAGGCTGAGTTTGGATGGGTTGAAACTGATGTGTACCTTGATCTGTTAGAGTAATTGGACAAGCCATACATGAGGCTGTGTATGTTGTGATGCAGGCAGAAACAAAATGGTTGCTTTTTTTCCCCATGCAGTAAGGGGAGACTGTGGGTCTGTGGGCTTTGGTCATGGAGAAAGGCAAAGAAAAATTCTCTCTTTCTCAGGCTTGCTCCTTCCATGGAGGAAAAACGTGATTTTATTTTGGTCCGATGCCATACTGCATTAAAAGGGTACCTGTGTGCTGACTCCTGACATGCTGTGTTTGACCTTAACATCGATATTTTATGTACTCTACTGCTTATTCCATAAAGTAAATCTTACACATTGCTAGGCTACATACCACCAGGTAAATTTTCCTTGTTATAAGCTGTTAAATAGTTCACCCCCAGCATATGTGCTGGAAAAGAGCCGGTGGTGTGTGAAGAAGGCTGTTAGCAAATGCGACACATTGCCGAATTTATATTTAAATGACACACACTTAACCCCAAAAGCAAATTATTTTGCATTTGCTTCAGTTTCTGGGAAATACTGCTGTTTTGCAGTTTGCTGCAAAACTGATGCTTGGCTTTATCCTTCATTTTATTATTTCTACACCCAGAAAGAGCATAACTTGAGCCTCCTTTTCTGTACACTGGAAACTGCTTACCCAGTCTTCAGAAGCTGCGTTGGAGAAACTGTGTCCAGAGGCTTTGATTTCTGTTGTGTCCCCCACTGAGAAATGATTATATAGGCCATTTTCCAGCCTCCCTTGATTGTGGTGGTTCTTTATTTCTGAGGAAAATAAGAAAAAAAAAGAAAAATAAATAATATCACCGCACTGTTTGTCCCATATGTATTACAATGTAAACAAGGGGATGTTAAATAAGTTCAGAGCCAGCTGTGCTGTTCCTTTACATTCCACTGAAGTATTTCTGTGTCACGTCAACAGCACACAGACCAGAGCCTCTGGTGTTCCAGGCACTGAATAAAGATGGAAAGAGACTTCCCTTAGAAGTGTATCAGTTCAGAGCAGTAGCACATTAACATTCCTAAATCCATAGTGTCTTGGTGCTGTGCCTAAAGTATTCAAAAATTCCTCTTCTTTAAGTGTTTGTGAGACATCTGTGGAAGCGTGAGCCATGACATCTGTCCTTCACACTTCGCGGATTCAAATCTTATTTCAGTCCAGAAGATTTTACAGGCTACATCTTGCCATCTTTTAATTTTTTTTTTCAAGTTTCATTTGCCATACACAGCTTGATTTGTTTTACTGATCACCCTTGACCAACAGAAGGTATGTTTTAAAATCTTAAAGAGTATCATTTTCTGGTAGATTATTGTTTCAAGTCTTTTTTCTCTTCGGAGAGATATTTGCATTGAAGCTTCCCTACCGTGCAAAGAATGATAGAAAAGCAAAGTGATGTTTTGGCATGGACTTGATGGTGAGACTCGGTGCCCAGTTATGTAAGTGAGTGTCCGCTTTGGTTTATGCAAACTGTGTTTCCTTGAGGCATTACTGGCACCGTCACTTGAACTGTCCTGTATTCAGCCTGACTGTTTGCAACGCACACAGAACATTTTATGCTAAAAACACTGGTCGAGGAGCAGGAAGCCTGGTCAGATGCATAAAGAGGAGCTGTGGTTGCAAGAAATGGCCAAGAAACACACACTGCAGCGGACAGCTGCTGAAAGCAAGCAACTACTACCGCAACTTTTCTTTTTTCCACACTGGATAAGCAGAAGCACGTGCGTATGTTTGCGCAGTGGCCCCCCCCGTTGAGGTCACCATTGCCTCTGCGGCTGTGCGTGTGCTGTGTGTAAGCTCAGCATGGAGCAGCCGGGCGAGCAAAGGATGTGAGAGCATCGGCTCACAACCTGTCTCTGCTTGCCAGGGCAGGTCTACGTGGCAGCGATGCGGTCCCTGGCAGCAGTGCTCAACAAGCAGTGACCAGATGAAGGTGTGTTGCTTCCACACTGCACCCAGAGCAGGATCCTGTCCCCTCCAAAATGGGGATGCTCCTCAGCATCCCCACAAGACAGTTCCGGTTTTCAGAAATCTCTAGAAGAAATACTCAGTCTCCTCTTGTAACCTGTTCTCAAGCTGGGCATGTTTTTTTCCACAGGATCTTTTCATGGACACAACATTGAAATATCAATAATATTACTAAAGCCAAATGATCTTAATCTTTCTCTTTTCTGGGTCAGCAACCCAACAAAGCTTTTTAGTTTAATTTAAACCAATTTTTTTCTAATAAACAGTCTGTATGAATTTATTAATCATCCTACTAGTATTGCAGGTCCGTAGGAATTAGATGTTTAATAGGTTGTCCTAGTAGTTTTCAGGAATCTAAACCCCATCAACTAGCCTGTAAGTCCTGCTTTATATAAATGGACTTACTGTTAATTTCCTCTAGTCCTCCAGGGATGTTTCAGTCTTCTATTATAACGCAATAGTTTAAGACTTGCTTAAGTCATTAGCCAAAGCAAATAAACCAAGATAAATTCAGGCCCTGCTAACTGAACATTCTCAAACCAAAGAGCCTTTCACCTCTACTTTCCTTATTCCTGTTCTACTTTCATTTTAATTGTCCCATCAACTTTAAAAGGCTAAAGCAATAGCTTTGAGCTCTTCAGCTCTTTCAGTCCCTTCCATTAAGAGATGTGTGCTTTTCTTCATGTCCCTCCTGTTTTGCTTTTTCAACAGTTTTCTTATTGCCTTTCATATCGCTGCGTCAAACCTCCGCATACCCTGACTTTGCAGGACTGGGAGGAATTTTGTGCATCCCTGGTGCGGATCCTGCCTCTGCAGCCCCAGCTACAGCAGATACCAGCAAGCGGTGCAACACCGGCGATGATTTCAAAGAATCTCAGACTGTGTCAACCAACAGCAAATTGCCATGCTGGCAAGTAACCCCTATGCAGAAATGAAGGTAATTATGAGCATCTAGGGTTCCTTAACTCTTCAAAAATAGCTGCAGCTCATATTTCAGAGTATCCCAGCGGGTCAATCTCTTTTCCGTTTTCTTCAGTTCTCAGGTGCTCCCACTTTGGTAGCACTGTAAGTCCAAGGAACCCTGGACTCCACCTTCAGCCAACTTGACTGACAGCCCATTTGCCTGGATGAATTAATGAGCACTCCAACTCCTGATTAGCTGTGTGTTGTGTTGTCTGCACCTAACCGAGATAGTTTATAATCTCATTCTTTTCATCCCCACCTAGCTACAAGCTTCACCCCATGTTTCTTGCCTGGCCATCAAGCTCAGTTTGCCAAACCTGAATGGCTCTTCTCATCTTTTTCATGTCTTTTTCTCCCTTTCTTACTGCTATTGTCATCTTGCTGGCAATTATTTGCTATTGGTTGCTGCCCTCCTGACCCATGTTTCATACATAGCACCCCATCCCTTAATTACCCTCAAATTTACCTCTTCATGCCACCTGCTCCATCTGGGAGCTCCCCTTCCTGCTACCACCCTGTCTTCTGGTGCCTAGATGGTCTCCAAAGAGCCATCTATGCCTTTCTCTGTCCTAATTCAGGTACCAACTGGACATCTCAATTCCATGAGACCAATCCCATTTACCACCAAAAAATCTTGGTACAATCTGAAGCAAGGTCTCACGAGTGCTGTGCCGATGTCCAACCTGCAGAGGAGGCTCTCTCTCTTGGAGAGTGCCGCTTTCATGGTGCCGGGTGGCTGTCACCCCCCTTTCCATCATCCAAAACACCAGAATTAACATCCATCATCTATGTTTGCTGGATAAATCTGCAGGGCAGAGCTGGCTGAAGCCAGCCGGCTGTGTTTGCACCAGAGGGCGCTTACGGACTGCCAAGCAGGAGCCTTCCTCTTCTGGGAAAGACAGAGCTTTGCAAAACTCTCCTCGCACTCTGCTGCCTGGTTCTCAAAAACAAAAGGAGGAAAAAAACCACTGTAAGCACCAACCCCTGGGATGGTAATCCTCCCTTCTTGAACGCTGAAATGATACTACAAAAATGCTAGCCCGGGTTGAGGCTGAAGAAAAGGTGGTTCAGTCTGAAGACCAGACTTGGGCTCATGGATGCTGGCAGATTCAGTCCTGGCTCTCCCAAAACAAGTGGCCAAAGGGCTGTGGAGGCCAGGGCTGTTGTGAACTTCCTCCCTGGAAGCTGGGACACACACACGCATGATGTCCTTGGTGGGGGACTGGGTTTATGTCCCTTCCCCAGTGCAATGCTGTCCTGTGAGGTGAAATTATGTTTCCTGAGCTATACAGGCCGCAATAACTTGGTTTCTCATTAATTTAGAGGTCTGCAAGTGACTTTGCTGTAGTAATTTTGTATTCCCACAGACAGATGCATTGAAATTCATAGAAAATAAATGCATGCAAAGGCGTTTGTCTGACCGTGCCACTGCAGGCAGGGGGTACCAAATCCTTCTGTGGCCCCAAGGCCTCCCCTGCCCTCCCCATCCTTCCTTGCTAACATGCTCCCAGCCAACCCAGCACAGCTCAGCCTCAGAAGGACAGTCAGCTCAGGAGACATTCACTCAGACATGTCCCCTTCTTCATGACAGAAGAGGATCTCTTCTACAACCTGGCCTGATATGACTGTTTTATGATATCACCACTAAGTTCGTGGGCGAGATTTTTCATTGCAACAGGCTTTTAAATAATGGAATGAAAGAGAACATGATTTGGGGATTCCCCAGAGGCTCAGCTAAGCCTCCCTGCATATTAATAGCATTACATGACTTAATTAGGCTGAGTGGTAGAGGGTTCAGGACACCGATTGTTGCTCACTTCTCCATCTATTAGAACACATAAGAACAAGACATTGGGTTTTTTAAATCCCTTCCTACTGTCTGGATCCTCCACAGCTGATTTTTCCACCTCGGTGCCTCAGCAAGGGAGGCAGGGTGTGAAGCAAGGGCAGCCTTGCCAAGCGTTAGAGCAAAACACCACAAAAGAGTCTTTTAGACGGCCAGCGCGCTTCACCTCTGCTGTCTGCATATTTGAGATACTGTGGTAGCCTCTAACTAAACAGCCAGCACAGTGGGTTTCTCAAAACCTGCCCCAGTCCTCGCTCTTTCCCATTTAATTTCCCCTTATAAGATATAGAATTATATTCACTGTGTTAGGAAGTTGACCCCAGCATGATGATAATCCCAGCTGCCCACCTTCTGCAAAGAACCTTGCAGTCTACCCTCTAGATTCATGCATGCATTTTTTGAAAGCTTAGAATAAAAATCTAGAGGGAAAATCCAGCTTGAAACTAGCCACGAAAGATCATATTTAATACAAAAGAACTTAAAATGCCATAAATAATATAGTATCATACAAAAGAAGTGGCTGAGACACTGGAAATACTTCCTGTGCTTAAAAATATGGTACATTCTGCAGAAAATAGTAGAGCTAAATAGAAAGTGGTCATTCTTCCAGGGAAATTTAATTTACTGAAAAACCAAAATCAGAAGTAGAAGGAAGATACTAAATCACTTGAACTTTAGCATTTAAAACATATTGCTTATTTTCCTGACAACCAGGTTGGTACTAGTTAGGCATTTATAATCATCACTGTCCTAAGAAGGGATTGGCTCAGCTGTTACGCTGACCAAGCTATTGCTAAAGCAAAATTATCAAAACAGAGAGTGATCATAATTACTGGCAAAATGGATTTGGAGATGAGATCAGATGATAGATGAGAAACTGTTTAGGAAAGAAATCATGAGTTGCACATATCAAAGGAAGTATCAGGGTGGAAGGAGGTTACTCATGAATTTGTTCAAGGGTTGATCTTTGGTCTGTTATTGTTCACTATTTTAATTGATGGTGTTAGACTAAGCGCAAGCACAAAGTTAATTAAGTGTCAAGGTAGCAAAAAATATGAAAGAGGAAGAGCATATCATGTGAGAAGGAGCAAATGACACTGAGAGCCAGGGGGAAGTATCTCTGTCCAGTCTGTGGTGTTGCACATCAAGGTACGAATTTTGTGCTGTAAACTTTGGCTTACTGGTTAGGAGTGATGGAAACCAGGCTCTAAACATATTAGCCACTCTCAGTGAAATGCTGCTAACATGGACTTGAAAAGACAAATGTGATTTCTAGGAGCTCTCAGGCAAAATATTTCCAGCAGAGATGTGTAATCCAGTCGGTACCAACACTGAATACGGCACCTGTCCTATCTCTAGGATATCCTGTGCAATGTTGGGCATCCAGGTCCCATTAACCAGGCAGGGTAATGGTGGATGCCTCCTGGAAGAGAGCTGAACAGGCTCAAATGCTTCTTCACCACCTAATCAAAACCAATTCTCATGGAAATTGAAGCACAGGCGTTGGATAACACCGTAGCAAGAAATGTCACATTGGCCAACGCTCAGCTGGTCCCTCCTGTTTCCAGAGGAGGAAACAATTACTTGGAGGAGTACACACACAGAACTTCTTCACTGTGGCAGGAGCAAAAGACAACAGTTCCTGCGTGCCAGCTGCTTCATATGGCATGGGTGTTATGTTGGGATTACAGGTTTGTTTTCACAGGAAGGGAACTTCTATTCATTAAGGGAACTATTCATACACACTGGAGTGCATGAATAATCAGACAAGCGATTTATTCTCTTGGCTTGTACGTCTCGGTTGGAGCTCTACGTGACAGGTGAGGGAGGTTTGCTGGGTGAGCTGAGAAAGAGGGTCAGGAGAGTATCTGCATCCAGGAATTTGGTTTCAAGACCACCAGGAGAAATGTAGGCTAGGATCAGAGCTAGCTGGAAACATTTTTAAAGTATATACTTTTTTTTAAAAAACCAGCTATTAAAATGTGTTGTCAGAGTAATGCATTCGGTTAAGAGTTTAAGCTGAGCAAAGGGAATTCATGCAGCAGCACAAAAACCCCCAAAACCTCTGGGTGGTAATTTCCCCAAGTCAGACTAATTCCCATCTAACTTGTTCCCCAGCATCATCTCTAATTGCTAGAGCCTCACAGAAAAGCCTGTGCAAGGAAAGGAAGATAATAATTAGTATAGCATTTTTCTCGCTTTTGTTGTGAGTCTGCAGGGACTGGCCTTTTCAACATTTATTTGGTTAAATCATCTTGTTCTAGTGGGTTGATAGAAGGGAGAACTGGGATGGAGGAAGGGTGTTTGCACTGTGCTGTGCAGGTGTTGCAGCTTCTGCTGCTGGCTTCAGGGAGATGAATTTTGTTGGCACGTGTCTAAGAAAGTTTTCTCTTGTTCCACAAAATTACAGTTTTTTAGGAATACGAGAGGAAAATCCTGGTGCATCTGTAGGGCATCTTGAGCACCCTAGGAAAAGCACTGGGGAGAAGACCTGAACAAAACCAACAGAAAAGCAGAGCAGAGCACTGGACAAAGTCCTTTTCTGCTACTGCCCCTCTACATCCGCAGCACCCATCCAATTCTCTCTCCATGGATGCTCATTAAAGAACAAAAACTGGGGAAAAAAACCTCACTAACTCTATAGGGTTTTTTTTTTTGTCTCAGATGGGAGAAAGCCAGCACTAAGGACAGCTAGGGGCTGCAGCTTGCACAGGAGAGTGTTGCTGGAGGTTGTGGGAAAGTTTGCAGCTCTTTTGTAGGAGCCATCCCATGCGCAGTAAAAAGCAAACTTTCTCTCAGTCCTTTCAATGTGAGGGCTTTAAATTCTGTCCATCACCTGTCAGATTGGCCAGGTAACAGATCTGTAGCATAACACAACCATTCAGGCTGGAGGGGACCTCAGGAAGCCCCTGTCCAAACCTCCTCCTCAAAGCTGGTCAGCTCTGGGGTCAGACCATGTTGCTCAGGGCTTGAACCAGTTGGGTCTGGAAAACCTCTGAGGATGGAGATGGCACAACCTTGCTGGGCAGCCTGTGGCACAGCTGGACTGTCCTCAGTCAGCCAGCATCACTCAGCCCAGAGTCAGAGTCGTCTGGATGCTGGAGCCCCGAGGAGTGTTCAGTACTGCCCGAGCATCCGAGCAGCCTTGAAGTGCCCATTTTCATCCTTGGCGACCTCCCAGAGGGACAGACGTTTCATCATCATCCAATTCTCATCAGCATGGTGCAATGGTTTGGACTATGAACCGTGAGCATTGCAAGCTGTGTGCAAAAATCAGCTTATTGTTTGTAGGTGGCTAGCTTCCCCTCAAATTAGCAGCATCAGAAGAATAAAATTAGAATAGGACCCGCATAAATGGAAGGTCGGCTCGCAATCCAAAAATTGTGCAAGGAAAAACAAGGCTAACAGGAGGAACTGGTTATTAGGTTGCCTCTGCAGAAAAAAAACCTTCGAGAAAATTTGGGCGATGACATGCCACAAAGGTATTTGTTGTTATATATTGTTATTGCTATATCCCAAAGGAGATGATGTAACTGAAAGCTTGGCATAAACTTTAAAGGGGTGTGTGAAAAAAATTGGGGAGCAAGACAAACCATAATACTAAGAGATGAGGGTTTGTGACTTCTTACCTCTTTTTAACAACTCAATAAGAAGAAGGAAGACCCATTGCAAACCCAAAGGGTATGTGATCTAAAGGGAAGTTTTGAGGAAATCTCTCTCTCTCAGCTGCATTTGGAGGAGCTGCAAGGCAGTTGGGATCAGGGTTGGCTCTCAAACCCACCCCAGCGCACCCCAAGCGCAGAGGTGGGATCAACTTATTTCTAGAGACCCAAAATGAGATTCAGCAATATAATAAATAATTAATAATTAAGTTAATTATTATTAATAATTAAACAATATAAGGTTGTGGGGATTTTTTTTTTTAAATACACAAACAAACAAAAAATATATATATTTATGCATTGGTCTTCCAGCAGCACATAAGATCAGTGATTCTTTCTTTTATTTTTTAATAGCCAAGCTTCTTTGGAAAACTCGGTCTCCATCCACTGTGGAGGTAAGCAAATAACTGAGATTGCAACAAAGAGGAAATTGCAAATTATTTTGGGAAGGGGAAGAACAACAGAGATTTAGAAAATGAACTTCAGCACCAACACTAATAATAAACCATGACAATTCATTGCAGACCCGCCTGGGAAGGGGGCTGGCAGCAAGGACAAAATCTGAGCTAAAAGCAAGATTGTTTGGTAAATGGAAAGACTGAGGCATCCTGATTAGGGCCCAAGTGTGGGAAGTTATCTAAAAATAAACAAACAAATAAACCCCCAAAGCTCTGAAGATTTCAGCACCATCTGGAGACTGTGGGAAAAGAGAAACAGCTTGCTGCTGTAGGAGGTATTAAAGAACAGGGTTTATATATACATGTATAGATGTATGAAGATGTATATCAAAAGCAATGCACATCACCAACAGAGGGGAGTCCAAGGCTCAGAAGTTGAATCCAATCGTAGATGTCTGAAGTTACAATTTATTTGGATGGAGGCTGGAGTTTGGGATATTTTGTTTTACTTCTGCTCCAGCTTACTGCAAAAATCTACTCCCTGCTCACTTTGCCTGTTGCCCGTGCCCTGTGCCCTCGTGCGGTCATTGTATTGGGCAAGTTTGATGGAAGGAAAGGGGAAGGCAAATAGCATTTACCCCACTGGGACATTATAAGGTGATTTAGCGTCAACGGGGGATCTTTTGGACCAGAAGCAGTAACAGACCCAAGCAAAACTGGGCACACAAATCCTGGAGCAGCCACCATCTGAGAAAGGTATGTAAAATCCAACAGAAAACCAGCAAAGCTGGGAAGGTGTTGAAAAACCCAACGAGATTAGGATATATTGGCAGGAAAACAATCCTATGAAAAAATAGATGTTTTTGCCAGTTTGCTGTGCTGAGGTGCCAAGTGCAGAGAGAGGCAACTCTCAGCCAGAGCCCAACTCCCCATCCCAGAAACACCAAGTGTTTGGGAGCTGTGCTGACCCACAGCCAGGAGACCTTGACCTGCAGCTAACTTTACATTGCTTAATGCACATGATCTGTCCCTGAGATGAAAAAAAAAAAAAAAATAAGGTCATGATGGGCTTTACTGGTGTGATTAACTTATTTCAAGGTGGACATAATGACTCATGAGTCTTCAGGACAAGAACCATGTTGTAACCCAAAGCTGTGAGAGCACATGTGAGTTGTGAACAGGTCCCTTCTCCTCTTTAGATCCCAGTTCAGTCCCCTAAAATCAGGTTTACTTCAAGGTGTGGAGAGTTTTTGGTTTAGCTATTGCTTCCACAGCAGGTTGAACCAGTCAATTGCAGTTGAATTGCTAGGCATGAGCAATTAAATTAAATTAAATTAAATTAAAAAGTTAAGCTCTCATTATCTGAAACTGAGCACTGGAAATTAATAGACACTTATGGCCTTAATCTCTGTTCCTCAGATCTCTAGCTGCAAAAGGGAGCAGCATCACCCCTGTCTAATTTCCTCATCTAATTATATAGGATTACAATGCTTACTGCTCACTAATGTTTGTGCATCGCTTTGACATTCTAGTGAAACACCCCAAAGGCAGGACTTCTGTATTCAGTGCCGCGTCCAGACGCTCTTTGATTAATAACATAAAGTAACATGCCGATAAGAACGATAAGAAGGAGTATTGAGTGACTCCCCATTTACTGAATGGAAAACCTTTATTATTGAAACCTATAATAAGACTGTTTTAACACTTACCCACAAGAAGATTGAGCCCAGGATGACAAGATCAAGTCCAGGATGCACAGGCAGCCTGAATTCTGGGATCTCCTAGTGCCAGACTTTGTAACCCCAAAACTTCCTATAGTAGACCCAAATTCTTTCTTGTGCCGTAACACCAATCCTGAGGTGGAACTTGCTCAAGGAGACGTCACTGCTTTTAAGCCACCACGGCTGAAGGCCAGCAAACGTGGTGAGCCCCTGCCCAGCTCCACCACCAGGGTCTTTGAGGGGTCACACCGCATCCACCCTCCTCTGCTTCTGTACCTTTGGGGAATCAGCCCTCAAAATCAGCATTTGGCAAACATACAACTGTAACCAAGTTGTTTTTTTTTTTGGGGGGGGAGAATGCCAAGCATCTCCAAGGTTGGCAAAATTATCAGCCCTGTAGTAAAGCAGCCCAACTCTTCATGTGTCCCATTTTCCTGGTAAGAAGACCTGGCCGCGGCAGTGTCCTGACCCTGGCGAATACTGGTGTGCTCCCAGTCACCAGCACTAACCAGTACTTACTGTGTAAGGCCAGAGAAACCCTTCCTCTGGGATGTGCTGTATCTTCCCTGCATCAGGGCTGGCAAAAAGAAAGCCTAACTCAGTGAAAGGTTCATATTTTACTACAGACGTCAGTCTTGGGGAAAGAAAACTAGTGCTTCTAATCGCATCGTATAATCATTCGGGAAGAAAACGTTTTAATGGAAAGCTGGGACATTTCATAGTTAATTTTTTTGCACTGAGCCAGGGTTTCATCTCCAAGAAACTCCCCTGCTTCTGCATACCATGCTTGCAGCTAGCGTCCTCGTGGCAAAGCCTCCTGCCGTGGCCAGCAGCTCCGCCGCTTCCCCCTCCATCCCACATGGCCCCGGCGGGGAGCCAGGCATCCCCTTTTGCTGCCTTTGTTTTTGGAGTGAGCGCTGCGGCTTGTCTGTCGGTGAGGCTATATTTAGCTGCCGTGTGGTGGCATTTCCAGCTTTCTATTTTTGTAAATGCCGTTTCCCGGGAAAGAGGCTGAGCTGCCTCCGATCTGTGTGAGCACCATGAGGCAGGAGCTGTATTTTTGCGGTGCACGTGGATGATTGCACCCGTGCTGGTGCACAGTCCCTTCCCCTTCCCTTACCGCAGCGCATCCCACAGCTATTGCCCCTTCCCCTATAGCACCTGGAAGGGTTTTCCTCCTCCTTGCCTAGATCTCCCCATTTCAATCACTCATGGAAAGGTTTTCCTCTTCCTTGGCATCCTCGCTGATGCCATCCCTGCTCTGGCTGCCCGGCCTGACACTGTCTGCCTGGGCCAGGGCACTGTAGGGCTCGAGGTTGGGTTGCACTCCAGTGCAGCAGTCACTTTCTGCCCATGCGGGGTTGCACAGGGGGAGCACATAAACATGGAGATAGAATATAAAAAGCACAATAAGACAACGGGGAAACAACAACAAATAAATCCAGCATGAGAATATCTGTACAAAAAACATTCACATGGCTGTTTGAGATTTTTCTTGGTGGACCAAGGCTTTTAGGCTGTGCAGGATTATTCCTTAGACACCCTAAAAACCATCTACCAGCAGCAGCGTCCCCTGGAAAGACAATGACTGGTTACCACAGCTCTGGGACCATTGGCATGACATCAAGAGGGACTGGGACAATTTCCCCCAGGGAAGAATGGAGGCACCTGCCTCCCTCTGGGCACCTTCCCACCTCACAGTGAAGGTTTTGCAGCTTTCTCCCCAGGTAGCAACTCCAGCAACACACTTTTACTGTGTTTTCTTTAGCGTGAAGAGCCCTTTTATGACCATGCGATGTGTCAGCCTAATACAGCCGTGAAATGCCGAGCATCGCAAAATTGCTCAGCTGGTCTTTCAGGCTGTAAAAGGTATGTAAATCTCCCATTTCTTTCCACATCTTCTGTGCAAAGTCTTTCAAAGGCTTTGCTGCCAGAGGTATCGGGGAATGCCCTGGAAGACCCAGACCCTGTGGGACTCCCACAAGCAGCTGCAGCAAATGAAGCCAAGAGAGGAAAAGGAGAAAAGTGATGCTTAAAACACCAACACACCTCTGGGGTCTGACATCATCCTTGCAGGGTTTCTCTATGCATCTCCTTGGCCTGAGAAAAACCTCCTATCTCTTTGAACTTCTGGTCAACAGCCTCCGGTCAGATAAGTAGAGTATCCTGGAAAGCCTCTCATTAGTACTTTGTGCTCACGGTAATCCTGTTTTTCTGTTTCTCAGTGTTCAACAGGCAGCAGCTACCTGAAAGAGCTTCTTAGGGCTGAACCTCCTCCTCCAGGTTAGGACAGCTTTCTCCCGCTGTCAGAGGTATTCCTAAATATTCCTAAATATTAGCTATACCAGCAAAAGTGATGGAATTGAAGAAAGATGGAGATTTCTAGAGAGGTGCTCAGTGACTTGGGTTGGTCAAAATGGAGCTGCAGTTGCACCAAAAAGTGAAAACATATTAAAAAAGAAAGGTAGAAAGGTCCAATGACTTTGGACCACCCAAACCTCCAGCCACTTTGGGCTGGAGTTGTTTTTTCTGAATATCTGAAGAGGATATATGCCAGAAAGCACTGCCCTCAGGCCGTGATTGAATAGGATATCACAGCATATAAGCGTAGGAACAGAATTTAGGGGGGAATTTATTGCCACAAAGAAAGAAATTCCAACAGAGGGCAGATTTTACTCGCTGCCTCCATTTTTTTGAAGCCAAACTCCTGGCCTACAGCAGAGTAATTCAGTCTGTACAACCGAGTGACTCACCCAAAGTATGCGAACAGTGTGGTGCTGTCAGGCTTGAGCATGAGAACCGGAGGAACCTGAAGCTAAAAATACAGCTCAGCGATTACTCCAAGCCCTCTTGGACTGATGGGGCGAGCACACATGAACAAGCCGCCGCCTGACGCAACATTAGCATCCAGCCAAGCCGAAGGGAAGAAGCAACAGAGTTGAATTCAGGAGCAACAGTCTATTTTTAAAAGCTAATTTGCTCTTTGTAACTTGCAGCGTAAATTCATTCACACAGAAAGCGCACTGGTGCCTCTGAAGATTATATATTTAACCCAGCACTGTCTTGAAGACCTATTTAGTTCTTACACTGTTTTCACATGGGAACATGCTCATGAGGACCAGCAGTTTGCTCAGGATGCCACTCTCTTTCTGTCACAATTCAGCCAGAAGTGGATCACCAGCTTCCAGTGGTTCATCAATGGTTTGAAATGATTTCAGAAGCTGCACATTCCCTCTTGCAATCTGGCTTACCTGCGGTGAAAAACAGAGGCGGGGATGAGCAAGCAAATTCTGCCCTGGATTTTTCTTTCTTTTTTTTTTTTTTTCAATAAACCCTACATTCTGCCCCCAAAGTGATGTGTTATGCTATCCAATCCATTTCAATTACACTCTGAGATCAGTGCTCTACTGTGTATGTACTCTTCAAGTATTCCCAAATTCCATCACTTATTTGCTTCAGTGGCCTTATCGTTCCTAAATTATCCTTTGGGTTTATGAATATTTCTGTCATCTCCTATTCCTTGCAGGGCCCAGGGTACATAAACATACCGACCACAGGGCGAACACCCCGTGTGTCCAGTGTTTTCCAGTATCCCCAGAATCAGCTCGCACATCAAAGTCAACCAACTCTCCCATGCAGTGTAGCTCCATTTGGGATATTTGTGCTCAGGCTCAGTGCTGCTCTCCCATCTGGGATCTCAAACAAACCATGCAGGGCCTGCAGATATCACTTGGTATTTTAATGGTTAAAGATGTCCACAAAGCCTAACATTTTAGCTGTAAAGCAGCTAAAATATTAATTTAGAAACTTAAAATAGACTATACACACTCCTGGGTGCAGAAAGGTGGAACACGTCCCAGTCTGCAATGTGTATTTACAGCCCAGAGCTTCGCACCGAGTACTCACTCACTTTCCTGCTCCCGCACCTCTTCCCCAGGGAATTATCAGGTCGTGCTGGTTGGAAAAGCCCCATCAATACCCTTGCTTCTTCCCAATGCTGGGGTTTTGTGTAAAGGGGTCTGTCATCGCACCTGAGAGCCAACACACAAGGGTTAATGGCAGCAGACAGTTCCAAAATGGGGATAAAGTAGATATAGGAGTAGTTGCCTTAGTCTATTCTTATAATAGAAAATTGAGCCTATACAGACCCAATAAACTATTGCCAAATTTCCTGGCCCCACCACAAAGTCTACCTGTCTGTCTCCCCATCCTCACAAGCATCTGAGCAGAAAGAAGTTGTGCTTTCTTGATCCCAGTGAGCAAAACATGGAAAAGCCAGAAACTACCTCAGTATTTAACACTCGAGAGTCCATTGTACCTTCCCCTGAACAGATAAATTTCTTTCACCCCCTTTACTACTTCTCTTCAGACAACGTTTCTTCTGATGTTATTCCAGGACTGATATCAGGCTCCTTTGATGCACTGAAATTCCCCAAAGAACAATACTCAACTTTCGCGCACACAACCCTTATCTGCATGTATATATTCCTCCTCTCTGCCTCCAAGGAAAAGTTTCCTATGATCTTCCAATGTTTATGTAGGTCATTTTTGTCTCAATCCAATTTTCTCTTTGGAGAAGAAAGCCTGCATATGTTTCTTCACATGTCACTCTCCCTCCTGTACAGTCACAGTAAATACGCAGCTATAAAGTCTTTCCTCTGTGTAAACATTGAAATATAGAGAAAGTATCCTAGTTATTTTCAAGATTTACCCTTGGGGTAACTGCTCCCCTTGAAGTCTGTATTAGCTTTAGCATTCACTTCAATTAGCAGCATTAACCCAACACCGAGGCAATTTCCAAAGCCTCCACCCAAGTTTCTACTACTAGGTTTTGCTTCTCCCAAAGTCTCTGAAGACATATTCCGCACATTTCATGCAAGTGCAGCAATTCATTGTATCCATAGGAACTTAAAAGACACTTTTTATAGAGCTAAATTCAGGCCTCTGGATACGAAACTGTTCAAGAGCGGGAGCTGCCTTTGTCTGGAGGCAGCCCTGTCCTGCTTCTCCCCGTGTAAGGTCCCCTTGCCTTGATTACCAGCTGCCCTGCTACAACCAGCCACTGCAAGACTGCAAAGGAGGGAAACAAGGCTGTATTTTTGTCTAATTGTCAGACAGTGAAAGTTAACTCTGAGGCTGCCAAGTTGGTATTAGAGAACCTGCTGAATTTCTGATGGTTTCCGCTATTTGCTGTGGCCCAGGTATCACTCGCGCACACATAACCAGTTTGTTCTTCAGTAAAACAGCCTCCAGTAACACCCAGCTCAGGAGGAGGAGGGGTTGCTCGCTGCCTTTCCAGCTCCCAAAGCTGGAGGGACTGGAGTGAAATGGGGCTTGAGCCAACTTTTCCCACGTGGGATGAAGAGGACAAAAAAGCATCCTTACAATTCAGCTCACAGGCTTTGGGAGATGCTAAATTTCTGCCCAGGATTGCTGGTCTTTTGTAGGCACTAATCTGCTGACATGGCAACTGGATCCACTTGGGTGGATCCTCGGATAAGCACAAATTTCCATGACAGGAGTCTGCGTGGGCAAAAAAAAAAGCCCCTTTGTGCCAATAGAGCCAGGTGCCAAATTTTGCTCACTGTAATCTCTCAGTGAAACCACTTATCTGAAAAGACAGGAGGAAGCTGGCTCCAGTTCTTTGCATAATTAAAGGCCTGGTGCTCTGGGCATGTACCTTTGGAGCAGAAATCTTATCCTGCCACTTCTCAGCTCCCAAGGAAACATGACTTAACTAGAGTGACTTGGAAATGTGTAGGACCAAGATCTATACATCCCTAGCTTGCCATCTGATAGGTCCAGCGCCAGCTCCACCCCAGGTGCGTTTTGGTATTCACATCCACGCTGGTGGGAGCAGGCCTGATAATTCAGCCATGGATATGAGCCTGTGAGATAAGTATTTACAGCTCATCACATGATTTAAAAGCTGCTTTAAGTTTGAGGAATAAATAGTCCTATATTCACCTATATATCTGTGTGGGGGTGTACATAAAACCACACAGGTACAGATGAGAGAGAGGGTTATTTATATCAAAAGCAGACTTTTAATAGGAAAAAAAAAAAAAAAGTATACCTAAGTATTTGGGATGTTTCATTATGGCCGCTCAGTGGCTTGCCCACTGGAAGTGATTTCTGGCTGACAGGTTTTACTGCAAAAGCTCTTTTTCTCACCTAGAGAAAAGCACTTACTTAACCAAGCTCCTAGGAAAGAATAAAGGTTGGACTGTCCTTAAATGACATAATTTGTTTTTAAATGTTTTTTTTACTCCTCAAGTGGACTTGAGTGGCCAAGTTTAATAATCTTCTTCTTAACCTCTGTTTGTAACTTGGCACAGTAAGGTGAGACAAGGTGTCTTCATACTCTCTGTTGGAGAGCAAGGCAAACTCTTTGAGGAAAAAAAAACCCACCATGATGTTATAGCTCTGCTATCTGCTATCTGCTTCAGCAGCTTCGTGACATGGGCTCTTGGCTTGTTTCTCACCATTCAGTTTTACTATTCATGCTCCCTGTTTTTTGCATGGCTGCTCCCCCTGCAAGGGATATTCCTGCACTTTTTACCCATTTCGCTTAATTTTTTGCCCAGAAGCTTTTCCAAGACTAGCTGCCTACAATGCCTGCATAGGGACAGGCTGCCTTTCCATAAGGCTGGGATGGGAAAGGCAGCAGGTACAACCAAATATAGCCCCCCAAATTTTGGAGGAGAGACTTTTACAGAGAGAGTGAAACCCACTGAGCTAAAGATCAGCTTCATGGCTCACCTGTGTGGTCCTGCTACTACAAGCATTAAAACTTGCATTATTTTAATGTCCTCCTCAAAATGCTAAACTAGCTGTAAGTTTGCTGGAAGTCTTTATCAAAATAAGCAAATCTGGGTGTCTTTTGGCTCTGTCTTATTAGAGCAGGGTGAGGGTCTGACCAAGCCGAGTCAGTGCTGCTGACGTGAGATGGGACTAACGCTTGAGCCCACTCTCATCACTCTGAGCTCCAGGAGGAGTTCCCTGTGAGATGGGTTTGTACGGCTCTAAAATGACAGATTTTTCTAACGTGCTCCCTGGCTCATGGTGGCGAGCGCTTACGCTTCTGCATATGATACTGATGAACAGCCCTTGTATGCTCACACAAGCAGACAAGCTATTTTTACATGAGTAACCCTGAAACTCTTGACGGGATTGAAAGTCTGGCGATAAGAAGGCTGTGCTCTGCATCCAAAAGGAGTTATAATTTTATTGCTGGGTTTATATTCAGGCACTGCTGCTTAAAGATGTAGCTATAGGATCAATGATGTTAAGAAAGCAGCAAATTAACCAACAACTCATTTATAATGTCAATTCTGTCCAGAAAAATTACTATTACTGGCAGTGCTGGAACAAGCCTGATTGTTCAGGTGGGTTGAAATGCATCTTCCGCGATGTTCAATCCCAGCCGAGGCGCTGTGGATAGCAGAATTGAGAAGTGTTATCACAGGGAAGTGTTGGATATTGTCTGGATGACTTTGTCTTTACAACACGGTACTGGCATATCTGCGCCTGCAGTGGGGGAGGACGTGAGACCTTGACGCAAGAGTCAAATTCACCCTTTTAACAAGCACGACATTTCCACCCCGACGGCAGCCAGCACACAGGGATACTGTGGCATCACATGTACAGAGCTGGGTGCCGGAAACATCCCGTGCACCCTGCAGTGAATTACTCATGTTGTAGCTCACAAGTCTGCAAATACACGTCAGGTCGCAGCAGAAACACGAGATGTGGCGATGAGAGATTGTGTTAACAAACATGAATGCACTTATGGCCTCGTGCTCCCAATCTCTATTTATAGAGCTGCGGGTGCTGACATCTTGCTGACCTACACCGAGTTACTGTGGGCAAGGGTCTAAGCTTCGTTTGTTTGGGGTACTTTGTGGAGGATGGAGAGTGTGCCCCTGGTATTAGTGCAGATGTAGGTGTTGTGAATAAGCTGATTTAGTCCACTTGTCAGCAGGGAACTGCCAACAGACACATAGATGGCACCTCAACTGACAATCAATCTCATTTTACACAAATTTGTCTTCTACCTGGTGGCTTGTGTTTGGACTCTGCGGATGGGTTTGGATCTTCACCTGCATTTACAAATGTGTATATTGGCAATGAAATAATTCAAGTTCCAGCATGACTAATCTAGTCAATACACCAGCTGGGGGTGGGAAAAGCTCTGTCTCATGAACCATCAGCAGCGATAAGTCATGCTGGTCCTTCTTTCACACACTCGCTGCTCAGTTGATACAACCCTTTGGGCAAACATGTTCTCCAGTAGCCTGCAGGCTTCCTTGTTTAAGTCCATATCACTTGAAAAACACCACCTGCACAGAACGAACTGGATGAGGGTCCTGGCTTTTTATTTGCAACCCCTTGAGTATAAACCTTGAGAAAGACTGGTCTGCAAACCAGAGCTGGGCTACGAAAGACCACGTCTCACTGAAGGTGAAGCTCATTAGCAGATGTGCCATTACTTAGTTTGCATGCTGAGATGCTGCTACAGACCAAATGTGAATCTCCAAACTATATTTTGCAGGTAGTAAGCATGAAAGCTTGCAGGGTTACTCATTCTATTGACATACACCTCTTAAGTGCTCAACCAAGATCCTAATCCCAACCTATTTGAAGAGAAGAAATGGCAATCCCACCTGAAAAGCACTTAAAAATGCAAAAGACTAAGAGAACAAGAGAGACTGCTGGGCACTGACACCATTGCAGCCAACACTGGGGAAAAGGTAATCGCAAGAAAGATCTCACAGATTATGTTGTCCTTTTGGAGGTGAGAAGGAAAGACGTGTTCAGCATGGAGACAAGGTTACGGCAAAACAGGCTAGGTTGGCCAGGCTTGCACAGCTGCACAAGATGGGAATTCCTTGATATTCATAGTGAATATACAATTTCCACTACTCCTCAATATTCTCCTCCTTAAACCTGGCTGCCTCTGTGGTGCTTTGCATGGTTTCACCCCAAACTCTGTAAAAATGGCAGGTCTGGGAAGCACCACTGACACGTACAGCGGGTCTGTTCTGATTTTATTATGAATGCACAGTGCTGCCATTGAACATGACTATTTTCCAAGACTAAATTTTCACACGTCAAAAATCGATGCTCTGAGCATGGGTATCGAAAACCAATTTTTTTAGAGTTCATCTGAGACAAATTTAACAAAAATCTAATAGTATAACAAGCCAGCTGCTATTGACTTCAGAGGGGGAATGGATGCAATCCAACAGTATTTCAAGTCCACAGAGCATCTTTCCTCTGCCTCCAACAGCCTCTACATCCTTTGCTGATTAATGCACTGTAGTGCATTATGAGTTATTCATGTCTTCATGGTTGGGAACACATGAGCCCTAGAGCATTTCCAAGCTGCTTATCTCCAGCTGTACAGCTTGTGGGCTGCAAGGTCACGAGCAGAAACCCAGCGGAGATGACAGTCCTGGGATAAGAGCTCAAACTGGCATGTACCTGTCTCAGGTCTGGCATGCCATTACTGGATGTTGGTCCTTTAGCAGGAAGAAGCAGCAAGAAAGTGTGTGGCCTCTAACAGGCCCTTGCAGCCACCAGGATGGGAATGGCTCCAAATAGGGATACTTAGCAGATGAAAGATGTTTGTTTTCAATGTTGTCTAGCTTGGACATGCTAATCTATTTTGTCATCCTTCGGACTTGGAAGTGACTATGTAATAAGGCCTGACAGGGAAACTGTCAGAAAAATGGGCAAGCAGACCAGTGCTGTCAAACAGTTGACTTCCGAGTCCCCTTAGGTCTCTATTAATTCATCATTATGCACTTTTGCAATCAGTCTTTTAATCCAAAGAATGGATGACATGAGCTTACACCACGTGAACAGGTTTTAGCTCATTCTAGCCCAGCCATCCTCTGTCAGCTCAAAAATCACACACTGAATATGTGCACAGCTTCTTGAAGAAATCTGATTACAATGGTGACTGCACCTATAGACAGTAGACACAAACTGTTTCTACAGACTCCCTGGAGTCAGTAGGACAAACTGCCTCCAATAAAATGGAGAGGAGCCCTTGCAAGTTTTCAGATCAGAAATCCTCCTTTTGCTGGTATTGAATTACAGAAAAGTCCACAAACTAAGTGCAACCAACAACAAAGTTTTTTCTACCCATAGCCTAATTAATTTTACCCACGAGCAAGCTGAAGTTGGCCTGATGAGCCTGTGCTCAAGGTTATTTCGCCACTGCTTGACCTTTCAGTCTAGAAAGGTGCTTACCTTGTCTCAAGCTCATATATTCCTTTGCTTTTGAGGGTTTTCACAACAACCTACTTCTTGGTTATTTGCTGTCCCTAGGGACCAAGAAAAGAGACACGTCCCCAAAGCTGTCCACAAAAGGCAGAGCAACACCCCTAAGATCCCCCTTTTCTGTGCAGGACATAGAATGGTGTGGCACTCATTCCCACCCAAGCGACAGGGTGGACCAAATTTGTTCAGATTCTGTATCCTAAGACATTAATGGGTGAAGCTAGGGGCTGATGTAGAGTGAATTAAGTTGTTTTAAAAAATAGCTCTTATAGTAAGGATGCAAATTTAAGTTTTTTGTTATTCCATTCCTTGTTATGTCAAGGTAGTAGAGTACAACCACCACTTGTCCTTTCTTTTTTCTCTAGTGGACATTTCAGTGGGAACTCTGACACCCCAGAGCAAGCTACAGTGAAAAAATGAAATGGTATCTGACACCTGGCAGTGAAGATATTTATTTTATGTTAGAGACTGATACACATCTGTGTGTTAGAGAAAGCAGTCACCATTGATTCACCTTCCCTTCAGGATGCCATTGCCAGTATAGCAAAGCTGAAGCCTGGAGCTGGCCAAAACTATATTTCAGAAGTGAGAAGACAGCTCTACCATGCCCATGTTAGCACGAGTTCGAAGGAGGTTCTCTCCACAAGTTGAAAACACAAGAGAGAAGTAGCTCAAGTCTAATGAGTGCTGTAAAAGCTTTGTAGCATCACTGAGGGCTTCCGCACACGCTACACCAGCTGCGGAGGAACACTTCCATAAGAAGGGTGCATTTTTACTTTGATTTTGTTTTGTTTCAAATAGCACTTGAGTACTTAGTTTGCCTGCTGTAACGTCTGAGCCAAGTATTCCTGCAAAGAAAGAAATATCCCAGACAGCTTCTGAATAGGACGTGAGAAATTCCCAATTTATGAACAAATGAGGAAAAGTAAAACAAGCTTACAAAAAACCACTGCTTATGTTGAAGCCTAATATTTCCGTGATTTAAAACCTCTTTTTATGGCCTTGAATGGCCTAATGGTGGCATTATGTTATTAGCTCTGATGATGGGGGATATACAGGACACCTTACAGGTGACATTGTTTTCAGCTTTTTTGGATGCAGATGTTAGCAATGTAGGGATTTTTGGCCAGCCTGGATTTGGAAGAAATCCTGTGTTCTTCATCACAGTACTTTATCACTACAGAAGATACGTTTGGAGAACATTGAAAATTTGGAAAGTCAGACTTTGCCCCACTGAAGGTAGGCAAGAGATGAAAACCAATGCTGGGAAAATCAAAGGTGCTGATATGTGCATTATTCATTGTATGGATTGACACATCCCAGTGCACACGGCATACAGATGCAAGCGATCATCTTCATTTCATTGTTCGCACAAGCTCCTTTCAGCTCAAAAAAAGCTCATCAAAGCCCATGAGATCACGGCTGGAACCTAAACACTAAAAAGCTTTCAGCAATGATAACACTTAAAGAATCAAATTCCAGGGAGCAAGTAGGGAGAATGGAAATGAGACAAGGTTCTCTTCTCACCACTGCTTTGATGGACAGCGTTAGCCTGTGACATGTCTCGTTTCTGCATCTTCCAAAGCGGAACTTGTAGAAAAAACAGGGTTTGAGACCATTTATTTGAATTCTTGGCAGCTGCTCGGTTCAGCCACGCTCGAACCTTTCACTTATTCTTTGCAAGTCATCTGTAAACAGCCAAGGAAAGGGCTTTTTGTTCTCGCAAAACATTTGGGAAGTGCCTCTGTGTACTAAATATCCAAAATTGTGCATGTACAAAAATGTATTTATTCTTCCATTTACAGAACCTCCCAAACATAATTCATAAATAGCAACTGGGGTGACTGTGTGCTTTGAAAACTGTTACCGCTGAAAATGTTTTTTAGTAGTGACTATCTGCATGCTTACAGAATGGTACATTCAAAAAACGAAAAGATCTGTGAAATAGGGGATTTTTTTGGTTCTTTGTACAACTGCCAGATACTAGTTGCAAAAAAAGTATCATTTAAGGTTCCTTGTCAGTGTAATTCAAAGTTTACCTGCTTGCAGGGGCAATTCAACAAATTCCTCAGCTAATGTTCAGGTCCAACAAATCCCCCCCCATGGCTGTACCTTGTCCATGCCTGCCAGCGTTACTGCTGTACCATATTTAGCAGCCTGCCACATGGCAACACACCATTCGCTATGTTCATTCAGAAATCCATGCCTATTTTTTGAATCCAGTCATTTAGGACATCCTCCCCTGCATCGTACCAATTGCAGCGTACGTCACCAAGGCAATTACCCACTGAAATCCAACTGAGATTGCCAGTGGTGTTCCCAGCCTGTGATTTCCACATATCAGCTGTGCAGAGCAGTTTGAATGCTGCAAATAGGGTATAAAAACCCAGGGTAGCTGCAGAACAACAAAAAAAATCAGCTTATCTACGTTTGTGCCTCATTATTCCCTGCCTGCCAGCGTAGGTTCCCTTCTCCCCAGCCTTTAGGGAGTTCTGCTCCCCAGCCTGATTTCTTCTCATGCAAATGAGAGCGCTCTGTGCATGAATAAGCAAAGAAGATTGTGTTTTCCTCCCGCTTTAGAGAATTCAACCCATCTGGAAGCAGAAACAATGTTACTTAGGTGATGGCACAGGGCAGGAGGAAGGAATATCAATAGCGATAGAGACGCGTGTGAAAGCTGAAGGAATACAACCAAACTATTTTGCAAGCGCTTAAAATACTAATTAGCAAGTCAAGATGCAACGAGGACAGCAGTTAAAATTAAACAAATAATTTGGCTGCTAATGCTGCTGGGCTTGCTATAGTACAAGCAGCGCCTTTGTATGGCACCAGACAAGAAATCTACATTCGTATCCATCCTCTCTCTCCCTTTCCCAGCTCTCATATTTTTCTGCAACGTGATCCTGTCAGTTAATTGTTAGAACAAGGGGAAAGAAGTATCTCTCCAAAAAAGCACAGCTGCCTTTAAATAAGACGTAGCCCTTCTTTTCCCCCGCCCAGGGTAGAGTGGGGACATAAGCAGCAAGAAACTCAAGCTGTGAAATCTTGGTCAAGGAGCTTTGTACTGCCCAACCTAGGGCAGGTCAATGACATGTATCCCTTGGAATTTCAGCAGAAAAGCAAAATAAAAGTTTCCACTAATAACATTTTAGTTTTGTTGCCTTTCTTTCCATTTGAAGTAGAAAAAAAAAAAGGACTACAGAAAGGTAAACAGCAATGATGATTTTCCCCATCCTTCAGATGCAACATAAGAAGAAAGATTTGCTTATCCACAGCATGATGAAGCCCATCATCAGACCATCACAGCCTGAACACCAACTTTGCCACCAGTTCACAAAAACCCCCTATTGGATTGGCCACCTGAACCACTTCAGCCTGTGGTCTCACAGAAGGCCACCTGCTGCCCCTCTTATGCCTAGGTTGGCCAAGTTGTCCAACAAACCCCTAAATGGTAAAGGTGGGGTGGTGGGGTGAAGATTTGACACCTACTGCTTCAGGAATTTACTTATCCCCCAATTAGTTCGGGGTTGGTGGGAATTTCTGTATGTGTTGCCCACCGATGCTGCCACTGGACACCTTTATTTTGGAGATACCTTGTCCTAATTATTGTAGCTGAAAGGATATTAGTGCAGGAGGAATGCTGGTTTAATTCAATGGGGGAAATCCCCTGTGTCTGGTAATTTATTTTTTTTATATATATATACATCTTCAACAAGAGCTGTCAGGGCCAACACAGCTTCTCCGATAAAGTAAGGGCTGGGGCGGGGGGGAAGTAAAGATGGTCAATGGGTTAATTGGACCATTTACTGCACATAAAATCACCAGATGGGTGAAGCCATACCACAAAGCAAGCAAACAAATTCTTTAGCTTGTGTCAGGCCATACCAGGAAAAAATTATGTTTTCCATGACAACGGGAGACATTGCAAAATGACAAACACACTGCACAAGCAGAAAAATCCTTCTTCCTAAGCCAGAGTCCACCTCATAGTGTCCCACTTCCCTCACCCACTGTCCTCCACTTTAATACGTGGGTCTCATATGACAAGCAG
This sequence comes from Vanellus vanellus, assembly GCF_965231255.1. Taxonomy (NCBI): domain Eukaryota; kingdom Metazoa; phylum Chordata; class Aves; order Charadriiformes; family Charadriidae; genus Vanellus; species Vanellus vanellus. The sequence continues at coordinate 49,192,963 of NC_138910.1, read as the reverse complement.
GACTTCTAGTTTCCTCTAAGCCATGTGAGCAACAGTTCCCTGTTCCACCTTTTTCTGTAACAAGGAGAAGGGAAGGAACCTGCAGGTGGGCTTGGGCTACTGCCCAACTTGGGTCTCCCCCAAGAGTTTGTGTGTACCAAGGTGGTGTACCGTGACATGCAGCCACTGGAAACAGTGAGGATGCAGTTGAGAGACAAATCCTACCCAACCTCGCTGCTGCCGTCTCTTATGTTTTCTCAGAGGTGGCAATAGCTGCCCTTCTGCATTTGTCGCTTTCTCCAGTGCTGTTTGCTTTTATAAAGCAGGTCAGCAAGCACAGCAGTTTGCCTTATTTCTGAGCAGAGAACCTCTTTTGGTGGCTTCTTGTTCCAATTTCAAGGATACCCATGGTCCACGTCCCCAGTTGCTTTTCTTTACAGGAGATGAGCTCCTTTGTAATTAAATTCAGACATTCAGCAGCTCACACACTTGTTGGTGGGGTGAATCCCTCCTGTCTCCTTTGGTGTAGTATGAGCAGTCCAGTTATCTCTCCCTGGTTTCCTTCTAAATGCATCACCTAACATGGTGGTCTGCCTCATTAGGTGCGAAAATTTCCTGAGGAACATCTGAATAATAAACAGGCAGTTTCCAATAGCTGTTCCCTTCTTCCTCCTCACAAATGTGAAGAGATGTGCTGGACACATGCAACCCCTGCGTCATCCCCAGTACCTGCACAATAGTAACGAATCTGGAGTTTCTTGGATCAAATGAATTGATCGGGATTTAAGGACGGCACTTTGACAGCTGAACTTGCAATAGCCACCCAGTTCCAGGAGATGTTGCTATGCTTTCAGCTAAAGGCCTGGAGGAGATGCACACAAAGCATTGGAATTGCAAAGTTAGGGAAAAAATTGTAAGTGCGATCATAGCGAGTAGTGTTAGAGAGTGTGTATGGGTAAAAGCAGCGGTTGGCACAGTTCTGCAGTTTACAGGCTGAGAAGCAGAGACACAGGAGGCCTCTGGCAAAAAGCAGATGGGTGGTAGTGTCAAGGATTGGGTCCTCATTTCTAGACATCTCCCATGTCTCAGGCTGTGTTGCTTTTTCATACTTGCTGGTCTGATGTCACGCAGAAGGCAGGTCACTGTTTTAAATAAAAAACCTGTTCTTCTCAATTGCCTTTTGACCTAGAGTAGGAAAAACCTCCCAAGCTTTCCAGCCCACTGCATGGCTAGTTAAATACAACCCTCTAGAGAACAAGTCAACAGGAGATATATACACTTCTAAGCTTTTAAACAAAAGCCCAGATCATAATTTCTGCAAGGCTAAGGGCAAAGTCCCCAGAAGCACCGGAGAAGGGACAGGCCTCAAGTACGGTGTGACTGGAGGAATCACTGCCCAGATGTCCTGGTTTAACTCGGTCTGTCCCAGCACGCCAGCAAGATTAGTCAGCATGCTGCCTTGGGGTTTGCTCAGGGCACAGGGTTTGCGCTGTCTTCTGTCGCCCCCACCCAGGCTGCAGCCCTGGGAATGAGCTTGTTCCCAGACCCTGGCAGGAGCTGAGGACAGCCGTCTCTTCACATGGTCATTAGCCGTGTTTGGGGTCACCCTGCATGACCCAACTTGGGGGCCCTGCCTCCTACATTTGTTTGTAAAGACTGGCCACCCTACAAGTAGAAATAAGGACAAACAGAGAAAACAGGAGCAAGTAAGGTTGCTTTGTTCCCACGTCTACACTGTGTGCACAGTAGGAACTTCACCATTGCATTGTCAGTACTCAAAAAGATTTGCGGACCAGAGAGAGTTGGCAGCCCACCTTGGCTCCCTTGGCAGCCTGGAGCATCGTGGTGACCTGTTTGCTGTTGTCTTGCTCTGCTGTATCCTCTCCATCTGCCATAGCATCACTGACCCTGTTCTTCCTTCCAAGAGGTTGCAGGACAATATCTGCAGTCCTATCACCAGTGAGGAGCAGCATCGAGCTTCACACTGCTGCAGGTGCTGTCTTCAACTCAGACACATGATATTTGTTGGTAGAGCTGTTCCCCTGAGCCATAGCTTCATCCAACATGAGCCATAGAAGCCAAAATCCCTTTGAGAACAATGAAAAGAGTGTTTGGGGTAATTAAACTCTTCTGGGTGAATTGCGCTCCCTGCCCCAAGGAGGTTGCCATCTCATCAGGGGACAAGCACAGATGTTACAGCAAAAGTTAAGAAAAGATGATGATGATAACAGGCCCGGACACATGGGTTGCTCAGAGGGTTGAGTTAGCATTCATTTGCCCACAGCGTAGGGGACGGGTATGCTGAAACAGCTGTTTGAGATGCCAACTGCACTCCATTGCCTAATCCCTTTTAAACTCAACTTAATTTGCCCTGCTTGGAGGTAAGTAAAATTCATGCAGGGTTTTCCCAGGCAAAGAGGGATCTAGGCTGTCCAGTTTCTATTCATCCAACCACTTGTGTGCAAAGTTATACATATGTCCAGAGTCATCCATATACAGCCGAGTACCTGAAGCACACATTGAACATCACTATTGTTAGAAAGGATCTGAGTCTAAAATGACTAATGCAAAAAAGCCAATAGTGTCTAGACACAAGTCTGATAACAGCAATTCTTTAGTCATGCTCACGAGTCTGCCATGGCAGGGAAGTGATGTGTCTGGGGCACAAGACCCTTCTTTGTGCCTAATATCATTGCTCACTGCAGATGGGAGAGACTGCTTAAAAAGCCTGGGCATCTTCATGCTTTGCACCAAGCTTTGATCCCTGAATGGAAAGCACTCTTCAAAACAGACCCTTGCTGCTGCTGCCTCTCTAGCCAGCCCTTAACCTTTTGGGCTTACTAACAATATGTCAAAAATAGACAAGAAATATGACTAGGATATGTAAAAATAATGGAGGGCAGGGAGAAAATGCACTGTTTTTAAAGCACTCCAGTTTTGTGACTGAAGCCGGCTGTGAGCACAAGGAATTGGATGTCTGCTGAGCTAGTTGAGGAGCTTGAAACCTCCATTTCCTATTACTTCTGCCCATCCCAAACAGCTGCACCTCAGGACATGGACTGGTGCAGAAGTAGCAGCTGGCTCCAAAAGCACGGCTTGGGAAGAATTAATGCAAATACATTCTTTGCGGTGACCTCTGCATTGGCATGCTTTGAAACAGCAGCTAGAAAAGCACGACATAGACGTAGTGGTGGGCAAACACTGGGTTAGCCACGGGGCCAGCATTGAGCAACTGGGATGCAGCTGGGCAGTTGGATTGGGGAGTTAATTTTAAAAGTATTTGTATTCATTGAAGTGCCTTAGAGTTCAAAACAGCCTTAAGGATGCTGCAGAATTGGAGCCGCAGCTCCAGAGGCTCCCAGTCTGTACTAATCAAAAAAGGTCTAATAAAATAGGGCCTCGGCAGGGGCTGTTTGATCTTCAGTGATGGCGAGGTCTCAGCTTGCGCCAAATATCACTCTTCCAAGCAGCACCTGGTTACTAAGAAAGCACGAGCCATGGGATCACCCCAGGAGGCAGCAGGAGCAAAGCCTCCCTGTTTTTGGTGAGAAAGACATGAAATGGAGCAGGGAAGGAAACCGTAGCCCTACAGATGCAGCCAGCACAAGACCACTTGTGTTCAGAATTGGCCACCAGGCCCTGGCCTGTGTTGCTGAGCAGCACAGGTGTAGTCAGAGAAACTGCAGATCCCCCTAAAGGCTGGAGAATGGGTTTCTGCAGGCGCACAGCTGCGTAGGTCAGGCTTGGCCAAGATGTAGCCTAGCACCAGCTCCCCTCAATACAAATGTCTCTAATAAAATGAGAAAAATCCCTAATTCCCAGCACTTGGCTCCGCTTTCAAAAAGAGCCATTGTGGCTATGTAAAACAGTACTCGTTTTTACACTTTTGTGTAAACTTTCCTAAGCTCCACCACGCCAGGCTAGGGCACTGAGAAAAGGCTACTGCATGCCTCTGCACAAGCCCAACAGCTTGTTACTGAGCTGGAGATGGGCAGAGCTGAGAGTAGTGTCAAAGATGTAGTCCTCCCCGTGTGTAACTTGCTCTCCAGAGAGTTGCAATGGGCATCTTCTCACACTTCAGTTTCTTCCCTGCATCCTCTAATACTGCACCAAGGGCACTGCCGTTAATCTGCTGGCTTGCACCAAGTTGCAAGGGGGATGGATTTGGGCAGATGAATGTTCAGACCCTCCACCATGTCCTGATTACTGAAATGCCTGTAACTGGAATGGGTGGGCTTGAAAGCACCTTCCTAATCTTGACGACGTCTCTTCTTTGCATGCGTGCAGGCACCTATAGGTATCAGAGGCATCTTTCTCCTTCATTCATGAACAAATGAAGCAATTTACGCCAAAGCATTCACTGATCCATGCGTATAGGGGTTTACAAACATGGATATCCTTGCACCACCAACAAATAGTGAAGTTCTGAAGCAGATCTGAGGCCAGAGACTACTTGTGTTTCTGATAATCAGTGAAAACAGGAGAGTTCACACCAGTCTGGCCCATGACATTTAACTTACATGACAAACCAGAAGTTGAGCGTCAACTACCAAGATTAGATCCCAGCGTCAAAGAGTTTCAAATTAGAAGCACAGACACAAGGGAAACCAGCTCTACCTCACAGCAAACTCCCATTTTGCTTCTTGAAACTCTCTAATTGCTACTATTTTTAATTGCATATTTATACAACAGACTGTTTCCCTTTAAGGAGACAGGAGTGAAATCAGCTTATAATATTTCTACATCTTTTCATGGAGGTGTTGAAGTAACTGCCTGCTCATTTTTACTTTTTAAAAATGTATTTTAGGGCAGCAAAAAAATGACTTGATAAATACCAGAGAAATGAAAAGTCCATGTCTCTTCCCAGCTGGGAGATCTCAGCGTGGGTATGGGAAAGAGCCCAGCTTGCAAGGCAGGAACAGGGCTTGAGGTCCTGACCCACAGTGCCCCCTCTGCTCTCCAACATCACCCCAAGCTATTTCAATAGTGAAAAAACAAACCCTGAGCATAAGTGCTTTCTTTCGCTCAGTATCTTTCACTGCCAGGTTTCAGTAGGCTGCCATTAAAGAAAGTTTCACCATCTCCCTGAGGGCTGGAAGTGAGGAAGGCTTCATTCAGGTGAAGAACTGAGGCAGATGTTAAGGTTTAAATTCCCCCCACTGCAAGCGCAGAGAACCCAAATGGGGTCGACACTACCACATCAGCCTTCAAACATCTTAAACAGTCAGAAGATAAACCATCTAAGTGAATTGAAACCTGCAAAGAATAAAAACTGAAGCACTGATAGACTTAAACCTTGATTTACCTAAACTCAGCAGACTCCACCATGTCACATTTATCTGTTTCATGACTGATAAACATGGATAAAAGTATTTTTATCAACTAAGGTATCACTGCTCCAGAAAAAAATATAAAATCCTTTATTGCCCAGAAGGTTCCTGCTAGAGCCTGTGACCAGCTGTAACATCAACTTCAGGAGCCTACACTTATAGAGCTGCTGGGAAACTCAAAACAGGCTCCAGTTAGCAGGAGAATTCAACAGGGAATTGTGGCCTTTGACAGAGTTGCTAAACCAGCTTCAGAGCAGCTCCAGTTTAAATAAGCCCGGTACTTCCAGGTCTGGGTTTTTGTTGAGAAGGCTAGGACAAGTTTTCCTGTAATTGGAAATGCAAGGATGAATATCTGTCAAGACAGGTGGTAGTGCTTCTTTTAGACTTGCAGGAACCATACTCTTTTAGTCCATATCTTCATCTTCCAGATCTTCACCTACCAAAGCTTCGAGGTGGATTTGGGAAGACAGAGGGGGAAGAAAGCAAGGCAGGTAGAAGCACCCTGCCTCTCGTAACCCTCAGTGAATGATTTAGCTTTCAAAAGCTAAACCCCTAATAATTTAGCTTTCAAATTCAGATTTTATTCAACTTAAAATCCAGAAAACTCAAGTTTTCACTATTTTTCAGCCAGTTGTAAACTTTGTTCAATCTTTTTAAGATGGGTTATTACACTGGAGACCTCCAATACATTTGGGAGGGCAGGGGGAGAAAAAAGGAAGAAACCTATTTGAAGTGATGTTTTAGGGATAAAACACTTTCTGGGGGTGGCCTTTTTTTGGAATTGGCTAAGGCAGGTGGACAAAGTATCCAATGTGACCACCAGGTACTTGTAGCAACGTAGAGCAAACGGAGAAATGTGTTTGAGGTTTTTTGTTTTGTTTTGTTTTGTTTTAATGCCTTATGGGATCAGCACTTCAGGAAATAAACCTCAGAGGCACTATTTGGATACCATGGAGCCATGCAAAAAAATTACGTAGAGCCTAAAAATCAAGAAATAGTGCTAATGCAAGTCTCGGATTACCTGGCTGTGGGCTCACTGCTCAGCCCTTCCAAACCTTTTGCTTCTAAGCAGCAATTCAGCTTCAGAGATGATCCAAATTCTCCCCAAGCTTTTTTCAATAGGCCATGAGCACTTAGAAATCAGCTGAAGGCTGCTTTCCTTTCATCCCTCCTGTGCATACTGAAGCAGAAGCTCCTCTGTTTTCAGTTGTGAATAAGAGGAAGAAATCTGTAGAGAGGGCTGCATGCTCCTGGTTGTTACTCCTGCTCAGGCTCTAGATACAGCTGCAAAACTCTGCTCTTATGGCGTAGTAAAAAATTGCTGTGAAGTTTGTGTGCACTAGATTTATTTTAGGAATGAATGAAGATGCTTGTACACAAATGGTCCATCACGGCCCTCCTCTCAGTGACAGAGCTGGCTACTGAATCAAAGTGTACCTCCATGCCTTCAGCTGAAAAGCAACTAGACCTCTATGCAAAAAATAATTGTCTGTAACAGGCAGTCTGCACTGTGTGGTCTTCACAGTGACACCTAGTTGACACCACCTTGTTTGAATAACACAATTATTCAGTTCAAAAGGGACCTTGGGATGTCTCTAGTCAACCTCCTTCCCAAAGCAGGAGCAGGACAGGTTCCAGAAAGGCTTCTGGAGTAACTCGACTTGTAACCAGACTCCACTTGTAACAAGCCTCCAGGTAGAGAACAAGCCTTTAACCACTATGCTTTGACCCAATGATCCAGCCAGTTTTCCCACTCATCTAGACCACCCATCCAGACCATAATATCTCAACTTGGATACAAGAAAGCTGTGGGAGGCTGCCTTGAAAACCTGGCTGAATTCAAGGTAAGTGATATCCACAGACTCAGCCTTGTGTTCTCAGAAGGCAATCAGGTTGGTCACACATAATTAAGCCTTTGCAAGTCCATGTTGGCTATTCCCAGTCACCACCTTCTCCTTCTGGTGCCCAGAAAGGTGGTCCAAAAAGACTTGGATTTTCACTCACGATTTTCTCAAGGAGCAAAGCTAGTCTGAGCCCTGTTCTCCCTGAGCAGTGGGCAGCCTGGGACCAAAGGGCAAAGCCCTTTTTGGCTGTAAATCAGACTATCAAGAGACAGCTACAGAAGCTACCAGCCACAGAAGCCACTTGGAAGCTACCAAGAACAATCTGAACTTCAGAATAACAAAAGTTGAACAAAAAAAATGCCCCGAGATACAACAAACCCTACAAACAAACACCAAAACCCAAAGAAAACTTCACCCCCACAAAAGCCTGTCTGTATAAATAATTCACAAATGGTAAAAAAAAAAACCATAACAGGGAACCACCCACTTCCCCAGACTGCCAAAAATGGAGGGGAAAGACAACAACAACAAAATCAACAGCCATCCAAACAAACTGCCCAAACCCAGAAACAATAACCCCCTCCCTCCCAACCTGCTGAAAAGACCAACAGCAGTAATGGTCCCTGCTGAAAAACTGTCCAGAAGGAAAAAAAAAAAAAAAAAGACAAAAAAAAGAGACAGAAGCCAAACAATAGTTTGTTGGTTTCTTGGAAATATTTATGAACAGTATTCAGAGGAAAAGTTCTCAAGGGGAAGTCACGTAACCAAGTACAGAAATGAGGCATAGATGGGAAAACAGATGGATCTGGCTCTCCAGAGGGGACTTCTGATGCCTAACAAGTCCAAAGTCATCAGTTCATTCCCACCACGCCCATACATCAAGCCCCTGACAAAGAACAAACTCATACCTTAGCTACTGACATGCCTGATGAGATACTTTAGCTGGCAAGAGTTTGATTTATTAACTCAAGAGCTGACTGATTCCAGTAAAGATAAAGTCATCCAGTTTTCAGAGGATTTTCCAACCCATTCACTGTTTTAGTTGAATATTGCAAATGTTCTTCAACCAAATACCCATAGGATGGTTTGCTGTTAATGGTCCTTTCATTTATTTGCTTACAAGAGACAATTTTGCACCAGAGGGGATCATTTTTGCACACAAAGTAACAGACCAAAAGGCAGGTATAGATAAGTTAGAATAAAATAATACAAGAATTATGACTTCTAGTACATGAAAGAGTAGATGTCTTTGTAATTTAGGGTCTGTTTGAAGAAAATGTAATCAAGCACTGGAGTCATACTAAGATTTTAGTATTGTGTCACTCTAATGGTCTGTTTGACCACAGGTAGGAAATAATTGTTTGACTTAAGACTGTATCACAAATAGGGAACCTCTTCATGCTTCCATCAAATATACCTTCTACGTCCCTAATCAATATTGACATTAAAAGACTCACTGGGAGTCTCTGAACAAGCAGAGTCCTTACACCAAATGTCCACAGGGGAAACGAGTCCACTGGGAATAAAACATCTGCCTCAAATGGCTCTTTGAAGTCTATACTGACACCCATACAGATTTCTGTGTATTAGTAATCAATGGTGCTGTTCATCATCTGCATAAGACAATTTTTGGAGGCCTAATTGACTTCTTTGATCCTTGCAACCATCTCTTCAGCCTGAATTTCAGAGGCCGAGGCAACAAGTGGCTCATGTTTTGCAGTCCCTCCAGAATGGCACAGTTCCCCTGGCTGTGCAGCTGGGACATCCAGCGTAGTTTTCACACCAAAGGAGGGCAGCATGGCGTTTCACTACCCAAATACGGGTCTGAGCTCTTTCTGAAATAATTTGTGCCCAGCAGGTAGAAATAAAGCTGAGATTGTTCTCAGGCATCTCTAATTTCTGCACCAGCAAAGCAAAGCTGCAGTAATGAATACTCAACATCTGATAGCATCCTCCTAGCTCTGTTCAGAGCAAACACAGGAAACATCTATTTTTGCAACAGGATCTGAAAGCCCTTGCTGTTTTTTCTTGAAAGCTAGCTTCATACAGGCCACATAAGGACTGGCAGTCCTTGTTCCCAGGGCGGCTCAGCATCCTCCTCAAGCAGAGGTGAGCTACTGTTCATAGGACACCATTGCACATTAAACATAATATTTTCCAATCTGAAAGAACTGCTTAAGGGATATACAAACTTGCATCACATGAGTTTGGAGACTTGTTTACAACTAGTAAACCCACCAGCCTAGGCAGACCTGTTGCGGACATTTATAATCCATGTCACTAGGCTATGCAAGCCCTGTCCAAGAGCAGGGACACAGCAAGTCCCGCTCGGCAGAACAGGCTGTCCTCTGCCCTTCTCAGCCTGTTATCCAGGTCCTTAATCAGAGTATGATATCATTGCTTTCCCCTACTCTAGATTTATCTTTAGCAGAAGAATAGCATGATTGCATTGGTCACAAATGCATCGAGACAAACGTGCTGTTTGTCACTAGAAATATTTGATTCAGGACTCCATGCCTCATGAACGTCACACAATCTCCAAGGAAATTTAGAGAAATTCCAGGCAAATCTCCATAGCACCCCATATGCAGCCAGCCAGCATTTATTAATCTTAGGAGTCATTTAAAAGTTCTGCAAGAATAAAAAACCTATTTTATGTACATTTTCAATGTACTGTACGTTTGATATCCGGCATTAGGTTTCCAGAAGACATTCCCACTATGCTAATAATCTATTATCACTAAGTAATTCCCATTCTTCATTCACAATTTACAGTACCACTGAGTCTCTTACAGCACATTTTTTTTAAAGCTCACCAAGTGTTTAAGCCAAGCAAGAAAGGAAGGTCAAAAGAAACTAAGCAACTTGCTGAAGGTCCCTAAAAAAGCAAAAGATAACAAAACCCAGGTGTCTCCACATCAGCTCAGCACTCTTATAAACATAGATTCATTTTACAGTCCTTCAAAGGTCAAAGCCAGAAAGAGGTTGTGAAGACAAAATAAAAATATATGTACACAGAACACTTTGCACACCAAACCTAGAGATATGCAGACCTTTAAAAAGTCTGAGTAAAAGCTATATCACTTGTTGACCATCAGAAACTGAGCAATGAACTGTGACTCCACGGAGGCAAGTAGCACCAGACCTCCCTTGTCTCTGAATCCCACAAGGATGGACCAAGCCTGATGAGGACAGGAATGGACCATGACCCCAAAACATTTCAAAAGCCCCCAACAGACCCTCCTCTAACTGTGATTCCTACTAGCGTGGCACCTCTACATGTGCCTTGCAACTTGATGTTTAGAAGCTTTAGAGCTTTATTGGGATTGCACTTTGTGTTAGGTGCAACCTACCAGACATTTTTCTCACCAGCTGGGGTGAGATAGGATCGGTTTTGCTACACCACTCAAGTAGACAGGGCTATCACGAATTATGATTATTATTTTAAGGTGGAAGAAGCTGGAGTTTTTCAGCACTGGAAGACAGGTGATCTTTGAAATAAAATCCTGAGGAGACGGTAAAAATAACAGTTCTGTTTTCTTACTGTCAGCACGGTAGTGTTGCAAGAGAAAAAAATAATTTTGTTTCTTTCTCTTTCATACACACCTATGGAAAAGGACTTCCTTCCCACCGGAGAGTCAAATTTTTCATTTAGATAAGTAGAAATGGTCACTGCAACTCCATTTTAGTTTCCATTTTGCTCCATTAACCTCATGTTCATTACTGTGGGGTTTCTTAAGATTTGTCTTCATACAGATGTTTTCTAGTGTATTTGTACCTCAAACCTCAAGTATGGATGATTTCAGTGCTGAAGTTGTCTACGTTGGCTAAAAATGTATTAGAAAACATCTTTGTGAACACCAGCCTTTACACCTTTCCAGTCTTCAGCTCCTCCAGTGAGTGCCATAACAGATGGTTACGCCTCTGTTGGATTCCCCCTACCTGCTATTTACCTTCTTTCCAGAGATGAAACCATGGAACAGCTTCATCGTTCACTAACCTAAGAGGTAACCAACAGACACATTTCGTTCCTCCCCTAACCAGCTCAGAGTGATCGGGTTTTAAGAAACACAATGCATACACAGATTCATGCCATTTTAGATGGCCCAGCAAGTGTTGAGAGAAAAAAACCCACCCACCTCTTGAGTTGTATCAAAACTATTCTTTATGATGAGTTGCATAAAAGTGACTCCCCTTGATGCTCAAGCAGGGAGCCTCAAGCACCATGGGTCAAACATTGGCCAGATCAGCCATTAGGAGCAAGTGAGGAACCTCAGCACCTCTGAGACCATCTTAATGATTGCCATCTTCTTGAAGAAGTTGTCTAAAGAGATGAGAAGTTTGGCTGCTTTACTGAGGAAAAACAAACAAACAAACCCCCTGCAAAACCAGAAAACAAAAACCAAACCCCACCTTTGATTCAGAAATCAACTATAACTACACTGGAGAGAACTCAAGCAGTATAAATGTCTCTGCTCAGCTTGAAAGGTCCTGAAGATGCCTGTGAAGCAGTCAGGCACATGAACAGAGGGAATGAAGGAAAGACAGCACTTTTAAGACTCAACAACCAATAACTTAGTCTGCTGTTAGACTACAGCAGCTCAAAAGCTCTGGATATCCAAGAGATAACCTCCACTGCACCAAATGAGAGCTGGGAGAGATTTCATCCCAGATGATGTGCCCTACCTGAATCTCCTGAGTCCTCACGAAGCTCTCACAATTTTATTTTAAAATTTTTAGCACTTCAGGACAGGCTAACATAGTATATATCCTTTTTCCTCCCCTCCTTGTCCTTTCTCCGTCTCTTCTCATGCTCATTCTAAGCAGGAAGGGAACATCTCTCATTTGAAGGAGCACTTCCAGCCACGTTGAATGCCCACTGTCAGCAACAATGGAAGGTCAGTGCACAAAGTCATTACAGCTGCTTGAGTCAGCGCTTGGTTTTCCAGATGAAAGCTTCCCGCAGCCACTAATCCTGCTCCTCTTGGCCCAGCTGCTCACAACCCCACAGCCAAGTGATGCTGCTGTTGTCACACACCACCTTTACTTAATCCTTCCCGAAAGCTGCATGAACATTTGAGAGCAGGCAACCTGCCTCCATGGCAAGTTTTACAAGCCCTGAGTGGTAACATCCAGGCCAGCTCTGAAAGAGGTGGCACTCCTGATCCTCACACCCTGATCCTCACATCCCAATCTTCTTCCTAAAGCTATTTCAGCACTGAGAAATGCTAAAGCTGAATCTGGGGGGCTTTACTTCTAGGAGAAGTTAAATGCAGCTCCTGGTCTTTGACAACGTGACCGCTGCATTGGATGGTTAAGCCAGATGAGCTCTAACTCAGTTTTTCAGAGTCAGCAGTCCCCAACCCACTAGATTCTCCTAGCAGGGACACGCTCCAGGAAGGGACATTCAATTTGGACAGATAAACAGTAACAGTTGCCAGCAGGAGAGATTAACTGTTAAGGTGAAAAGGTTGTCAGCAAAGCTGTGCTCAGTGTTTTCGATGGAGCCTGAGACTCAGGTACTGACCTCCAAACCCAGGTGAGCACAGGAGGAAGCACAGCTCACATTGGTTTGGAGATGCGCCATTTTGTCACAGAGACCCAGGTTCATGAGACAGGCACTGAAACAAAATGCTTAATAGCAAGTGAGATTCACATTAAAACACATGAAGTGCTAGATGGTTAAATGTAACTGTAGCACCTGATGAACTTGATCCAACATCTCGAGAATTACAACTTACCTTCTCCAGTAGGCACTTCGCAACCCAAAATTTTCCAGAATTAAGAACCTTTAAGGACAGAGTTTCACAGAAACAGATGCATTTTGAAAAACTTCTTTTGCTTATGTGGCCTTCTAGGGTGAAGGGAAGGACACAAGCCAGGTAGCTGTTGGTTTCTGTTTCGAAACTTTATTACATTTGAAGTTTTGAGTTCCCAGGCGCTTGCAATCAATGTGCTTGCCACCGTGCTGCTGGCAGAGTGAAGAGATCAGTCCAAAGTATCAGGTTTGGGCACCAGAGGAGTGAAGGATAAATGGAAACACACGCAGCATTATTCACATGGCTAAAATGTACCCGGAAGTTTCCCATGACTTGCATGCTTGCCTTCCTTTATATATGTATTTTTTAAAATAAAGCCTGGCAGCAGTTCAGACGTAGGGTTAAAATAGCTGCTTTGTGTCATCCCAAGGCAAGAGCAGAGGGCACCTCTATGCTTTAGCAGCTGCTCTGCCCCTGCTGCCAGCACAGGCTGCCCAAGGTCTGGCTCCTCCTGAACAAGCAGGAGGCAAGAAACTACCTTCTCCACAGCCATTATTCAGAGAGAGACATTCATGAAGTTATTCACTCTGACATGCTTTGGAAATCTGTTTGGGAGGTTTTTAAAACCAGCTACCAGTTCTTAACATCAGTGATGAGAACCTGCACTACACACAAGTCCATATAGAGAAGGTCCATATTAGGTGGTAGCATTAGACAGTGGGAGTGTTCATTTCACCCCAAATGTTATGAAACTTGCAGTTAAAGATCAGCTTCTCTAGGGCTGCTATTGCAAGAGAATCCGGCTTTTCATTTAGAAATAGATTTATTTCCCCAACTATGAGGGCCTGAGTGTTTGAGAACAAGAACTCAATGTTCACAAGCCAGTAAGCAAATAAAGACCCCGAGGTTTCTTTGTATTAAAAAAAAAAAAAAAAAAAAAAAGAAGTAGCTATGAGTGAGGCCTGACTCATGATTTTCAAATTCTTGGAGGTAGCAAACTTAGTAATTCTGTAGTCTCTTGTGGATTGGCACTTTCATGAGTTTCTTTGCGCATAGCTAACAGATGTTTCACACACGTCTTTCAACCCCATAGCCGTACTACATGGAAATCTGTTTCATTGAATGCAGTCCAGGAAAAGCTGGTCTGTGACTTCTACAGGAGACACTAATGAATAATACATCTAGCTGTTTTCAGCAAATTCTAATGAAAAGCAAAGGTATATTCCCAGTTTGAGCTCCGCTGAGCATCAGGTCAGACCCCAGGGATGCAAATCCACCGTCAGGAGCAGAATATGTACCTGCAGCCTGGCTTAGGCTGAAGTGCACAGAAAGCCAGAAGCTTTGCTTTAAATGTGCTACTTCACTTTTTAAAAGAGTGATTTATATACATTGGCTTACACTATTGGATACTATCTTTCAGCACAATCATAGCCTAGCATTTTTTGTATGTAGCACTGCTGCACCCAAGGTCATTCAGTGCTTAAGCAACAGGAGTCTAGAGGAGTTTCAGACCTACACATACCCTGGGCTGGGAGTTGCTGAGCCTCCAGGACTTCTGACACCCAAAGTCATACAGTGATCACAGGACAAAGTGACGAGCCTTGGAGCGTGGTCCCAGAAGCACGGACTCATCTGTGCTGCACAGTACTGACAGCCACAACACGGAATAGGCTGGGTTTAGGGGTCTCCATCTCAGGAGATAAAGCAAGAAGCAGGGTTGATAGGTTTGCTGTGCAGTAGGTATCACCAGTCCTTGCCTACTCTTTGCTATTACAATTCATGCTGTGGGCCATCTCTGTTTCCCACAGCCCGGCTCTCTCCAGAGCACGGTGTGCTGCGCCTGCAAGTTGATAAGGCTGCTTTATGATCTATGGCGGCTGGTTTTAATTAAAGCTGCCTCCTCTGCATCGCTTCTAGCCTTGTGCAGACAGGAACACAAACGATTTCATCTTCTCTGATCCACCAGATGCCAAACTCACAATTATGAGCTGCCATTAATAAGGAAGCTTCTCCCACCGCTCCCGCTGGCTCAAGCAGAATTGGAAGAAGAGAACTAAGGAGAAGATATACAGTCACAGCAAACTAACCCTCCATTTCACTACACCGACTAAGCAGAAAACTGATTAAGCACATTACCTTCAAACCTCCCCATCTCGAGAGCTCCTGGAGGGCTGCAGCAGAGCTTAATGAGAAGTCAGTCCAAGCAAGCCACTCACTTGCAGTCACCTTCAGGGCAGCAGACAGCTTTTAGTTCTGTGAACTAAGGAGACGGGTCCCAGTAAGGAAAGCAGTCTTTCTTACTTGTGGGACTCCATCCTTAATTCCTACTGACACTTTCTATGTGGGGGTGTGTAGGTTAGGGGCCAGTTACACCCAGAGTCACACCTGGAGTCACACAGCCACTCCTCCACAAGTGTGACTGAGGACATTAAATGGGGCTTAGCTGCTCTCACCTGGGCCATGCAACTGTCTGCCCAGGAGGCCCCCGGCCATGGCCAAACTATGCCATGGGTTGTACCTTGTTCCTGCTCTCCTGACTTATTGTCTGCCCTTCCTGCATTGACCTCAGTCTGGACCTGCTCCTTTGCATGATCATGGGGCTTTTGGGAAACTGCTGCTGTGGTCACCCAGGTCTGTCACCTCGTGAGTATCAGCTCCTGGCTCGTGCCAGGGGAACGTCATCTCCTGCCATTTCAGCTAGTCGTGTCTTCTTCAAGGCCCTCATGGTGGGAAACCCCAAGCTGGCTGGTGGATCTGGGGGTCCTGGTGTCCATGCTGCTAAGGCAAAACTTGTGTTTTTCCTCCCTGACCTGACACTGGGATCACCTGTTGAGGTCAGAAAAATTGTTGACAGTTTTTGCACAAAGCCAGACTTAAACCAAAGCTTTCCATGGGCCCAGAAGTCCTACCTCATCTTCTTCTCACCTTTATGCTGTTTTTACAGTATGCAAGGTTCAAGCAAGCCAGTATATCTTCAAAGCATCCTGGTGAGGAAAAAAGAAAAACCCCAAAACTCTTGACCCTGTATTCCAGGTGGGGAAGTCAAGCAGTTGGACCTTGCTTTTAGGACCATGTTTGGCAAAGATAGCATTTCAACTTTGGAGCATCAGGTCATTGATGGATAATATTCTTGTTTGCAGAGTGGGAGGTTGTCTTACTCCCCATATAACTAGGACAGCAGAAGACCATGCTGCTGCCAGCCTTCCTCAGCCGTCAAGTCATTCCTCCCAGCCTCCTTATGCTTGAGGGCTCTTAAAATTTAAATCGGAGACACCACAGCTGCAATCAACTCAAGACTTCCTGTCGAGGGTCATGGTGGGAGATGTCAGTCTGCTGAAGAAATTACGTCAGACTTGATGGTGCTCTGCACCAAAACATCTTAGTCATGCAAACATGCGATAACATTAAGCCTTTAAGTACTGGAATTGATGAGAAAGCTTTATGGTCAATTCAGGATAGCAGGCAGCTTCATCTCTTTAATATGTGGGATGCATAGTGTCTTATTTCTTGTATGTCTCCAGTGTTGTCATAGAAGCAAGTAACATATTTTTCTGATACAGATCTACTTGGCTACATCCCAAACCGGTACATTTTGTCCTTAGTTTCTGTCTCCAGAGGACAAGAACAGCAATTTCAAACCTATCTGAACTTTCAGGATATCATAGTGTGCTGTGTATTTTAAAAGGACCTGTGGCATCCATCTAGAGTCAACAGATTCTAATTGCAAAGAGTGGGTGGTTGTATCAGACAACAATGCTGCTCAATGGGTTTTGACTGTTAATGCAAAAGTTAAACAATTAAGTTATTTGAAAATACCAAATATTTTTAGAAATTATTTGTACATTCAGCCTTTAATGTAGATGGGGGGAAGAGACTTTTCAAGAGTATGAATGACCTGGAATTTGCCTCAAATGAAAAAGCCAAAGAAGCCCAACTCCATGTTTGGAATTTTTCTTTCTCATCAAAGGTTCAAAAACTACACAAAACTGGGTGCAGCCCCAAAATCTTTTCCTGTCATGGAAAATGAAGTGATGACCTGACTTCATTTAATTCACGGGCTCTATAACCAGTTTGCTTATCCTTATGGCAGTCAGTGATCCCACAAAAAATGAATTCAAAGCCGGGCACTTGAAACCAAGTACCTGAGCTCGAGTTGTGCTTTAGCCAGCATTCATCTAGGGCCCATCCCATCACGGCAAACAGAGCACATTTATCTACAGAGAGGATTTCAGTCTGCAATTGGCTCAGTCCTTAATTTCACAAGGAGAATGACCTCCAAGGTGATTACGGCCTTGAACTTCTTCTCAAAGAGCCCTTCTGGAAGGGCTGCATCATATTGACTGTCTTACACCCTGTTTCACCACGAGAGTCCATCTGTTCATGTTTTCTTTGTCTGTTTAGTAATGATGGTTCATTGTGGAGCCTGTTTCAAAAACAAACCTACTAAGAAGCTGGATCTGCAAGACACAAGACTGCTAATCACCTCTGGGAAGGTGTACCTCGTTACACCTAGCTGGAGGATATGGTCCCAGTGCTTCAGCTTGGGAACCAAACCCTCCAGCCTTCGCTCAAAGCTTGATGTTGTGATGACTCAAATGAGCATTCCTGCTAGTGGTCTAGCAGGAATTGCATACCATGCTCTCTGTGTATCGTAGCTGAGGGAACATTTTCCATAACATATGGAACTTCAATCTATGTTTATAACAAGGCGTGTCACTTACGAGTACAGAACTGCCTCCCCTGTCAGAAAAAATAACCACCCAGGAGATAAAGTACTACTCAAAACTATCTCAGAACCAAATGTTTTTCTTCTCAGAGAAATGAAAGTCCAGGATAAATAGGACTGCTACCCTGAACACGGGGATCCATGCAAAATTCATACAAACAGAACTTCCTGGGTCCCTTTCTTCTTTCTCACCCAAGTGCCCTGTGTGAAAGCACCAAAGTGAAGTAAGCAGCACCCAGCTGATCCAATCTCCTTCACCAGGAACATCCCTTCATCCTGCACAGCTACATCTCAGAAGGTGATGGATGGAGACACTCTCTCCGGAGGTAGCAGGACACTGTATGCAACCAGGCATTTGCTTTAAACTTTGCATGACCAGATATTTGTGGGGTAACACCAGTCCTCTATCTGGTACCCTCAAAAAGACTCTTGTTCCCCTCCCACATCATTGCCCATGCTTGGCAGTGTCTCTGCAGGCATTTATCAAGCTGGGCAGTCGCTCTGTGGGCTCAGCCTGGGAAGAGCCAGCAGCCCCTATTTCTTTCATCCAATCTCTGGCAGGAGTCCCTGCATAGCTCTGTCTTCTGCCATCTCCCCTCACTCATCTCTGCACCTCCCTGCGGTGTGTGGAGGCTGTGCTGACAGCTTCACGCAGTGCCGAGAGTGCCCGCTCCCCCAAATCATCTTTTTCTGGCTGAAGAGAGAAAAAGAAGGCACTGGCCCTTGGAGGGGAGCCAGGGACCTCCTCTCTCCAGCCACAGCCTGGGATTGTCTCCGTCTGCAGCAGTTTTGGGGTGAATCCAAACTCAGGTAAACCTGCTCTTGCTTTTTCCAGGGGAAACAGGAGCAGAGTTTGGCTCGCTGGTACCATTTCAGATGATCTGGCAAACAGGCTTTTGTGTTTCCCTTTGATGTAAAAGATGGTGATCAGTGGAGTCACAGATGACATCT
The DNA here is from genome assembly GCF_965231255.1 of Vanellus vanellus. Lineage (NCBI taxonomy): Eukaryota > Metazoa > Chordata > Aves > Charadriiformes > Charadriidae > Vanellus > Vanellus vanellus. The sequence goes on along the minus strand of NC_138910.1, from coordinate 49,174,374 downwards.
AAAGATTCAGGATATCACTGTGCTCTCCAGCAGCAACAGCTTCAAGGTGCAGCCTGACGAGCCTCCCGCATGATTCACAGGAGTGGCCCAGAGGGGCAGTAAGCAGCCCTTTGGTAGCAAAGCTGCCTTTTTGCTTATACGAACTAGTGGCAATCGTATACCAAAAGCAAAAGCCATGCACTTCAGTGCAACCAAAGGACAGTTACAGTTCCCATTTTAGAATACTAAACTTTGGTTCTCTGCATAAATCCTCGTTATGTCCAACCTTCAGGTTCGCCTTCAGTGAGGATACTTCACTCATCTCTATCTGACCTAAAAACAGATGGGAAGGGGTAAAGATGGATCCAGGCTCTTCTCAGTGGTGCTCAAGAGGCAAGAGGCACAAACTGAAATGCGTGAAATCACACCTAAACATAAGATAAATTTATTTGCTGATGAACAAGGTGGATGAACAAGGCAACAGGTTGTCAGGAGAGCTTGTGGAGTCTCCAACCTTGGAGAAATTCAAGTGCTGTCTGGATGTAGTCCTGGGCAACCTGGTCCACCTCGCCCTGCTTTGAACAGGAGGGTTGGATTAGACATCTCCAGAGCCACCTGGAGATATCTCCAACCTCAACTATTCTGTGATCTGGTGATCTTTACTAGTTTCATTTAATCCAAAAACATCATTGTAGCTTTCTTGAAAGGAGTTGCCAACACCATTCTGCAGCACACAGGACATGCTTTCGCAGCCTTTTTGGCTGCGGTTTGGGAAAAAGCTTGTGTCTCCGAGGAGGCACCATAACTGTGCTCCTTTCCCTGACCCTTAAGCAAAGTCTTTTCTAACCAGCAGCCTAGTTTATAGTTTAATTTTCATTAGTTTTTAATAAAGTGAAATCTCAATCATCTTTTATTGTTATTCTTCTGTGTGTAGCAGAAGGCAGAAATCAGAGAGGACTAAAGCCAAACATGGGGGAACTGGGAAGCAGTTCCAGAGTCACTGAGTTACCTCGGGGTTCTGTCACATCCGTTATTATTCATTACAATAATCTCCCGCAGACTAACGAACATGTGTCCTAGCAATCCTGCAGTCACCATGGGGAAAATAAAAAGCTTTGGACAGTTCTAGGAAGGGTCTCAGTTCCAAGCCTATTTTCGGTCAGTGCTGCTCATTCGGGTCCTCCTCAGAGCTGCTGTTACGGGAAACATCTTTTCTTCCTTATAGATGACCATCTCTTCTTGCCTGCGGCTCATGTCCTGGGTAGTAAAAGTGGAGGCCTGATTCTTACCTGGTGGGAGCTATATCAGAGCCAGGGTGAAATCCATACCCAACCCCAGAGAGTTCAACCGAGTCAGGATTACCTAAATGTCTGTTCAAACAAAAAAATATATTCAGGAAACCTTATTCAAAACTATATTCAATTATGTTTCAACATCGAACACTCTATTTGCTGCTGGTAAAAAAAATCTATTTTTTTTTTTTAGAAAACCATTGTTTAGCAAAATAAAGGCTTGTGTCATTGTTTTGCAAAGCTAGCTGACCTTGTGCTAATTAACTGTGTTTGAAGGCACACAACATAGCCTCATGCTAAGTGAAACAATGAGCAGCCTATACATAAAAAAGAGCTACTGCTAAATTTCACATTTTCAGCTTTAAACATAAAGATTTCCATGGGAGTAGGAGGTCACTTCACTGGCTATATTTATCTCTTTAAAATTAACAGAAAGGAAAAAATAGGCCCTTTTGCCCTCAAACTGGAACATAAGGTCAGGATGACAAGTGGTGCTGGCAGGGCTGGGGGAGTCTGGCTGCGGCCGAGGCTCCTCACAGCTCAAGTCATCACCATCAAAATGCTGGCACCGCCCTGGGCTCTGATATGCTGCGTCCAGCAGGCTGGAAAACGATACTCCTCTCGTGTCCTGGGTCACCACCCTGCTGTAGACAAAGTCTCCATGAGATTTAAAGAAAAAAATTATAATAAAAAAAAAGTAAAATAGCGTGCTTAGTCTTTCTTGTCAGTTCCTGGCATGTGAACACTAAAAACATCAGGAGAAAAATACTCACCGTTTGTTTCCAGAAACCCTGGGGAATGGAGACATGAAATCTGGGAGTGACTCAGAGGATCTCCTAGAAAATGGCATTTGTCACATGTCCAGATATTCCACTCATCCAAGGAACTGCCACTGGCGAAGGATCAAGCAATCCCTTCAGCCCTTTACCTGCGGCAGGGTCTGTTCTGACCTCTCTTTGCAGGCCCGACTGCTATGATTAGCCATGACGAGAGCCATCTTTGTGCTGAAAGGAAAACAGACCCTTGCGCTGTTTTGGTATTCTTGCTCTCCTCTGCTCTCCTTTTGGCCTCGCTCGGCTCTAGCCAGGCTGAGGCTAGCCCACCTCTGTAGAGAAACAGGAACGAAGCCTACTGAAATGAAGGGATGCGGAGCTGAGGTTACCATGAGCTGAAGGACAGGTATGGCCCAGATGCCGCCCCAAGCCAATGCTCCACAAAAGCCAATTTTTGCCTCTTTAATTGGACATGCTGTTTGGACAATTCAAGTATCCCCAGTGCTAGAATAACTGATGACAAAATTAGAACACAGATCCTGATTTGGTAAACCCATATTTGGTGTTATCATCCTTCTCCACCTGTAAACCTCGACTGAACACAACCTCAGTTGCAAACCCAAAGCAGCAGCAGACCATGAGAGTCACTGGAAAGAGCTGAGGGAAAGAGGTAGCAATGATATGGACTGAGGGGTCTTTGACATCAGTTACAAATGCAAGTGAAAGCAAAAATGGAAAGCATTAACCTTGACAATCTCATCCCTGAGAGGAGCCAGGGAGCAGCGGGGACCCTGAACACAAGCCTTCCACCCCTTGCTGGCAAGCCGCATGGTGGGGTTTTCAGAAGCACCTCTGGTTAGTCTGTTCACCTGCCCAATGGAGACCATGGGCAGCCTGCTCCTGCCCGTCTGTGCTTTAGCAGGCTGGAAAACCCCGTGGTAAGTGAGCAGTCAGGTCTCACCTGACTGAGCTCAGCAGCATCACTGCAAGGGGGAAGTGAGAAGACTGAGGATGCCCCATCCACCTTCTCCAGCTGAGTCCAGCAAACACCTCTGCTGACCAACGCCTCCTGCAGCCCAGCCACTGGCCATCATCCCTAGGGAAAGCCAGGCTTCATTTCCAGATTTTATCTAGCAAAAGGGATCGTATTATCTAACGAACAAAAAACATCAACTACACTCTTTGATCATCTCCAGACTAACTCCCATGACACAATTTTAATTGCTAAAATTATAATCACACAGCTCAGATCAGTCCCAAGGACTAAAAAACTTGAGGGCACTTTTTTCCCTCCTCTTTTTCTCTTCTCATGAAGAAATGCTTGCTGTGCTGGGCAGATGTACAACGTAACTGCAGTGCCTCAGGCACCCGGAGCAAACAGAAAAACCCAAGAAGTACGTACCCGCATCATGCCGAGCTTCATCAGCCTGTAAATAGCAGTGATGGCTCTGAAACTCCCAGAGGAACAGGGGAAATAAATACTCCTTCCCCTGAGTGCCACCAGGCTAAAACACAGCAGCCGAAGGTCCTGCTGTGGGGTAAGATTCCCCCATGGGGCTGCAGACAAGGCTGTTGAGTTTGAGGCTGCTCGCTGGCATTTGGAAGGAATTTGTTCCACCAGTGGAAACTTTTGTGGCCGAAGCAGTTAGAGAGGGAAAAGCCAGTTAAACTTCTGCCTTTCTCTACAGAGGGTAAACTTAGAAACATGACTTAGATGCATAATTTAGAAAACCAAGATAAAAATGAAGCCAGCTGCTTCCCCCAGAGCTTTTTTATGATTATTACTTACTGGGACAGACACATGGACTAAGTGCCATGTTTTGAGCACAGACTTTTCTGGCTAAGCCATGAAACCCACTAAGTGTAATTTTTGACCATGTAATTTATCGTCCCCAAACAGACTCAAAAACTAGTGAAGCAGGAAAGAATAGGATGTGAATTGTGAAGCATTTTTGCGCATGCAGACTTCAACAACTAGTAATATCCGTATTATGGCATGATGAGACCTTTGGCAACTAATTTGTCAAGCTTTGGGTTTTTTTTTTTTTGATGAGAGGATATCAACAGATGATAAAGTCAAAAGACTCAACATACCAGAGGAGCTGTGTTTGTGTATGGACAGTGAAAATTAATTTACGGCTAATTTGTCCTCGGTCTAAACTAAACCAAAATGAATGCCATGGTCTCATCTCACCCTAGACTGGCTTCTAGTTGACAGCTCTGACTAATTCAGGAGAAAGCCTCTTTCCTGCCAATTACTGCTGCAGACAGTTCCCAGTGCCACCAGACCCTTCAATATGCACACCATGGCTCCTCACTCCTTCGGCAGATGCTGCCCACCCAGGGCAGGGCAGAGGGCAGCATTGCACGGGTAGGGGGGGGCTGTCATGTAAAAATGAGATTTCTGTCTTCTGTGTCGGTTAGGCACTTCCATGTGAAAAAGGGAAAAGGTAAAAGCCAGCTCTGCATGTGCAACCTTCTTCATCGTGTTAGGAATAAACCCTGTTGGTTAATGCAACGTGTAGCTTTAATAAATTAAGTGCTGCAGGTAAAAATCTCTCCTACTCAGTGAGGTTTTGTTTAACAAGGACAATTATAGAAATCTGTGCATTCAGGTAGATGCAAATCAATAGTGGGACACTCTTCTGCTCCATCCTGATCCTTGAGCACCTCTTCTGATGAAGAACTTTCCTGCAAACAGAGTTGCAAGAGCATACTGGGATGTACTGAAATATTTTCAGTCACATTTTATACTGGGGTCTGACAACAGTCAGGTTCTCCAGCCATTTCCATTGTGCTCTCATACACTGTCCCAGCTTTCAATAAGAAAATGTTGAAACCTCGGCATTTTGCAGACTTCTGTAGACATTGAGAAATTGATCTCCCTGGGGTTCCGGGCACAGTTATTACCTTGTTCTGTTTCTAATGTTAAAAAACGTTGTTGTGACTTCACTGCCCCAGACAGGCATCACGTAAAAAATGGTGCACGGCCCTCATCCCATCTCTTGATAGATTAAAACAGGCAAATGACTTAGAGGTACAAGGTAAGAGCAAAAGGCTGTGAATCAGATCATGCACAAGCTCCTCTTGGTTTCCATTTGCACCCCTTGAACAGAAGCCTGAGTCCCTTCCACAGTGCAACAAATCTCATTCCAAGCTCTTGAAATGATTGCTGTAACATCTAAGCTGTCTACATGCACATATCCACATGGTTAGAGATGCCACGGTGGTTCTGGTGGGGGGTGCAGGGCAGGCAGGATGTCTGTTTGCTCCCCTAATCCAGGCTCAATGAAGACACCCTAGCCAAGATGTGGAAGCCATGGAAGGATTTCTGCTAAGCTGCTTTCCAGATGGTTGGCACCCAGCACATACTAATGTCTGGGGTTGTTCCTGCCCAAGGGCAGGAATTTGCCCCTCTTCTTGTTGAACTTCAAGCAATTCCTGCCGGCCTGTTTCTCCAGCCTGTTGAGGTCCCTCTGGATGGCAGCATACCCATCTGGTCTATCAGTCACTCCTCCCAGCTTTGTGTCATCTGTAGACTTGCTGAGGGTGCTCTCTGCCCCATCATTCAGGTCATTAAGAAGGTGTTAAACAGGATTTGCCCCAGTATTGACCCTTGGGGTACACCACCAGTGACTGGCACCCAGATGGACTTTGCGCCGCTGATCACAATCCTTTGAAACCCATGATGAAATCACTGATTTCATCAGTGATTTCACTACTGTCTTCTCAGTAACCCTGACCGACAAGCTCTCAGCTGGCTTTTCCTCCATCTCTGGGCATATTTCCATCCATTCCCTCTCCCCTCTCACACAGAGCAACTTCCCCTCCCAGGCTGTCCTTCCCAAACACCCTCCAGTTGAATGAGCTATCCCACCATGCCCCCATTATCCCAATATGCTTGTAGCCCTACAGTTCACACAGACCTCCCATTCCTCTTGTTGGCTCCCATGCTATGTCCATGTCTTGGTGAGCACATTCCCCTCACTGCATCTTTTCATCACTTTGCGGCCAGCAAGCAGCTGTGAGGGTCAACATCAAAGTGGCCCATCCATCTCCTCCGAGAGACAACTACCATGACCGGCTACTCTGCAAGCACACATGTCAGAGGTCTGGGCAGCACACTGAAGAATTTCAGCCTTGTTGGTGGTCCAGGTAGGTTCTGATGAACACAGGGTGGGATTTCAGGGTAAGGCGGGGAGCTCAGCTTCCATTTAAAAAGCCTGAACACTTACAAACATTAGTGTTAAACCGGTGCTTTTAGATGTGCAAATTCAAGCCCTTCAGAACTGCCAGCATTAAAGTTTCATATCCAACTTAAATCAGTTCTCTCAGCCGTTGATCACTGGCTCACACATATTTTTCCCCTGTGCAGCAGACAGACCTCAGGAATGTGTGGTTAACATGTGGTTTGACATGACACTAGCTTCAGCTGCAGAAGTGGGTAAAGGTCCCAAATCCTGCTATCACCCGCTAGTCAAGGATTTCCTCTGTGCCACAGTTTCTTGTGCCCAAGTTGTGCCAGGACAACTCTTTGTAGGGTCAGGCGGTCAGCTCAAGTATGGATATTACCTGGTTTAAAAATGGGCTTTGCCCCCACATGCAACATTTCATGTGGTGAACAGGAGGGACATGCTCTGTGTCAGCCTGGGGGTGAAAAGGCCTGTGTGAGGATGGAAACTCTGTCCTGTGGGACCCCTTCCTCTTTGCTGTAGAGTGAGACAGAGCCTACAGGAAGGCCAGGGGTGACCTTACAGTCCAGGTGATGGAAAGTCCACCAGCTGCCACCACTGCCACTAATACTTGGGTTTTGTACAACACATTTCTCAGAGACAGCTGCTGTTTAACGGTTTGCCAGATTTCTGCTGACTAGCTTGAGATCCTGCTTGTCTGATTTACAGGAATGTGCATCGTTCACAGCTGCAACTTGAGTCACCGAGAGCTCTGTCACTGTGCTGCAGGGGGTGTAGGCTCTGGAGAGCGAGAGCCTAGGCAGATGGACACTCAAAACCAGCAGAGGGCTGTGCCTTTACTTTTAGGGTCTTTAATTCCTTGTCCACAGAACGGCCACAGTGCCAGTCCCCCGTTTGGCAGGGGTGGTGAGGGTTCATGCTGGAGCAGCGCAAGGCAGCAGACTGAGCCATACCACCCATCAGAACATATAGGAATGAACAGCTCCATCTCACATCAGCCTTTCAATCCTATGCTGAAAACAAAGAAACGGGATCAGTCACTGAATAACAAGGAAGAAGCAGGCTATCATGTTGACTTGGCATTTAGAGGTCCTCTAAAGATTAAAGCAAAGGTTCTGTTCAAAAGCTGGAGGAACTTGCAAGGGAGCTGCAGCTGAGATAAAGTTGAGATATGCCTTGTCTAACTTTTGAGTGGGTGACTTTTTCAGAGCTACTAATGAAAATAAGAATAACAGCCTATGGCTCACTTTTGTTGACTCCTCTTCATTTAGGGACCAGTTATTACCAGATCAATGTAACGAGCAGCCAGTGTGTGTTGTTTCTAGACACTTCATCCCCACGGAGATCTCCTGCCACCGCTGCCAATACCTTGTTTGCAGTGAGATCAATGGCCTGGCAGTTCACCTTTGGGCTCCATGGGAAAGTAATTGCAGGAGGAAGCGCAGAGAGGTCTGCTTTTGTCAAGCAGGCTCTGGCAGCTTGTCAAACTGGCAGCTTCCAAGTGCAGGCGAGGAGAAGTCTTTTCGCCTGGTTTCCTGTGGAAATGAGGCTGTTAGGATCAGACCGTGATCGGCTTTAACCCAAGCTAGCTAGCAAGCTGCAGTAAAGATCTTAAAAGAATTAAAGCCCTCTAAATTTCATAAAAATAGAAAAGCACCTAGAGAAAAGTGATGTTATTGATGCTGCTGCAGAGGGAAAGGCAGGGAGAACTTGATTCCTATGCCGCTGGCCATGGATGTGCTCAACTAATCCACAGGCACCAAGCTCCAGGGAACAGCTTGTGCTGCCTTCTGCCTGGGGGACACTAAAAGAAAAGAAGAGACACACGGTTGCTGTGGGGGCCACAGGGGACATGAGAGAGGAACTGCTGAAAGGATAAGTCCAAGAGATGAGGAGAGGAAAGATGAAGCTGTTTTGCAGAGAGCTTAGCATCTGGAGGCCCTGTGATCGTGTACCCTAAGAGGTTTGCTGGACTGCAGGCTATGGCAGTGCAAGAGGGGTTGTAAAGTAAGACAGCCCGCAGGAAATCAGGCTTCATGAAGTCTGGGGTTTTGTTGGGGTTTTTGGTAGCAATTCATAATATTCCTTCTTTTAATTTTGAGCTTTTTTTTTCTTTTTCCTCCCTTTTTGGAAGAAGATTAGAAAATTGGCTGGCTGCCAACCAGTGATTCTGACAAAATTTTGGGCTCTCTGACTATAAACCAGAAGAAAAATAATATGCTTAGATATTTCTTGCCCACCTTGCACAGTGTTGGCCCGTCCTGAAGCCAGAGAATGAGCCTGCTGACACTGAGAGCCAAACTGGATCCCCACACTGCTCTAGTTCCCAAACTGATGCCTGAAGCTATACTGTGCAAAGCCATCAAAAAACAGCTACAGAAGTCCAGGTAGAAAATCCATTTCACGAATGATAACAGATATTTTTTTCCCTATCAAACATATTCCAAAGCAAAAAAAAACTTCCTAGTGTAGAATATACTTCAGAAAACATTTTGTTTCTGGGGAGGGACATGTTAGAACTCAGCTTTGTTACAAACGTTTCTGCACAGTGAATGTTGCTCACCCACTCATTCAGAGGGGCAATTGAAACCATTAGGCTGTGATAGCAAACATGACTTTACCAAAGCTTTAGAGCTAGTACCATTCTTCCCATACTTCTGTGACAACCTCAATTGCAACTGATGGTCCAGGTGCATTGTGCTCAGTAATGATGTGTTCCATTTATGACTTTGCCATGACCATGGTGTGGGGAAGAACCACATCCTGACCCTGACCGTAAGTGCGGTTTCAGTGATGAAGGCCACCATCTCCTTCAGCAGATGTGATCTGCCTGAATTTATGGTTGTTTTCTGCTTGAACATAAGAGAACAGAGACTTTCATGGCTTCCCCTTCTTGTCCCAGCACACTCAGCAGCGACAGTTGGCAGACAGGAGACCTCAAGCTGGATTTTCTCTTACCCTGAACCTTCTCAACAGCACTGAAGCTAATGGGCTGGAGCAGGTAGGACTGATGTTGCAGATATGGTCTTTATAACAGAAAGAGTGCCCGAGAAGCAGTAAGTTAATTTTACTAAATTTAAAGCTAGCAGCTAGAAAACAGCATCAAAGTTTTTTACTTTCAGCTGAGCACGTTTAGCACTGTAAATGGCAGAGAGGACAGGGAGTGGAAGAGCCCATGCTTGTTAATCAGAATAGGACAGCACTCAAGTAATGGGCTCTCATGCAGAAAAATAGTCTTTAGCTTAGCTCCTGCAGTAATTTTTGGGCTGTGGATTAGTATTTTTGCAGAGAAAAGGGATAGAAAGCCGGGCAAGTTGTTCATGGGTCTTCCTGCTTCAGCATAAATACATCTCACACTCAGCTGCACTTGGCAAACCGGGGGAAGAGACTGCACTTGGCAAACCAAGTTGTATTTAGCCTGTATCTAGAAATGTTTATAATTTGTTCCTGAAAGCAGCCCTGAGTATGTCATCACACTGGAAAATGTGCAACCGGTGTCAGCTGAAGGTGGGCAATTATCTTGCAAGGATTCTGTGGATTCAGGTATATCTTGTATTGAAACACCCACCACTTACTGCAGTTTGGCCCACATGAAAGGCTGAGCCGCTTTGAGATTTATTTTTACAACTCCTTGGGGTCAAATCATCTCTGCAAAGGAGGATTTAATGAGAAGGACTGACCCATCCTGCATAGCTTTCTATTTGATGATGCAATTTTAACCAGCATCTCCTCAGAAGACAAACTACTGGTCAGGCCAATTTCATATAATTGGTATTTCTATTAGATTTACATTGCATCCCCTGGGGATTTCAAAGGCATTTCACATAGAAGGATTTGCACCGGCACTTGTGTACCCTGACTAGCAAGCCCTGACCCATAATGTAATGGCATCCCCTAAAGCCACCAATGCAACCAGGTCATCAGCCACCCTTCTTCACTTCAGGAACTTGAGCCAGGTGAGGAGAGCAGAAATGTTTCTCTGAGCAGAACAGGTCAAACACAGCAAGTTCACCAGGGAAGCTGGTGTTTGTAGCTGGGTTTGTCGCAGGTCCTCAGGATCCCAACCAGAAAACTCACTCTGAAGACATCTAAAGGCCTGGGAGGACTGGGAAGCATGTAGGTCCAGTTAGACTGTCTTCACTTGCACACTTAGCCATGATTTGAGGGCTCCTGAGCTCTAGTTATGGCCAAGCATTTTGTAGGCATCATACAAGAAGACTAGGGAAAACTGGGTTGTAATTCCAGCAAATCTGTGAACTTCTCCGGTCAACTTTGGCTAGAAGCATCTTTGACTAAAAGCTCTGAGCCTTTTGAGGTATCCCTCCTCCTTCTATCAGAAGAATGAAAAGTTGTTACTAAAAGTGGGGGTTGGGGTGAGATGCAGACCTGCACCTAAGCACCTTCTAGCCTTTCAGGACATTTGCCTTTGAATTTCAGATTTAAAGCTCAAACCCATCCTGAGTTAAAAGAATAATGACCAGCACACACCTTAAACAACCTGGCCAATGCTGTGTCTTTCTTTTGCCTCAGTGAGCTTCATTTTCTGCAGCTTTAATTGGTGTCATCAGACTGTGATGGCAGCTTTCCATTTCAAATAGTTAATTTTACTTTATGAGATCGATCGCTTTAGTAATTTGTTCTTTGCAGTTACTGCAGATAGCAATGATCAGAATGTTTAAAATATCAGACTGCAGCTTTTCTGTAATGACCAAAAAAAAAATTAAATCTGGAATATCAGAAGGTAATGACAAGGTGGTTGGTTGTTAGGGCCTTTTCCTGGCCAGGATTTGGTTTATATTAGGCAAAGAAATTGCAGTTTTATTTCAAAATGTGAAGGACAAGCGGTCCTGAAAGCTGGAAAGCTTCTTCTAACTCCCTTGATCCTAAGAAAAGACATTGTTTCTATCCACGTCCCTGGCCTTGCATTGCCTAGCCAAGTAGACAATTCTGAAAAGTTACCCTGACCATGACTGCTTTTACTGCTTGTGGCAGCAGATTGCAGCCTGAAAGCAACACTCATCCAGGGTGATACACCTGAATGTTTTCATTTTCTTTGCTACTATTGTTATGTTGCAAAATCATCTATTCTCACCCATTTGTCTATGGCTTAATATGGCCTAGGTTTTTATCGCCTGAGTAATTACCGGTACGCAGGATTTTCACTGTCTGAAGCATAGGAGTTCTGGACAGATATTTTAATTTCTATAAATCAGCTGTCATACCCTGGAAAGATAATTAAACACTCTTCATTTTCCATTTAAAATGGTATACAAACTCCAGACATTAAAACCAGAGAGATTTCCAAAACAGAACATGTGGGTAGCGTCAAACTTTCCTTTGGCACCGAGCCACCAGCAAGGTTCAGCAGAAGTTCACCATTTCCCATTGTGTAAGGCTATTTGTTTAACATTTCTTTTGTCTGAAGTGGCCCTGTCAAATGAGATCTCTATATAATTTTCATTTGGCCCTTCACTTACAGCGGAGCTGTCACTCCCATAGAAGCAGCTTGACTTTAGGCTTAACAGGAATGTAAGCATAAGTAGATAAAGCTTTAAAAAAATCACATAACTTTTCAGCTTAATCATAAAGGCATCCTTCAAGAAGAGACTGCGCAGCCTCAGAATCTCATGGTCTAAAAACCCAAAGACACTTCCAAGGACCAAGGTTCAGTAAGTTGGCTCACTTTGCCTTTGTAGACAGGCTAGCCCAGGTTTTGCAGCCAAATTCCAATCTCTATAATTACATTTTGACTAGATAATAAAAAAAAGCTTCACATTGTTTTGAGCGAGGAACATATTCTTCTTCACATCCTGTCCTGCATGGCAGTGCTTAGCAGGGTTAAAAGCTCATCACCCTCCCTTCCTCCAGCATGAAGCCATCCACATCCACGATACCCTACAGGGTCCCTCTGACGTACTGCGCCCATGTGTTTGCTCTATGTCATATAATGACATCCCCCTAAACAAATTAATGTCAACTTCTGGCAGGTCTGTGTTTTGGAATTTAACTGGGGGCTGAAACCAAAGTTGTTGTTACCACTGTAGTTACTGCACCTCAGACTGTGGCTGTACATGCATCTGGTCCAATTGAGGCTTCCAGCTAAGGCATGTACCTGTCTGTGTATTTACTTACCTAGCTGGTATTGTTCCAGAATAATGGTAATTTCTCTTATTTTAAGACCGCATTAAAGATAATATGGCAAGGGATCTTGCTGACACCTCTTAAATTGTTATATTAACACATAATGTCACTAAATATTGTACAGGTCCACCTCTACTAGTATTTGATAAGCAAATGAAAAAAAAACACATTACCGTTGGCACAGAATCATGTAAGTTGGAAGGGACCTCCGGAGGTCCTCTACTCATCAAGGCAGGTCTAGTTACAGCAGGTTGCTTGGGATCATGTCTAGTCAAGTTTTTGGATATCTCCAAAGACACAGATTTTACCTCTCTGGGCAACCTATGCCAGTATTTCTCCATCCTCATGGTGGAAAATTTGTTTCTTTTATAGTGTTGGAATTTTTATCTGAAAGACACGTACAATCAAAAGAAAAAAAAAAAAATCAGCCCTAGCTGGATCTAGAAGCTACAGTCATTTCTGGTGCGATTTGCTCAGCTGTCAAAATTTCTCCCTCCTCCTTAGCATTTTTCCACTGCAAAACAAAATCACATTTCTCTCTAATCTACTGAATTGTCCATATACCTGACTTGTGTCCTAGAAACTGCCAAGGCTATGTCTCATTTTAATTTCTTGATGGCCTTGCTGAAAGGCCCACTGTCATTGTATGGAAGTCCAGTATATTTAAAAAATCAATTTCAGAAAATGATACACTTACAGAAGACTTCCATGTCTTCTCTGGATTCAATACGAAAGAGTTAAATGACTGCAGCAAGAGCAGTTGCAATCAGCAGGGTTGTCTTTTCAAGGGTCAATGCGTATAGCAAGAAAGTAATATAAGCTGATGAAAGGGATGTAAACAGAACATCCCCAGCAGGATCCTGTGCCAACCCCACACCACACCCCAAAAAGCCCGGCCCTCCCGGGGTTGCATCGTCCCCCTGGCTCCGGCAAGTCGCTGCTGTTTCCCTTTTGCTGATGTCCTGCGAAAGGGAGGAGGAAATGAGTTCAATTAATGCCCCTGCTAGCTAGGAGTGACAGAGCACACTCTTCACGTCGCAGCACATTTCATCATCTATGTATCTTTAATCTGGAGACACAGATCTCAGTTTTTAAAGGGACTGGGAGTCTTGCTGGTGCAACACGCTGGCACTGTACTGCAGAACCATGTGTGAAAGGGAGCTATGGCTCAGACTGATGCTTTCAGCTTGAAGACCTCTTTCTCTCATTTTTTTTTTCAATTGTGGTCACTAGACTGGCCCTTGCTGCTGTGCAAGTGACACTGCAGCAACACTTTTCTGATGCTTCATCCAATCTACTGTACCCTTCCTTCGTTGTCAGAGATGCAGTGATGGTAACGCAGTACACATCAAATGTCAGCTGAGAGACAGGCTGTCCCCAGAAGGAGAGCCATCTGAATTGATAAAAGATGAATAACTTGATGTGATCACAAGAATTAACAATACCAAACATGTCTCCGAGAGGCATTTGGCAAGCTCCTGATTGTCACATACATTCAATGAGCTGCTCCTTGCCACAATACTGTCTTCTTTGATATCCTTAGAGAACAGAAAATAATCCAAGTTAGTTGTACCTTTGCCTTACACAGAGGATGCTTTGGCTCTTCTCTGTTCTCATACGTGAGTGATACATATCTATCTATACAGTATAAATCAGAAAATTACTGTCTTTAGCACCTATAATTTGAAAGATTCCTCCTCTAACAAAATTAAACACTTCTGAAATATTGGTCCATGATGTTTAAGAGCCGCTGCTTATAGCCTCATAGGAATCCACATTTCTTCAGTGGGAGACTCTCAGAAGTTTGTGAATAAACAGTTATTTTAAATTTGAGAGTTAAATCAGAAATACCTATTATTTCTGTGAGATTTTAAAAAGACTTTTTTTAAATTACTCCTGACATTGTGGGAGAGCTTTGACCAATCCCTTCCCCGCCCCAAGCCCCAACAGTCAGCTTCCAAAGTGAAGGTGAGGAGGATTCAGATTTCAGAAAATATGAAAGTATTATTGAAAATGGAGGAGTTTATTCTCCATTTTTTCAATGGGGAAAATAAAATTGTGTAAGATTCAAAATCAGATCTTTAACATAGCACATTTTTCATTAACAAAGAAAACCAAGCAATAAACTCCAGCTCCCTGGAAAGAAGCACAGCTATTTGCACAATGTACTCATGTAGGCTCACTCTGCGTTAACATGCACAGCAAGCTGTAGCTATTTTAATGCTTTTTAGCTGCAGCATTCTTACATGTCATTGAAAACATCCGGATTTCCACGAAACAAATCTGTACTCTAATGAGGCAGTTGTCTAGAATACATATTCCTTTACACGTTATCAGATAGGAAGTTTGAAAATGGAACAATGAAATACTCACAAACCAGACCAAAGGTGATGATCCTGTATACCTGGTACAAGGGTCTGCTTATGTCCAAAGTGGCAAATCGTTCCTTCTCTTTGCACAGTGTTTTTTTTATTCTTTGCTTTTTTTCAGGGCTGAACATAAAATCTGGTTTCTTGCCTAGTTCTTTGTATCTATGTGTCTTTGCCTGTTAAAAAGATTTGTTAATGAATATGATTAAGCTGGCACATCCTTAAGTAATATTAAGCTGCTTCAAATATATTCTTCCTAATATACCAGTTCTTTTCTCTGTAGCAAGAGAAGATTTATAAATCTCCTCTCATTTGACCCAAATGAATTTACTCCTTTACACCTTTATAATTAGACTATGTGTATTTTGAATTTATGTAGTGTCCTTCTGCTTTGACCTTCAACACACTTCCCTCCCAGATCTGATTTTCTTGTTGATCACTGGGTCTATCTTCACTTGACTTCCTATAAGGCCATAACCCCAGTGTGGTTTTGCTCTCAGAATGCAAAAATCCCACCTGGGGTTTCATGGGAGGTGCAGTTGCCATTGCAGACTTCTCAGCCAGCCAGCCAGCCTTGTCTCCTCTGGGCACAGGGAGAGCTCACAGCAGGGTCCTCACCTACGAAATGGTGGGAAGCTTAGTTGTGGTACTGCTCTCTCCATGCTTAGAGTTTGTGGCTATCTATGAAGGTTCACACAGACTATCCCGGTTGGGTATTTGCTGCCTCTCCCCGAAGCAGACTGTGACCCCTTCTTCCCCATTTGTGCATTAAACTCACCCAGAGTTGCATCCTAGGTGCGTGTCGTAAGCTTTTTTCTTGATGCAAGGTGCCTATTTATCTCTTTCAGGGAGATTCTTCACGCTTCCTTGTTTCATGCATCCAGAATGGGTGCCTTAGGAGATGCTAAAAAAACCACAAAAAGTCTTCACCAGACAGCATAGCTTGGCTGAACCAAACCACATGTGAATTAGGCTCCACTGACTGTAAGCAGAGCCAAGGAAAACCAGCTTTCTAATGCAGACATTTAAATTAGGCAACAAGATTATTGCCCACACCATCACCTGCACATCGCTCATCCCAAATTCGCTGTTTGGCTTTCACACAAAGGGCACTTCAAAGAGGTGGGAATTACAGCTCGCCTAGATGTAGGAAAGCGCAGGATTTTGTCATGCTCAGGTGAAAATTTTATTTTAACTGCTTATAAACCACAGTCAGGGTGCTACTAACAATGCCTTGGGATAAGTGGCATTGTGACCCTAAGGACTAAAGGAACTAAACTGTATTAAAACATTTAATTTTGGGGACAGACTTGTAATTAACGCAACAGATGATAGTTTATTGAGGGACTGCAAAATACACCAGGACATTTATAATATGGAGGGAAGAGATGCCATCCAGAGGGACCTGGACAGGCTGGAGAGGTGGGCCCAAGCCAACCTCATGCAGTTCAACAAGGCCAAGTGCAAGGTCCTACATCTGGGTCGGGGCAATCTCAAGCACAAATACAGGCTTGGCGGGGAATGGCTGCAGAGCAGCCCTGAGGAGAAGGACCTGGGGGTGCTGATTGACAAGAAGCTCAACATGAGCCAGCAGTGTGCGATCGCAGCCCAGAAGGCCAACCGTATCCTGGGCTGCATCTAAAGAAGTGTGTCCAGCAGGTCAAAGGAGGTGATTCTGCCCCTCTACTCCACTCTCGTGAGACCCCACCTGGAGTACTGCATCCAGCTCTGGAGGCCCCAACATAAGAAGGACATGGACCTGCTGGAGCATGTCCAGAGGAGGG
This sequence comes from Vanellus vanellus, assembly GCF_965231255.1. Classification (NCBI taxonomy): domain Eukaryota; kingdom Metazoa; phylum Chordata; class Aves; order Charadriiformes; family Charadriidae; genus Vanellus; species Vanellus vanellus. Next base: position 49,157,843 of record NC_138910.1, on the reverse strand, counting down.
CCACAAGGATGATCCAAGGGCTGGAGCACCTGTCCTATGAGGAGAGGCTGAAAGAGTTGGGGCTGTTCAGCCTGGAGAAGAGAAGGCTCTGGGGAGATCTTATTGCGGCCTTCCAGTACCTAAAGGGGGCCTACAGGAGAGCTGGGGAAGAACTTTTTACTAGGGCATGTAGTGATAGGATGAGGGGGAATGGCTTTAAACTAGAAGAGGGCAGGTTCAGACTGAACATTAGGAAGAAGTTTTTCACTTTGAGGGTGGTAAGGCACTGGAACAGGTTGCCCAGAGAGGTTGTTGAGGCCCCATCCCTGGAGGTGTTCAAGGCCAGGCTGGACATGGCCTTGGGCAACCTGGTCTAGTGGGAGGTGTCCCTGCCTATGACAGGAGGGTTGGAACTCGATGGTCTTCAAGGTCCTTTCCAACCTAAACCATTCTATGATTCTATGATAATATCATTCAAGGCTTGTTTTGCAAGCTGAAGCAATAAAGCTAATTCAATATGTAATTTTATGAAGAGATTCTTTCTTCAGGTCTCAAAACGTGTGTCCATCTTTCCTTTGCAAATAATTTTTTTTATCTTTGCATCAATTTCTCCCACCGTCATGTTTCAAAGAGGGATATTCAGTTATCTAAATGCTGAAGCTGGTTTGGGCACTTGCCGGCTTCGAAGGCATCATGTTCGCTATACATGGGACTGCTTTGAAGGAAGCCTTCCATCTAAAATATTACATCCTTTAGAGCTACATTTTACCTATACTTTATTTGGTCTTTATTTCTAGAAGTTTCTTTCACCTCCCACTGGCATCCAAAGGAAATTTTGTGGCAGGGCTGAGGTAAATTAAAACTGACTCCAACAGGAGAGGGTTATTTTTGTTAATAAAATCAGTAAATGCCTCTGTCAGGAAACTGTGAATACCAGGAAGGACAGTTGCTTCACATCAAGTAAAAATACTGTGTTTATTTAGACAGTACATTTCAATCTACATTCTGGGCAGCGGTCACGAGAGATCCCAGGACATACAGGGGACAATAACTAAGAGTGCTTAGGAAATGTCTGGGTTGGCCCAGGAGAGGTACAGCATCATGAAGACAAGGGAAGCAAGTGTTCCTCCTTTTCAATTTTAGCTGAAGATAAAGTAACAGCAGCACATTGCAGCACCGAGCTCCAAATACAAGCTCTAGAAACACAGGCACAAAAATAACCTAGTTTAGATCTATTGCAAGGTTGACAAGGAAGTTCTTCGAGTCAATCAAACAACCTTCCTTGCAAACCTCGACCTAAAAATGAGCCATAGATGCTTTCTAAACTCAGATGACTGAGTTCCCTTGTCCTGATGATTTACATTTACCTTCCGCTTTGCCCTCTGTGATTCAGCAACTATGAAGCTATCTCTGCTTACAATCTGTAGCCCCCGTAGAAATAGGAGCTATGTGAAATGTCCGCAGGGAAAACACACTGGCTCACATTGCACTGGGCTTTACTCTTTCCTCTAGAGTCACTGTACCTTTGGGTACATCTCTGCTCCGACATATTCGCTCCATCAGCAGTTAAAAGGAAGTCACGGGTAACTTCCTCTGATGTTGGAAGATACAAGCCTGGAGTTTTACTCATGCAGTGCAATATTTATTGAGAGCACCATGAAATCCTGATCCCAGTGAGATAACAGTTGCTGAATTAAGTCATTGCTGACATGGAATTTTTGTCCTTTCACTTAGACATGCTTGGTTCTTAGTTTTAGACATAGTTTTTTCACTAGTGACACCACTGTGCATATTAGCTAAATAACTGAGTGGGACCATCAGATGATGCAGAGGTAGGAGTGTGTTTTGGTAGCAGAATACAAAGTCTGGACTTCAGAGTTGAAATCATCTTCTTTGGAATTATTTGCTTCAGAATTACTTGCTTGGGAATTACTTGACAAGCGAAAATTGCCTTAGATGAATTATGGACTTGGTCCAGCATAGATTAACTTTACTAAATTCATATGAATAGTCTAATTGCTTCTGTAGTTCTCAGCACCTAAATCTCTGCCGTCATACCACTATGCAAAAAAAACCCAGAATGATAAAAACTTAGAAGCATGCTGGAGGACTACTTTGCCATCACTCTTAAACATAAAAAATATTAACATATATAAAGCAACACAACCTTAAGCACAGTAACATACAACAGGCAGAAAACAGCAACGGTTACTAGCTAGAAACTGAGAATTTTCAGTAGCAAAATAACAACTTCTTTCTTGTGACCCTGTCTTGCAACCTCTGCTGTGAACAGAACTATTGATCCAAGAGAGAATGTTTTGCTCAGAGGCATGAATTCAGACTCCCTGTAAGCAGGCAGCTCTACTCGAAGCTTGCTGCCCAGCAGTGTGCTCAAGCCAAGCAGAGATGACCTAATTCACAGTATCCTTATTTTCTGACAGATAAGTCCTAGCCCAACCCAGGTACTGGTTTTCCTTTCAGCTGCATATGTACAATACTTTCTTGTGAGTAATTTCAGAAAATACAGTTCCTCTCTCTCTTGCATCCATCCAGATTTCAGGCCAGCTTTCACTTGCCTTCCAACCCCCTTATCATCTGCAACTGAGTCATTTCCCATGCTTCCTGTAGACTGGATTAATTCCTTCTTTGGCAGATGGGATTTCCCCTCCTACTCTTCCTCCACAGACCTCTTGAGCAAGTCATTTTGCTTCCCTGCCACAGGTTTTCTATCTAACATGAGAATCGGTACACTTCCCTTCCTCGGAACTCTTTTAAGAACAAATCCACTTCTATCTGCAAAATACTGTGATGACTGCCACAGAAAACTATGTAAGCAACATAAACTGTAATGTGCTTTCACAAGAGTATCAATGAACGAATAAATGTATTGCATTTCTCATCCCAGCTAGCCACATCTTAGGAAGAAAAAGTTATAGTCACACCAAGTGGATGCTGATGAACAAGTATCAGCTGCTCCACAGACAGGGCTAGCGTGTCAAGTAAGGGGCAAAAACTGAGGTCTCCTCCATGGAGTTGAGGATTTATGGGGCTCAACCACAGAAGAGAGTAGGAAAGACGTTTAATGGACTAAGCACAGGCAAGCTGGTTTGGGGGACAAAGGCAACGCTGATGAAGAGTAAAGCTTGGAGGCACATTCAGCACCTCATTTTAGCAGGCAGCCCTACTAACTACTACCCATTCCTCCGCAGCCCTGGTCACTCTACAGTGACAGAAAACAGTCTCCTGAGAAAAACTGCAACACTATAGAGAGCGCTGAGGTTAATGAAAATGTCATCCAGCTCTCCACTTGGCACTTGGACTGTGCCAATATTGACCAAATTGCTGATGTTATTAAATAGACTCCCTTTCATTTGAAATGCAAACAAGTAAATATTAGCGCTACCTCTAATGAGACTTGGAGAATGCACATACCAAAAAAACCTCTTTTCATTACCCTTATGCATTGCTGAGAGCGTACAGAGCATTTGGAAATGATGTGCTATATTTCAGCAAGATTAGACCCAATTATAAGAAAGCTGAAAGTAGAAACAACTTGCAGTTTATGCTGGACAGTAGCTTATGAATTGAAAGTGATATTGAAATGCTCTGTACTCATGTTTCGTCTGTATTTTCTCAGCTCAGAATTAAGGTCTGAAAAGCTTTCCATGCAGTCACAGGTGTGTGAGAATATTTCAGTGCTCCCAGGACAGATGTGCCTGAGAAACTTCAATGTACCTCCCTGCGATGAATGAGACAGGACTCAAAGACATCAGAACTCTCTTGACTTCCAAGGATGCTTTAAATTATTTTCACAGTCATGCAAAACCAAAGAGGATCTAACCCCACCCTTACTTTATACACATTTTTTGTAACGAGTAGGGACTCCTTCTTTGGAGGGTAAATAAAATATTTACAGTCTATAAATCTTGAAAACTGCTTTCCCTTTCAGCAGCAGATCTACTTTCCTGGCCTGCTCCAGGGCAGATTGGGTAACAGTCTCCAACTCATCTCCTAGCCCACAAGGTTTATGTATTTATAGAACATCTTGGACAAGATTTTGTGGTTTACATACAATTTTCTGCCAGAGAGGATACTGAACGCTTCTCCAACAATACAAATAAAATTCTGTGTATACTGTTATGAGAGGCTTTTGTAATACTGCTTTGTAGTACACAGACTTTTTCTGTTGGCTTCGCTTACATCTGTTATCTTTTATGGGCTCTGAACCACTCACATTTCTGAATCCTTTGCATTATTCTTAATACCATTGTGGCTGAGATGAGAGCTGGGTTTTTACATGGTACTTTACTAGCAGGACATGCATGTTGAAACAAATCGTAATGCTAGGAATTTGTATCTTCAAAGTGCTGTTCAAATACAGAAAGTAAAACTTTGCACCATTGGGGTGAGGAACCAAGAAGTATTTATTCCTATTTCACTGAGGACTTAGAAACCGACTCGCTGAAGTTGACGCTGTGCCCAAAAAAGCTTAGTGCGCAGCCCAGGTGGGATCCCAAAGCTGATCCTCACCTCGCAGTCCCAACCACACCAAGCAGGGAGAAGGCTCCTTGTATTTTGCAAATGGATAGTTGCATTTGAAGAAGCTCTAATCCTATTTTGAACCATAAAAACACACCCTTCGGTGCATGGCAGGGGAGGGGAGGTTCCCACATAATCTCAGAAGTTGCTGGGCTAAATTTCTCCCTGTCCAACACCATGGAGTTGGGCAAAGGTGAACTTCCTCCAGTACTTCTTTAGCTGTACACACAAGCTTATGTATGGCATTCAGTCTCCCTTCTGGTCACAGTATAGAAAATATAGATAACACTTAGATAACACTTAATCCAGTTAAATGGAATAAGATTAATGGAGGTAGCTATTTTCTTAAAGGAATTAGAGGGGCACAGGTGGTTGTGGAGATGAGTTGAATAGTCTCGATCCCCAGTTATTGGGATGTGTGTTAGGATGTTTAGGAGTCTGATTTGGTCCTCATTGAAACAGAAAAACTCTCATCCTCTCCTTCTTAATAACTTGGATCTGCTCAATCTCTTAGTTACTCTGTTTTTTTTGTTTGCTTAACTGTTCCACCTGCAGCTAAAGTCACAAGTGTTGGCATCTGCTAAAGAGTACAAATAGGTTGGTCTTTTTCCTCCACCTTCATCACATTAAACAAGCTAATAAAATATCTGGTCCTGCTCATCCAGACACCTCAAAGCCTGCCATGCAGTAGATCAGCATAAAGAAGACATTTGAAAACAGAGCGACATCCATTTAGACCACACAACACCATGGCTGAGCAACGTTTGTGGCCTGCTGCTGACAGATACCCTCAGATACACCCTGTTTTCAGCCAGTCCTTAAATTTCAGATTTAATCAGATTTTTAGACCGCACAAACATATTTGGGGAAAAGAATTATGGAGATGCACAGGGACCAAAAGAAAGGTTTTGAACAAAGCTGATGACACAATGTTCTTTCATTTATGAAAGGCTTTGCGAGATGGACATCGGGTACTGAGAATTGCCTTCCCCTTTTTGGTCAACAGTAGAAGTCACAATTAGCGCAAGATGAAGGTTTGGTTTTGCTCCACACCTTTGAACTGCCAACAGCAGTTCATGGGGGAGAAGACAGCCCCACGGCAACAGAGGAAGGAAATAATGCTTTGTATTTCTTTATCGTAGCTGTCCAAAGTTGTGATATCTCCCTTTACCATTGCACAGACAGTGAAAAGCACGGTATTTTAAACTCCAGATGAAGTGCTCCACCTCTGAAGATTATCAGAGGCTTGTTTAAGTATCTTTAAAGCATTTTCTTTCAACCTGGCTCAATCCAGCTTTTCTTTAGCATCGCACCTGGACCTCTGAGTCACGGTGAACTTCAGAGACTGGCAGTTCTTTCCCCCTCCCTTCTCCAAAGAGCACATACACACACAGACACAGACACAAAACAAACAACAAACCCAGTAACAGATGTTTTCACCATCTCAGGCATAGTACATCGTAAAAAATTACCCTGCTACAATGCTCGGAGGTAGGTTAATATTTAGTTTGGCTTACAGTTTCTTCAGACTCCTGGGGCAGTACTTACTTTAAGGGAGATGCTTCCATCTTTTTTGAAGCCTGGAGCACCCCATCCCACCAGCAGCAGGCTGCAGATGTTGTTGGAGCTGATGCAGAGAGGTTGCAGCTTTCCTTTCTTCTCCTGTATCACTGTTGGTAAGACTTTCATCTCTTACCCTCCTCCCAGAAAAGGCTGCATTATCTCTATATTTAGCTTGATCACCTGGGTGGGTATTAATACCGCACGCTTCACACAGTCATGTGCCTGACTCCTACCTCTGCTGTGGCTCAGCAATTTAAGGGAGCTGTTAGTGACCCTCAGTTGGTTTTGCAAAACTACAATAACACGGACTGTCACAGGCTTTGACTGTGGAAGAAATGCCTATCTTTTTTTTTCCTGAGGTCAGATTCCCTTCCATTCCCCATGACCACCAGTGACAGACATTCTTCTCAGTAGACACTGTCCTTTTGCCATGAAAAGCACAAGTTCACCCACATACAGACTTGCTTCTCTTCTCCTCACAGAAGTCCAAATTTGGGCTTTTTTTGTGATGGGGAGGGCAGGAAACAAGCACCCTATCAATCCATTTGGCATCCTGCACGAGAACAAGGGACACCAGTAGATTTTCTGCATAGTACTTCAGAGACAAGTTATACCAAAGCAGAGTCAGGGAAGACCAGGTGAGATGTTCAACCTTCCTCACATCAGCCTGCAGACCTAACCTGACTTTCCCCTCACCTGGGTCTGTTGTTCAGAAACAGAAGCAGCTGGTGAGAAGACTGGACACCCACCCCACACCACAGAGGTCTTTGGACCTCAAAAAAAGGAATATAATTGAATTTTGTGAAAATAAATAACACAGGTCTACTTTTCGGTACTGCCCTTCACTGGTTTGAGAGTGGCCAGAATGCTTTCATGACATTTTCAACTAAAGATGAGCCCCACCATGGCCTCTCACTGGGATGTATAAATTTTTGAGTTGGATGTTGAATATGAATTTCTAGATCCAAAATAGTCTTCATTGTTTGAACATTAGCTTAAAATGATGGAAAGCCAATTTTTTCATTCTGCTTAAACATGCGTAAATAACAACCAAACTATGTATCATATTTTAACACAGTTCAATGGAAACTCTAAGTCTGATTTGGCCTCAAACCAAACTAAACTTACCCAGAGCGAACTCCTAAGTGATTTTCAATTTTTAATCACCATGAGTGTCTATTACGACTTTCTTGTAGATTTTTTCAAAGTGTAAGCTCAGATACCTGCCTTTTAATCCCTCCTATTTCTATCCCAATTTGTCTTTCTGCCTCTGCGCTACAGAGATGATTAAGACAAGACTGCCAGCAATATCCTGCCTCCCTTTTTGGAAGGAATATTCTTCTTTCTACTAAATTTTGTTTCTACTTCCTCTAAGAGACAGACTTTTGAGGACCCCAGGGATCAAGTGAGTTTGTTTTGATAATGAACTGAAAACACTTTTGGGGGTAATTACTGCTGAAGTGGTAGCATTTCCACATATCTCTGGGTTGAACAATGACAGTTCTGGAGGAGGATGGACAAATAGACACTAACAAAGCAGGCAAGCAAGAAAGGCAAAACTTTTTACATGCTTATTGAGGGAAAGCTCCCCAAAATGATGATGGAATTATTGCCTTCCTAAAGACCATCGAATTGCCCCTTGGAGATGGATTCACCTCACATGACATCAGACATCAGAAGTTAGGTGCCTGTGCTCGTGCTAGATATCCCAGCAAAACACAAGCCTCCAGGAGGTCATTCATTTCATCTTAAGATAAACCAGCCTTTGGAGGTCCTTATTTCTCTCCACTGACTTTAAAAGGAGCCATGGATGATTAGCTGTAGCACAGACATCTGAGATGCCTAGGATAAGGCAGACAAATCCTACCCTACAGCTCTGTATCATAACCTATGTATAAAAATTACAATAAAAATGCATTTGTGATTAATCACATATCCATACAAGTTGTGAAATTCAACATAATAGTTCCCTTATCAACTATAATACACACTTTCTGTCAGTTTAATGTTTTCTGTAAAGGTGCATAGCAACAATCGCTCCAAAGGAGCTGAGCGTTTTGGACCAAGTTACAATTTCTAAGGGAATCATAACTTTGCCTTGATTTGAATGCAATTAAATTCTCTGCCATAATAGCAGTGTAAAGACAAAGAATATTTTTTCTTTATTTCCTCATCTTAGAAACTGAAAGGGAATAACACACAGTGTTGCACAATGAAATAGTCCTGCTATCCCATATGGACAGCAGTATTCTCAAGTCAGTGTATTCTCCTTTCTGGCATGAAAAGTGATGCAAACAAATCCATTTATCTATTTCTTTTTAATGCCCACTTTCAATGCATGCAAAGAAGGAAGTCATGTTAGCAGTTGAAACATGGCCTCTTAGCTATGGCTTGTAGTTTTGCTCCCCAGGCCCACCCTGTGCTTTAGACTACTTTACGGAATCATTGTTTGCTCCTGTCTTCTCATCTGTAAAAGAGATGCAGAGACCTGAGACCTTTATCTCACAATAAAAGTTGTGTTCAGGTTTAACTTTGCACATGGTGCACAGGCCCTTGCTGCAATTCTGATCAATGGCTTGGGTAGAACACAAATGATGACTTCACCCATGACAGCTTTTACTCTTTGAAGCAATTCTTCAACCAGTTACAAATTTGGAATGTTTTTTTTTTCTGGTGCATTAAAATACCTGAAAAAAAAAACCAACCTAGTTCTTTATCATTGTTATAGCCACCAGTTTTTGCTTTATGTTCTTGCAAACAGTATTTTTATGGGCCCCTGAAAGACTGATTTCCTTAAAATTTAATAATGCTTATCTCCTAATATAGTAGTCTCAATATTCAACATTGGTGGTAAAGACCTTATCATAACAAGTAAACTGCTAATATTCTATCACAGCCATTCTGCCAAGGAACCATTACATAGCAACTCTGACCTCCCATCACATCAACCCAACCCTTTCCCAAATACCCAGACAACAAAATGCAACTGTACCCTGTATGAAGGATGGCTCCCCAGTAACCCTTCCTATATAAGCCAAGGTCTTGGCAGCCTCCTTTGAGGCATTTTCCATAACAGCATATCCAAATGGATGTGGTCTGTAGTCATCAGGAGCCTGTATGAGCTGGTAGTGAAGACCCCAAAGTTTTGGTGTACGGGGGGGTATCTCTGTGTGGGACAATATCCCTTTTTCTAACTTAACTTAAAACTCTAACTTAAAATGGGCTTTAACTTAAAACTGTGTATATTTCTGATGGAGGTGAGTGGGAGTGGGCCTGTGCTTTGCAAACACATCTGCCAGAAGAAGAAATCACTAGTGAGCAGTGTCCCTCAATGCTCCCACCAGGAGATGGCCACCTTTCCAGAGGAGAAGGTAGAGCTGCTCACATAAACGCTCTCTCTATAATTTAGCATCAAAATGAGCTGTGTTAAAGTTTAAGGGGCTTAAACAGAAAGTCATGCTAGCCTAACTGGTACTGAGAAACAAGGTTAGACTAGAAGAAAATGTTCTTGGCTTTTTGACGCTAACTCAGTAACAAGCATAACTCGGCATGTGCTTTGGATCCAATTCTGCACCATGAAAGTCAAAGGGATCTTTTGCTGGTGACCTAAACAGGACCATAGTACCCAGTCCTTGCTTGTCACTAATTTCCTGTGTTTTCAGATAGTAGATTGCCTTGTTAGAGAAGTAGTATAGCAAACGGTGGGGGTTTCTGACAAATTGTGCCTCCAGGCATGCAAATCAACTTGATCTTGGTTGGTTTATCTTCTTATAGTATAGGCACATGGTCTACAACTGTAGCCCCAGCACAAACCATATTTTAGGCGAAGAAACTCAATGTATTAACTTTAGCAGTATCTGTGCTGCATCCAAATGTTGAACAACTAAAACCGAAAGTTTCTGCTTCTTCTTTACTCTCTCTGCCTTTGCCTGAAATTAATAGACAGTTTGCTAAGTCATTAATCTGGAATTAGGACCTCAGAATTGGATGCTCTGACACTGATCTTTTATTCTTGTTTATGCAGAATCCAAAATGCATGTAGTTTATCTGAGGGCTTATCTACCTATTTTGTCTTATCTTGCCTAATTGCAAGCCCAGTTATAAAGAGAATATTTGAATCCAAAGAGTAAATAAACAAACATTGCATATACAACTGAGATCAATAAAGATTGTCTGAAAATTCCCAGGGGTATGTATAAGTTTCTCCTACAGCTGGCTGTGCTTTCTGTCCCAGCTTTTTAATGTAGGCCCTATTCTATGATGACCAAAATGTAAAAAAGAAAATTACGGCGAATTATGCAGCTTTAAGTAATGCAGATTAATCTTTGACTCTTTTTAAATATTTCAGACTCCTTTTTGCCCTCTGAACAGGTGTACTGATCAGTGAGATGAATGAGATCAGTTCATGTTTCCAATGGCATTATTTATTCTAAGGTAATTATTTATTGGTTAAAATGCATTCTCTAATATGCTGAGAATTTGCAATCCATTTTTTTCTTTATTGCGGATTAACACCATTTCCATTTTAATAATGATAGTGAATGCAACGAGCAGGGCCAGACTGTGCAAAACAAACATCTACTAATTTGTAATCATTTAAATATGTAAAGCTAGACTTTGATGTTAATGCACCATTAAAAAGAAGCCGGGAAGTTCACACGTCTGTTCCTGTATCACTTGTCAAGCAGCAGAACAGCTCAAAGAGCAGCTTGTTGATTTCCAGCATCAAACCCACCTCAGCAAGTTTGCCATCTTGTAAAAAATTTTGGTACGTGATGTCTCCAAATTTCACAGGTGGTGGAAAAATACATGGGGGGAAACTGAATCCACAGAGCTCGTGCCTTTCTGTGCCCTGTCCTCGTTATCCAGCAGCACCAGCTACCTGGTTCATGTGAGCCTGACTCCCGATTCTCCCCAGTCCCTGGGGATGGAGGAATGGCTTCATCACCCAGGCTGTCAGGGTCCTTTCACAGTGACTGTATTTTCCAACCCCAGAGATTATGTGTACAAAGACCTTTGAATATCAACATGTTTAGGAAATAGTTTAGTGGTTTGAAATTATTATTCTTAAAGAGAAAATGAATTTGTCGTAGTGGAGTTTACATTAGCATCTCCCAGGCAGGATCTAGATGATACCAATTAATCAGAATCTTTAAAATGTTCCTAGCAGAAGTTTGTGCAGCATTTTAGTTTTTCTTCTGAACTCATGTTAATTGGGAAAAATGTGTGGCAATTTCACCTATTTATCTGTAAGCCGAGCCATGACTTCTCTAATTTCTCCCATTTCAGAAATGCAGAGCTTCATTAATATATGAAGAAATCACCAGTACCTTTCAGAAAATCAAACAAAATTTAGGCTTTTGCAACAATTTTCTGACTTGGAACACAGACAGTTGTGCTGATAACAACTACCTGATTAAAATAACAGTTTATTTTTTACCACTAACAAGTAGGACACAGGTGCAACATGTGTACCTTTGGCATAGACAAGTGAACTGTGTTACCATTTTTAGGAGAAAAGAAGGCAGCTAGATCCCTACAAGCATCACTGTATTGATATAACTTAGGCAACATGTGTGGCACACAAACAGACACTGATTTGACTGCCGTAGTCGGATGAAAGCCAGATAACTGTTTGGGGTTTTTTTGCATAAACGGGCCAAATTTCTACAGCACTGTTTTAGCTGCTCTCTTACAAGGCTTGCTGTTTCCAGTGTGCCCTTTTACATTTCACATCTTCAAGGCTTTTTCTACACATACACCAGCTGTAACACTCTTAACTCTCCCTACGTAGTCAATGTTATCGCATAGAAAATGCTCTTCTATGAATTTAAGTGCACCATGACAGTATAATGTGAGTACAAGCATGAGAAAACAAGTCCATATTCCCACTACGACTGCATCCATACTGGAAATAATATGCATCAGCCTGGGTAAAAATCATGCTCTAATCAAATGGATTCATCTGAATAGAAACGATGCGCAGATCAAGCCAACAAATAACCTCCTGTAGTGCAAAATTTCAGACTTTGAGACACCAACTCACCAGCTTTAAAGTCTACTGGCATCATTGGAAATTAATCGCGCACATCACTCTCTCTGCTCCATCTAGTGCATTGCTGTGTCGGTGTCAACACGAAGCAATGTCCCACTGATGCCAGAGGTAGCCCTGCTTGGAGAGGGTTCCCTGACAATAACCCTATGGGTTTCAGTGGCACACAAGCTATTGCCTTAGAGAAGAAAGGGTCCCAAAATTTAGTGTGGAAGAATTTGTACCTTCTTTCAAAAGAAGACAACCAGGTGCAATCTCTGGAGCTACTGACTCCCTCAATACTCATTTCTATCCTCATCCTTCTTCTTTCCAAGAGTTTTGAGGAGTCTGTGTTTTTTCTTTTTCTTATAATAATAATTTCATCTTTGCAAATATTTGTCTCTGGCTACTCTTTATTCCATGGGTCCCCCAGATCCAAGTCTATTCGTCCACACAGGAGCAGGAGAACTGAATCAAGAAAGCCAATTTATTTTGTACTGTACAAAAAAGTCAGGATGAAAGTTGTCATCTTCTTGTAGGAACAACCCCTAGCCCTTGGTTTTGATATTAAAACCATAACTTATTCTTGCGGTAATGGACTAATAACTGGTTTGGGCACCACTAGGCAGGAAGAGAGCACCAGGCTCAGTTGACGTGTGCTACGCTTGGTGCCAAATATATTCTGGATACCAGAAATCATTTACACTATTTATTATTTATTATTACACTATTTATTATTTTCCAGCTTCTAAAAATAACTCTCCAGTATGCTATTTCTATTCTCAAGAATTAGTAAAGCAAACATGAGAAATCGGGAAAAAAACTATTTTCTGCTTTTAGATGTATCTCTGACTATCTGAGAGTGGTAGACAAAGACTTGATCAACAAATTTGTGCATAAAGAAATGGATTTATGTGTAAATAATTATATTATGAATATTAACCAGCTGCACAAATCACAAGGAAAACATCAGGGAGGTTTGTTTGTAGAGGCTAAACAAAATATGTTTGCTTTATGCTGTTCTTATATGGTCATTTTTATTGGAAGCTTTTTCACTGTAAAAGCTCCACACATCTTTGGAAACAGTATCAGGCTCTCTGCAGTGAAAAGGGCGAAAACCAAAGTTGGCCGACTTCAAAGTTGTCAACCTAGAGCTGAAAATATTGCCTTGTTTGGAATCTCTTGATCTTGTTTATGTCCACCTTTCTAGTAGTGATTTCCAGTGCAGAGAAAAATTAGATTGCTAGAAAGACAAAGGTAGAAATGACTGCAAATGGGATCTTGCCAAGGATTTGGCCAACAAACTGTTACTTATTTTAACATTTTCATAATGGTGAAGGAAAAATGTCCTTAGATGAAAACATATTTGACTAGATTATTGAAAGATACTAAAACTGTAAGTGGTGAAAAGACTGTAGGCTTGCTGGAGTCTTTCTAGTTCACATGGTAGCACTTCCTGGCAGAAACAATCTGAAAAAGCTTTTATAACCAGATCTTCAAAGAAGCTTTACCTCAACCTCCATTATTTTTTCAGTCAACAGTCACTTTCATGAAAAACTATGCCGCTGTGAACACAAAACCACAGTTTTGCCTGCGAAAATTTGGGCATGTGCTGCAATAAAGCTGACACGTACTGCGTTCTTGGGAAAAAAACCCTCAATGATAAGGCAGAGAACCTCTCTGCCGTCCCATTGCTGAGTGGGAGGACACCAAAAGCACAGGGGTCTGTATTTTTGCATCTCTGACTTTACTTAGATGCCTGGTGTTCTCCCACCTCAACATACTCAGACTCCTGCCCTGAGATACTGTGGACCATGCATGCTTGAGATGGGTGGGTGCTGAGCCTTCCTTCACCCTAAGGAGAAGACAGTCTACCCACCAAGGTGGGTACAGAGGGAGTGGGAATGTCCTCACGCTCACTGTCACCCTTTCAGGGTACTGAACTGCTTGCACAAACACTGCACATAAATCGAGATGGTGTATTAATGACAACTTGACCTGAAAAAGTCCAATCTCTGCACGTTTCCACCCAAACAAGATTGTGGTGAAGTAGTTAAAAAGCACAGCGCTGATAATCACTGCGATTTCATTCCTAACAGTCAATGGAAAAGAACAAATTGGCTAGTGAGAAATCTTTTTAAAGGTTTCCAAAATGACTACGAAAAATGACGTTATCCCTGCCCGTTAGTTGTGTTTGAAACAAAGCATCTGAAAGGGCACACTTTTAATACTAATTTACAACTGTTTCACGGGCAGTTATGAGACCCTTCATTTTAATTAAGGACGTGCTCTTATTTTTAAACGTCTTCTTCAGTATCCTAACCAATTTGGCACCTGCCCTGTCAAAACAGGCCTGCGTCCCCCCGCCCCTTGCCCCCAGCCCCTCCGCCTCCCACCGGCCCCGAGCTCGCTGGGCTCCTCCAGCCGGGCGGCGAGGGCGGGCTGGCGTCTGGCGGCGGCCGGGAAGGGGACCCCAGCGCCGGCCGCCGTCTGAGGAAGGCAACGCCGCCGCCTGAAGTAACGCCACCCGACAGGAAGGGCCAGAGGGGGGCCCGGGGTGGGCGGGGGACACCGCCGCCGCCGCGCAGGCCCCGGCCCCCCGCCCAGGGCGGCCGTTGGGCGCCGCTCGCTCCCTCACCCGGGAGGAGCGAGAGAGGGCGCGGCCCCTCGGCCCCCGCAGCCCCCGAGGCGGGCCGGCGGCAGGAGGGGCGGGCGGTGCGCGGGGGGCTCCTCCTCCGCGGCCTCTCCCCCCGCCTTCCCGCCCTGACGGCCGGGCGCGCCCCCTGCTCCGCACCGCCCCTTCCCCGCCTCGGCCCGCCCCAGCTCCCCGGAGAGGCTGCTCCGCGCCCGGCTGCCGCCGCCGCTGCCGCGCTCGCACACTTAGTTGGAGCCGCCCGGTCCCCCTGCGCCTCCCCGTCCTCTCCAGCCCGGGCCCCGAGCCGCGCCCGGCGCTTGCCGGCGGCTCTCCGCGGCGGGGGAGCCGCTCCGAGCGGCGGCTCCTAAGGTGAGCGTCCCCTGGGTGCCGGTGGGGGCGGGCGGCGAGGCGGGCGGGCAGTGGCGGGCGGGGGGCCGGGGGGCGCCGCTCCCCTGAGGAGGCCCGGGCCTGGGCCGGGCGGCAGGCGGGCCGGGGCCGGGCGGCGCCCCTGCTCGGGGTCGGGGCCTGGGGGGAGCCCCCCCCTCCGCGGGCCCCTGCCCGCCGCCGCGTCTCCCGGCCGCCGCGCAGCCTTTTTATTCCCTTATTTCTCCGTATCCCGATCTCTCCCCCCCCCTCCCCCCGCCTCCTCCGGGCGATGTTTTATTCATGACCCTGCCGGGCTTTGTACGGGGAGCGGGCGCCTTCCTCCGCAGTTCGCCAAGTGCCGCCAGAGCCCGGGGCTGGGGGGTGGGGGGCAGTCGCGGCTTGGAGGGGAAATGGCTGCAGGGTGGGCAAGGTTTTCCCATCCGGGCAGGCAACCCGGGGGTTGAACGGCATCTGTTTGCTTTGGAGGGTGCTGGCGTTGCCGCGGCTCAAAAGCGGAGTGAGGTGGGGGGGGGGAGTCTCTTGCTGCATTTCCCTCCGCTTGCAGGTCTGCTGGCTTCATGGAGAAGAAACAAGTCACAGCGAGGCTTTCTGTAGCAGATTTTTTATGTGTGTGTGTATGTGTATATATATATATATATATATATATCTTCTCTTTCAAGGGTTCAGCAGCAAGCGTATTGCAACACCAAATGCCTGTAAGCCAGGCAGCACTTACACCATCACCGAGTTAACTGTAGATGTCAGACTGTGCTTGTACTGATGTGATGTCAGATTCGTAATAACACGCAGAAATGGTGAATTCGGTGCAGGCTGAGTGTGATGGAGACGGCACAGACCCAGCTGTTGTGGACAGACCCAGTGGAGCTTCTTTTCTTCCCTGGTGCAGGGCCTGCTGTGCAGGTAGTCCCCCGGCGCAGGCAGATTGTAGGCGCATTGGGATAACTGTTACAGATTCATGGGTGACTACGGACTCAAAGGAGCAGATATTTGTGCCTGGAGCAGAGATACTTGGCTTGCTTTCTCTTACAAAGGTATTCAGATATGTGTTGGTTAGAGAGTCATTTGCTGATGCCTGTCTTGTCTGTAACTTCTGTGATGAGGCTGCCACCATGGTTATCAGTCAAGAGGATGAATTTTGTTGTGTGCTGTAGAAAGCCAGTTGCGATCAATAGGTGGTTTAATGTTAGCCCCTGATGCTGCCTCTTGATTCTCACGAGCTGATCAGGCACTGGTAAACTAAAACTGGGAAATGCTAAAATGTTCCTCAGCTTATTCTGTTTCCCATTCACCTGCCCTTCACTTTCCCCATGCCCTGGTTGGTTGGATTTCAATGGAAAAAATTCTGTTCCTGAGTCTGTTCAAAGAAATGCGTGTGTTTAGGTTTTGTTTTTTTAACTTGCTGTTTGATAATAGCTGTAAGGCTTCGTTTTTCTGAAGATCTGCTGTGTATGGGGGCTGGAGGTATTTGCCCTTTGGTATGAGTGGAGTGCACTGATACTGCTTGATGTTGTTTAACCTTATATTAAGTGTTGCATGATGAGCCAGCTTGATTTGTTTAAGACTTTGTGATCATGCAATACAATAATAATTATAAATCTTCTCATTGTCTGAAGAACCTATAAATACTCCTCTGGCTCGGGAGGTACTTCATGTGTATTTATTTCCAAGAGGCGCAGGCATGGGTGAGCAGTGTCTGATGTTAATCGTGCTCGTTTTAGGGTGGGAGGGCAGGAGCAGTTTGGCACTGGTACTTTAAATTGTAATTTATGGGTGTGATGTCATGCAGTAGATAAGCTTTTATGAGATCTGCCATGTAAATTATGGCCTTTGTTTATATACGTGCAATTACTTGTTTTGAAAATCCACGCTGTAGAGTTTGCTTAATAGCCTGCGCTGGAGCTGTGAATAAGATCTAGCAGAATGTGCTTTAATTGCGCAATATTGTTCAGCGGTTGAAAACATTTCATTTTACCTTGTGCTTGCAGCCTGTACCAGGTGTGAAGTTACTACCTTGTATCTGCACGCTGTGATGTGACTTGTACGGTAGTTGGCTGTGAAAGCAGTGGCCAGGTGCTTTTATTTTCTTCTTTCTCCATTATCTGTTTCATTTTCTTTTTTAAAAGAAGAGGGGTGCTGAAATGAGTGATTTCAACTAATCCGCGCTGGAAGAGCAGCTTGGTTATTTAAAGCTGCTGTAGTTTGTTATGCAATCAGATTAACAAAGGTTGAAATGATCATTCAACTTTGGGTAAACAAATGATATATATAACAACATGGATTAGGGTGACTGTTTACATCAGAGAGATGTGCTGCAGTTAGTGTGTTGCAAATATTGGACAAAAACACAATGAGTGGACGCAGTAATGCTGTAAATAATTTTTTGGTGAGCTTCTCAGGATTATAATTGATTGTCTGTACTCCAGGAGCTTCTGGGGTGCATTAGGTGTTGCCCACATGCATGGGCCAACTTACTTTCAGCTTCATTTAGTTGACAAGCAAAGGCCTTGGCAAATGTCTTTGTGCACAGCCCAATCGTGCCTGGGGTGCTGTGCAGGCTCTGTGCTAATTGCAGTGCAGGTGTTGGGTCTAGGAAGATGACCAATGCTCAGCTGGAAGCTTTTCAAATAAAACTTAAAAAAAATCCATAATTCCAAACACGTTTGAATCTGGCAGCCGCTCAACCAGTTCATTATTAGTTGGCTATTTTTTCTTGTTGTCGTGGAAGCAGTGTTGCTGCAGGACAGATTTTTAAGGCTTGTCTCCCTGAATCGGCTCAGAGAGGAGGCGATGATGTGTGTGCTGCGTGGCAAAGGTTGGCACAAGAGTAGTCAACGCAGGCATTGCTGGTGTATCAGAGGTGAGACCCTGCCGGGAGAGACAGAAGCCGATATAGAAAGGGGAAGGTGGGATGTGGGAGAAGTAGCTGGAGCGCAGGGAGGAGAGGGAGGTGTTTATCAGCGTTACGGCAGGGACCTGTCTTTGCATCTGTGCGCACAGTGCCTCGCTCAGACTTGTGTCTGCGGTTGCAGCGCACTCATCTCGTGTGGGCTCTGGTGCTCTAGAAGTGGACTTTGCTCTAAAAATACCCTAGCATGAAATATGCCCACTGTTCTTACGGTATGCAATGGCGTGAAGTGTTTGGGGGAAAGGAGGAATAACTGACTCCTGGCAGTCAGTTTTCCAGAGATTTTCATATTGGTGTGGAGCCTGAGCCCTTCCAACCTTCTTCTCATTCAGGGAACGGTAAGGTACCCTTGAAGATGCTGCTTTTCTATCCTTTGGCAGAAGGTGATGGAACAGGATTATGTTTTGGATACACATTCAAAAATACTCTGGGAATAGGTTTTTTATTATTATTTATTTCCTTTCTGACTGTGTTTAGTTCTATATTATTCAGCATCTAATTGCAAAGGGATTTCACAGGCGCTTACAAATATATATCACTATGCTACTGGCTGATCTTTGTACTGTATAACATATTTGTGACTAAATGTACACAAGCACATTTTGGGTATACTGGAATCTAAAGAGGTAAGTTTGGGAATAGGTACTATTGTTAAGGCTGTATTCTTGTAGGATGTTCAGAGAGGAGGTGGTGTGGAACGTGATATGCAATCGGTAATTTTAAGACTGTTTCTTTTACTGGTACCTGTCTACTTCAGCTCCAATTTATTAACAGGGTGGTATCTTGTTGTCTTCAGTTTTGCGAACTGAGTAAGAGCAGTTATTCTTGGTCAGACTAAAGATCTGTTTAGCTTAGTATTTTTTCTGATGGAACCACTTACAGTGCATAGGAAAACTGTAGCTACAGAGTTCTCCTCCTAGTAAACCCTTCCGCCAGTCGCAGCTCTAGAAAATCTTTGGGCTGCCAGTTCCATTGAGGTGGTTGTGTTTAATAGCTGCTGATGGATTGTCCTCTCTGAAAAATGTCTAATGTGTTTTGAAAAACTTTATGGCATCAGTGTTCACAACATCCTGTGTGGGTGAACTGGCATAACTGTGCACTCTGAAAAGGATTTTACTTTATTTGTTTTATGGCTTGCTGTTTGAAGTGCCTGCCCTGTGATTTTATCTGAATTCTGGAAGAATATCTTAATTTTTAGATTTTTACACAGAAAAGTACTATGTGTGGGGATGCTAACAGGTCTTAGAATGTATATAAAGATAACTGTTGTATGTTTGCAGTAAGGTATGCTACCAGCCCCATTTACAGTCAGCTTTCATAGATACATACCACTATGGCTGTCGCATTTAGATGATTGCATGCAAAAAAATGTTCAAATACAAGAAGAGATGCTATTTCTGCAGCTATACATCCTGTACATAGATTGCAGTAAGTCTTGATTCAGAACGACTCAGACTACAAAAGAGTTGCTGTATGCCAAGGAGTGACTTCAGCAGTGTTGTTTGAAGTTCTTGCCAAAGTAAATCGTTGCACAGTATCTGGTGCAACATTTTTGAAGATGTGGGGAACAGAATTCAAAAATTATATTAAACAGCTTGAAGTTAAGAAATACAGATACTAAGAAGTGCAGCATCATGCAGTAAAAACAATTGCTCGGTCCCTGAATTGTTCTTTAGGTTAGCTTTCAACACACCATCCTGGACTATTTCAGGCATAGGTGGGTGTTAAAAAGTTGTGTTTTGAATTCCACTTTTCCTTTGTGTGTCAGGGAAGCAGGATTTTGACTGTGAATTTACCTACAGTATTTGCTTTTGTCCTGGTGGTCCAGGAATCTGTGTGAGCTACAGGGGCCATCTGGGTTATGCAGTTTGTTGTACTGGACTTTGCTACTGATGGCAACAGGAGTTGTGTTTAGTGTATTAAAAGAAACCCTCCAAAGGTTGATAACTTGTTTATTATTATGGCAGCTTCTGAAATCCTATTGATAAAAAATGGGTGAAATTTTCATGTTTTTAAAGCAAATAGAAATTCTTCATCTTGTCATTTCTACTGTTATTCCACCCTTAAGCCTGTAAAACTTATGATTAAAGTGGGTGGAATTTCTGCGTATATTATGGGTGCGATAATAGTAGAGAGTGACCAGACAAATGTTTTCTGTTTGTTTTAGAAATAGAGACACTTACGTAATGATGCTATACACAGCAACCATACATGCATATGGATAAGATCTCTTCAACAAGAGTATTAATCCAAGAGCATGTCTTGCCTGCATGTCTGCTGTTGCTTGCTTCAAAGGAAGGTAATTCTGAAGTGAAGAGATGCCAATGCCAAGTGATTTAACTGGAGTATTGGTCCAGTCCTGAACAGCCTTTAGGCAAGGGCTCTGGATTAGCGGTTTGGAGAAATAGATTTTTAAACCATTATGAGCTCTTAATGTGTTATCTGCATTGAGGAAACCCATTCTTTCTCTTTTGTGGAGCACTACCTGTATCTATCTGTGTTTTGAGTTGTTTGCAGATTCATTTCAATATGTGGCATGTGCTTAGTAAAACTGAGGTCCCATTTTTGAGAGTTATATTGCTAATAAAAAACCCTCAAACCAGTGAACATGTCTGAAAGCATCAGGGTCTTTCCTCTTACTATGGAAGTGGCCTCAGTTTGTTTTTTCTTCCGTCGCTGTATTTCTAACAGAAAGTAATAACTTTATCCATTGAGTTTGGAAAAAGATAAAAAGCAAGTTCATTTCAAATATGTATTTAATAGGAAAAATTTTCCAGGATCTATATATACAGGTGGGCAATTTCCCCAAAGTGTGTGTTAGTCATTAAGGCTGTAACTATGTTGTTGTTAACCAAAATTCTAGCCCTGGATGTGTATCTATAAATACCATAGCCTCACCCCTTTGACTCCATGAAATGATACGTAGCTGGAATCTTTTCATACATCCGGACATAAAAGGACCTTGGTGAACTTGTGCTTTTATAATAAACAAGGAAAAGTTTATCCAGGTTGCCCAACAGAAGCGTTTATCCACACAAAGACATCTCTATTCGGTGAGGAGGAGGGACTTACCTTTTAGACTTTTCTCCTTAGGATTTTTATCTCATCCCATCCCAAGTTTTTGTTAATAAAAGCAAAACAACTTTAATGTGATTATGCATGTTTGATAGACAGACCTCTGTGGTTTAGACTCATGGCTAATTAGATTTGTGGAGCCTCTGCAATTTAGGATATTGAGCAGGGAGATTGTTTTAGCAGGAAGACACAAAGGAAGGAACAGTTTGTTCTCCATGCCTTTCTTATGGTGGCAGTAGCATTTTCTGTGAACTTCGCAGGTTTCTAGAGGATGTATTGATGTTGGTGTGTACCATTCCTAGGAAAGTAGGCGTATTGAAGTTCGCCTTTCTGTTTAGGGAATTCCTTTTAAATTGCTATTTTATAAAGTTCTGAATATGAGATGTTTGCACATGTCCACTAGAAAACAGTATGAGGGAAGAATCAGTTGGTAAAGGAAACAAACACTGTCTTTTTAATGGCTGGTAATGGGCTGTAAGCCCATTTCAGTTTTAACTTTAAGGGATGACTAAGAAGTTTCTCTCTTCTGTCAATACCCAGTTTGGATCCTTCTGCTTAATTTTGTCTACAGGCCTGCTCATCTCACCTGCATCTTAAAGGGAATGCAGCTGATGTGCAATAAATGTATGGACAAAATGTGCGGGAGTTTGGTCTTTTGTTGCAGATGGATTTACACAGCACTCCATCAGTAGGAAGCCTTCAGCATCCTCTGAAGTAGGATGTTTAAAGATGTGGTTTGGGCTGCTGATCGTGGTCAGCCATGTGATGCTGAAGAACAGGGTACTGTTCCTTTTCTTCCAGCACAGTTTTGTTTGTTATGTGCGCACAGTAGCTGCAGTCTGGTGGATGCCCAGAGGCTTAGCTTTCTCTTCTGAGCCTTTATTTTTGCAGGAATCTGAAATAGCAGAACCTAAGCTGCTGAATAAGTCAGAACGAATCCAGGGGAGCAGATCTGGATGCTGTCCCCTTCACCCACCGTAGAAATGCATGGAGGAGAAACTCACATTTTAGGGATGTGTTTCATTAGTGGGTGAAAGAAAAAGCAACCAGGCTTTTCTATTTTCAGTTATTTTTACCACTTAAAGTTCTTATGGACATAGCTGTTTTTTTTTCTTGTGATTTGATCTTAAATTACTAGCTAGTTTTCAGGTGTGGGAACCTATCATTTAAGTGTCTGGCCAGTACTGCTGAAATGAAAATCAAAACCTCCCGTTGAACAAGCTTCTGAGATAATTTCTGTTGTTTTTCCTCTGTTTAAAAAAAAAAAATGAGGAAGCTGTATCCATTCTGCTTTAGTCATGTCAGATAAGGTATATTTTTGAGATTAAAAAGTCTTGATGCTTGTGGGAGGAGGGGAGCATTTCTTTCTTTTGTCTCAAATGTTCCAGTGGAGGATACTAATTAACCACCAAACAAATTGGGTTTGGGGGAGTTTGCCTCTGCTATCACAGTGAAAATGTTTTGTTTGGAAGAGCTGTGCGAATTATACCCCTAGGCGTTCGTATAGAGATAAATCAGCCACTGGCTGCTCAAAATCTTCCTGTTTCAGTCTGCAGAAATATGCCAGGAAAGCTTTTGAAATGGCAACAGCCAGTCTGCATGTTCTGGAGCAGATTGTGTACTGGGGACCATGGCACAGCCCTGAGCAAAGACGTCAGCAGGAAGGAGTGACTGTCATCCCCAACAGAAACAGACATACTCCATCAGTGTGACAGACCGGTGAAGAGTGACGCAACACTAATGGGCAGATCATGATGATTGTCAGCTCAGAATATAGGGTTTGTTTGTTGTTCTTCCCCAACGACAGGAGCTGACTCTGAGGTGGACTTTCCTATAACTAGCATTCTGCATCTTTGACATTTTGGCAAGAGTGAGACTATTTCCTACCCAAAAAAAAAAAAAAAAAAAAAAAAAAAAGAGGACTCAGGCTTAGTAACAGCATTTAGGAAAATAATAAATACTCAGCCTTGTTAACCTACGTTTAGTTGTATGTTTATTTGGGGATTCTTATAAACGTAATGGAAAATTATACACTTAGCTCTTCACTGAGTTGCAGTGGGATTTGGGGGACCTGATTTCCCTAAGACTATGAAAATCCCAGGCTTTGTGATGTAATTTTTGTTTGCCTTTACACTTCTGTGCTAGACTCTGAGCCTTTTTTCATCCACAGCAAATGCTTGGGTGCTGCAAAGAGAAATAGTTTAAAACCCAGTGATTTGAGAGAAGAAAGCTGGAGCTTCTTGGATGTGTGGGGACTGGATGAAGTAGGATTAATCTGGCATTAGGGCAGAAATTTGTGAGAGAAGTGACTGCCTGGAGAGAGGGAAGGTTCATGAAGTCAAAGTCACTTTTTCAGCCAAAGGGGGATCAGGCTGACATCTTTGTGACAGGGGTTTTTGCCTGGCCTCTCCCACAGACTCTGGGTAGCTGTCATGTACTTCCCCCGCAATTGCTTGGCATTCTCTGAGCTCATGACTTAAAAAAAAGGCTCTCAAAGTGAACAGCTTTCCAGAAGGTCGTTAGAAATTTAATACTACAATTTAACAAGGTTTGTGAGTTACCTGTAACACAAATAACAGTGCTGACGACTGCTTTTCAATTATTAATTTTTGTACAGCGTGTTGGTGGCCATTAAGATGAGTTGTCTATGCAAAGTGGTTCCATAAAATGGAAATTATTAGCTTCTATGTGGGTCAGAAAACATTGCATACTCGGTGTAAGTCTTGTAGTTAAATACACTCCTTTGTTAAGCAAATAATTTAAGCACCGGTTACTCTTAGCAGTGTCAAAAACATACATGAATTGTTGCTGAGTGTAAATAAAGCGTTTCAGCTTTGAATGATGACTGCAGGATTTGGCTTAAAAGCTATTTTTGGGCCACAGGCACAGCCCAAAGCTGGGGGACGTATGTGGCTCTGCTCCTGGAATGGCGTCAGGATGGAGGATGACTCAGTCACCCCTGCAACTTCCTTGTTGCTCCAGAAAGGTAGTGATTTATTGCAGGTCTGTGTCAGCAGTAAATAGCCATCCACCCGGCGCTGATTCAGCTGCTCCGAAAGTGGTAGTTAAGGATGTGCACCCTGTCTTTCCCTACTCGGTCCCTCCCAGCTCCCTTCCCACCCATCAGCTGCGGAGGGTGTAAACAAACACGTAGCCTTTCCTCCCCTGTGCTTCTGACTGCTGGCCCGGCAGCTCGTGTGAGGCTGCGAGCAGAGATCCTGTTCTTGCAGATAGACGCATGCTGCACACCAGCGTCGAGATTTGGATGGCATTCTTGTTGAGTCAGGGAAGATTGGCTGTGCAAAGCCTGCAGGGTTTGGTCTTCTGAGGGCACTGAGGTTGAAGCAATAGTAAATGTGGCAGAATCAGCACATAGTGCTGTTGCTGCTGGGTGAAAAATTGGTCCAAACCCTTCCAGGCCCTGCCCTGGCCTTCCTTTGTAGGCAGAACAGGTTGGGCAGCAGCACAGGAGCAGAGGAGACTATAGAGAAGAAGGTCCAAGAATGTTCATTAAGCATGACAGGTCGAGGAGTCCTGTTTTTCTGGGGTTTATGTTGGCTTGCAGTACGTGAGGAGGAATTTCTTTGCTCCTGTTATGATTAATGAGAGTAAGGCAAGTGGCTGTTTTACTGCTAGATTTCCCTCCTGCCTGCCCTCTAAAAGAAACCCCAAGGTGCAAAAAATCAGCAGTCTAAACACCTGATTTTGAAATAAAGCACTCTATTTCAGACATAGGAATAATCCTACTGATGTCAAAAGATTGTGATGGAGAATCCTAATGGCAATACCTCCTCCCTTCTCTTTCACCCTGCTTTCCCAAGAGCTACTGCTATCCTGGGAAAGCACATGAAGAACCCACTTGCTGTTTCTTGCCATCACAGCCCTTATCTTTTTAGTGGAGGCTAAATACCAGGATAATTGTTGTGTTCCTGTATTTTTTTTGCCTTAAGCCAAACGCAGAAGAAACAACTCTCAGTTCTGGGGCATCTTTGCATTGGTAAATGCTTTTGAAAGGCGCATAACAGGCTGTTTTTGACCATAATCAGTGTTAGCCACTTCCCAAGACATGGTCTCTCTCAAGCAGGAGGTATGTTTTAATGCAGTGTTTGTGAGATGCAGAGGTGTGACTGAAGATCCCATGTGAATTAACCATGCCAAGGAAACTATCCCAAAAAAATCTGTTGTGGATTTTCTGAGTGTGTGAGATCAGTTCCACTTTTGATCTTGGTTGTGACTGAATATCCTCAGGAATAAAAGCCACAAGTAAGAATGGAGCTGGCCCTGAAGACATCTTGGTTTTGCTTTGATGGTTGCTACCTGCTTGCTGATGAATTCTTTTAATGAGTAAATTGGTGGCCTCTGTGCTTTTTCAGGTGTTCAATTTCCCATTCTTATCTTCCCTATCTATAATTTTCCATTCTTTTTCTTTACCTGCTGCCAGCTCCTGCGACATCTCATGAACATGGCTGAATTGTATTTTGTATCGAAATGGTTATATTACTTTGAAAATACTGAGCATGGTTGAGTGTGTGTTTAAAAAAAAAAAAAAAAGTCTGCTGCTTTTGTGCCAATGAAGTCAAACTCCATGAGTTGGGCACAGTATCCGTAAGGTCTCTTCCACGTGCAAACTGAGATGAGCTGAGATGCTGTCTATGGGAATGCTGATCTGGTCTCAGGGTCAAGGGGAAAACAAAATTGTTGGAGGAGATGCAGGGAATTTTCTGTATCATCAGACTGCATGTCTGGTTTTGTATCTCTATTTGAATGTCAAAGAAGAGATGGAAAACAGAAAGCAGGAGTGACTTTCGCCCTTAAGGTAATGTATGCCTCTTGGTGGTGTGCTGGTGAGCTGGCTTACCAGTCTCTAGTTCATCATTCCTACCTGGTCATTACTCAGCACGTCTAGTAGGTTTGAGTGTTTGGTTAGTCACCAGAGGTACTGTAGGACAAAGTTTAAAACTGATGGAAATTGCAGTGGTCTAAGGTGCTGTGTTTGTTGTACTTATCTGGAAATTTAGGAGTATAACCTGAGTGCTGTGTGCAGCTGCCAATTCCCCCGGTTTTTATCCTGTTTGCTGTTTTGTTATAGATCTATACCATAAAGACTTGGATGAAATGAGTGCCCACAAGAAAAGATTTCAGGAGTATTGGGAAGAAGTATAAAGGAGAACAAGCATGCACCAGAAAATCAGCTTCAAAGCATGCTGTAAGGAGGGAAAAAAAAAAAAAAAGTATGGGCTTCCAGATATTGCTGGAATAGGAGAAAAATGTCATGGTGTAATGAACGGTGCACCGAGGTGGGAGCTGGGAGGCCACAGCTGTCGTTCCCGAGAGGCTGTGAAGCTGCTGCGACTGAGTTTGCCCATTCAGGCTGTTTGCAGCTATGATGGTATCTTTGTGGCACACTGTGGTAGGACTCTGATCTTGTTTTGTGCCTTGTTATCAGAAAAATAAAAACAGGTCCCTTTTCTCAGCTTTTAAATGTTTTGTTGTTTTTCTTTTTAATTATTTTTTTAGAGAGAAATCTGGATTATTTTTCTAAATCTCTTGACCAGCTGGAACCTCAGTAGCTTAATTCTGTTCTCATAATAGATTTTCTTTTCAGATACTATTTTTAAGTTCATAGTTATGAAGAAGAGTATTTCCTGTGGCTGTCTATGACAAGTACTAATGCTCCCAGTTCAATCCTGGGGCTGGGGTGTCCATTGCTATTTCCTGATGGCTTTTGTAGCTATTCTCTCCCTCCTTCTGCAGGTTGAAGACAGTGCAGATTGATTGCAGGTTTATATTGCTAATAACTATAAACAAGCAATTCTGACTCATTGGTCATGGAAGACAGAAGTACAATCAAATATTGTGGTTGTGTTAATTTGTTTACTTATAGGGAAATTATGTAAATATCAGTGCAGATTAGTTTTAGCCCTGATGTGTGCTTACATTCAATACCCTGGGGCCAAAACTGGGTACTGCTGAAGTTGCAGAGAATTTTGCTGTTGAGCTTAGTAAGTCTAGGATTTAGCGTCTGAATGTTTAGAGGCACAATGGTTTTTAATACTGTTAAATGCTGTAGAAAAAGGATTCTTTTGGCTCTACATCACCATTAAAGCCATAATCACAGATGTTTGAAAGGACAAAGTAAGCAGAAAACATGTATTTCTGGCTTTCTGATTGCCCTTGTTAGAAGGTGTACAGCTCCCCTTTCGGTTGTCTCACAGCCTCAACTCCCCACCACCCCGCATTCGTTCCTACAGCCCCTACCTACCTCATACAGACTGGAGCCTGCAGGCACCTTGGGTTTAGCATGGACTAAAAATTAGTATTGAAAAAGAAGTTCAGAGTAATGGTTGGCCACTGTGATGCCCAGCAAGGAGGTATTGCCTGGGCTCTCTCTTAGCGCTGCTGTGCAGGTGAGGTTGGCTAACTCTTTCCATTTTGGGGTATGAGCAGAGCCTGGGCATGTTGTTTCTGGGTCATTACTGTCAAGAGCTGGTGTCAGTAAGCAGAGAAATGGTATGGAGTGCAGAAATAGTATGTCTGTTCATAAATGTGTTGAACAAGGAGGTGGCAAGGTAGAGGTCCAGAGATGAAATCTGAAGAGCTAAACAACTGATAGCATGAGACTGGAAATGTGAGCAGGAGAAAATGAGGCATGGACTAATGAAACCAAAAGGCACTTGCTGTTGAAAATGAAATTTTGTAAGGGCACATGTGTACTTTGCATTACTATCTCAAGGTGTGTGTCAAGGGTGCAGAAATGATCAAATGCTTCCTTCTCCTATTCTTAATATGGTGTATATTATGAATAAGAGCTTTCTGAGTGAGAGGCTCAGAGCTAGAGCTGTTTTCCATAGGCTGCGATGCAGGATAGTAGGCTTCATATTGCTTTTCCTTTTAGAGGTGGTAATGCAAGAAATGAGCCTGTCAAAATGAGGACAGAGCCTGCTCTCCGGCAGTGGGCTGTAACCAGTGGTGGTGTTGCCACATCCTAAGGCTGGGTCACCCCCTAATGCCAGTGACACCCCAGGTTCTTTTGGGGAGTCACTGAGTGATGTCTGGCTCTCTGTGCACCCTTCTCTTTTAATGGGTGAGATACAGTTGGGCTGGATTCAGCCAGGAGATTCACCGGTTAAATCCTGCTGAGCAGTATCACTAGCTATGGGAAAGGGAGAAGAGGAAGGAAAGAATTTGGCCTGTAGTTAGGGATTTTCTACAACTCTGAAACATTAAAGATCAATCAAAAAGGTTGTAAATATTCCAGTTGTGAACTGCAGTGATTTTGCTTAATGCACTTCACTGATTCTTCCTGTCATCTTTTCCAGGTGGAAATGTTAATGCTCCACTTAGGAGCAGTATTTCTTCTAATCTCTGTATGCACCCTGTGTTCGTTCCCCAAACCTTCTCTCTTTCTATCACAAACCAGTTAGATAACTGGTGTTGTAGCAAAATAATCACCACTCGTGTTAGTTCCCTGATTCTCAGCAATGCTGATTTGTACTTCAGTATTTGAAATTGCGAGACAGACAAATAGACAAGTGTGCAAAAGGCAAAGCAATAGCAACAAGAAAAATATAAGTTGTATTTGATTAAAATCCATTTCACTGTGGTACCTTAACTATAGGTAATTGGGAGTATGTCTCTGAGGGGGGGAACTAAGGGTAAGGATGAAGTTTTATGGATGAGCCTTCATTTGTTGAACCTGGGATGGCGCTTGATGGAAGAAATCATAGGCTCCTTGTGGTACTGACATGCTGTTGGGAAAGAGGGGGGGCAGTGGCTGACCCTGCAAACAGTGGCTGTGGGAATCCATCGACTCTCATGATTTCAGTAGCTTTTACTGGTTAATGGTCCTGCTAATGTGCCTGGCTTTGTAGGATTGAGGCTTGGTTGTATTTGGTTTATGTCCACCACCCTCGCTGTCTTGTGTTATGCAGCAGACCTGCAAAACCCAAACTAGCATGAACTTCCTCAGTTTCATGTTGCCACTTGTATTGGCACACAGTATGTTTGACAGGAGAAGTACTGGCAGGACACCAAAGAACAGGAGCTATCTTGTATGCCAGCAGATATAATGGAGGTAAGGTAGTGTGCCTGCTGCAGTAGGGCCTCGTATCCAAGACTAAGTGCTTTAGTGCTAGTTTTGAATGGGGAAGTTTGTATGTGTAGTATCTACAAAGTCCTAGGCAACGTACAGTTGCATCATGGGTATTTTCTTTATTAATTTAACATTTTTAAGAGTTTCTAATTATAAAAAATGCTAAAAGCTTAAATTAAAAATAAAAACACCACCTTTAAGGAAGTTCCTTGGTTAACTTTACTTGTAAGTCAAAATGGTTTTTATTATGGAGCTTTCTTTCACCAGCGCTAACACCATTTCCTGTTTTGGTTTGCTTTTCTTCAATTTCCCTCTTGTCACATTACTAATTGTGTTATGTCGGCACAAGGAAACTCCAGATGAGATCAGGTGTCATTCTGGGAAGCACGGTTGCGACTTTCAGCCAGGAGGTTGTCTTCCCAAAGCTCACAAGGTAGAGAAGAGCAACCAAGGGTGAGTGGGGAACAGGGAAATGGGCAGGAGTGCCTGATAGGCATCCCTGTGCCATGATGATCAATCTATGTTGACTTGCTGTGTTGCATTTAGTATAACTTTAGCTATACCTTTAATTGAAGAAAGTTGTCCCTGTACTTGTGTTGGGGTATGAGAGAGCATTACATGGCAGTTTCATTGTTTACTTGATCTGTATTCCTACACCCTTCCACAGATGCCACTTTTGGTTTCTGTTGGGTGCAGGATGAAATGGACCTTTAGTCCAACCCAATGTGGTTGTTGAGAATAATTCTGCGTTGTCAGCTATCTTTGAAGCCTTGTGTGGACTTGTGGGGTCTGTGTAGGACGGCTTAAGGGACCAGGAGGTTCCACTGCAGGCTTCCGGAGAAGGAGTTGCCTCTTTGTTTCTGTACATCCCCTGCTGAGCTTATTGGATAACAACAGTTCTGGAGAGCAGAGGAATATAATGAAAGTTTGCTGTCCAAAAAAACATACGCATATAAGAAGAGAGGGCTGGAAAGGTGGAGCCTTCTTTTGCATGTGCTATGCTGCTTGTCCTTTGGTTTCCTGTATGTGAAATGGTATAAAAAAGCAAACCAGCTCTATGCAGCACATGGGGGGCAAACTGAGCGCCCAGTGACATTGCAAATTATTTCCCCCATTCATAAAAAGGGGCAAGTATTCTATTAGGTTGCAAGTGGGGGTTGCCTGTCTTTCATTTCTTTTGCAGTGTTTTTTTCATTTTCCTCTCAGCTGTGTGCTAAAAGAAGTGCTAGTATTTTCGCAGTCTCTGAGGAATGATGGCTTATCATCTGTTAGGGGACTGACTGTCTAATTGAAATAGTGAATTTTGAGCTCTATGTGAATGCACTTGTTCCTAGCATGTTATTACTCAGTGTAATGGTGTACAAAATGCTTGCTAGTGTGAAACCTCATTTTTATGTTTATACACTTAATGATTTGTTTTGGTAAAACCGCTTATTTTTAGTCTCTCTTAAGCCAGTAAAAAATGAACTTACATTTAGAGTTGGTCACTTTTTTCTAAGATTGCACTTTTTTCCCCCCAAAGTCTGCAAGTGGCATTTTTCCTCGTTTCCTGCCTCCTCACCTTATGCACAGCCAATCAGAATGCTATTTTTTTAATCCACATATAACTTTTATAGTAAATTAACAATGTATTCTGTTCTCCATCAGATTCCTCCCTTAGCTGAAGACAGCATATAATGACATAAGTGATTAGCAGGCAGCTCTTTAAGAACAAAGGCATTTCAGGTGGCTGGACATTACAAAACCTTCATACTTAAAGACGAGTGAGACTACTGCAGCCTGTGACTGCATGCCATCCTTCAAAGTCCCCTCCTTAGTTTTAATTACCACTAGACCTGGCTGAGGTTTGCTTTCAGTTTATATGACAAAAATACATGTAGTAGGATTTGCGGATTCAGAGTCATGCCTTTGTGCTGGGGGTGAGGTTGACCAAGTGTGAGTCTAGTGAATGGTTAGAGCTCTCTGTTTCTTTTCTGTGTTTCTGTCCTTCAATCAAGTTCACATCAGCTTTTTAAAATTAGTGAATGCTTTGTAATCCAAGTATAATGTAATTTTACTCATCTGATGTGAACAGAAGCAAATATACAAAACAAGAGAAATGCAAACTTATAAGAAAATACCTGTGTAAATATTCTCCTTGTGAATTTTGTTTTAAGTGAATGGAAGGCACTAATTATTTTTGTCTGTATACACATACATTTTTTCATCACAGAAAGTACTGCATAACACTTGGTAGTGATACAAAACGGTGTTTGACTGGGTATCAAAGTCAGCAGTGGATGGCCATCTGCTGTGCACCACTTGGATGTGGGTTTGTGGCTGCAGACGCCCATCTGCAGCTCCCACACATTTCTGCTGCTCACCCGTTACCACGGGACTGTGCAAAATCCTGTGGGTAAGATGACTTACACAAAACACTGATTGCTGCGATACCCATTTCATTCTTAACGCTACTTAGTCACGGTATCTGCTGACGCAAAAGAAATTATATACTCTGTGCAGATGTAAGAGCAGTAATAATATAAATGTACACACTTCTGAAAAGTAACTCTAATCAAAGGCACAAGTGTCTGTAGCATAAGGTATACGTGATAACATTAACGTTACAAATATACCTTCAGTTTATTTTAGCTTTTAAATAAGTAGTAGTATGTGTGAAGATAGAGTAGGGCAGATTGCAGTGCAGGCCATCTGCCCAAATAAGTACTCAGTGTCCCCTGATGTCCCTGAGATTAGTGTTGGTGACAGAGACACTGTGCAATTGCAGGTTTGGTATCTTTTACATGTTCTGAGTTAATTAGGGATTTATTTGCAAATTGAATTGAATCACAATGATTATCATGGAGTCTGGACTTAAGGAAGCCTTTGTAGGTACGTAAAGATTTTTGGAGAAGCAGGTGACCAACAGATAGACTATGGCAGCACTAAGCACTGGGCTTGGGTTTGGATTCTACTGTCTCCTTTTGCTTTTTGTCTTTTGCACTTAAGACTCACCCTTAATTTTTACTTCTTCCCCCCCCCCAAAAAAAAAACCAAAACAAAACAAAAAAAACAAAAAAAAACCCAAACAACAACCCAAACAAAAAACCCAACAAACATGTTAATTGGCCTTTAGCCAAAAGATGTTGCTGCCGAACCCTTTAGAAGTGAAAGCCAATGTAAACATTCAAGCATTGTATGTATTTAAGCACTTTGTCTGGTGTGATCTTCAGAAGCCTGAAGCAGCTACAGCATCGAAACTCTTGAGCATCTCCTGTGGTCTGGAGCTCTGGCAACTCATCTTGGTTCTGTTTTTGGTGTCAGCAGTTGCCCGGCTGTCGATGGCTTTCCTTTCTCCTTTGTCAGCTTTGAGAGGGAGCAAACTTGAAGTAGAAGATAAGTGGAGGCTGAAATGAATATTTAAGCACTTTTAGATTTATTTCACTGACAAATAAAATTGCCACTTGATTACCGTGGGAGGAGCATTTGCCAGAGCCTTGCCAAATACTCCAAAAAAGGAGCTGGAGAATGTTAAACACAAACCCCACAGCATTTCATGGGAGTTTATTCTGTTGTTTCAGTAGTGACTCATCTCCAGAATGATCCATCCAGTGCAGTATGTATATGTGTGAAAAAAACCTACCCTGACAAAGGTCTCAGAGTCACCTACAAAATGCAATGTCCTGTTCAATTATTAGTTAAAGCATCTGAGTATCTTGAGCCCTTAGGCAATTTTGAGAGTTGTGCTGGCAAAAGATGTTTGCAGTCAAATCTTGTTCACTTTTTGTTAAAGATCCTATATTTTTAAAAGACTGTGGGACGAGAAAGAAATGGTAGGCGTGGACAGAGGAAGAAGCAGTAGGTATGATTTTTCTTTGTCTGGATGGACAGGATTGTTGCTTTTGAAACCTCAGGGGTTGTTATGACGTCACTTTTTCCTTTCTGTACATCACATCTTTGGCTAACTGACCTGAAAAGTAAAGATCAGCATTTCAGTGCGTTTGTTAAATGCTCTGCTTCCTGAGAAAGCCAAGGGCTCCCGTCTTGATTTTCCTCCTGCCCCTTCTCATCATCCTCCAAAGGCAGCAATGAGTACAAAAACAGGAAAGGGGAATTATAAAGTGTGGGAATAAAGTGAGTGCTGAGTTAGCAATGCCAGAAGGAAACAGCTTTCTGATGGCAGCCTTGTTTCTGGTGAAAAATAAACTGGAGGTGAACCAAGTAAAAATACTTCTGAAAATGGAGTTCTCACTCTTGTCAAATTTTTCTGTGACCTCTTTTTGCAATTTTTAAATGCAATAAAGTAGAAATAACGTCCATTTTATTGGCTGGATACTGGCACTAGTGTTTTAGCAAACACCTACATAGTGTATGTGGACTGAATTATCTAAAGGGCTTGTTATCATATAATTTGCATGCAAAAGAAGGTGATGATGGTGATGGAGGCTTCTTAGGAATTGAGTGGAGGACTCTGGCTCCTGTCCTTTGTGCTTCTGCATGTGAAAGCTGCTGCTGTTTCCTTCAACCCTATTTTTTTTTTCCTTATATCATTCCCCAGATATTGTTCAAAGTGATGGAGTGATATATATATATTTTTTTTTTTCATAGTACTCCCCCATGGAATTGCTAGAAAAATATAATGGTATTGTATGGCAAAATGTAACACGGGATGTGGAAGGCTGTTACCGCTTTACTGCCTTTCCAGAACTGTAGAGCCTATCCCAAGGGTTTGGGGGGACTCTCTTGATTCATCAGGTGTTTCATGTGCTCCTTTTGTGTAGGTGTTGGGTGGTCAGTGCAGCTGCACTTTTGACTCTTCCACGTGGCACTAAACGTTTCCTTCTTCAAGAGCAATGTAATGCCGAGAACAAGTGTCCTTTGGCTCCCTGCGTTCAAATGAGTCAACCCATAAATGAAGAGCACCATGGTTAATGAGCCCACTGTGAAAGTTTGGTGGGAGAAGGGCATGTTGCGAATGCTGAGAACAGTGTCAGCCTTGGTCAAGGATCTGAGAAGACTGAGACAGGGCTACCACATAATTTTATTTTTTTTTGCTATTCTCTGGTTTCACATTTCAACTGGAAAAAAAAAAAAAGCCTTGAGCGCAAAACTCAAACTTTTGGAAAGGTTTGTCTGGATGAGAAGAAGAAACTGTACTATGGCAATTCCTTCCTAAAGGGAAACGTCATCCAGGGTCCTGCTCCAGGCTTGTTCACTGTGAGCACAGTAGTTTTATGTGCTTGTCTCTGAGCAAGGAAGAACTGAATTATGCTGTATGGGCATCTGTATGTCTCAGCCTTCAGAGCTCATGATGGAGTAAAGAGCAGTGAGATCCCAAGGGTAGTACATGAGAAAGGAGGGTATTTAGGCTAAAGACTTGCAAGTAAAACCACTCAACATATATCCTTTCTGTCTTTTGATGTTGGTGTGGTCCCGTGCAGAAAATTTCCTAAAGATCTGCACAGTGATAATGACAAGGCTTATTTTAGAAGCAGCGTGGTAGAAATTATGGTGAAGTGTTGTATTCGACTGCAGTTTGACATGTATGAAAATAATATAATATGTCCTAAATAAGAAATGTTTTCTAACAAAAAAGAAATGAACCATTGGGAATTATGGTGAATGTATGGAAAGCTATGAAATTATTTATTAGGAACAGTGTATCATCTGGATTTGCAAAAAGAAGTTGTTTTTAGCAAGAGAAGGCTATATTTACGTGAAGATCAACATGATTTAATGGTTACCAACAGATTACAAGGGAGCTTTCTTTAATAAAATAGCTTTCAGTAAAAATGGAGAAGAAGATTTGGGTTGCCTCACTGAGAATTTGTATCACTTGAATTTAAATAAGTGTATTCTACTTTGTGCAGAAACTAAGAATAACAGTTTGTGCAGCGTCCTTATCAGCTGTGGAGAAGATTGAGTAGGTTGGAGGTAAATTCAGTATTTTCCTGTCCAGCCCCAGGTATCTGTCTCTTGGCCAGAAGACTGAGACAGGGTGCCTCTATTTCTCAAACTGTGGATATGAAGAAAGCCTCCAAAGCCAGTCTTCTCCCCATAGCTGCCAATGGAAAAAGTGCTCTGGAAAAGGATTAGGTTGTTGTTACTTTTTGGTTTCTTTTTTTACTTTTCATTGTTTCCTCCACAAAAAAATATGCATTGTTTTTGAGCAGGCCTTTTTCTCTGGGTTGTCATCATTTTGTTGTTGCTTTGAAGGACTTAGGATACTTTTGTCCTTGTCTTATCTTAGAAAAAATTAGTAAGCTGTCTGGCCAATGCTTCTGTGAAGTTCATAGAGCATGTGAAATAGTGGTAGAGAAGAACCATCCACCAGTGAAAATACGTGATCTACAGAACAAGTTGTTTCTTAGAAAAGTTGAGTAATGCTTGATTTGGTTTTGTTTTGGTTTGGTTTCTTGGCTTCCAAATGAGTGTTGAAAAATACCTGCCAACTGTAATTATTTTACTGGAAGTTTAATTCAAGGTCTAATTTTACTGGCAGCCTGAAGGAGGGGAGGACACCGGAGCTGGAGAATGGCATCTGATGTTGAACGATGGCAATGTCAGACATACTTACGATAAACAAACTTGCTGTTAATAAAATAAACATACAATGCTGCTTTTGGCCCAACATGGTGAATGGACTCCACGGAAGTAGCAAGCTGGATGTTTTGCTGCTGGTCCAAAAGCCTTTGCTGGTGGTTTTGGTTGTCTTTCACCAGAACCTCTTGGCATGCACGTAACTTCGCGCCTTCAAGCTGGCTGTTGTTGAAGAGTATGTGTTTTAGGTGCTTTGGCTGGAAAGAAAATCCTATTCTGATAAGGAGATTGAAAGTATTAAGTTGCTTTAAATACTAACTTTCCTTAGTGAGATTCAGGTATGCTGTTTCCCATTGTTAAAAAACGGTGGTTGTGCTGGTATTTCTCCATCAGGGAGCGTCCTGAAGCAATTCCATCATTTCCAGATGGGTCTGCTAACACCTTCATTGTCCAAGTTTTCCCTTTAGAAGGAGAGAAAGCAAAGAGGAGGGAGGGGAGTGTCAGCAAATTTTTGGAGTGAATCAACCCAAAGAACAGACTGTGCAGGGAAGCATTTAATTTCTTATACATTCTTGACTTCCTTCCGTGGCTGAGGTATCACAGATGTGCAGGTACAAAGAGGTAGCTTGTTGTGAGACATGTGAGTTATACCTGATGGATTTGTGACAAGCAAAAAACCCCAGTGATTTATCTTCATGCCTGAGATGAATGATTTGAGAGGAAGCATCTCTCGTTCTTACAGTTTGAGTTTTATTGATACGATTCTAGTCATCCCTCGGCAGTTCTCCTCCCTGTGTTCAGGGGGAGCTGCATTCATGTTGTGGGTCACTTCATTGAGTGAAAGATCAAACCCCCATTTCAGACCCCTAAATCTTTTGGTTAACTTTCATCAACAGTCTGTATTGTGTGTGGCTTCTGGTTTGTTATGCATCACAAAAGCACATGAGGAGTTTAACTGCAGTACCGATAATCGCAACGTATTTCTGAAATCAAACAAAGGATTGATGTTTCAGGTGTGTTTTGTGTGAAGTCTTTACAGAGCAGAAGAATTGTGGCCACAGCAGTCAACTTTGTGTTTTAATTGTTTAGGCAAAAATGTTTGGGAACAATGCAGTGGTAAACTATTTTCATGTTGTTGGGGGGGGAAAAAACAGCCACCCAGTGTGCACTGGGCAGGACAGCGATGGTGCTGGGCACAATTCAAGTTTTGTAGCTCTCCATGAGTACAAAGAAGGATGAATAGGTTACATGGAGAAAGGGACTCTCTCCTCCCTCCCCTACTTTTTATTCCAGGGAAGAAACCAAAATCCATGGTTTTTTTTCAGTTTACCTATTGAGAATAAACTTGAAAGGTATTTATAAATCACAGGGTTTATCTGATTTGTCTGGTTAGACAAATCAGCAGAATCTGTTTGGTGAAGGAGCCAGGGAGGGTATCGCTACCTTTCTTTTAAACTTCAGGTAGAATCTTAAAATTAGAGGTTACTGCAAGTCCCCTCCAGCATGTTTCCTATAATTTGATATTTACGCACTGAAAGCCTGTCTAGACTCTTACCAGTTGTGTTTGTTACATACAGCATCAATCACTTTGTGTCTCTCCTTGTCAGTTTGTATATATAAGATTCATCCTGATCTGTCTGCATCTCCCTTTTTCCCATAAAACTCCCCCAAAATGGCATACCTCCTTTTCCTTGTAAAACTGCTTGTGCCAGGACCCCCACAGTGTCTGAGGACCTGTCTTGTCTGTGAGCATGGTATGTTTTGCCGATGCTACAGACTTGCTGCATAGAACTCAGCTGGCTGGATCTGCTTTTATAGAACCATCTTTCAATCTGACGATGATTCATTGCAGTGAGGGGCTGATCTATTTTAATCTGGAACCTGCTGCAATTATTGTTAGTTGTCTGTTTGCCTATATGTAAAATGGGGATTATGGTACCCTCCATATTCTGGAAAAAAAAACAGTCCTGATGCCTGAAATGAGCAGTATTTTATAAGGACTGGATGACAGTAGCCATAGTGTTTACCATTAAACTTTTTTTGAGTTTTCTGGTGGGTTCAACAGAAAATTAGTTTTAATAGGAATTGCAAATTGTCTTCTGTTTGACCTTATGCTAGTGTTTGTTTATCTTCTATTTTATACTAATGATAGGCTTTTTGGAGGAGACTGCTCTTGTTCCTTGTTTACGCAGTGTCCAGCTCAGTGGGATTCTTTCCCACGCTACTCCTACGTACTACAGATATTTAAGTAATAATGAAACTGCATGCAGCACTCTCTCCTCTCCCACACAAACTGCTTTAAACCATTCAACTCCTCCTTTCACCTGTTTTATCTGAAGTCCTGTGAATTGTGCCTAGAATTGTTTTGAGCTTGTCAGAGCTCTCTGCTGCCTGTTTGGTAACAAGAAGCACTGTTTACTTACATACCAGTAAATCCTCTATATTAAACAGGAGCAGAAGCTGTTTTCTGTATTCTGAGGACTTCAAGAAAACTTGAACAAACAATTTTCCCCTATTCTTTTTTAAATGGTGAAATATTTACTTCTTGTCTTAATCTTGCAGAGACATCCTTCACAGAATGTGTATTTAAGAAAGAGTCGAATCCAAAATCTGCAGACAAAAGATTAGAAAGTCAAATCCCAGTTTGGAAGGTTGATATATTTATTCTGTGTGTTCACACTTGTTTACAGTAGACACAGCATTTGAGTTTTGTCTATCCATTGCTGCTTCTGGAAGTACTTTGCATATTTAATTAATGGTTTCACATTTGAATTATTCCCCAGCAAATTCTTGCTTCCCATTATCAGTCTCTTTTCTTCTGCTGTCATCTGAAACTCTTCCTTTCAAGTACAAGAATTAAGCAAACACTGGAGATCTTGTTTCTGCAGACGTTTCTGAATGCAGCCTTCACAGCATTAAAAGGCTGAACAACTGCACACAGTTCTCAATTGGTTTCTTAATAATTGCATGAATGTCAGTCCTTCTGTGACAGAGTACTGCGAAACGTAGCGTGTTGTCCTGCACATCCACGTAGAGGCTTGTGCAGGAGCTTGTTAAATTTCAGATATCATTGACCTGTCTGGCACTGCTTTTCAGACTGCTGTCTGTAGTATTGAAATGAAATCTCTTATTGCCAGTGCATTTGAATTATACAAGATGCTGATTTTCATGAGTGGCTGAAAGTAAAGGCTGATAGTGAGAACTCTCTCTCTATTTTTTCTTTTTTTTTTTTTTTTTTAAAGGAAGTATCTTCCTATACTTATAAACAAAACACATGCACATGAAAGGGGAAGATTTTATTTGCTTTTTGGGACTGGAAGCCTACCAAAGCAGTCATAATTGGCTTTATTGACTTTTTTTCCCCCTCTGATTGGAAACAACACAATTATATTTTTTTTCTCTGATTATGTTCAGACTGCGGTCTGTGAAAATTACACTGCCTTTCTCTTCCTGACGCATGGAAGAGCAGGTTTCTCTGTTGCTGGATGTTTTCCCTGTCCTTTGCTGCCTGTCTCTGTCACAGGCTTAGATGCAGTTTCCCTGATCCTTTACTCCTTAGTGCTGCTGTGCTGTGTGTGCATTTGATGGTCACAATTCCAGCTGTGTGGCACAGCTAGTTCATGGTAACCATTCTTCTTTATAAGAGGGACAGGATGCTTGGAGCATAAATCCATGATCCCGACTAGCCTGGTATTAGGATTTCACAGTGTAGGCTGATAAATGTGTCATTGTGACCTGGAAGCACATCTCTGTGCATCCTCATCTGGAGTCACTTACAGCTTATGAAACTAAACTCTTTGGTTTCAAAGAATGTATGTAAGGGGATGAGGAAGTGGTAATGGCTCTAAGAGAGATCTCCCTACCTCTCTCCAGTGCGGGCATCCTCATAGTCTTTGAAAGGTTTATGCCAAAATTGCTGTGTGTTTCTAGAGTAAAAGGGAGAGCCAGCATGCCCTCGTGAGTCCTGCGAAGGATGCACAAATCTTCCTCTATTCCAGCTCATGCTTTTTAACAGTAGTACCCTGCAATGAAATACTTCTGTAGGTTTTAAGTTAGTAAAAGCCAGACCATAGGGTTAAGATCAGTGGGGTTTTCTCCTCACTTGTATTTTAATGTTGCTGAATTATAATACCATCCATATTTAAACATGCTTGTGCAGCCTATAGTCATTTTTCTTCACCGAATTCCACACTGTGGAATACATAGAAATGCAATATTGTAATTAATTGAGTGGCGTCCTAAGTATCTTCAGACACTGGTTTTGTATATCGAAAGTAGTTAACCTTCATTTTGGAGGTCTGTTATTTCTCTAGCAAGAAAATAATTGAACCGTATGGGAACATGCTCCCTCTAAATACTGAAAGGATGCCCTCTTGTAAAAGAAACTCAAGTGCGTGTTAAACAACTACAGGCAGATATATTTTTTTTAATTTAATAGAAGAGCTCATTTGAATGTTTTCCTGAGGGAGTGCCACTTCATGAGCAGGCTGGTTGACTTACAAGAATGAAAACACTGCTATCGGAAAGGAAGCCCTGTAGTCATGTTGTTTGGGGATGTTGAAAAGTGTGTGAGTATTCGAATTTTTTGGGTATGCATTTGCTGTCATAGTAAGGTTTTTGATGAGGCAGAAAACTAAGGTAATCCTTGATCAGGTGAATAAAAGTAGAGTAATGGGTGTTTATGTAGTCTAGGCCAAACTTTTTTTTTTTTAGAAGTTTGTGAAAATTGAGGGTAATTCTGTATATTTCTTACTGTTTCCTTTGCTGAATAAACATTTAAGAAGCTGTTAAATAGATTAATATGCTGTTTTACTGTCCTGTTCTCTGAATTTTATAACCTCTGGTACTTCAGGGCATCCATTTGCAACTGAATCTGAGGCTTGTGCTTCTCTGCGCATTTGGGATGCAGAAAATATGGAACCCCAGAATGTTCGTTGGTTTTTTGTTTTGGTTTGTTTTTTTAAGTTAGAAAGTTAGTAGTATTTTCTTCTTCCTTTTGTTCACCAAACCCCGTTACTGCTGGCAGGGAACACTTCTTGCTTGTGCCTAGAATCCAACTGCCACCATCGCAGTTCTTGAATGGGCTCCTACCCCAGCTTTTGAGGTAGCTTCAGGAATTTGAGAAGACTTTTAATTTGCAATTTCAATTTATCATTGTCTGTGCAGAGCTTTTCTCTGGTCTGCCTTCCTGTTACATGTTTACTTTTCACAACTAGAGTGCCTCTGGCTCTGCAGTTGAGGTATGGCTGTTTTGTAAGGGAGAGGAGTTGTTTTTGTTGTTTATATTTTGGCTTTTTTTCTGAAGTACAAATTGTTTTACAAAGTGGATAATGTGCTGAAAAATTCTCGTATGTCTCATATGCAATTACCTGTATAGAGGGCAAACTAGTAATCTATGCAGTATCACAGCTTGCTATATCAGCTCTGAAAGAATTGTTATTTCCAGTAAAAGTGATTTGTTATTGCATTAAAAGGTTGTGCCCCTTACATGTCAGCGATGATAACCGATTTGGTCGTTATATTCATGGTAATTTTTGACTATATAATCTCATACTCTTTGCCTCATAAGAGATTATTTATAAAGCATTATGAATAAACTGTGCTATCATGATACCTGATAGGCATGATTTTTTAAGATGCGATGTTAAAATGCATTTTACTTAGTCTGCTAAAATTTACTTTTATTACAGTTTACTGTTTGCATTGCAATAGCATTGACACCTTTAACTGATGCTGCCCAGCTCTTTGCTCACCTTCAAGAATACTTGGGATTTTACAGGCTGAACAGGACGTGATACTTTTCCTGTGAAGAATTTTTACTACAAGCTTTTTTCTTGGCAGAAATCCATCTTTTTCTTAAAAATTATATTGGGACTTATACAATGAAAAAGTTACGCATTTTTCTTGATTTGTTTGTCCAAGTATTAATTACATAATTTGTAT
Source organism: Vanellus vanellus (assembly GCF_965231255.1). Taxonomy (NCBI): domain Eukaryota; kingdom Metazoa; phylum Chordata; class Aves; order Charadriiformes; family Charadriidae; genus Vanellus; species Vanellus vanellus. Next base: position 49,116,175 of record NC_138910.1, on the reverse strand, counting down.
AAAAACATCAGACTTCAAATGCAGCATATTGTCATTTTAAAGGATAAACTTAGTGTACTATTTTTTATAAAATGCCATTAAAAAAACCTCATAAGTGAACGGGTCTAACACGTATACAATTCTGTAAGAACATCTTTCCTAGGATAGCCAAATCCTAAAGCTTTAATCCTCTCTTTGATCCAAGGGATTAGTGGAGATTTCCATTTTTGCATGGCAAATTTTTGGGCTGTTAAGGATGCACAGAGGAACCATGTTTTTATAGGAGAAGTGTCCTGTAGGAGTAATATTGCTCCCAGTCCTTCTCTGTGTGTCTGGTCCTCCACACTGGTTTGTACAAGGCGTTTTGAATGGGCTTGAACATTGCTCCTGAACTCAGAGGAGAACCCTTTCGCTGCTTTGTTGCTCAAGAAGATAAAAGTCCACCTATTTGATGACCTAGGCTGTCACCTGCAAACCGAGCTAAGTGTTGAACTATTAACACTGAGGATTTACAATGCAGCTGTTGGTAGGGGTCAGTGCTATTCAGACACGTTCCGGTGGCATCGTAAGGAAACTCACCTCGTGTCACAAGTTTGGATCAGAGGCTCTGTGGTGAAGGCTAGGTTTTTCTTCACCTTTGGGGAAACATTTAAAATGTTTTTGGGTAATATAATATAATTTGCTGAAAGTGGAATCCTTAAGTCCTAGTGGAATTACTCTTGCCCATATTGTGTTAGAAGAGGGCATTTTGTACAGGGTATACAAACTTCTATTGAAAATCTACTACGTTATAACCCATGCTATGGTAAGTGTGGTTGGTCTGTCATCACGAACCTATGAGGATGCTTCTAGGAGAATGGTTTGATCATCATGAAAGTTACGGTGAGAATAGGCTGCAGAGGCACCAGGAAGGCAATTTTCAGGTGCAAGGAGAAAAATAAAATGCAAAGTAAGAAGAGATATGACATTAGTGTTATTCAGAAGAGTGGAAGATAGGTGTTTTGTAAGCCAAAAACATCTGTTTGTAAGAGGACTGATTTGTATCAGCTGTTTACACAGCTCAAATTGGTATTTACAGTATAAATATTGTAACGTGCTTGTAGCATCTTTTTTGGTGATGATCATGAGCAATGCAAGAATCACATTGAACAGAGTCAGGGTTCTGCTGTTCAGTGGGCTGCAGCATTTGGAGAAGCTTTCTCTTCGGCCAGAACTATTTTAAATTTAAAACCAAATGATAAAATAGCATCAGGCAAAAGAAATGCTCAAACAAAGAATAAGAACTGTCTTAAAGGATTAATAAAAACATCAACCTCCTGTTTTCATGTATCTTTCAAGAACTTCAGAAGGCGCAGAGCTATGATCCCAGTCTGACCTCTGTTCTCCTTGGGCGACTGTGTGGGAGATACGCCAGGGTAGGGTCTGTTAACACAGTGGTACAGTTGCTTTTCATCTTTATTGTATGTCCCCAAATCAGCATCCTTTGTTAGAAATTCATTGGGACTGTACCCAGTGAAATGAGACAAGCTACTTTTATGGTTGGACTTGATGATCTTAAAGGTCTCTTCCAACCTCAGCAGTTCTATGATTCTATGACATTTGTGGTTGTTCAAACCCATTTTTGTAAATAATCTACTTCCAGTAGTTCATTACAGTCAGCGCAGCTGCAGCTTTCCATCTGCAGGTAAGAATCAAGGAGGTCCTTGGTGAATATTTCTTCATCTTTCAGAAAGGCTGTTGTTGGTAGGGACTACAGCCACAAAATTTAAGATTGTAAAATATGTGTGCTCGGAGACAAATATTTTAAGGTTCAGAGAGAAGTTGTGCGAGAATTTCCATCAAATTCCACGTGTACTTTTGTTATCTAAAGCAAGAAAACAAGATTCTGCTCAGCAGATGAGAGCAAAATTTAAAGTGGGGGGTAAAAAAGGCAAACAAAACAAGTAAAAATCTGTAATACCTTTTTTATGATTTCAAGTTGAACTAGTCTCCCACTGTTTTGCTAACAACTAGAGTTTGTTTGGTCTTTTTTTTCTGCAAGGAGTAGGGTAGATTATATTTATGAATGGCATAAGCAATTTTTAAAACTTGCTTTTTCATTTATGTTTTTTTCATCCGCTGTAATGTGAAGGTCTAACAGTGGAAGCCTACTATTAGGTAAGGATAGCAGTAGTGTCTGAAACTTTCTGTAAAATAGTTCTTTACTGTAGGTTTCTCAGCACGCGTACTTTGGGCATGTCTCCCGTTTAAAGTCTGTGGTAGTGTACAGTGTGAAAAGTTTTGCTTTGCATAATAAGGATATTGTCAGTGTGTAACAAATGCTTAGCTGTTAAAAAAAACCCCAAACAAACAACTTTCAATTGGTACAGTGCTAAAAGTAGCCCTCTTCATAGCAGATACCAAACTGATGCTTCTGGACGACTGTGTTTTTACTAAACCCCATATTATTATTAGTTGCAATCAAAGATATTTGCTCTGTTTCGAGACATGTCTTGGCACTTGAATCTGATGCTCAGCCAACCTGTTAAATATGTTAACAATACTTTATATTTTTCATCTGATGTTTGAAAACAGCATGGCAAATGAAATCCTAATAGGGTGCAGCTACTTTTTGTTTGGCATACTGTGTCTGGAATTTTGCTGTCATTTCATGGCTTTTTCTTAACTGGAAACATCAGAACAAAACTCGTCAGAGGCTGCTGGCTGTTGCTTGGCATCAAGAAGAAATTACATAAATTTGAAGGCTTGTGTTGTTTCTGTTAAAAATTTAAGTTTCCCAGGTTTACTGAAAATTTGTCTCAAGTCATTACAAGTTCCCTGGCTTGGGGAGTTTGACATGCATATGTTGCAAGGGTTATGGGCTCTTCCCCCGTCCCTGTCTTTCCTACCCTGCAAGCGTTTCTTTGCTTCTCCTTGGAAGAAAGCTGCAGAATAACAGAATATCCTACTTATTCTAATTTAGAAGTGCCATACTATATTATTATTTAGGGGGGTAGTCTCATTTGGGTTAATATTAATCAAGGTCACTGGAAGTTTAAGTTAAAGGCAATAAATAAATGCAGCTTTTATAATCGTAGGAAGTATTTGCAACAATTTTGAAAATGATTTTAAAAAACAGTGTTAGGATAACTAACAGAAAAATTATTCTAAAGCTTGCGTTACAACAAATCTGGAAAGCAATTCCGAAGCTTAAGAGGATGAGAGATGTTTTCTGTCCTTGAAACCAGCTGGCAGAAGCTCTAGCACAAAATGTTGTTAGATCTGTTTGAGCTGGGAGACCCTGGCAGCACAGGAAGAGGAAATGAGGTAAGGACGGGCATTTTTAGAAGTCTTGTTTTTGAAATATAAAAAAACATGTGTTTGTCTTCTAAATATCTTGTTTGGCTTTGTAGGAGATATATACGTGTGTGTCTGTATGTATACATGTACATAATATATATGTGTGTGTGTATTATATATATACACATGCACCGTTTTGTACCATTTTCATGTCAAAGGAAAGGGTAGAGGGAACGTTTCATGTCAAGGGGAAGAGGAGAACACGCATACGTATTCAGTTAAGCCTGAAAATACACCACACGAGCCGTGGTGTTGCAGCCTACACTGCAGAGCGTGGTAGTCTCTAGCACAGCTTCTGCTCAGTTGCTCATTCATAGCTTGTACTGGATTTGCCTAGTTTACCTTGGGGAGTTGGAAGATACAAATTTTTCTCTCTGAACCAAGTGTAGAAGTGTCTGGGGAAGCTGAAGATGGCTGAGCTTTTACCTCTAGCAGGCAGTACTACTTATGAAACACCTAATGAACTTTCATAAAATGCCTAAGGAAAAAAAACACCCAACTGGTCTAGAATTTTGCTCCAGAGTTTTTCTAAGCTAAAAAGCCAGTCCAAAATACTCCTTGAAAATAGGAAATTCTATTAACTCTTGCTGTGAGATAAGTGAAAATGTACAGGCTAGGTGTGTGGGAGCAACAGGAGGTGGTGTAGGGGGGCAGAGTATATTGCCTTTAGTCTAGGGAAATGGGAATAAATGCATAGGAGTCTGGATTGTTTTTCAGTTCATCTTGCTCTGGTATTTTGATTGAGCCTCCTCATCCAAAATATGATGCCTGTTAACAGGGGAAACATCGATCAACAGGGCAACTCATGGAATGGGAATCTTAGCATTGCGTTGAAGACTTAATGAAGGGATGTTAGCAAGGAGCTGTCTGGTAGCATAAACTGACTGCATTATTGTTGAAGAATACAAATTCTTCCCTAGAGAATGCATCTGAATGTGCATATGGAGTCTCTCATGCTAAGCGTGAAAAATTAATCTTGGTAAGCAAGATACCCTGGTCTGTAGAAATCAGGGAAGAGGAGTTGCAGCTCCTGGGTCTACTAAGAGTGCACAGCAACACAGTGCTTGTGGGTTTTTCATCAGATTTATATAAGAGACAGGCATCATATGCAAGAGCTGTCTTGCATATTATTATGCCACATAATGACAGCTCTTCCAAATGTTTTCCACTGACTAAAACTTGCTATGAAATGGTGCTATGCCTTCAAGAGGGTTTTTTAGAAATTGTGAGAGATCTGCTGAATTACAGTGTATCGGGGTGAAGCCTTCTGGTAGTAAGACCAGTTGACTGTTCACATGTGTAAACAAAGTGTGTGTGAGGATGATTGCAAGATATAATCCTACCAAAAAAAATTTGAGTATCTTTTATATCTCATCTTGCTATACAAATCAATACAAATGAATCTTTTTGTTGTTATTTTTTTATTTTTTTAATTCAATATGTAATATTGAATATTTCAATATGGTAAATAGTGAAATGAAGGCAAGAAATAAAGCAGTACGGTGATGACGTACCTTTACGTGTTATTTCATGTCACGTTTTCAGTGTTTTCTGAATCCCAACGATACGTTGTCATTGAACTGTCTACAGTATAGCCCGAGTCACAGTTGTACATTACTCCTTCTAATCTGTGTTAGCTTGTGCTTGTCAAGATAAGTTTGTTCCACTCTCAGGCAGCTTAATTGTCTGGCTTTTCTCTGGCCCTTTGAGATTCTGCAGTTTTCTCTAGTCTTGATTAATTTGCTCAATTTAGTGCCACCCATCATGTATAGCTCTTCCCTGGGCATTCTTTTCTGGAGATGTAGTTTAGCCCATCTCTGTATTTAACAAAGAATGCTGATCTGGGGTTTGGGGTTTTGATTTGGTTTTTGTTTTGGGGTTTTGATTTGGTTTTTGTTTTGGGGTTTTGATTTGGTTTTTGTTTTGGGGTTTTGATTTGGTTTTTGTTTTGGGGTTTTGATTTGGTTTTTGTTTTGGGGTTTTGATTTGGTTTTTGTTTTGGTCATTTTTGGTTGCTTGCTCTGGAGTTTTCCTGGAGGAGTCATTTCCTTTTGCTGACATTCAGGCAAGCTTTTTGAGGGTAAACTTGCCCTTGTGAAGATGTCCCTCTTCTTCTGTTCCCTCTTTTTCTTCTCTCTGTGGCAGACCAGTTGACTTTCTGAGGTTCCTTCCAAGCCACTGACCAAGGTTCTGCAATGAAGTCCCCCCAAGATGTTGTCACTGGCTTTTAAACATTCAAATAACAGTGAGATTTTCTTTATCCAAAGAAACTGAGCACATTGACTTTTGTGACTGAAGCCAGGTTAAATTTTTTTTATTTAACATGTTTCTCTAGTTGTTTGAAAACACTATAATTAATTCTGATTTTAGACAACTTGTAAGACTGATCTGTAATTTTCAAGATCATTCCAGAGCATTTCCCACTCTTACCTCTAGCTGGCTCAGATGGAAAATGGAATATTTTGAGCAAATCAAACATTTATTGTTCTTGCAAACTAGGGAGTAGGAAAATGTCATGGGCATGCTACACACCTCAAACACTGCCTGTAATATGCTCATTAGCTGTGCAGTGGGTGAGAAGCGATTGGGGCACTGTGTTTATTTTATGTGTTCAGTTCGAATTGCTAAAATAGAATTTGTTCCTGCTGAAAGTGAGGTTCCTGCCTGCAATCTTCTGGCCTGCTTTGGAGCCACTTTTGATTCCCAGATGTGCCATCCCATGTCATTGGTATTCTGCGAGGGTGCATGGCCGCTTGCAGGGAGTACAGTCCTTGGGGCTCGGGGCGGGGGGGGATTGCCAGCCTGGGCTGGGTTTTCACTTGCAAACCACTGAGGAAAGCTGAGTGCCAAGGGGAAAATACAAAAGCGGTGGATTTTATCATGTAAAAATCGGATTACCTGCTCCCCTCCTTCTGGAAAAGTCTGCTGTGCTCTGAAATACCAGGCCTGGTTGTTATACACAAATAAGAGATCCATTAATGTCCTCCTGTGAGTCTGTACTTTAGCTTACATAAAATCAGATTCTTGTGTGTAGTGTTTTTTTTTGTTGTTGTTTTTGTTGTTTTTTTTTTTAAATAAGGCACTTAAGCAGCCTTAAATGAAGATTAATGTTCCATTACACTTTTATCAGTTACCTTATAAGCTAAAATGCACTGGTCACATGCAGATTGATCTTCTGTGTCAAATAATAGCAAAAATTGATATTTTTTTTTAAACCAGTATATCCACAAAAATGCTTGTTTGCATCAAGTAACTGCCTTGTTTTATTGAGTCTGTCTGTGAGGATCTGTGCGCATCAAGGAGGTGGGTTGCCCAGGGTGACGATGTGAAACCATTGGTAAGCCCAGCTTTAAACCCTGGGCTATGTGAGCATCCACATCATTCCTTCTGTGACATTTAGGTTAACATTATCATTTGTTCTTTGAATTCGGAGACCTGTATAAGATCTTTTTATTGCATAAAAAGAGGAGAAACCAAGCCAATAAGGTTACAGCTTCCATTCTAGCTGGTACGTTTGTGCGTGCCGGCTGGCAAATACCTGAGGAATTGCTGTTCCTGGTTTTGCATCTTGGCTGTATTTAAAGTTTGATCTCTGGTGCTTTCTCAGAAACTCTCTTTTTGGGATCCTTGGGGGAAGTTGTTGGCATTTCAGTAATGAAATCCAAGTGGCTGCTTTATGTGCCTTCAGTATAGAGCCTGAAGGTGATCAAGGCTTCTTTCCCCAGTTTTTTTTGCTGCTTTGTTTCTTCGTTGGGTAGCTGTTGATACCTGTTATTTTTGCGCTGCATCAGCTGGCATAGGATGACTTAGCCCTGCACAAGTCACCTGAGTGATGTGATTCAGGTTAGCTGAGGACCTTGTAGAAAACACGGTTTCTCTGTTTAATTCCTTCACCCTTATACTTTTTAATTTCTTTCACCCAACTGGCCTGTCAGAATGAGAGCTGCCAAGCAACTTCTTCCCTTCTTCCCTTATTGCCATGACATTTCTCTCCTTCCCTGGTGTTCTTGGGGACCTGAGAGGGTGTCTTCCATCCCAGCAAGCAGTCAATGATTCTCATAATATTGCTGCAAGGAGGCAGGAATGGCTTTGGTAACACAAAGCTGACTTCACCTAATTCCTTATCGAAATTGCTGCTCACCCTGCTTGGTGTCCTCATGAGCTTTTACGGCAGGTTTCAAACCAAATTTTCCCCTCTAGCTGCAGTTAAAGCACTTTTGCTTTTGCTTTCTGCACTGTAGCGTGGTGGAGACTCAGTATACTGAAAAATCTCTTCCAGGGGTGGCGATGGCAGTGTCATAAATAGGAAAGCCTCAGGTTTTATCACACAGCAAAATAACATGATGAGGGAGTGTTACGTTGTGGCAAGCTGTTTATCTGAGAGGAGAGTGAAATGATTTCCAGGCAGAATGTCCAGATTATTGTGGTTTTTTTTTGGTTTTAAGCTTTACAGTGTATTTTGAAACTTAAGCACTTAGACTTTTAGCAAAGGGAAGGAAAAAAAAAAAAAAAGGAAAACCTGGCAATTTTTAGTTTTTAAAATTTGTCACTCTTCCAAACAAATGATGGTCACTAAAAGGATTCTTCATGTTGATGCTGGTACTTTTATCATGCCCCTGTAGGATAAGGTGCAGCTGGTAAGGCTTTTGCACGCAGAACGGCTCTTCTCTCCACATTGTTCTGCACAAAGCCTTGATGAACCAGAAATACCATCTCTCTCCTTGCTCTTTTTTAGCTTCAAGCTCTTGCATTGATGTTCTGGATTTAGGTTTTGGAGTTTAAAAGATCTGAACTTCACCTTTGATGAAGTACAGTTTATTTATTAGTATTGACGTATGTATTAAATGATTCACTGTAGGTGACAAAACAGTGGCTATTTGTCATGTAACTTCTTTAATTATAAAAAATGCAATTGAAGAGAAACAAGGTAGAGAAAAATCCTGTTGTTAGCTTCTGGGGTTGATGCTTTTCTGCTGTCTCTATCCTAATGACGTTTTTTGCAGTGGGATGTAGGCACCTTTAAATAGTCTGTTTAAAATATAATTGGTAAGTGCTCAGCTACGTTATCGTAGTTCAGTTGCGCAGAATTTGCATATAACATGGGAATGGAAAAATACAGTAATACTGACTGAAGGATTTATGGTGTTTTGGTGCATATGGCTCTGGAAGCTGATTTTCATGAGACTGTTTATCAGTTGTCTGGCAATGTGTGATTTACAGGTGCTATAAATGACACCAGCATTTACAGTTATGTTCTTTTGAGTTAAATGCTGTTCTAGAGAACTGGACTTGGTTATATATTTTTGTCTTACAAATAACATTGTACCAACTTCCAGTTCGAGGCTCTTTGCTTAGCCTTGGCCATCCACATTCATGGACTTGGAAGGGAGGTGCACAATCTGTGCAGGACCTTGTACAGCACTGGTTTATACTTGGGACCATATAACTACACTGTTTAAAAGCTAGTTTTGTGTGGTGCAATCTCATTGTTTAAAAAAAAAAGTGGGTTTATGGTGTATCTTTTTAGTGTTACGAAAGGGAGAGCCAAGATTAGAGAGATGGGTGGGACTTGTGTGTGTTACTTAAATTTTCTTGGTGCTGCCTTACTTTAAAAAAATAAAAAGGAAAGAAAGGAAAAAAAGGTTTTACTAAAAAAATATGCAATGATTTTTGCTTGAGGGAGGGTTGTGGCAGACCAGAGCCAGGTGGGCTGTATGTCTGTGACCAGGTCTCCTGCAAAGGGCTAAACAGTTGTGGTCTGCTTGCTGAGCAGGGGCGATGGGGATTTGGGGAAAATGGTGGGTAAATTTTCTGTCTGTCCCTCAGGCTGAAGGATTTTTCATAGTTGCTGAAAACCAGATTTTGCATTTCAGTTTCAGGCTGGCTTACTGTCAGCTCTGCACCCCAGCAAGCAAACTTCTTTGGGTGCTTTGCCCTGCTTTTCTCTGATGGGAATGGTTTCATTTTTTTAAGCTTCTGGTAAGCTCTAATTTTGAGTGTTAGCTTTTGGAGAAGTACTACAATTAGCAATAATTTGACTCCCGCATTTTTTATTTTTTTTCCTTCTTAAATAACATAAAATTAAATGGGTTTGTTTTTTTTTTTTAATTTAGTCTCAGTATTACTTTCCTAACATAATAAAAGCACATCCAAGAGAGCCTGCCTGCTGTTCGAGTTCATAAACTTACTTCTTTTTCTAATTTTTAAAAAGAAATCCTTCTCACACTTGAAGCTGAAAGGGGGAGAGGAAGACTGTAAAGATATTGCAGAATTTACTCTCAGGAAAGCAGCTGCTATTTACACGTGCAAAAAGCTAAATGTGGGAGTAAAGGGGACAAAGAGCTTAATACTGTACAGGTGTTTGTTGTCTGTCTTTCAACTTTGGATGCAGCTGTGTTGAAGTTTCACTGTCGCAAGGAATAGCGAACCCTGGTTGGTGAAATGGTACTGCCGGACCTGACCTGGCTGGGGATGGTGAACCTGCAGAGCTGGAGCTGGAGACGATTCAACTCAACAAGTTATTACAATAAGTCCTTGCTGGACACGAGGGGGGAAATAACAGCAAAATAAAGAAGGAATAAAGATACAAATGAAATTTAACCAACACTACATTATTTCTCAAAGTAATAAACATGCCAGGGCTAAAGCCTTTGAGATAAGTCCCTAAGGGAGATAACATAGCCTTATGACATCCTAGTAGAGAGGTTATCCAAAACCCCAAAATGATGCTACGCTGTTGAGTATAACCACTGTTGAAATGTGTCAGTTTTTATGTAGTTTCTGCACAAATATGAGCAGTAGTTCAAAACATTTTAAGTTTGAAGGCTGTGGAGATGGCTTTAGCAATTCTTTATGGCTATGTGGGTAGTATGGAGAGGTATGTGTTGTTCCTTGCCCCCCTTATGCTAGTGACAGTGTATAATAGCTAAGGCCCTGAAGGTCTTAGTGCAGTGGACATTGAATTGGAAAAGGAGCAATATTTGAGCATTTGAATAATAAAGTAATTGTAAGGAGAGTTTGTTGTAGGCAGAAGGAAAAGGAATCAAGGGAGGTGATTCTCCCTCTCTACTCCGCTCTCATGGGACCCCACCTGGAATACTGTGTCCAGCTGTGGGGCCCCCAATGTAAGAAGGACATGGATGTCTTGGAGTGAGTCCAGAGGAGGGCCACAATGATGATCAGAGGGCTGGAGCACCTCTCCTATGCGGACAGGCTGAGAGAGTTGGGGTTGTTCAGCCTGGAGAAGAGAAGGCTCTGGGGAGACCTCGTAATAGCTTTCTAGTACCTAAAGGGAACCTACAGGAAAGATGGGGAGGGACCCTTTATCACGGAGTGCAGTATTAGGATGAGGGGTAACAGTTTTAAACTGAAAGAGGGTAGATTAGCTATTAGGAAGAATTTTTTACTGTGAGGGTGGTGAGAAACTGGAACAGGTTGCCCAGGGAAGTTGTGGGTGCCCCATCCCTAGAAGTGTTCAGGGCCAGGCTGGATGGGGCTTTGAGTAACCTGGTGTAGTGGGAGGTTGGGGTTGGAACTCGATGATCTTTAAGGTCCCTTCCAACAGTAACCATTCTACGATTCTATAAAAATAGCTCCTGGAGGGCCAGCTCCATTCATCTTCATGAGAAAGGAGACCTGCTTGGAGCATAGCAGAAGGAATTGGGAAATACTTTTGAATCAGGTTTGTCCTTCTGGTCTCAAGATGATGAAAATGGTGCAGTGGGTGAAATTTCCACATGTCTGTGAATGTTGTCCTCTGCCCTTGCATATGAATGAGAGGACCAGTGTGGACCAGTGGAAAGCTAGTCTGGGTGATGCATTCGCATCCTCAGAGCCATTACCTGCTCAGCCTCTCCTCAAAGCCAGCCAAATAGTGTATGTACCCATGTCCTCCTTGCTTTTCTAAGTCTTCTCAATCTTTTGTAATCCATATTTCTGTTTTCTTCCGGGGACCTATATTATTTTGTTCCACACTTGCAAATCAAACAGTGTTGCATTAAGTTTTCTTTCCATCAGTTTTCTCGTCCTGGGTGAGCATCTGCAGAGCTTTAGCATTTTTGGATGTCTGTGCTGGCATATCTTGGTGTGAGTTATCCACAAGACTTATAATCCTGGAGCCATTTGTATTGTTCTGGCAGCGCAATTCTTAAAAAAAAGATCCTATGATGCTTCAGTTCCTGCTTATGGTACTCAATGGTATTTGGAACCTTTTTCAGTTATTTATTACACATTTCTTCTCTGATCCTACGGTTGCACAGAATGTATTTTTTCCCTGCTCCTTGCTTTGACTACTGTGAGGCTGTAATGTTTTGAGTTGGTTTATTTCCCCCCTTCTATTTACGTATCAGTTTGGCAGAGAAATCACAGTGAGAGCTCAACTGCCTGGCCAGGCGACTGTGAGGGGGTGTGGGAGAACACTTCATTTGCTGAGGTTTTTCTCAGGATTATTTCCTCCAGCTTGTTTGTGCTCAGTTATACACCTTTCACAACTGCAGGAACTCAAGCCAACAATTCGTCTTGGTGACTTTAGAAACTTTATGGTCCCGCAGCTAGACTGACGTATGACCCCCTGCTCCTCCTTAGATGAGTTATGTTCTATGTGCTGTGTGGAGGGAGTTGGGAACAGTACTTGAAATATTTTTGGATGGTTCTTGGTCCTCAAGTCAGTTCCAGTTTCAGTTTTTGATGGTGAACAGCACTGATTAGTTTATAATCTTCACTGTTCCTAAAGAGACTTGAAGGCACAGGCATGCTTGGCAAAGACAACTTAATATTTTTTTTTTAATGCCTTTTGCAATCAGAGTCCATGCTGTGCATGCAAGAGTCACTGGTGTGGCGTTTGCATGCATTGGTGCTGCACTAAAAATCTGCTGGAGAGTTGCAACACTTGATCTCCAAAAGTGGTTTTAAACCAGCTTTGGGTGAACTGGGTGAACCCAAATATACCCATTCTGCATGGGTGCATTTCAGGACAGCAGCTGGATCAGTCACTCTTGAGTCTTGATTGAATCAACTGCAAACAGCTTTGGATTCAGCCACTTGCATAGAGGCGTCAGGGCACAGACTGACATGACCTGGATATCCCGGGTGGAGTGGCAGAAGTTCTGGTCACTCTGCTGGGAGCAAGTGTCCCTTAAAGAGGGGACAACACAGGCAGCTGAGAGCAGTAACCTCTGCAGACGTGGACCATGAGTTGGAGCTCTTGCTTAGCTGGCTGGCCTTTTCTTTGAAGCAGCTAATAAATGCTCTGATGGTGGATCAGTGCAGGTCAGGCCTAGAAGTGATGATGTCCAGAAATGCCCGTGCTGAAACACTGGATGGGGAGATGCAATCAAAGAAGGGGATGGATCACAACAGGTTTTACAGGAGCGGTTACACATTGCTTTTCCTCCCCATTTCCCAACTCTTCTCTCACCTGTGTTTTTTTCAGCAGCCTGTTCTTGGCTAGCGGTTTCTGAAGCTCTCCTGCTCCTAAGCAGAGCCTGCTTTCTCAGCCACCCCCCCCAACTCTGGTTTCTGGGCCATAGGGTGGCTCAGGCATACCTGTGCAATAGGGTACAATATCAGATGGGATATTGCATAAGGCTCTTAGATCAAACCGTACCAATACAAACATTTGGGTACTGTGGCCTTCAGCAACAAAAATCCTGTTTTCTCTTCCTGAGAAGTTACTGAAGAGTAATGCTGCTAAGCAGAAGGGAGCAGTAGTATAATTTTGGGAATGCAGGTTGCAGTGTTGTGTCCTTTTCATTCCTATTTGTGCCACCTACATAGGACTATGGCTGGGAAATGTCCTGAATGTATGAAGAAAGTCCCCAATAGAAATTCTGAACCCTATACAATTGTTCACAAAAGCTAAGAGTGAAATGAGCTGCTTGGTTAACTTTTATCATTAATTTTAAGCTGATGATTGTAGCTGTCGTTTCAGCTGTGGAGGAGGCAGCCATGCATGGGAATGGGTGCCTGTGCTGGGATTACTCCTCGCCAGTCTGGATGAGCCACCTCCTGTGGTTTTGAGCAGCATCTCTGCACTTACTCTGTCATTTAAGTGTTATTGGGTTAGTGAAGAAAGATTTCTTTCTTTAGCTTGTCTCCAAAAAAAGGAGGCCTCTTTAAATTGTTTCATGTTGTAATTGCACAGAAACAGCAAAGGTGCATATGGCAAATGCTTCCTTGCTGACACATTAGCAGCAGGTCCCCGGCATCTCAGCCCCTCGGCTTCTGCATAGATGAGTTGTTTTGTTTTAATTTCAACCTAAGTGGCACGTGAAGTAGCTCCTGCCACAGCTCTTTGGATGAAAAATGTCTTGGAAGCAATTCAGGGGGCAGATCGTGGGCTCTATATTGCTGCAGAGACAGCCAGCAGCCCCTCTCCAGCTTGCAGCTGCTCCCCTCTTCCTCTGCGGTGGTGAATTTGGCTGAACTTGCTGCTTGGCCCAACTTACTGGGGAGCAAGGAAAGGTCTCCAGGTGACAGCTGGAAGCACACAACGTAACTGGAGAGCATATGTTTGAGGCAGGCTAGAGGGACTGAAAGTAATTTCCCAAGGTGAGGTGGGATAATCCCATGCTGTATGTTTGAAGCCGATCGTTTGGGGAGATAGATTATTTCTGTATTTTTGGTCATCGTTCATTGATGAAGCTGGAGAGAGGGAGACATGATGGGGTCTGTCATCTCATTTTTGTATGTTTTTTGAGGATTTTCTAGGGAACACCTAGTCAACTGATTGGGAGGCTTTTTATTGTAGACCTGTTATGGATCAGTGGGTCTAAAAGGGGATGAGACCCTGAAAATGTGCAATTACACGTAATTGCATTAGGAAACCTCGTGCTTAAAATCTGCACACAAGTCCATGGGAACTATTTTTTCACTTTGTGTGAAACAAGACTGCATAGAAGTATCAAAGCTGCTGTTATCCATTAATGGTAAGATGTGTTTGAGAACATACTTGTGAAGGTGCTCCAGCACTGATGGACACTTGCCCAGTGTGTTTGGAAGAACTTCACGCAACCTGTGTGTCACTGAGCACCTGAGGTATTCAATAATCAGTGCTTCCATCCAACATCTCTTGTCTCATTGACTGTTTAACATACTGAGATGTTTCCAAATCTCAGTGTCTAGGAGACCCTGCATTTTCCATGGCACCCGAAATAAACATTGGAGGTCAGCTGGTTGCTTTTGAGTTTGCAAGTTGGATTAGAATTTTTATTTAGCTGTGCGTTGTTTTGGCCATAGGTTATTTGGTTATTTGTATGTATGCACAGTTGAAATACATGTGGGGATTAAATGGACTTGGTCAAAAGAGACTAAATCATCAGTACCCTTCCCTCAGCACCAGCGTTTCATCTTGTATAGGCCAGTTTTCTTCCAATACACCCTGCCCCAGTCCTCCCCACAATGGGGCAGTTTCGCTGCCTCTTCGCTGCAGCAGTGGGTGGTAGGCCAGCCATGCTCCTCTTCCTCTCTCTGCCCAGTAGAGCCAGGTGGTGTGCCACTGATGCTTTTGGTGTGCTTTCAGTCTTAGGTCTCAAAGAAGTTTTGCTGCAACAAGAGATGCTGCACACAGTGTCACAGATGAAGAATTCATCTCTGTTCTTTCAGCATCACTTTGCACTGCCAACACCACCTTGGGTGCATGGTGCTAAGGCTGGATGGGGTGAAGAGCAGGGACAGAAACTTTTTTGTGCACCCCAGCTCTTGAGGAGTCTACAAGTCCCTTTCCTAGGGACTGTAGCTGTGCCAGATTTGTGATACAATGATACAAAAGGTGCTCTGAGTTTTGAAAGATGCTAATCATCACCACATGGAGTGGAGAGGTTGCATCTTGCACAGCTGGACGCATCTAGCAGACCCATCTCTGTATGATTATTTCCACCATTATGGTGGCACACAAGAAATACTAAGAAGTAGTTTGAGAAGGAAAAGTGTTGAAGAACAAAGAGTAAAAATTAGAATTCCAAGTCTGAAAAGTCCAGCTCTACTACAACCAATGTGTGGTATTAGGCACTTGATGCTTTTACTGTTGAAATAAAGAAGTATGTGATTTACATTTTTAGGAGAGACTTGTTGAGCCAGTGCTTTCTTGGGAGAGGGGCAGTCCTGAAAAGAGTTCAGCTCCCGGCCAAAGTCAGTGTTTACATCTGGAGGTGCATTCCTCATCACTGGTGGGAAGAGGGCAGGGGGAATTTAGGAGGATGAAGCTGCTTTGTCACAGTGTGGTAATTATCTCTTAAGGCTTTCCTACACAGCAAATGGTTTTGTTGATGGCATGGCTACAGCTACTACATAATTTTATTTTAGTCTAATTCTGCATGATGGGGTTGATTGGCTAGGTGTAATGGTTGCATCTTTAAATTATTTTTGGTAAGGCAAAGCAAGGGGAGTGAGTTCTCAAAAGGGAGACGATGCTCAGAGCCGCACTTAGATGTGTACAAAACATTGCATAAATCACTGTTCCTGTACCTCAGGGCCTTTTACTGTATCTTGCTCAGTAAACCGTATCTTGCTCTTAAACCATGAAGACAGAAATAAAATTAAATAGGAGAGCTTATTGTTGGTCTTCTTTATACTTTAGAGGTACTTGGGCACTGTCCCATTACAGTAAGTGCTGGAAATTATGCTTACATTTACAGGAAAGACGTGTACTAAGGAGGATTGAACCTAGCTTTTCTGTAGTCCTGTCTAGTATCTCCCATTGCACAAGCGTGCCTGGCTCGGCTGCAATCAACAGCATGACATTTCCAAAATCCCTTTGGAAATAAATCATAGAACAATCTTTCTTCCATGAAATTTGAGTTTTAGGAAGTGACCTCAAGCCATCTAAAGTCAGTGGAGAGGGTCTTGTTGCCTTTAATCAGGTCCCTCATGTTGGCTTCTGTTGGGTTTTCAATCATCTAGTACTGACTGACCCAAAAGAGAAGTACCGGGCAATGGAGTGAGATACTGTAGTGACCCACCAGCTCTGAAACGTGTTCAATAACAAATACACATCTGAACATTATGTGTGTGCTGTGGAAATCTCTACTGCAATTCTGTAGTCCTTGTAATAGCTATGTTCTCAGCTTATTGTCATGCAATTGTATTTTAATGAAAAGTGCTTATTTTTTCTGCAATGGGAAAGTACATAGAATAAAATGTCCTGATTCTTTGGAAATACTGGTTTGAAAGCACGTGAAATAAGTTATATGAAAATTTTGCTTTCTCACCAGAAACATACCGTCTCTAGTGCATTTTTCCTCTCTATGCAAGAAAAAAAAAAATCCACCCTATAGTACTGCCAGCCCATAGTCTTATAAAGTCTCATCTGTCTTCAATGTTTTGTCTATTAATTCTCCTAGAAAGAGGAAAAAAAAAAATTAGATGCTAGAACTGCATTCTGTAATGGTGGTGGTAATCTTCCTATCACTACTCCTAAAGTATTTGAGGTTTAAAAAAGAAACCAAAACTAAACAGAGTAAAACTTAATTAAATTTCTTTGGAAACAGCAAAAACTTTAGGTCTTGTGACTGACATATCTGGCTCCTGGTTTGCTGGGCTTTTCACACTGGTGTTGCTTTAACTCCACTCTGTGTGAATGAAGAGGAAGATCGCAATGCGATTCCCCTTCCCTTCCTCATTTGTATTTTACTGTGTGATGTGTGAAGTCTCTTCCCAGGGGCTCACTGGTGGTATTTCTCCTTATGAGACTGAGTAAGGGGAAAATGCTCCATAGAAGTATTGTGTTGCTTTTGAGAGCTGTTCTGTTGGAAATAGCTTGTTGCTTTAATACATCAGAAGCATGTATTGGATCAGCAGAAATGCAGATTGCAAACAAAAGAAAATAAGAGGCTAATTTTGCTGCTAAAAAAGGTACGATAAGCCTCAGCAGGGCAAAGTCTGTCCTGTAATAGAACAAATAACCTGATGATATGAATTAGTAGTATTAATTCAAACCAGGCCCTCCCTGCTGGGAAAAACTAGGTAGACGAGCTTCTGCAGTTTTTCTGTCTTATTTCTTTAGCTGTCAAATTGCAGTATTCTTGTTTGTTCTTTGAAAAGTGATTGCTTAAAATACGATTTCTGCTGAGCATGGCTTCCCAAGAGAGGATGCATGCAAATGGCAGCTCTACCATTCGACTGGGTAACTGGGCTAGTTTAATTTGTCAATGGTATTTTTAGTGCAGCTTGAGTAAAATGCTTTCTCTGTGTTTACTTGTGTGTTATTGATTTTATAGCACTGCACTCATTCTTTTCCCTTTCAGCGAGATTACTGCTGCATTTGCCCAGCTGGCTGGAACAGCATGTTTCCAATAGGATGCTGAAATGTGGTAACAAACACAGAAATTTTGCATCATGGAGACAAACTATTCATAGAAGGGGAGAAAATGATTAATTTCATAGCTGTTAGTATCAACAAGTGGAGGGGACCATGTTCTGCCTATGGGTTCAAAGGAACAGAGCATCACCACTCACTTTGACGTTTCTTTTTCCCTTTCTGCCACTGCAAGGTATTACTTCAGAGTGTTTGTAACTCTCATTCTGCTGTAACTTTGCCCCGTTCATTTAGCAGGTCAGTGGGTTAATTTCAATATAAGTATGCTGTTCACCAGCAATGTTGGTTTGAATAATTTGAAGGAGAAAAAGAGCTTATGTGAGATATATATATTTTATAATATTTTTTTCCACTCCCCTCAGGCCATTGTTGCACTTCAAAGGTAAAAGTTCTGTCTTTTTGGCTCAAAAATGCCTTTTGGCAGTTGAAAAAAAAAAAAAAAACCACAACCAAACAACAAAAAAAAAACCAAAACAAAACCAAACCAAACACAAAACAACACAAACCCAAAAGCTTGAAGGAAGTGAAAGATGCTGTTCATTACCTTCATAAGTGATCTGGGTGATAGGATTAAATGTATCTGTTTGCCAATGACACCAGACTGAGGGGGGAAGCGAACACTTTGGAAGACCTGGATAAGCTGGAAGAGTGGGCTAACAAAAACCTTATGAAGTTCAACAAGGACAAGTGTACGGTCTTGCACCTGGGAAAACATAATCCAGGAGTGCAGCACAGGCTGGGATCTACCTGGCTGGGAGGCAGCTCTATGGAAAGGGACCTGGGGGTCCTGGGGACAACAAGCTCAATATGAGCGAACAGTGTGCTGCTGCTGTGGCAAAGAAAGCCAACAGGATGCTGGGTTGCATCAACAAGGGCATCACCAGCAGAGGTAAAGAAGTCATTATCCCACTCTACTCAGTGCTTGTCAGGCCACACCTGGAATACTGTGTTCAGTTTTGGTCCCTGCTGTACAAAAAAGATGTGGAGAGGCTGGAGAGGGTCCAGAGAAGGGCCACAAAGATGATCAAAGGCCTGGGAAGCCTGCCATGTGAGGAAAGGCTGAGAGAACTGGGTTTGTTCAGCTGTGAGAGAAAAAAAGGCTTGGGGAGACCTTATCACCACGTTCCAGTATTTAAAGGGTGGCTACAAAGAAAACGGAGACTCCCTTTTTATAAGGAGTCACATGGAAAAGACGAGGGGTAATGGGTACAAGTTATTCTACGGGAGAATCTGATTGGACACAAGAGGAAAATTTTTCATGATGAGAAAAATCAGCCATTGGAATAATCTCCCCAGGGAAGTGGTGGATTCCCCAACATTGTACACTTTTTAAGATTCAGCTGGACAGGGTGCTGGGCCATCTTGTCTAGACTGTGGTTTTACCAAGAAAAGTTGGACCAGATGATCCCTGAGGTCCCTTCTGACCTAGTATTCTATGATTCTGCAATTCTATGAAAGCCATTTTTTGTGGCAGAGGTGGAGGAGGGTAGCTAAGGAAGAGGGATATCAAATTGGGGGGCTCCCAGGTGCTAACTTCTAATGACCCTCATGGAGGGCAAATTCAGAAGACATTGCTGCTTTCTTCTTTTGGGGAAAAAATAATCAAATGGAAATCAAACAGGCCTATTTCTTATAGGAAACAAGTGTAATTAATAGCAGTAAGTTAAATCCTTGGGTTCTGCCTGGACTAGGTTGTATGATAGGAAAAACCAGAGTGTTTTTTCTTTGTAGCTTAGGGTTTTCTCATGATTGCACGAAGCTCATTGCTTTGATCTCCTGAGCTTTGTGAAATTTTAACCTGATTTCCTGTGTGGTCAACACGAAAGGAAACTTTTAGATGTATCTGCAGCCTGAAGAAGATGAAAGATTAGTTATCTCAGTGCAATAAAGATGAAAACAAATACACCTGTTGTAATAGAAGAATTAGCATACATTTGTTGTAAAACACTGCAGATCCTCCATTTGCTATTGAGTGTTTGGTTTTCAGCTGTGAAAGCAAAATGTGTTTTGTCGAGGATGCAGCCTTGTACGTGACCATCAGAAATAAGAGGTGAGGGGGTGATCAGTGGATTAATGAATTGTTGAAGTAGCTGGTAAAAGAAAAAGCACAATATAGGCATGCCTCAAAAAAAAGAAAAAAGGAATTGTTAAGGTTTCCAATGTCAATCTCTATTCTAAGAATTGAGGTCCCCTTTTTTTAGCTCATAAGAAACTTGGGGTACAAAGTATGGCATCTGAGAGTGTCTCTAGTCTTCTCTTGACCTGCACGTGTTAATCTTAAACCTGCTGCATTTAATTTGGGGGTGATGTAGACACTTTTGATCTGCCTGAGATTTTTCTCACTAGCGTTTTGCAGATTGGAGCTTGTAAATTGCCTCTCAAATCTTGATAATTAATGATGGTGGGTGGTGAACATGAACTGCAAATGGTTTGAGGTTTTCGTATTCTTTTTATTTTTGGCTTCTAAAAATCTGTATGCCCCCAAAATGCTCAGGAAGACAAAAGGGAAAATTATATTTGTGGAAAAGTGGGGGAGGAGGCGGAGCGGATGTGTTATTCTGCTGCCATTTGAAGTACTGCATTTCACATCCTCAAAACTCTCTGCGGGCATCCCTCTGTGGGCTTTGGTAGTCAGACAAGAGAGGTTTCGCTGAGGCTGGGGTCAGTGTAAGGCTGAAGAGCGTCGGTGTTGTATCTCAGATTTTGTCTCTTGTAAAATTAATGCTGCTTTTCTCTCTCTCTTTTATTTTTTTTTTTTTTTTAATTCTCTGCTAATTCTGGGTTGTGTTAGTTATCTGTGTCACAGTGTTGTCAGTCTCACTGCACTATGTTTACACTAGTCCAAGCAATGTGCCTGGGTATGTGTGTTGGACTTACGTTGGAGTTCATTTTGGAGTAGCTTTCTCAGCCCAATTTATTGGCACCAGGAGAAATTGCCTCCATAATCCAAGTATTAGTTGTATAGTTTTTTCAGATACTGCTATGATTACTGTTCTTGAACGTAAAAGGTATAACTTCCAGTTCTTGTATTCCCATGTGTTACACTTAATCACAGTGTGTCTTTGAAAGTGACCATATTTTTAGTAAGGTTGGTTGTGTGCTACCAGGGTACTGCAGGAGAGATTTGACTGAATATTTTTTTCTTCCCTCCCCGAAAGCTTTCATGTTCTGCATTTCTTTGCTCCTGATTGATTCTACAGCTCACCAGTCCTGGGTGACAGGACCCATCACCCTCCTGGGTACTAGTCAACAATTAAGTATTTTGCGATTTGTTTTGCTGTGTGTTGTCTGTGTATAAGGCTTCATAAAAAATCCCTGCCCAAAACCCAACCCACTGCTATGTTAGAAAATACATTTGGTTTTTATTACTAAGCAGCTGTTTCCCTTTCGTAAATGGTCCCTGCTGAAAGACAGAAAAAGAAAGAGGAAAAATAGTTGAATATGGCAGCAGCATAATTCATTCAACAGGTGCTTCTGTGAGTGCAGTTCAGCTGTTCTATGAGAGATGCTGGGTTTGCGGTGTGCAGTGATTTCGCCCATGTACAACCTGTTAGCGGTCCCACTTACACGCCTCCCTGTTTTTTCTGGGGTTACATCAGGTCTCCCCTTGCTCTTTGCCCCATAGCTGGCCACGTCCTTTTTCCTGAGATAATATAACTGGTTATATTTTAAATCATAAATCAAAGTTACTGTTTTCAGGATCTGCTTACCTTGAGGCTTCTGCTTTTATCTGAAATATGAAACAGGGACTCTGGCAAAAAGCTTGATAATTTTTACTCCCTCATTTTGTTCTGCTGGTCTACTGAAAGCTATTTTCTTTAAGCAAATTTGCATCCTCTAAGAAAATTAGTCCACATTTAATTTCCAATCTAGTTAGCAGTTCCCCTTCCCAGTCTGCTGTTTCTCCTTGGTCTCTCACACCTCTGTGTCTCGACCTACCTCCTGAGCAAGCACAGTGTGGCTGGTGCTTGAAATCCTTATGGATCCCTGTTTCCCACCCCAACAGTGAGGTGAAGACCTGTTACATTAATACAGGCTGTCATGCTCTTTGGACAAGTGTGAAGATGAATTGTCAGCTTTGACCCTCACTGCATTGCAAGAACTTAAGAACAACTAATATAGTGTACATAAAATGAGTGTATCGGTATTTGTGACACGTGGCAGTGTAATTAGGATGGCCTGCTTTGGATATTGACTACTTGGATGTGCACAAAGGGATCTTGAGAGCGATTTGTTTTATTAGCAGGGATATAGCTTTGTCTATACATCTGACAAGCAGATGGATTAAAATGGTTTGAGGAATAGCATTGATGATTGATTGAGGATGCAGAAAGGTTCCCTAGCTTAATACTGACTTTTGCTACAAAACCTAGGTTTTCTTTAAAAAAAAAAAAAAAAAAAAAAAAAGTAACTATATAGGGTTAAAAAAATAGCTCAAGGGGGATCTGCTCGCTCCCTTCCACTAACACCATGAATGCCTGGTTTAAAATCCTGCCTTTTCAGGTGAGTGGATAGCTGTGGCTAAGGAAGAAGAGAAGGATGGGGTAATTGGAAATTTGTGCTCAAGTATGCATTTATAGGAAAAAAGGAAAAAGCATGTTGGGGAATATACCAAACATCAAGAAAAGTGCTCGTTTAGTGGAGAAAAGCACTTTTCTATGCAGAGCAAGATGGAAGGTGGAAGCTGGTTTGTGAGTAGACATGAGAAGTGGTTCTGCATCCAGAGTCCTTCCCCTTGTGTGGTAAAAGCCACCTGGCAGGGCACCTGTGGCTGCCATGGCAGAAGCAGAATCACTCTTGGCCCAGCTGGCCACATCCTCATTTCTGTGACTTTGGGGATGAGCAAGGAACTCCCTCCAAGGGTGGCTGCGGAGGGCCCATAACCATGTTCTGATGTGTCACAGTGCTGTCTTGGCATGGGCAGGCGTGTGGTTCATGCTGAGCACACAGGGAAATAAAACTCAAAAGACTTTCTTTGGGGTTATACATTTCTGGTGGGATGAATACTATTATATACTAGGTAAGAGTGCCCATCTGCTGTTATACATAAAATTCTTGTGGTCAGCATGGAGTAAAATGAGCCACATCCTTTTAAGTAAAAACCCAGAAGTAATCAGTTAAGAAATTGTGTCTTATGCTATAGCTGAACTAAACAACTCAGTAAAAAAAGGTGGTTCTTGTTTTCCTCTAGCTCTTCTCCTCATCTGAAAGGTTTGGTTGGTGGAAAGGTAAGCCAGGTCCTCTCACCCAACTTTGAAGTTAGATTTGTTTGAGTATGGAATCGTTTAGTCATTAAACAGTTTGTGTTTTTAATGCTTTTTCAAAAATACAATATATTGCAGCTGTAAACTAGCTTTTTCTTCCCCCTTTTGTTTTATGTGACATCTGAATTGTTCAGGGAGTGTTATTCCCTGTTAAAATGGGGATAGTTGCCTTTTTGAGCAGTGGAGGTTTTATGGATCCAGTAGAGTAATGACCATGTAGGAAAAAATATAATAGAGCTGGCTATCGTCTTTCACATCTATAAACATAAGTTCTTTAATTGATTTGGAGGGGTATTTTGTCTGAACACTTGCAATTAGCAGCTCTTAATGATTGGAACACTTTGTGAGAAATCTGACTTGATGGGTAGATTGGTAAAAGGAACAAGAGGAGCAGATATTGCTGGGTTCTTATCTTCTTTCCAACCCCCTCCTGTGTTCTCTGGGAATAGCTGGGTAGGTGGGAAACATATCTGTGCCGGTGTTGCTTTCTTCAAGCCATGGATTAAAGAATAGGACTGGAGGAGACTTTGAGTTCCTGTCCCAAGGCAGGATTGGTCTACCTATATCATGGTCTACCTATGTCAGATGTTTATTGAATACGGTTTTAACAGCCTAACGGGATGGAGACAGCCTGTGCTCTTGTACTTCTCTTCACAAACCGCATTATTTGTCGTCTTGAAGCTCTACATTTAGAGGTTATCTTTTGTCAATACTTTTCTCTCCCTTTTGCCATCTTCAGGTAAAAGTGTCGCGACAACCACACGGGAAGGTGGATTATTTTTCGAACAATGAGCGTGCGTCTCTAGACATGATTTGTGGTTTGGTCCAGCTGGAGCTGTCTGAATGAAGCTATGGGCTGTGCCTCCGCCAAGCATGTTTCTACTGTTCAAAACGAAGAGGAAACTCAGAAGGGGAAAAACTATCAGAACGGAGATGTGTTTGGTGGTAAGTGTTTCAGGATTTCATCTTTCTCCAACATCATGAATGTTCTGAAAAGTATATTTGTGAGCCTTAACCTTTCACAAAATATAAAGGAAAATGCATGTTAAAAGAAATCACGATGCTAGTGCAGTTGGCCTCTCTGAGAGATGGTACCATGACAGCTGAAACAGAGGTTGGGGTGAAAACCTTAGTGTAAAATTAACATTCTAAAGTACTGCATTCTCTTTAACTCTGCGCATCCTGGAATAAAAGATAGCGAGTTGCACAGTCCCCTCATATTCATAAACGTGTCTCTGTTTTATATTTGTCATTAAGTACCAAAATAGTTGACTCATTTCCTAAAAATAAAAATTTCAGTTAGAAAAATAATTCCTCAGTAGTGTTGTCCAGTAAAGCAATAAAATGTTAGTTCTGAAACCCTATAGCATACAAGGTTTGAAGGTATAGTGAAATTGGAAATAACCTTCTGTGAGGGATTCAGTGGTACTGGGAAGCTCTGAACGTGGGAGGAAAACTTCTGTTTCACTGTATGGGAAGACTGGCCTATGATCCAGGTCTTGTCACAGACACTTGTACATCACGATAGGTAAAGTGATATAATACATAGTGATGGATACATAGTCAACTTCATTATTCACCACCCCACCCCCCACCCCGATTCTGTTAGTATACACTAAATGACTTTTAGATAATGATGTAAATCATAATTCAGTTTTTAAAATGTTAGGGATTATCTGGAAGACTGTTCAGAAATGAAATTTCTAGATCTGCCCAGGTATCTATCTGAAAGTTAAGTCAGCTGTGAATAAGCTAACTTGGTACTGTTATTCTTAAAATAGGTACATTGCTACTGAGTATGCCAAACTTCTCTTCTCTGGTGGTTTTCACAGCAATTGTTTGTGTAGTAGTGGGAATGACACATCTAGCAGCAAAAAATATCTCCCTTTAATTTCAAAAGCAGTGATATTTCACTTTTTCAGCCTTTCTGAGGGCTAGCTTCCTCTCACAGTGGATCTCACAGTAAGAATACCTAGAGGCATAATCTGAAGAGAAAGTAGTTGTTCAGCTGACTTCAGGAATAAATGATGGGTTATTTTCCTATGCGTGTTCCTTCACTAACCCAAGAGATGCTCATTTTGGAATTGTGAGTTCAGTATTTTGCATTTATTTAAAACAGGCTTTAAGTGCTTTCATGAACAAAAAGGTCTATTAGTTCCTCAAAGGAATTTGAGTTTGTTTTATCTGATATTTAGTGAGGATGCAATTTTTGGCAATATGTATGTCAGCTTTTTTGTTTTGTTTTGTTTACCTGCATGCTGCAGGCCAAAGTTCATAACTTCAATGACAAGAAACATAACTTCTGCATGCAGAGGATCAAGAACAGTGAAGGGATTTTGAAGCGCTCCCACTTTACAGAGCTGGACTGGTGTCAGCGGTATCATTTAGCTATTCTGGGATCCATTTGAGGGCTGTTCCCTATTTTACAGAAACCTATCAATGTCAGGAATACTACCAGTTGTTAATAATTTTCTGGCACATACTTTAGTTTATGTATGCAGTTTGCTGTTGCTAAAGATCCAGTTCCATGACTATCCTTTTTTACCTAAGAGTTGGAGTCTGTGACTTGGCTTGTTGAATGGTAACCAGAATGAGCACAGAAACCACATCTTTCCCTTGCTGCTGAGGGACAGCCTCTAGATCAGGGATTGGGTGTATGAGAATGGTGAGCTGGAGTGTACCTAGCTTTACTGCTGTCCTTTTGGGACCTATAAATGATCAACAGGATGCTTAAATGGTCAGAAGCAGGAAGCTGCATGTGTCACATGTACAGTGCCTTGCCTAGTTCCTGAATGTATTTTTTTATATTAAAGAGAGGCAAGAAAATTACACTTTAATATCTTTCATACCCTTCTTCTTAACAATCTTCTGGACTTGCCAAATGCCTAGAGCTCTTTCATAGGAGCCTGAATACTATTCCTGCTCCTCCTCCTTCCATATTGGAAATTGTAGTGGCAAGTGCGTTGTTTGTTATGAGTTAGATCCGAAAGCTCAGAGTATTCTGCTGATTTCTTTTTCTATTAAACTTTCATGTTCTTAGTCCCAAATTAATTCCATGTAACATGTTCTGCAGAGTTATTCCTTAAGTCGTGAAGGAGGAAGTCAGTGCTGTGTCAGAGGGTGTTATTATCAACTCCCTGCAAGGAGAGAGTGTAGTTGTGCTAGATTTCAACAGAAGATCTCAGCTAAGATTGCAAATCTTAGCAGAATAAGTTTCCAGAGATACAGGAAGATCCACAGAGTCAACAAAGGTTAAAAAGCACTGCAGCTCTTCCATCGTGTGTTTGCCTCTCCAGTTCCAGGTGCCAAGAACTGCTGAATGTTTCCTTCCTTATTTCTGGGAAGGGACAGAAGTGTCTCATCCAGCCAGTGGCCAAGAGCAGAGTATCTCTGCAGCCTGTAGGGATCGAAAATTAACTGCAGAATGATTAGGCAGAGGAGGATCAAGGTGAGTGGCAGGGAAATCAGATGGTTCATGATGGTTCATGAGGAGCAAGAAGGTAATGGAAAGGGAATTAGAAGCAGTCTGTAAGAGAAATAGTTTTGGAGAATGAGGCAGCAAAGTAAAAGAAACAGACGACAAGTGAGGTTGGAAGTTGGCAGGTGTAGTGATAGCGTCAATAACATCCTGAGAATATTAGTATGCATGTATCATGATGTTCATAGATGATGAACTTTTACAGTGGTCACACCTGGGGACTAATCTGACATAAAGCGCCTGTACAGAAGTAGCAGGTATGAGCTTCATAGTTGTAGTAGCCCAGATTGCTTCATATGTTTCACAAGTGGAGTAAATCCTGAAGGACATGAAAGAGCAATGAACAAATTAAAGGAAAATACCTCAGTACTGGTGCTGCCTTCCCTGGGCAGCTGGTATGATCTGAAAGACGTGGCTTACAGTATGTTGTCCCTCATTGTTTGCCTAACACCTGAGATGAAAATGGTACTCTTTCTTCCTTGACCATCATGCCCAGACAAGTTGCAGACAGAAAGAGTCAAAAGTAAGGATTGTACTTTCAGTCTTGCTTTTGCATTAAATAAGTCATTTTGAGTGAGGAGAGGTATGAAAATACTTTTATTTGGTTCTCGCTAGTTTTGCTTGTTCTTATGCCTTAGGCTTCTGGGGTTTTTTTGCCACTTAGGGATTTTTGTAGTGCGTGGTTGTAAGCATTAGCCACATAGCTGAAAATCCTTTACTTTCCCACATACTACTCTTTTTTCCACAAATAAGTGCACTGGCAACAAGGCAGTCGTTCATGTGATTTTTCTGTGAGCTCTGTTTTTGGTGCTCAAGAGCTTTCCCGCTTTGCTCCACTGCTATAATTGCAGCTCCACAAGTAGCAAGTGGAGCTACTGAGGAATGAACTAGATCATCATCGATACCATTGTACTTGTTTTCCAGCTGGACAATAAGACCTGCCAATGCTAGCCTACAGTGATACAGACCCTGTGGCTATTCTATACCATCTCTGCTTTTAAGATTGAATAATGGTGGAAGTTTCAGAGGGCAGAGAAGAAGGGGGTTAGTCATAGCCTGGGGTTATAAGGTTCCCTCTTGCAACTGATGGAAAAGAACTGCAACCATAATGAGAGTGTTTGCTGGGGGAAGGAGGGAAGACCTTTCTGGTTGTCGTTAAACATGGACTCTTTCTATGAAAGAAGTCTACTGTATGTGTCGTGGAGGCAGGGAGACATCTGTAATTGTTTGGACTAAAGAAGACATTGAGGTACTTTCAGAACTGTGTAAATGGTGGTGTCTCCAAGCTTCTCATTTGGGGTAGGCTCACGGTGGCAGGACTTCATGAGTAAAGGAAGGATGGAGAGGACCTAAGTAATTCCTGTGCAGCTCTGTTATCCAAGGCACAGAGAGCAATTCTCTGTTCATGTTGCACAAGTTGCCAGGACAGCATCATTATTGCATTACCAACTTTGGTTTCCTTTGCTCTTATATTTATTTTGCAGTCCTCCCTCCAAGTCCTCGGAAGGTGGCCTGTCTAGAAAACCACTTAACATTTCCAAAGCTTTCTTCAGGGGTTGTGATGTTTGTCTTAGGGTTTATCCACCTTTCTTTAGAAGAAAAGAAGGTAATTTCCAGGTACACAGCATTTGGATTTATTTTTTTTCTCATCAGTAGTTTTTGCTCAGCTATAGATGTCACTTTGAATCCAGACATTATTTTCTGAACTGCTCAGAGTGGTGCACTTCTGCTTCTGTTCTTCCTCAGAGCCTCTAGATGCTTTTTGCTTCTTTCTCTGGTGGGATGGTTGAAGCCAAGTCCATTGACCATTTGAGAGATAATTGCTTCTCTGAGGATCTTTTTTTTTTTTATTATTTTATTTTACTTTTAAAAGTCACTGCAAGTTAAGACTGTGCTCCAGTGCCTCATTTCCTCCCCAGCTTTTAACCTTTTTTTTTTTTCAATTGAGCAGACACATTGAGCCGGGTGTTTACTGTAAATTTGAAACTCCAGTGTTTAAAACCGAGAAACCCACCATGAAACCCATGAATTCTGTAAGAAAAAATTCTGGTTAACAAAAAACAAAACATAAAAATTGCCATCTTATCCCAAATTGTAGAAGGCATGCTGCATTTTGCTGTAATATATATTTAAATAATCGAGTTAGCAGGCCTATCAAAGGAGATGTTCTAGAGAAGATTGAATATAATATGATTATTATGTCTTGTTGGTCTCTAATGACTTTAAAATCCCTCTAGTAAGGATAGTAATAATAAATCTTCATTTATTCATCATTCCACTTCAAAGCTGATTTCCAGGGCAATACATAAGAACTATAATAATGTAAATACCAATGAAGAACAAAATGCCATGATAGAGCCTTGAGCGTTGTTGATTTCAGCATATGTTTTAATAATATAACATCTCTTGTAGACTAATTTTATTTGTGCCTTTTTAAAAAATCATGGGATGTTCATTCGGGGAGGAGGTTGTTGGTGTGATTTTTGTGTAAGAAAATAACTGGTAATGCGATTTGTTGTGGGGGGAAAAAACACTATTTAAAAGTCTGTTTATGAATCTGAGAGGCTAATCCAGACATTTATATGGACCTCTTCGGTGCTTTGCAAAAGTGAGAGTAAACATGACAGGTAAGAATCTGGCAAATTGGGAATATCCGTGCTGCCAGATAGGATTTCTGTTATTAACAGCAGCTCCAATTGCTAAACCAGTCTAAATAAAGCTGAATACAAAGCACAATAGTTTGTAAACCAGTTTGTCTCAGCACAGCTGAGAATGCTAGAAAAGGAAATCTTTAGCATTGAGGTATCGTAATGAGATTGAAAAACTTTTTGATGCACCGTGTGTCTGATTGCTTCACAAGCTCTAGTGTAGTCATCTTCACAACCTTCCTGGTTTGTATTGCAGACCCACCTTTGTTTTAGAGACAGCATGGAGAAGATGTGTGAGGGGCCTGATGTCAGATCACTTGCAGAGGTGCATCCCCTTATCTCTGCTCTGCTCTTCCTCACTTGTGTTTTTTCAATGGTTTTCTCTTGTGTTCATACTTCTTCCCAAAACTTTTGAAAATGCCATAGTTCAAAAATCAAAGCAGGAGAGTTTGAGTATTTAACTACGATGACTATTGACCTTTCCTGTATGGTGGCAGTCAGTCTGCAGTGTCAGGAAAGCAACAACCAGTTTTGTAGGGAGGATGCCTTTTTCTCACCAAATCCAAGAGTTCATCTTAGTCACCCAAAACAAATACACTGCTCTGTAGTGCCTGTAACTGAACTGGAAGGAGGTAGCTTTACTTGGCTTCTTGTTCACCAATACAGCCATTTAAAACACAAAATCTTTATCGACTCGTCATGAGTTTTCTCATGTTGATGTTCTTTCTTCTTATGGGTTTTGTGGGTTTGTCTCATTTCTGCTAATCCCTGCCTTCTGACAGTCAATTATTTCCTTCCTTGTGTCTGCTGTGTCTCATCCATGTGGGTATCTCAGTCTGCTGCCCAAGACAGCAGAGCTCTGACTTATTTTGATGTATGCTGTGTGCATTTGAAGTAAGTGCCAAAAGATGCTAAAATAATTGAAACTTCTAAAACATGCCCAATCTATACAGGAAGAGAATAGCAAGTGGAATTTGGGACTATGACTTACCTTTCCTAAATACGCATTGTCAACTCCAAAAAATATTGTACCCAAACCTTTATAAAGATTAGTTTGTTTTGAAGGATCTTTCCTCAATAGACAGGGCTAGAAGTATCGTCTTATTCAAAACTTCAGTTTTGGGTTGTTGCTGAAGACACTTCAAAATATCTGTGGGCCTGGAAAGACTGTTCAGATGTCCTTAATTAGTATGAGATAACTTCCTAAACCTGCCTTGTTCCTGTGCACAAAAAATCTGCAGATCATCTTCTGGCCATTTGAAGTTCTGAAGTTGGGAAGTTGGCAGGTAAAATTTGAAGTGGGAAAAATATATTAGAAGTCTTTTCAGTGAATAACACCTTCCTGTTACCTCTACCTTTCCCTCAACTTTCAGAAAAAAAAAAAACCATGCTAAAATCGAGAGCTAGAGATTCTTCTGAAAGACAGCGTGGATATCCTCACTGAACTGAAACTATCTGGAAAGCCGTAGCGTCAGGAATGTAACTTCTGTCATGTTGACCATGAACACGTGCCGTGATCAGAAGGTCTTGCTGCACTAGGCTTCACACAAACACACAGCTCACTTTGCCTGGCAGCGTTTATTTTATTGACTCTGTTGGTCAGCTGGTTAGCACTCAAATAGTAATTGCTCAGTCTCATTTGGCTGTCCTGACATGCTTCTGCAATGTCAGATCCTACTCATTTTAGGGACAGTAGTGATTATGCATAAGGGGAGCAGCACCATGCAGTGTCCTAATACCATACTGGATATTTTGAGACAACAACCTTTTTTAAAGACGTTTTCAAGCATGAACAAATATCTCTGGTACAACCATAAGCACTCATTCCCTGTAGTGCTTAATCTGAACTCCATGGAAGTGAATGGCATGTAAGACCCATTGTCTGAAAACCTGGTCTCAGGGCTGCAAATTTTTAAATATCACGGTGAGTTTCAAAGGAGGAGATTTTCATTGCTTAAATTCAGATTCTGGCTGAGCTCCTGAAAGGGTAGCTTTCATGTTCTACACGATTTCAGCAGCTCATGTTATAAAGTAGATCTTGCTTCAGTGCTTGAAAGCTAAAGAAAAGCAGATGAGTTCATTGCAGCGTAGGGCTGAAATGCATGAGCATCTTCCAGAATTATACTGGACTCTTCTTTCACTTTTTTTTTTTTATTCAGTTGAAATGATATTTTTTTAGTTTAACATCATTTTTGTTTTTATCCACTCTGTTCCAACACAATTTGTTGATAGCCTGCTTTTTATCTAAGTAAATGTGGGTCAGTCCTAAACACGTTTCAGGAAGTGAGAGAAAAGAATAGAACAAAAAACCACTTTGGCATTTTGTTCATGTGGGAAGTGTAATAAAATTGCATTTGTTATCTAGGTTTATGATGTATTTGTGTAACTGAGAACACCCTTGGTAAGTCAATAATTTACTATTTTATTCCCATAAGGGAGGATCAGGGATTAAAAAAAAAAGATCAGAACAAAACCAAACCCCACCCACAGGTTTTGTCTAGTCATGTATTTGTGATCAATGTGTGCAAAGAAAGTGTCTTCCACATGAATTAAAACTCTGTATTTTCCCGTTTTGTGAATAGAAGTGGCTCATCTTTATAGCTGTCTTGGAAAAGGTACTGCTTTTGCTGTATAAGGAAGAAGCTGTTCTGGGCTATGGGTTTGCTCAGAGAGTAGTAACAAAACAAGCTCTTCATCCTACTCCCTCAAGTAAGTATATATAGAGATATACAAAGAATATAAAAAGAGCCTTTTGTTGAAAGTGTAAGGGCCCAGCATCTCTCCTGGACCAGGAGCAGGGTTGCCTCACGAGGGGGGACAAGCTGGGAGCCAAGAGTGACCCCAGCACCTGCAGTGCCCTCACTGTTGGAGTGTGGTCCCAAGGGGCCTGAACATGAGCCAGAGCTGGGTACTGGTGACAGTGTCCATCAGCAGTTCCAGACATGGCAATGAACTCCAGGGTCCATCCAGGGAGTGCAGTGAGGAGATAAGGCTGGAGACAGGGATGGGGATGAGCTAGAGGAGGGCTTTGTTCAGGAGAGGAGACACCTACAGTGTGGGGCTGAGGTCCCTCCAGGAGATGGGACCAGAGGCAGAACTGGAGACAGGCAGACCTACCTGGCAAGGACCAAAGGCCCAAGTGTCAGCTGAAATAGAGCTTCTGGATTCATGGGCAGAATGTGCAAGTAGGGGTTTTGGGAGGCTGGGCATGGCCTGTCCTGGTTTGAGGTTTTAGTGGCCAGCCCAAACCACCACGTGGCCTCTTAGTACACTCAGGCCCTGACAGCATCTGTCCATTAATTGTGAGCTTTATGTAATGATTGTGATTGAACTAGGTCTTTCTTCTGCTCTTCCTCCTTTTGTTTTTACATGCAAGTGGAGAAATGCTGGTCTGGTGGTCCTTAGGGATGAGATCCAAGTCAATGGAAAGGTTCCTGTAGTCTCCAAGAAGATATCATGCTGCTTTTAACAACATTGGTTTTCACCATCTGGTTTCATTGATCAAGCAGTGAAGAAAACTAGTTCAGAAGTCATGTAGAATAGCTCTATAATTACTTGGGTGTTGGAAAATTGCTTATTTGTAAATCGTTTCAGTGAAGTCAAGCAACAGTGGTTGAAGACATTCCTTGGTCAGGTATAGTAGTCCCTGTGTAACCCATTGCTAGTGGTAGTGGTGGGATTCCCATTCAGGGAGAGTTAAAGAGCTTGTCCCCACCCTGCAGTACTGTATACATTATGATGAATAACTTCTGTTTTGATAGCACTCCAGAGTCTATCAGGACTGGGCATGACTGAGCTAGCAATTGTCTGAACGTGGATAAATACATGTCATACTTCCCTGTTGCTATCTTCATATCTCATGCAGTAGTTGCCACCTCTTTCATACTATTGACCTTACAGCTACAGAAGCTTTTTGTTCATTTTAAGTCAAAGTACAAAGAAAGGAGAAGAAAACACTGACCCTCGGAAGCTGATCACATCCACCACCGGTGAGCAAGCCTGTGTTAGGGAGCAGATTGACCGAGCAGATGCACAGAAACAAATTGCTTGTTTTTACATGCTGGAGGAGTGTTCTTAGTCATTGGCAGGGTGAGGTTTTGCATTGCTATGCCCTCAGCCACATTGCAGGGCTGCTTTGGGGAGGCACTGCATTTATATCAAGCAAGCGGCTGATTTACCAGATAAGGCCTTCCTGTGCTTAGTCATGATTTCTCCTGGCAGGAAGTAAAAAATGAGCAATACAGATATGTGGAGTTCTGTCTCCTATTATTTCAGTTCTTTCCTTTGAAAAAAATCAAAGACCCTAAATGAAATTACTTTCCCAAATGGATAGCACATCTTTGCCATATAAATGTTGCTGATGTTTTCCTACCTGTAAGCAGAGAACAATTGACTAAATTTAACAAAACAAGTTCATTTTTTTTGTTGCTGCTTTTTGAGATTATTGTATTAGATGACTGAGCTGATATAGCGGTGTATGGCCCTTAGCTTAAAAAATAATCCTGTAGTTTAGACCATGTTTGCTATCTAGCCAGAAGATGCTAAGTATCCTTCTTCTTTGTAGCCCTTTAACCTTAGTATATGGTTTGACATCGGACATTTAACTTAGCTTTGGAATGGTTGAAAATGTTTGTGGATAATTTTGCAGAAGGAAAACTGAAGAAAGAGGGGGTGACTCCTACTTTATTCTTTGTAAAACCATAATTTTGTAAATTTTATCTCTTGCATAGAAGTGAGTTTGAAATTGCTTGACACCTTAAAAAGAGTTGGACTTAGAGCAGATGTCCATAAATTAACTAGATATCCTTCAGAGTCTATAGTTATCTTCTGGCAGTTAATAGTCTTGCAGTGTTTACATCCCCTTGTCATGGTATTAGATGAGGGAATTATTCTGCAATGTCGTTCTACTTAGTGTAAATGCGCTGTATGTATACAGACCTCTGGTACAGCCACTGTTTGCAATCTGCTTTGCAGTGATGCCTGTGTTTCCAGCCTGATGTCTGCTGGGTTTGGCATGATACATATATTAGGGATTTTTAGTATAAGGAGAGAAGGTGAACCAAGGTGGAAAAACTGTTGTTATACCCATTTTGGGGGGAGAAATGAATCACAGGCAGGTCATAACTTCACCGCTTCTGAGTTTAATGTAAGCTTTCACCTTTCGCAGTCTGCATATTGGTGTCACAGCACCCAAAGGAGATGTACCCAAGGATGGGAGTCTCTGAGGGCATGCCTGAGTCTCTGCAAGCGGTTGATATGTGGAGAGAGTTAACACAGTTTTATTCTTGGGAATGACCCTTTCCACAAGCTGTTTAGCTCCCTGAAGAGTATAATCAAAGTTGAATACAAATAAAGTGCATGGGGTATGCATTTCAAAATTGCGTTAGTGTACTATAAATAGGGGCATGCATCCGCCTTTGGTATTTGCTAGAAAGAAGCAAGGATGTGTTTTCTGGCAGACTTGGTGCTGGGGGAATTCTGTTTATTTTATGGAACAAACTTATTTTTTTACTTAATCTTTTAAAGACAGAATCCTTGATGTTCATTGCCTACCTGTAGGTGCAAATGAGGAAAAATCATGGTAAAAGTGCCACATACTTTCAATTACTGCAGTAATTCCTTTTCTCATCTTCCAAGTGTTGTATTATTGCCCACAAAGTTAAAAAACAAACAAACCAACCCCCAAACAAACAAAACAAACCCCCAAATACTGAAATTTGTCCAGAAAACCTCAGTCTGGGGGATAATTCTCTGATTCCCCAGGTAAGCCTTGTGAAACTGCACGGATGTGTATTCATTTTGGCGATACAAGGCTATAATTTTATAGTGGGAATATCTAATGGTAGAAATGCCTATTAAATGCAAGGAAAAGTTACTTGCCTAGTAAGTATTTGTGTACCCTTGCATACAGGGCCAAAGATGCCATTACATTTTAGTTGCTGTGAAACTTTGGTTTCTAAAAAGCTGTCAAAAAGCTTCATTGCCCTGTGTGCTCGGACTACAGTGAAATGTCCGTTTGCTAATGTGGAAGGCATTTTTCCACTTGGTACTTCTCCAAAACACTGACACATTGTGGGTAATTTAAATAAATCCTATAATCCAGTTGTCGCATATTGTCCTGGTCCAAGCTCTGTCTTGAGCTTGCACAAAAAAAAAAAAAAAAAAGAAAAAAAAATTGGAAAATTTGGAAAAGTTAAGGTTGCTGCCTAATGGGCTTATAAAAAAACAAATCCTGGCTTCTCCTGGGTGGGTGTAATCATGCCCTGCCATGTGCCTTCTTATCTGTATGAAGGGGTGCTCTGGCAAAAACCATCAGGTTTAGGGTGATCTTAAATTCTATATTTCTTTTCTGCTCTTGTAATGGGAGCGCAGCAAGGGGCTGTTCAGGCGAGAGAGGCGCGGAGCACTTCATGTTCTGCAATACTGGGAAACAGCATGAAGTTGCCTTTGTTTCAGGATTTAGGGTTTCAGGAATGATCTTGGTCTATTCAAAGGGAAAAAAGGGGATCTAGGTGGTTTTTATGGAAGTCTCCTTAGTTGTACTAATGGTTGTATGTATTAAAATTACATACATTTTATCCCCTGTATTTCGTTGTCAAGTGTATATCGAATTTTTAACTGTCGGAACTGGGTGCATCTTGAGATCTTTTGGGGCTCAAAATGTTCATCTAAGTGCTCTAAGCACGTATTTTACTTTATTTTTTTTTTTAGCTATTATTAAAACCTGCCTTTTCTCACACATTAATATTTTGCTTTCTTTGAAAAAGTGTTCACCAGAGGGAAGGGGCGGAGACATGGAAAATCGCTAGCTTTTTAAAATTTCTTTTTCTTTTCTTTTCCACCCAGTCATCTTTGCACTTCCAGCATATCCTGAATGTGCATGTTCATGTATTATTTGCATGGAGTGGCTTTGACGTGGTTGCAAGACAGCAGACAGTCAACAGGGATGAATACTTCTAATCTCATAAAAAGGTGATGTTCATGATGACAGTAGGAACAAGGGCGGAGATCGTTAATGGTACGAGGTGGTGTGGAAGACCACTGACTACATGCTGCAGAGAATTGGGAATTAATTTGTAGCTTGGCATATATGGTGAGATGGAGATGTTAAACCAGACATCTCCTGTGACTGGATGGGGCTGTGAATCAGGCAGTCCCTCGCTGCCCGGTGTCGCTCCGGTTCCAGGAATTTCTTAGGGTGTTCCCATCATTACCGTTGATTGCTTGAACGATACACCTCTGTAGGCACCATGTGCGTGGTAGGTGTTTGCTTTTGGGGGTTTGGATAAAGCTTTTGCAGCATGGATGCTGCTCGGGGAAGTAGGCATTTTTCAGAGATAACAAATTAACTCTGAACATTGTAACCGGAGTAAAATATTAATCTTTCCAATAGGTTAATATTGTAGCTCTTCGGCTGGCCTGTAAGTAATGTAATGTAATTAACTTTTGTATCTTTAGCATCTGGAAATGTGTGCTGTATTTTATAAATTAAGTTTTCGTTAGTCCCCCCCCTCCCACCCTCTTGGTTTATAGAAATACTAGCAACGAGGAGACTTCTGTGCTCACCATGAAACTCCAGTACGCTACTGTTACTGGGCAATTATTCTGTCCTTTTCATAATGTGATTAATAAAAATGAGATAGCTGTTGATGTACAAATATTCTTTGAGGTGTATGAGCAGTGAGAATTTGATAGACTAATATTAATGGAAGAAAGCTACTATGCCAGAAAGGATGTGAAAATCCATTTCCAAGTTATATGTTGCGGGGCAACAATCTCATTTAATAGTTGACTGATTGAGAATAGCATTACTTGTTAAGTAAAGAGGAATCGGCTTTTTTATTGACAAGGATACTGAAGACACCTCGTCATGTATTTGCAATAACAGGAAATGTGTAATTTTGGGGGTGTGGAGTGGTAATGACTTTTTTTTTCCAGGGAACTCTTGGGTGGCTCAGTTCAGGAGAGGTTTTTGATGTTGAGAGTAATTGGCCGATATGGTAGCAGGGCTGTAAGGAGCAGGACTTCCATCATTATACAAGGGATGCTCACAGTAATGGTCGATTAGGTTGTTTTTCTTTTTTTTTTTTTTCCCTGGAATCTGAATAGTCCCTGACAGCTTTTGTGTTAAAATGATAAATGTTTTGCAATGGAATATGTAAATGGGTGCTGGCTGGGGGAGAGTCAGTAGAGACCAGAAATTTTGTTAATGATATTGAAAAACCTGAAAAGAATTAAATATTTAGTGCTTGGTGGTTTGAGTTTTTCCTTCCTTTCTAAGGGAGAATTTTAAAAAAGGAGCAGTAAAATGGAATTGAAGTAGCGTTTCCAACCTGGCCATAATGTGCTATCTAGAGTGGCTGAAGTAACAACTTTTGGATTGGTATCAAGATAGTTTCCAGGATGCGGCATGAAGAGGTGAGAAGATGGCACCTGCCTCTCCTCTACAGCTGAGGAGGTCTTACAACCACTGTCTGCAAGCTTGCTAGGTTTTTGCCACCCAGTTGGATTGTAGGAGAGGTTTTAGCCCTTCTTGTGTCGTGGTTTATGTTATATTTGCAGGTTTGCACCCCAGCCGTTCCTTTTCTCTCTTCTCTCCCTTCCACAACAAAGACGTTTATGGCTGTGAAGCCAATTTTTCAAGCTTTGCTTTTACAGTTTTTGAGTGGGACAGAGTGTTTCCTTCAGGGCAAGGTCACACAATTTTGTTAAAAAACTAAGTTTGTGGTGTTTAAATGTAGTAAGTGATTGGAAATGCTGAACTTCCAGCTCCTTCAAGATGCTGCAAGGTCGTTGCGGGGCTAGCCCTGTGCTGCTCCCCTGTCCTGGCGTGGGGATGCTGGGGCAGGACGGTGCAACCTTGATCCAAAAACCTACCAGGTAGTTTTATACAAACAGCAGTATTTACAAGGCACAGATCCTTTGTTTTCCTCCTGTCTGTTCCTTTAATTAATCTCTCTGCTGCTCGTTTCCTCTCCTGCTTTCATTTCTCAATTTGATCTTTTTAGTGAGCTAGATAATTGCATTTACTGAGTATCCTTCCTGCCGAGCACCATGGCTGTAATCTCTTCCACCTGAGAAATGGTTTCCTTTGAACAGCCTAGTGTCCGGCTCAAAGTTACTTGTTAATTAAATTGGGGGAAAAAAAAAAAGAGAAAAATAAAAAAGTGTATATGTATATATGAGAGTTATATAGTTTCGGCAAGCAAAAATCTGGGTAGGTGAAAGACAGTTATGAGTGCACACCACTAACACTGTTTTTTGGTTTCTTACAGACAAGTGCACAAAAGCGTTTAATTAAATGATCATGTGGCTGTTTTTTCAATAATTTTTTTTGTCTTATATATGGAGCTTCCTCAGATCTTAAATACAAATGGGAGTTTAAAATATCTGGAGATTGTGTAATTGAAGATGGTGCCATGCAAGTGAGGCGGAAATTGTTGTGTTTAGCAATCACTGGATTTTGGGATATTGAGGTTGCATTATTAAGAGTCTGTCTGGGGTAATGAAATGGCCTCTGAGGTTGCGGTACCTTTACCCATGCTTGAACCAGCCGCTGGCAGCATGTACCTGGCCAGAGGGATTTGTTGGTGGAGCTGGCCAGAGGGTCCCTGACCTTCTTGTCAGGGAGCCATGATGGAGTAGAGCAGCAGCAGAACTGAGAGGGGTTTAACATTTCCAATCTTTCCCCTACCACTGCACGCACATCCATGATCCCCCTTGTCCCCAAGAATTGTTTTTCAAGTTGTTTTGAGTATTTGCTGTCTTCCACATGTTCACGCATTTTCCCGTACTTCTCTTTGCGTAAAGAGAATTAAGGCCAAAGCACAGCAGAAGCCTGAACTAGAGCAGGAAAAGCTTTAGGTTACACCCTGACCAGTAAACTGCCTTCTACCATCAGTCTGTAGACCCAGGGGTAGATGACCTGCGTGCAAGGAAGCCAGTTGTGCAAATGGTGGTGAGTTCTCTTTTTTTTTTTTTTTTTTTTTTTTTTTTTTTTCCCCCACATGGTGTTAATAGTGTGATTGCATATGAAGCAGAAATCTTTATGGAAAAATTACTTTCAACAAAACAACTCTATTGGTTGCAAGCCACTCCTCTGACCTACCTACCACAAAGGTGGACCTAGTAGGTACAATGTAGTGGGCCTGTACCCCCGGTGCAAGGTTAGTTAACGTGATCCTTTATGCATAACGTGATAGAAAATTATACCTATAACTATAGTTTTCACAGTACTTAGACTACGTGACAGTCCAAATGTAGAGTAGCATTAGGAACTTTTTGGCCAAGAAGCAGCTGAGTAGTAGAATAAACTAGGTAATGACTTATTTGATTCAGCTTCTTTGTCCTGAGCACAGCAGTGTGTCTCTGCAAGTCATGTACCAAACTCAAAAATTAAACCTATAGAAACAAGGGAGCTAAATTATGGCTTTGTCATCATCTACTACTATATTAGATCAGGGGGAAAGAAATCAGAAAATCCAAGGTACATAAATTAAGGCACGTGATGGGCAGTCATCACAGACTTCATAACAGCACCTTCTCCTTCAGGCAGAAGTCAGGCTGGACCTTTTGTGTGAGAGGACAGAGATACTCAAAGGATCAAAAGCTGCAAGTGGTTTGCAGCACTGGAAATGCCTGACAGCATTTACAAAGGATGGGTTAATATGGCAATATGAATTTTGTGCTTCTACAGCAACAAAGATCAAGATGATGTCCATTAGTGGATCTGCTCTCCTTCAAACCTGTCGGTCCCTGAGGAATGCTGTTGAGAGCTGTCATGATTTGGGCCTGGAAAGGGCTAGTCTGGTAATGTAGGAGGGAATTTGCTAAAATTTTCAAGTTTCAAGTAGGCTTCAGCCTTGAGGGAGTTAATGTTTCATAAAGCACTGGGTGTGACGTAGGACTGTAGTAGGAACGGTTTGACTGCTTAGGAAAGAGCTACCCCTATCTTGCCTAGATTTAGGGCATGTGTCCTTCCAATACTGAACTAGTCCTCCACTTAGGGTCTGTTTTTTTTGTTATATTGAATGTCTCAGTCTCCTTTCCCCCCCAAAAAACCCCAACCCTAGCAGTCACATCTGCCTCGTGCAGAAGCAGTAGTTAGCGTTCCCGGTTAACACGTGTTAGGATTGTGTAGGAAGAAAAAAAAGTACTTGAGGGTGGTCTTTCCAGATGTGCAGCAATCTGTATAGTACATTGAGATTTTTAAACAGCTTTTCTGTCAGATGATTTATATTTTGTTGGCAGAATTCGTGTGGTGTTTGTGCAGCTGCACTCTGTTTAATATCTGTGGTGTCCACTGCTTCAGCTGCCAGCAGTGGCTATAATTTAGATTGGATTAAGGTACAGGTAACTTAATTTGGGAAATCTGAATGAGCGTTTTCAGATAGTCCTTTGAGAAAAATAGGTTGGCTTATTTCTTAAGCTATATTTTCTGTTTGGTTCATGGTACTAAAAACAATATAATCACTAAGATCAAGAATTGCCTGGGAGTTGTTAGCTCTGAGGGTTGATGACAGAGGAAGGTGACAGGCTGCTCACCTAATGCTGGTTGATCTCTGATGAAATTTCACTCCTAACCCATGTCCAGGCGGATCACGAATCTACTACCACAGCTGTGAATCTCAGTAATTAGGTCAGAATCAAAATAACCATGTAGATGCTGCTTTCTTAGAGTGCTTGAAGCTGGACCTAAGAAGATAACTTAGGTATCCTCCATTAAGTAGTAGTTATTTCAAGAAACATGAGCTTACAGGATTTTTGCAACTTCTTTCTCTGTTGACTTTTTTGGGGTATCT
This sequence comes from Vanellus vanellus, assembly GCF_965231255.1. NCBI lineage: Eukaryota > Metazoa > Chordata > Aves > Charadriiformes > Charadriidae > Vanellus > Vanellus vanellus. The sequence goes on along the minus strand of NC_138910.1, from coordinate 49,075,355 downwards.
TTGACATAGCTTCTGCTGATATCCAGGCAGTTGATAGCCACATACAGGAAAAGAGATGGAATAATATCAAGAGCTCATCTCATCCCTCTTGTGCTCTAAAACAGGATGGACTTCAACCTGTGGCACTTGAGACTGATGACTTTTTAAAGACTTCTGATGATGGAAACTGCAACCACCCAAGCAATCTAATTCTACTCCTTGACTGTCCTTGCCGTTAATGATTTTTTTTCCTGATGTGTATAGCCTGGCTCTTTCTGGAGTTAGGCCCACCGCTGCTCATGTCCTACCAGTGTAGCTGTGGAGCTCAGAGTATTCCTCCTTTGCAGTATTACTGTAAGCGATGTTTGGCACGTTTTGTGTTTAGCATCTAAGTAGCTCACCTGTTTCAGTTAAGTTGCATCAAAATCTCTTATGATTTTTAACAACTATTTTTAGAAAGAGCAATTCAGTCCTTTATAGCTTTTAGCTTTCAAGTCTTTGAGAGAAGAGAGTGCGCGAATCTTTGATCTGTGGCATTTCTTGTGATCACAGCACTAGGAGTAGTTTCTGCACCTGGCAGAAAAAAGTATGGTACGGAGACATTTGTTAGACTCAAAGCTTACATTTTACAGAATAGACATGTTTTATTACAGATGAAGGATGAATTTTGGTGTGTCCTTCGATACAAAGGCAAGAGATACTGAAGAACGTATTTGAAGCACAGGAAAAAGAAGGTGTGGTTAGAAACTTTCTTTTCAGTGGTGTGACTGAAATACCACTTACCTCCTGTCTGATACTTGATGCGTCACTAAAAATAGACGAGAGAGGCTCAGCCATCGTCCATGTTGACAGCAGAGCCAAATCTGTTTGTCCTTAGATGTCTGAAATGGGAATGCAATGTAAATCAGCCTTTTACATTATTTTAATATTTTTTAAGACTTGGTGTTTAACAAAAGGTTTCTCCAAAAGTCACAGTGAGTCAAGGTATATTTGATGGAGTTAGGCTTTTTTGTGGTGGTGTGTTGGGTTTTTTTTTTGTTGTTTTTTTTGTTTGTTTGGTTGGTTTTTTAACTGAGCCTGAAATAGCGTCATTACTGATGTTGCTGTGGTGATGGCACTTACAGCGATGTCTGGAAGTGCTGAAGAAATTTTTCTCATAGGAACAATCACACTTTCCGTGCCCCCTCTCCCCCCAATTGTTTCATGTATTATAAGTTGATATGCTCATTTATCACTGAAATCATTATTAATGAGTGCTGTTTTTCTTTGTCACATTGCCGTGGCAACTGGGTGACATGTTTGAGTAGAATTATCTGTTTCCAGATGGAGATCTTCATTCATAAGATTTGCCTACTGAGAATTTTTGCAATACATTCAACTTAAAAATTCTTCCCTTGCCCTTCCAAAGAGTTTCATGCTAGACGCATTACTGCTTTCTGGTTCAAATCCTGTGATGGATTCTGTGGTGGGTGTATGCACAACTGTATTTCTGTCTTTTATTTGTGGTTCATTTGTGGTGTTTTTCTTTCAGTTCAGTTGGGTTGCTTTTCTTCAACTATGTGCTTGCTGTGGCAGTCCCGTAAAGCCATTCCTCACCGATTCGAGTTGTTGGAAATCTTCTCTTTTTATATGATACACCACACAATGAAAGACAGTGCTTGATTTTTACTTTTACAGATGAAAGAAGCACAAAGATACATTTCTCTTTATATATGATATATCACACTGAGTGATAATGTCCTAAAATTTTTATCGTATTCACTACTCGATTTTTGGGTTTGCATATGAAAGAGGCATAGTGATCTCTCACTTTTGTTCCATTTTGGTGTAAAACTGTATTTGCGAAAAAGGTATTACTCTTTAGCAAGACAGATCAAGGTAAATATGCATAGAACTTTGTATAATTTTCTTTATCCTGAACTTACAGTTTTAAAGGTCTTGTTCACTGGCAGACTTGATTGAGATCAAGTAGGACCTAATTAACATTTCAGGATTTTTCTGGGTTTGTTTTTAATTGCTCAAACTGAAATATCTCAAAATGCTCTACTTACTTTAGTAGAATCAAAAGGTGAATTTAGCATCCTTTACTACTTGAATTCCAGCTTCACTCTTATCAAGCAAAACCTGGTTAGCAGTTTTTGCAAATACCTAAAGGTGTTACCTTTAGGGAAGGCATCAAAGGGCCCACTCCTCCAAAATGTCTTTAATCTAATTTTCATATTCATTTAAAGCTATTAATGACCATGCCTCTCAGGACACACTTCAAGGTATGTCCGTTGCTTAAACATCCGTTCTTTTGTGTTTGCAGCACTTTCATCCTAACAATAACTTTAGAACAAGAACAATCTCATAAATAGCTCAGAATTTATGGTTTCTGAACACCCAATTTTATGTATATATCTATAGAAGATAACGTTTATCTTCACCTAGTCAAAAAAGTCTATATGTAGTTGTGTCCTTCCAGTAATAACAAAAAATAGTGCAAGGCCTGTCTTCTCTAAATACTTATTTGAATTTAAGTTCTATATTTAGTATATTTGAAATAATGAATGTTGCCTTATCTGTGAAGAGCAAGGTGTTATGCATCAGACTCATTTTGTCTCTGTTACACCAGCTAGCGTTGTCCTCCCCAGCAAAGCTGCTCACTACCACCTTCTCCTACTTTGCTCATTTCAGTCAACAGTCTTGGCTGGGAAAGTGCTAAATACTGACTGGTCCCATTGCTTTCAGGAATTGTTCTGCATTTTTTTATGTCAGGTCTCTACTTGAACAGACTTGTGATGGACCCATAAAGATGAAGAAATTTTACAGCTTAGCTTGATTTGGAGGGGAAAGGGAGTTCAACACGGATGTGAAGGGTAAAATTTGTGTCATTGAGTACTGTAAATGCCAGAGGGAGACCTGTAAGCAAAATTTAGTGTTTCTCCTCAGATAGCGGGAAGGTTGCAGGTACAAATATCAACATTTTAGCTGTCATTCAGGTAGTTACTTGTATTTAAGCAGCCTAGTTCAATGGCTATTGAAATTAGTTAGAGGTGGGGGTTTTCCTCAATGCATGGGGCTAGTTCAGAAAGTGGATGTTTCCAGGTATGCCTTGGCGTACCTGGGAAGCTCTAGGGGTTGTAGTCAGCTGATACTCCCCCTTTTTCTTTCTGGGGCAGTATAATTACTTATCTTTCCCCCCTCCCTGCCTTTGAAAGTGGAATCATATCTATTTATACCTACCTCCAGCAAGTGACTCCTCAATATGAGCTAATGGTGCCAATATATTGTATTTGTGCTCCCTATTTTAAGGAAAATATTTTGCCTGTGATAGGAAATTATGAGAGCTTATGACTAATAATATGGCTTCAAACTTAACATTGCTGATCCATTCCCTTCATCTCTGTATCCGATAAAAACAGTTGTTTGTGGCTCAGTCCTTTCTTCTGCTCCCATTAACTGAAATTAGGTTGATCGCTCGCTTTCCACAGGCCAGTGTTGCATTTACCTGTTTGGCTGATTTTGGTACGTGCACCGCGTGCACAAAACACATGGGTTTGACGGAGTTGCTAGCTGCTTGTCACTCCTGTCTATTAATCATTTATTTAGGCACTGAAGCCTGAGTGTTGGCCAGTCTGCCTACTTCTTCCTTAATGTGCCTCATCCCCAGGATGTAGTCTCTTGGCCTTTAAAGCAGATCCTCAACTTTAGATTATGTCAAATTTATATTGCTTTTTGACATACAAGTAGAGATTTCTCATGCTCAAACATATACCATATAATAGATCCATGACATTAATATTAATTTTGTAAGACGGTGTCTATCAAAAGAGTAATTCTACTAACATCTACAGAAGCAGATGTCTTCTACTTTGACCTCCTAAATTTCTTTTTATCTGTATTATATCTGTATTCTCCTAAGGAAAAGGTGGATTTTTCTGAAGTAAGACCTGCTGCTAGTTGGCTTGGTGTATTCAACTTGTCCTGAAAATGTGATGAAAAATGACTGTTTTAGTTTTGGAAACTTTCTTGCTGCTGCATGTCTCAAGCATGAATTGTCCAGGCATCTGCACTTCTTCTGCAGTTGGTAGGACAGAGGGAAGGCTAACACTAACAGTGCTATGCTGCACAAATAATTGAACAATACTGTATTTGTAAGTAAAGTATTGGGGGAAAGCATGTTTCCTAATCCTGTTGTAAATACCTGTGGAAATTACACAAGAAATCTGTTCGAAGTTCTTTGCCACCTTTTCAGGGCTACTTGATACATCTGGCAAATGATGCAGCTTTTGAAGGACCTGTGCCTATGTTCAACATGAATTTTAAATTACTTTTGTTCATGATGATCTCTAAAATGACTTGTGTGGAGCTGAAGCTGGAAAGGAAACATAGCCATGAAATTCACACAACCACTAAGAGTGGGAACAGGCTGCCCAGGCAGCTCAAGTATTCCTTTAATGTCCTTTGTTCATGTTGTAATCCTTACCCTCGCCTGGCCCAACTCTGTCTGCAGGTTCTCTAACATTTATTCTCTTTATAACTCCTCCACAATTCAGTAAGTTAATAGCAAGAGGAGGTCTAAAGAAAACATTGGAGCAATAATTGTTGAAGATGGACACCTGACTAATAGGGATGAAGAAAAAGCAGAGGCATTCCATATGGGTTTTGCCTCAGTCTTTCATAATACTGTTAGACCTTGGGCTGCCTGATCCCCTGAGTCGGAGGACCACAAGTATGGGAACAGTGGCTTTCATTTGTGGGCACTGAAGTTTTAAGGGACCAGCTGTATCAGCTGAATGTTCACAAGTCCATGGGGCCTGATGGGATTCACCTCAGAGTACTGAAGGAGCTAGCAGATGTTATGGCTGGACCCCTCTTGATCACCTACCAAAGGTCTTGGGAGTCTGGGGAGGTCCCTGCTGACTGGAAGCTAGTCAACGTTATTCCAATCTACAAAAAGTGTGTGAGGGAAGACCGAGGGAACTACAGACCTGTTAGTCTAACCTCAGTGTCTGGAAAAATTAGGGAGAAGATTGAAAGGCATTTAAAAAATAATGGAATCATCAGGCTCAGTCAACACGGATTCACAAAGGGAAAATCTTGTTTAACGGATTTGATATCCTTCTATAAGATCACCCACCTGTGGGTGAAGGGAAACACAGAATCACAGAATGGTCAGGGTTGGAAGGGACCTCTGCAGATCATCCAGTCCAACCCTCCCCCCGCCAGAGCAGGTTCACCTACAGCAGATTGCACAGGACGGCCTCCAGGTGAGTTTTGAATGTCTCCAGAGTGGGAGACTCTGCAACCTCTCTGGGCAGCCTGTTCCAGTGCTCTGCCACCCTCAAAGCAAAGAAGTTCCTCTTCATGTTAAGATGGAACTTCCTATGTTCAAGTTGGTGCCTGTTACCTCTTGTCCTATCACTGGGCACCACTGCAAAAAGCCTGTTCCCGTTCCCCTGGCACCTTCCCTTTAAGTATTTGTAAGCATTTATAAGATCCCCCCTCAGTCTTCTTTTCTCTAGACTAAAAAGACCCAAGTTCCTCAGCCTTTCCTCATAAGAGAGATGTTCTAATCCCCTAATCATCTTTGTAGCCCTTTGCTGGACCCTCTCCAGCAGATCCCTGTCTGTCCTGAACTGGGGAGCCCAGAACTGGACACAATACTCCAGATGCAGCCTCACCAGTGCAGAATAGAGGGGGAGGACGACCTCCCTCCACCTGCTGGCCACACTCTTCTTGATGCACCCCAGGATGCCATTGGCCTTCTTGGCCACAAGGGCACATTGCTGGCTCATGGTCATCCTGTTGTCCACCAGGACTCCCAGGTCCCTTTCCACAGAGCTGCTCTCCAGGAGGTCAGCCCCCAACCTGTACTGATGCATGGGGTGGATGTACTTTTTCTGGTTCTTAGTAAGGCTTTTGATACTGTCCCTCACAGCATCCTTCTGGACATGTTGTCCAAGCATGGGATGAGCAGGTTTACATTGTGCTTGGTGAAGAACTGTCTGAATAGCAGAGCTCGAAGGGTTGTAGTGAATGGGGCTACATCTGGCGGGCAACCGGTCACCAGTGGTGTTCCTCAAGGCTCAATTCTAGGACCAGTTCTGTTCAATATGTTTATCAGTGATAAATTGCATAAATGGATCACATAGATTGGAGCATTGGGCTACGATTAATGGAATGAAATTTAAGAAGTCAAAATGCTGGATTCTGCACCTAGGATGGAGTAATGTTGGGCACAAGTATAAAGTGGGAGAGGAGTGGCTGGAGAGCAGCCCTGCAGAAAGGGATGTGGGGGTGCTGGCTGCCCTCAGGCTCAATGGGAGCCATCAGTGTGCCCTGGCAGCCAAGAGGGCAAATCACATCCTGGGGTGCAGCAAACACAGTGTGACCAGCTGGTCAAGAGAGGGGATTATGCTGCTGTATTCAGCACTGGTGTGGCCTCACCTTGAGTACTGTGTGCAGTTCTCGGCCCCATCAATTAAGAATGTGAAGGTCCTTGAATGCATCTAGAGGAGGGCAACAAAGCTTGTGACAGAGCTGGAAGGCATGTCTTATGAGGAGTGGCTAAGGGCTTTGGGCTTGTCTAGTTTGGCAAAAAGGAGGCTGAGGGGTGACCTCATTGCTCTCTACAGCTTCCCAAGGAGGGGATGTGGAGAGGGAGGTGCTGATCTGTTCTCCCTAGGATCCAGGGACAGGATGTGAGGGAACGGCTCAAAGCTGTGCCAGAGGAGGTTTAGACTGGATATTAGGAAGCATTTCTTTACCAAGAGAGTGGTCAAACACTGCAACAGGGTTCCTAGTGAGGTTGTCAATGCCTCAAGCCTGTCAGTGTTTAAGAGGCATTTGGACAATGACCTTTAAATCATGCTTTAACTTTTGGCCAGCCCTGAAGTGATCAGTCAGTTGGACTTAGATGATTGTTGTAGTGCTGAAATAGTCTCTATTCTATTTACAACTGGCAAAAGCAGCACAAATTTCTAAGTCGTAATGCTGCAATAATTACAAGACTGATGTCATGATGGTGATGATGAATATCGGGAAGCCAGGTACCGGCAAGTCCTCAGATGGCTGAACAGAGATGCCTGGCAGCGCTCTTAAAATCAGTTAGAGAAGAAATACAGAATTAAGTTTTCAACAAAAACCTTCCTTTCCTGTCTTGCCTCCATCCTATCGAACTGTATCAAATGTTCATATATAAATCTGATTGTACTGAATATCAGTCATGGGCTCATCAATGCCCTGGTCCACTTGCTACAGGAGACAGTGTCTTCCAAGTAAGCATCCCATACGTGCAGTCTGCATAGGGCAGTCTGCATAGGACAATCTGCTACACGAGTGTGCACTCTGTGCTTGATCACAATTAATGTCTTGGAATAAGCAGGAGACACATTTCAGAGGTTTTTTGCTACTGAACATCAGAACCTCCATACCTTACTAGTTTTTTTACAAGGCTGGATTGAACATGCCTCTAGAGCTTTTAGTTAATGTGGACCAGCTGCAGGTTGTGCAAACTTCCTTTGTGCTGTTTTCTCTTTCTCATCTGTTTTCCTATTCAAATCTGTACATACCACCGTGGGAGTTTTATGCTTTTCTGCATGTGGGTTTTATTGCAGATCACAGCAGAGATCATTGAAGGAGTAAGAAAGAATTAAGTTAGATACTGCAGTCAAACAAGTACTTCTAATTCTCAGGCTTTATTGTGTTCAGCCTTTTTAGTTTTATGAATTGTCACCTCCACACTACCTAAATTCCATTAAAAGGGGGGAGAATGGAGAAGTTGTTCACATTTACCAATCTAATAATATTGTCTTAAATTCTTCCATCTGTTTTGAGACTCTGCATCTGAGATGCTGCTATTTGATAAATTCAGTTTTATTTAGCTCTATAATTAAAAAAGCATATAGATATAGACTAGGCCAAATGCAAAAGCATGTTGTATTTTTTAAAAAAAGAGTGTTTTTCAGAGTTAAGCTTATTTAACGTATGCTCTGTGGCTAACAGTTTCCTGAAAATAAACTTCCTTTGAAACAATTTTGATAATTTTTTTTAACCATATAGTAACCCAGAATAATCCATTTGCATTTTGTTTTTCCCTTAGCGAGATAAATTGCTTGAAAACCCAAAGAAAAATAATTAAGTTTGTGCGGTTTCCTTTAATTTCCCCAGGTTTTGCCTTTTATTCCCAGTGTACTGTGTCTTATTTAATTTTGTATTAACATTTTCAACTTTCATGGGGTAAAGTTTCTCTTCTGCATTATATATCCTGTCTAGAGGAGTGTGGGTGCAAAACTCTGGGTGTTTTTGCAGTAGATTCATGTCCTCCAAAGATAACCAGAGCAAAAAGGTGTAATAGGGCCTGAGAAAAGGCAGTGTTGATACTGCAAACACTGTGTTCCTGGGCTAGAAAGAAGAATCACCAAATGCCTTCTTGTCCTACCAAAGGAAAAAAAACCCTTTATTCAAGTTTTGGTGAGGCCGTTTACTGTGGGATAGTGCATGTATGTTAGAGAATATTGCAGTGCAGGAGCTGGGAATTTATTATTTGAAGAGCTGAAATGACTAGATGATAAATATTAAGGGAAAATCAGAAATATTACTTTTCTTATTACTTATTTTCACTCTGGGTTTCTGTCTGGGTAACATTCATGTGCAGGAAAAATTGTCATGGGCAGGGGAGTGGGGAGAGGAAGATGGTCAGCATGGGGCCTTTTCTCCAGAAATCATTATATGACTGTGCATTGTGTACTTTTTGCTTTAGCTCATTTAAAACAGTGCAGGAAAAAGATGATATAAAAAAAAAAAAAAAAAAACAACAGTGGTTTTTGGTGTAGGGTTTTGGTTTGTTTTTTTTTTTTCAGCTTTTAACTTAAATTTTAAATAGCCTCCATCAGCATTGCTTTTTAAAAGAGGTTTTCTCAGTGCAAGGAACATCCATAAGCAGACTCCTCTGTGTAGTAACAACTGTATATCGCTTGTTTGCCCGTTGATAATAAAAATTCAGGGAGGACACAGGAGGAAAAAACTTGTTTGTATTAAACACATTGTACAGAAAACTAGGCAGTTTAGGGAGAGTACATACCAAACATCCCTGTTCGTGGTGCCATGGCTATACTAGATGAGAGAGCTACTGTACAATTTCTGGAAGCCAGAACTGGAAATTCTTACTGAAGATTCAGTCAGGAAAAACTTCCTCGGTATCAGTCACATTTAAGCCTTTGAAACTATATATATGTAATTTTTAGTTGCTTTGCTTAATTAGGGTCTTTTCTAGTCAGCTGTTTTTGTTTTAGTTTGTTTTTTTTTTTTTCCCAGCTGCTGAACTACACTGGTTCAATTTTTTTTTCTTTTTTTTTTTTTTTCCCTTGGTGCTCAGATGAGTATAGGATCAAACCAGTGGAAGAGGTCAAATACATGAAAAATGGGGGAGAAGATGATCAGAAAATAGCAGCCAGGAACCAAGAAAACTTGGTAAGGATTGAACTTATCACTTATCTAATGAAATAACATGGCTCTGCTTTTGTAATGAAATATGCAATGTGCAGCACATTCAAACTACAGCTTACACACGGCAAGAGGATTTTCTCGAAAGTGTCATAACTCTCTGCAAAACTCACGTAGAAGGTGCAAAATATGACTTTTTCCTGCTTGTCTTTCTGAATTAGGCTCTACTTGATCTTGGTGCGAGGGCTTCCATGATTATACTCACTCACCTCCTTTGCAGATCTGAATATACGTGCTTTGAAATGTATGTGTCTATATTGCAAACAAGTTGGTAGTAAAACAGCAGTGCACTGCCATTAAGAAAATTACCTACTTACGAAGATATTATTTGCTCTTTGCTTCCTGGTTTCACATATCTTAAAAATTACAGGGAAGGCAGTTTGGAATAGAAAAAGCAATATATTCATAACATAGCAGTCTCAATAATAATTTTGTGTGTGTTTCTTTTTCCCCGATTTGAGCACCTTGCTGGCTGGTAGTTCCGCTTATGGGAAGGGAATTACAGGTAAACTCTTAGTACTACTTGAAATAACTAAGATACTGTTGAAGCAGCTTAAAAATCACAGTTGAGTCACTTCTGGCATTTCTGAGTTGTTTCATATCTTCTAAAGCTGAGGGGACATATATTTTGTAATTGGCTGACTAGGGCTTTACCCAGTTTAAATTTTTGAAGGCATCCCACAATTACAATAGTTGGGTGCAAAATTTCATGTCTGGTTCCACTCATTCACTGCAGCTTTTCTTAACGTAGGATTGGTTAGGTTTTTTTTCCCCTCCATCAGTAAGACCAACGGAGAAACATCATCAGCAGATTTCAGTGGAACCATAACCTTTATCATCAGCTGAGGATTTGCCTTTTGCCATCATTGGGCAGCTGCATGAAAATCCGCTGTTTGGGAATTGGTCCTTAATGAAGATGTAAGTGAGCTCCAGGCAACCTGTATGCTTTCCCTATTCTAGACACCCATGTTTGCATTACACAACTATACATGCATTCCTGTAGTAAATAGCAGAGTTTATTTTGCTGTTTTAACCTCGTTGCTCAAGCAGTGGTTGAGCAGCACACAACACAATTTCTGCTTTGGTCTCCAAATTAGGTATTTGCTGCTTGCAATTTTGCATTGCTGATGCTCCAGTGGACGGTGCCACTTCAGCTTGCAGAAGGATTTGGGTTTTTTTTTTAGTGCCTCAGAAGTATTGCTGAGAGTATCACCTTTTCTAGCAGCATCCTCTGTGCATTCAGCTTTATTGCCAACGTAATCACCTTTGTTTTGAAGTGATAGATGTGTGACTGAGAATTTTTTGCTCATTTTAGAGAACCCAGTGCTTTGATGGTAAACAAAGAAAAAGGAAAAATTATCACAATCCTCAGGTTTTTTGATTAAAACATGGAAAAGGTCTAGCAGGTTAAATTTTAAACTAGCCTTCAGCTGTATTTAAGTCAGAGTATTTGCAGAAGTTAATATGCCACTTGAATGACAACAAGGAAGACTTCAGGAAAGCTTAGGTCTGCTGAGGTGACACAGTCGCTGAAGTTGGATTCAAAACTAGATAGAGATATTTTGTACTTCTGTTCATGCCTGCTTTCTTGTAGCACCTAAGTGTTAGCCTGATTAAATTTAGGAAGGGACATTTCTACAGCACAGTGCTTATTATTTTATTATTGATGGGTAATGTTTGGGAGCAGTGGGTTTGTTAGAAAATATAACTTAATGTGGGAGGGCTGGTATAGCTCTCTTCTCTGTCATAAGCAAAAAGAAAAAAAAAAAGACAATAATGCAAGAAAGTCTTCAGTCAGACTGGATGTATATACTTTAAAACAAAAACCATCTCACACACCAAAAAGACTTTATTTTCCTTTTCCTCATCTTACTATAAGGAGATTACATAGTCTGTAATGTATGCAGCTTTTTAATCCTGGGAATTGTCAAGTCCTCGTCACTCCTGGATTTTTTAAAGGGGTTTCACTGTTTGACTTCTCCTTAGTAAACATGTTTTAGTTCACAGCTTAGAAGATAGGTTAAGCTACCCATCAGTCAGGCTTTAGTTTTCTTAATGTGTGAAAAGTTGGCAAGTGTTTACATAATCCCGTCTTCTCATCAGCCATTTCCAGGCAACAGAAATTTTAGGAACAAGAAAAAGCGGTGGGAGAATTGACCAGCCCTTTACCCTCCTCTTTCGTTTCTTAATCCCACGTTTCTTTATTGTCACAGGGCTGCTAATTCTCATCTCCTTCAGAAACGCAGCCCAGATGAGATGTATAACCTGAATGTCATTATAGTCGATTCCCTGGGAACTGCTGTGCTGCGGTTTATCTTATCCTCTGATACTTGTGCCTGAATTATGTTATTCAGATGCCATGGAATTTTTCAGTCCCATTATCATCACTGTTACTTTTTTTAAGGTATTTTGAAGTCTTGCTTAAAAAAGAAAAAATCTTGACTCAAGTGAAAATAAAACCGCTTCCCTTGTAACTTAGGCTCTTTGATGTGGTGCCATCTCTGCCTTTGGTGTTGCAGTATTTCTGGGGGGGGGGGGGGGGGCGGGGAAGGTCATGCAAGTAGATAAAGAGAATGGGAGAAGATGGCAGACAGCAGGCAAATTGTCATTTTGTACCAGGGCCCTATGGTCAGGGTCCAAGGCTTTTATTCTGTTTAAGGAGAGAGCTAGAGATAGGCTGGTACAGGCGTGGGTATCCCTGGAAGAGATGAGGCTGTGTCAGTGAATCACCGTCTTCTCAGCTTCAAACTGAGGCTTAAGCAGGGCTCAAAACTTGAGCAAGGCTGACATGGTAAAGCAGAAATACTCCTAAGATGTATCGACAACGGGAATAGCTGTGCTAGGGCTGTATGCCAGGTGAAACAGAAGATGCTCCATGCAAAGACATTTTCTGGCAGAATCAAAGGCCTCCTTGAATTAAAATGTAGGCTCTTGACAAGGGGGGGGAGGGGTGGGGAAAGAAAATAAGAAAAGATAAAAAAGCCAAGCTTCTTTCAGACTCTGTCACAGTCAGTTATTGTTTTCCTGCTGTTCCTCTGTATCCATCGGCCTGATTCACTTCTTTACCCAGGTTGTTTCTCTGGTTCTCCACTTGCTACTGGGATCTCTCTGATCCTGGTTTCATTCCTAGTACCTCGCTCCCAGCATCTTCCTGAGCATCCTGACAGGGCATCTCCATCCTCAAAATGAAGCCAGACACGTTGCATTTGGTGGGGAAAAATCTTGAGCTGACTGTCATAAATCCTGGTAGCCTGCAGACAGGAATGGGATGGAGCAGGATTAGGTGCTGGAGAGCTGCATTCTGGCACTCTGCACCAAGTTTTTTAATAGCCACTCAGCTAAAACAGAGATGTTTGGCGTCCAATCTGTAAAGAACTAGTAGATAAACGAAAGACAGAAGTAATTTGTACTGGTTTTCAAGACTACATTTTTTAATCGTGAGTGTTGGCCTATGTTATATATAAAAACATGGAAATTGTGCTAATTTTCAAATGAAGACAGGCGGGCTGGCTTTGCCCAGGGTGGATGGGCTCTGTCAGGGTTGTTGGCTGAGGCACAGCCAAGATGATGCTGTCTCCGTACACAGCTTGGTGCCAAGTGAGGTGATGAAACCCCATGTGTTAAAACTAAACCTCAACTCCTGGTGGATCCATAGCAGCTCAGCAAAATCCTGCTAGGTCAGAGGTGAGCTCTCCTGCATTTCCCCGTCTTTTAGGAGGGGAGACTATGGGTTGTTTAAGGGGTTTATGATAAGGGTTTCCCAAAACAAAGAGTTTTACCAACTTTGAGTTTACCACTCAGCAGACCTGGATGGGGTTTTTTCGCCCTAAATATTAGCAAAAGCTAATCACCACAAATCACATACATCACATCCGTGATTTTATTACTTTGGGAAGCTAAAATGCTAAAAATCAGGAAGTATTAGTATTTTAAAAAGCTAAATCTATTCTAAAACATAGCTGCTATGAGTAGGTATGACTGGAATAAGTAACAAATTTAATATTTCTGAAGACCTATTAATTTTTCGTTTGGAAAGGGCTCACTGTTTAGCTCTACAACATTATGTTAAATATACAGAGGACAATCATAACAGCTTATTTAACATTCAAAACAGGATGAATTTAATTGTCCTCATTTCCATACTCTTGCAGCACTAATGGCTTTTCGTTGTAAAAATTTATTGCCAGAAAAGGTAAAATAAGAAAGTGTGGCATATTCGGGCAGCTTAGTGCTGTTTCGGCAAACTTCCTGAGCTGTATCAATTTTCTTCTTAGACAGTTTGTAATAGTACAGATACCTCTGAAAATATCAAATACCTAAAGCTACATTTTTTCGTGTTAGATAGTTAACTCAATATTTATTGCAGTTCAGTTTTTGGATGTTTTTGTAACTTCTAATAGAAATCTATTTCTGGTCTGCTTTGGCACAAAAGGCTACTTATTAGGATTTTTATGCTTTGTTATCCAAGCCCTCAAAACAATTGGGCGTAATCCTCTGTTTTGTCCTGAAAATCCATAGTAAAATTGCATGTTAGAGCTTGAGTTGTATTCCTGTTGGAATTTGAAGAAAATTGCCTCTCTCCATTGCTCTTGCTATCTCTCACTCCGCCTTTAATAACACAAACAATGTTTTGTCATTTGTGGTTTTTTTTCCCAATAATTATAAATTTCCACTCCACTTACCTGCAAATGTAACTTTTGTCAGCCTTGCGTGCGCTGTTATTTCCTAACTGCGTCTCAAGCTTCTCAGCCCAGACGCTGTTCTCCATTTATCATTCAGCTCCATAATACTTAGTATTGCAAAACCTCAGTATCCATAGCTCTGTATTCAACACCAGCTACCATTTTCTGCAGTGATATGTTAAAAGGAGACAGTAGTATCTGATAGATGAAGTGTATGAAATTAAAAGCCCAGCAGAAAATGAGGAATGAAACAGCTGTAATAACTATATAAAATGTAATGTGTGAAAGGGAAGATACTGTGTAAAATGTCAATATTTATATAGGAATGCAAAATATGTGTTATAGATACATCGATCATAAAATTTTGTGATATGTAGTGCAAATACTGGCATATGTCTGAATTCCAGGTCAGTTCAGGAAAATGTCTTTTTAATTCTATTGCCAGGTTGCCCAATCTAGGTGCTAAAAAAAAAAAGAACAAATAAGCTAACCACCACTCTCTGGGGTTAAATTTATTGGAGAGTTTTGTGGTGTTTTCCTTTCTACATATGCAAAATACCACAAGCATGGGAGTACAATTAATTTGGTACTTTAAAGTAGTTAAAGCCATTGCTGTTAACTATTGCTAGGTAAGCTTTGAATTGCTATTTCTTAAATGCATAACTATTTTTATTACAGCACTGTTGTAGTACATTGGTGAAGAGCTTTGTAAAATTAAAATTAGTGTGATATTAATGTATACTACAGTACTAAGATTTCAAGCTGTAGTTTCCTAATTATTTTAAACCATTTTGCAATGATAGCGTATTTTGAAACACATGATTTCAGGATAGAACTTGCTTGTGCTCTGCTTATAAGGGGAAAGAAACCAGAAATGCCCAAGACCAACAGCCTTCAAGCCCTTAGAAAAAAGAGGTTTCCTTGGCTTTTTTCTACCCTGAAGAGTTTTGGTGTGTTAAATCCTGTGTTGACCACCCCATTTGCTTTCGGTGCTGTATGCAGCATCATCCAGGAGACCCTGTCCCGCTGCTGGCACGGTGTCAGCTCCAGGTACGAGCGTTGGTGGGACAAATGCATCATGTTGCTTCATTATCCACTCTCGAGGACGGATATCTAGATATCTTTCTATATGTAAAGGAGAGGTTATTAACTTCTCTGCCTCTTGCCACCTTGTTTTCCCTTCTCCTATTTTCAGATATAAAGCTCAGCTCCACCAAATTCTTGAAGATGCTGTTGGCTCTTTTGTTGGAATCCAGGCAGGGAGAAAAGCAGAAAAACACACTGAAAATTACAGCTTGGGTCATTCTGGGAAGCGGGGGGAAATTGAGATGCCCTTTTTCTTTGGTTCCTGTGGCATAAGAATAATAAAAGGACAAAGTGAGCATCACCAGATGTGCATGGAGACTTGATAACATGCAGGTATTGCTGCGCCACCCTCCCATTGCATCTCCTGTAATCCTGAGAGCTGGAAAAGAGAGCAGAGAAGTTGAGGACTACAAAGCGAGGCTACTCCTACACACACTTTCCCACAAGGAAAGGCATCCGCTTTGCCTAGATGCTGCATCAGCCAAATCCTGGACCCTGAGGGAGGTCTGTGGAAACAGGTCCCACAGGCTCCTTGCAGACCAGTGCAGAGATGCTCCCCATCTGGATTGCTCTTCTCTTGAGTTCAAAAAATAAACCACAGAACAAAAGCCGCTGCTACAAAATGCAGCTACAGAATAGGTAAGTAAATGAAAGCTAGGGATTCAAATTTAAAAGTAACTAAATGAAGGAGTGATGAGTGTAATATTAAGCTCCTTTCTGCCGGAGGTGGCAGGGTTCACATTAGGATAAAGGAGGCAGCAGCCTGTGCCCTGCAGGCAGGCAGGCTGGGGCACTCGTGAACCTCCCTGCCCCAGGCAGCTGCAAGGGCAAAGGTGTCTTTCTTTGAGGCAGAGACGCTCTGAGCAGCACCGGGAGAGACCAGGCAAAGCAAATGATGTGTCCCACTCGGTGAAGAGGAATTTTGCTTCTTACTTTTATTAGATAATAGCTAAGAAATTCCCCTGGGAATATATAGGTTTTTTGTTGGATGTATT
The DNA here is from genome assembly GCF_965231255.1 of Vanellus vanellus. Classification (NCBI taxonomy): domain Eukaryota; kingdom Metazoa; phylum Chordata; class Aves; order Charadriiformes; family Charadriidae; genus Vanellus; species Vanellus vanellus. Next base: position 49,059,124 of record NC_138910.1, on the reverse strand, counting down.
TTCCTCCAGTCTTCATTGGTAGGGTCTGGATTGGCACATTTTATGCTGCATGTACTCCCAGGTTCCCTGTCCCAGGGATATTAAAATTATAAAATCATCCTTTGGGTTTGGTTTTGGTTTGTGGGGGTTTGGGTTTGGTTTTTTTTTTGGTTTTGTTTTTTGAAAAAAGTCTGAGATCCTACGTGAATGTTGCCCTGTCACTGTCAGTACTAAGTAATTACAACATTTCAATTTTCATAAACCCGCCTCTCCAATGTTTTTGAAAGAAATGGATTTGAAGCTGAAATAGAAGTGCATGCAAAGGATATTTTTACTAGAGCCAGTTATTTTAAATGCCATGCAATTAGCTTATTTCCATATTGCCTATTTCATTTCAAATTTGCAGTGATATTCTTCAAAGAATGATTTCTCATAATGAATTTATGACAGTTTTAGCTCATTCCACTTACGGGTCACTGCATATTATACAGACATCAAAGTAAATGATTGCCCAGAGTATTAATAATCTTTTTCTTCTAGATTCCATTAAAAATGGTTTTGGTGGAAGAAGTATTAATTTTTCCGCTAGTATTTAGTTTTTAAAAATCTAGAAAAGTGGATACTATTAACAGACATTTTTATCAAGTCAGAAAATAACATAAAAAGTAATTGTGCTCCAGACCTTGTTTCTGTCTTCACCTTCTGTTGAGTAAATCTTCATAGTACTCTATTGAGAGGTAGAATGATACGATTTATCAGGCACTTGATGGATGTGATTTTAAAGTGGAAAGCTTAAAAAATGTGATGATATTTCTTTCTAAGCATATTAAAATAACAGTGTCCAGAAGCAACATGCAATCTTGGCAATGTTTGCTAGGGGAAAAAAAAAAAAGTAGTGAAGGTTTAAAGCCCAAGAGCCTTGAGCAGCTGTCAGGAGCAAGTTTCCAGGACCAGCTATGTCAGTGGTGTAAAGGATTCTTGCAAAACCTGCAGAGATGTTTCTGTCACTTGTGGAAGCAGGTAGCTTTCCATATGGGTTGTGGTTTTTCCATGCCTGTATAATTTTAATGGGTGGGTTTCTGCTTGGGGCTTTTTTTTCCCCTCTCTGGGAGGGGAATGCTGTTGAGAACGAGGATGGACATAGACCTGTTGGTGAAACAGAGGCATCAGCAGTGATGGCAAGGATGCTTGTTGTGAGTCAATGATGCTGCTGGTTTTGAAATCCTCCGCCAATATAAGCTGCATCACTCTGTTCGGCAGCGTCTTAAAAGTCCTCTCCCTTCACCATCAGGCATGGGTTGAAAATTAGCTTTGCCAAGGAAGTCCTTTTTTGCAGCAGTCCGACCTAGGACCTAAACTGCAAAACTTAAACGATTGCTGCTTGTATGCTGAAATGTATCAGACTTCTCCGGATCACATCATCCAGGGTTTATAAATGTCAGCATCTGAAGCCCTAGCTGGATGCTGTTGCGGTGAGCTTTGGCAGTGGCAGGCGAATGGGCACAGTGACATTTCCCCATAGACCCAACTATAGTGTCCCACCAGCAACCTTGGGCTTGTGGGTATTGCTCAAATCCTCTTATTATCATCGTCCTTGTGCTTGAAGTTATCAAGGCCATGGGCATTGTGTGTATATTCTGGACACACAACTTTCAATGCTGCTCTCCAGGAGGACGTATAGAAATAGAAATATATACTAGTCCCTATAATAGTTTGTCATGCACTTTGTGGTAAACCAGCCTGCATTGCAGTGCTGCCAACATCAGCTATTTGAAAAGGAGTCAGCTGACCAAAATATATAGACTTGATATAAAACTTATTGTTTAAAAGCATTATACATAAATCAAAAACTTCCAGACCTTTAAGTGTTTCTTCTATGACTGTAAGGACTGGGAACCCGTCATCCTGTGTGTCCCCCCCACCTTTTTTTTGGAGCTGAGATTCTTTTTAATTCTTTTTATTATTTTTTTATTTTCTCAAAACTTGAGGAGCTGAAGCTTGAAAGATGAGCAGTAAGATTTTGAAAGCTGTCAGCAATAGAAACTCTCTGTATCCTCTGTTTTGGTACTTGCTTTCCAGCAATTGCCTGGTAGGTGTCAAGTATTAATTCTGTTATTTTTGGAACAGAGGATAAGACAAGATACAGGCAAAAACGAACACACAGAAATGCCTAAAATCATCAAAAGTCACTGTTGGAGAATAAAGCTGCCAAATCCAGGCAGCTGTGCTGACTGTTAGCCCGAGAGTCCCGGGGTGGGTGGGAGTACTGCTGACCACTGGTGAGCTGTGGCCTCCTTCCCTCTTGCCTCCTTTTGATAGCGACAACATAGTTCACCCTTTCATCTGTTCAATTTTAATTATATATGATATTATATGGGTTTGCTCAATTTTTTTTTTTCAGGCATAGGACTCCTTCAATTGAGGCAGTTGTGGAGAAAACGTAGGGCCCAGGATTTACATATCTGGTGAGATGCTAATTTCAGGTTATTTAAGTACACAGAGATAACAAGCAAATTTATCCACAGATATTTCATTAGATGTTCAACTATGTAGCCTTAGTGATCTCTCAGTTTTAGCTTCATTACAATATTGCACCTGGAAAAGAAAGTTTTAGATGGGATGTGCCATTTTAGACCCCAAACCAATACTGAATTTATTAATTTTGATTTATTCAAGCTGAGATGGTGCCCTTGGAGGGATGGGACATTCAGTGTTAGTTGCAGACAAATTCTTACAATCAGCAATCAGTGCATTTTTGCTGTAACTTCTTTATATTGTGTTTGGTTATTTTTCCCAGTGGAAAATGTGTTGTCCTTCATGAACTTCCCTAACTGATGTCTTTAAAGACCAGTTAAAAGAGGTGAACTTGAAGTCAGTCAAATGAACTGCTGTCTGCTGTGTGTAAAAGATCTTCAGCACCCAGTTTTTGGGGTTTAGTGCTCTGCAGTGGCTGGGGTCCTATGGTAGACCTTCCTTCTCTCTTTTTTCCTTTTACCTTTATCCTGTGTTTCTTTGACCATGTCAACACTTTGATCCTGTGATCTGTTTATAGAGAAAGGCATCTTTAAAGTGGTTTCAAGTAGCTGGGAGCTCACCTTGCGCACACTGAATTATGATGGCTTTGTATAGATTCTCTTTAATATCTTTATCAATGATCTGGATGAGGGGATCGAATGCACCCTCAGTAAGTTCGCAGACGACACTAAACTAGGGGGGCGTGTTGATCTGCTTGAGGGTAGATTGGCTCTGCAGAGGGATCTGGACAGTCTGGACAGATGGGCTGAGGCCAATGGTATGAGGTTCAACAAGGCCAAGTGTCGGGTCCTGCACTTGGGTCACAACAACCCCATGCAGCGCTACAGACTGGGAGCGGAGTGGCTCGAAAGCTGCCTGGCAGAAAAGGACCTGGGGGTGTTGGTGGACAGCCGGCTGAGCATGAGCCAGCAGTGTGCCCAGGCAGTCAAGAAGGCCAACACCATCCTGGCCTGCATCAGGAATAGTGTGGTGAGCCGGACTAGGGAAGTAATCATCCCCCTGTACTCTGGTGAGGCCTCACCTCGAGTACTGTGTTCAGTTTTGGGCCCCTCACTATAAGAAGGACATTGAGGTGTTGGAGCTTGTCCAGAGAAGGGCTACAAAGCCGGTGAAGGGTCTGGAGGACAAACCTTATGAGGAACGACTGAGGGATCTGGGGTTGTTTAGCCTGGAGAAGAGGAGGCTGAGGGGAGACCTTATCACCCTCTACAACTACCTGAAAGGAGGTTTTAGAGAGATGGGAGCTGACCTCTTCTCCCTGGTGACAAGTGATAGGACAAGAGGAAACGGGTTCAAGTTATGTCAGGGCAGGTTTAGATTGGATATTAGGAAGCATTTTTTCACTGAAAGGGTTATTAAACATTGGAATAGGCTGCCCAGAGAGGTGGTGGATTCACCATCCCTGGAGGTGTTTAAGAAAAGGGTAGATGAGCTGCTTAGGGACATGGTTTAGAAGTGGTGGTGTTTTTATCAGGGTAGGTTAACGGTTGGACTTGATGATCTTAAAGGTCCCTTCCAACCTCACTAATTCTGTGATTCTATGATTCAGAGATCAAATTTAAAGGCGAGGGCTGACTGTTGTGAAAGGATGGGATTTGTTCAAGTTTTCAGGGAAGAGATTGCATTTGCTGTCTTCTGAGGCTGGGGACAGCTGGTTTGATCTCAAACACAGCAAACCAGATGACACTTGACAGCTCTCTAGTGCAAAGTAGACCTCAGCATCCATGCTGGCTGTCTCTCTTGGGTGGAATTTAATGCAGCTTCTTGAGTGGCAAAAAAGTGGCATCTTTTGTGGCCAGCAGAGCTGCTAGGGTGAGTACAGTCCAAAGCCCCAAAGAGGAATCTGCATTAGCAGCTGCTGAAAGCAAGCAGGACTTAAATGACCATCCTAGGAAGAGGTTGGAGGGGTAAAGGAGGAAAAAGGCGGAAAGGAGCAGAAACGCTACAAGGAGAGGTGAGGAGAGATTCAGAGGGCTCTCTGCAGCCCTGAACTTCTCAGCTTGCCCTAGTTGAGGAGAGGCATCCTTCCTGTAAGTGGTGGGGCACCCTGTGGGCTAACTTAATGAGACACGCACCTCATTACTGATGCATAGGAAGACACCTGGCTTTTGTTCGGCAAGTAGCGTACCACCAGCCGACATTTTACTCGGTGTTAAATCCACATAGTGGTAGCTGAGGGCACTCATCAGCTCTAAAAACAATTTTGATGGGGCCTTTCTGATGTAGGTGAGAGCTTATTTTTAGCGTTTCTTTCCAGGTGTTTTGTAAGGTGTCTGGTGATTTATATGTGATCTCTCCCAGTGTGGTCAGACACAATGTTGTCCTGTAGGAGATGGGTTAGGTCCTGTGTCTCAGAGCTTTGCTCTGTGCCTCTGGATGGTCTTACTGGCCATGCTTGTGAAGAGCCTTTTGACAGGCAGGTCTGCACTTCTGCCGTTAACAGCATGTGATAGCAGCACATTGCATAATCTAGATTTGTCATTATTTGCAAAACAGAGGTTTTGAACTTAGTTTTTCAAATGAGTGTTTTCAGTTTTGAATTTGCTGCTTTTCTGTTAAAAGCCCCATTGCTCCTGCGTTACAGGATTGGAAAAACAGAAGCTCCCAATCCATTTTGCGTCATTGTTTTTAAATGCTTGTGTTTTGTCCCCTTTTTTTAATAAAACTATGCATTTTTTTCTGCTGTCCATCCATATGAGACTTTCTTCACCACCTAAATTACTTTTAGTGTGTTTTTTTTTGCCCGTCTTCTTGGTTATTTAGTAAGAAATGTTTAAAAAGAAAAAATGCTTTTAGAAGCAACATAAAATAGAAGATCCAAGAGCAAGGAGTATTTGCAGGAATAAAAGTTGTAGCAGGAGAGCACTAACTATTTAACTAATTTTCAAAAAGACAATATTTATTGTACTGAATGAGCATGAAATCTTATTTCCTATTTCAGTAGTTGCTGCTATTGTTAGGTTTTCCACCTGTTAGGCAATTGTATGCTCACATGGTTATTGAGCAGGAATGTTTTTTACCTCTGCAGCAGTTGTTTTGTGTTTCCTTGCGTGATATTTTGATTGTGCTTCATCACAATATATGTGATCAAAGTTGGTAAATATTTAAAATTTGCTGTGGAGAAAATGATGGTAGTTTGCATGAAACTATTTGAAACTGCAGTGGATATTTTTAAGTGGATTTTTTTTTTTACTACTTTTAGGGAAATGAGGGGTCTGTGCAGGGGCTGGGCTACCCAGGCGTTTTATCAGCTTAAACTTGCTGGAACAGTGCTGCAGTGAAGGCCACATGTGGGCAGAAGACATCCTGATTTAATGATGTCTTCTCTAGAGAAAGTGAAAGAGAACTGGAGATGGCTGTTGGGGAAGCTCATTAGCTGTATTAATGGATTCGTTGAGCTCTTTAGCCTTAATTACTGCATGCTTAGGGTAACAGGCTTGGCAAATCCAGGTCTCCCTGAGACCCAGTGCGAACTCAGAAGGCGCTCCCCTGTTTGCTGTCTTGCTGCTGCACATTTTGGGACCATTGGGTAGGTGGTAAGGTTTCTCAGCCTACATTGGTCCACCTAGCCAAGGGGGCTTGCTGGTGCTGGGGTGGCTGCTGTGGTGGTCTCCAGGGTGGTGTGAAGCTATGGGGTGATCTGTGGGGAGGAGGTGAGTGAACCAAGAGGGGATTTATTCCTGTAGGTGGATGAAAGCAGGGTCATGCAGGCAGGTAGGGGAGACTGATGATGTTTCTGATGTTCTTGAGACGTTGCTGGTGCCCTATACAAACTTCCTCAAAAAAAGAAATTAGAAGTGTGACAGACTTATGAGGGGAGGGATACAAATGTAGTGTTTTCAGGATATTAAAATATATTTGGCAATTAAGTGAAATTGAAGGATATTTTTTCTTTCTAAATGAGAAGCATTTTCAATTATTTATTTATATAAGATGCCTGGAGCATTGATTAGGCACTTGTCAAATAAAGTCAGCATAAACAATTTTTAATCTTACAAAGTTGAAGGTGGCAGCTTACACTCCTGCTTTAAATAGAGGGATGGAGGCTGGAGTTGCGACTGTGAACATTCGGGGTTTCTATCAGCTCTGCAGCAGTAAACTTCCTCTTAGGTAAGCGGTGGGGCACTGCTGATGCTTTTGGCGTCTGCCAGCCCCATCTAGTCGATGTGAAATTCCCTATATTGCATATCTGCCTCCAGTTGAACTACAAATGCTTCAGCCACCTCCAAGGATAAAATGATGAGTGTATCTCTCCATCTCTACTATGTGTGCTTAAACCTGGGCTGGAAGGGGCTCGGCTTGATTTTTTTTTTTTTTTTTTTTTAACTATAATTGCACTTTTCGGCTTCAGTTTTTCCCCTTCACTTGCGGATAGATGAGACCAGCTGCTCTGCAGGCAGCTGAGAGACTCGAGTCCGTATGTTGGAAGATATTTCTACATTTCAACTAGTGGAAAGAGGATAAGAAAATTGGATTGGGAGAAGGGGAATCAATATAAGATTATAACCTTCAAGGGTTTGTGGGTTTGTTTTGTTTTTTTTTTTTCAAAGTAAAAAGGAAAAAAAATTCAGGGAGGGGAAAAACCTATGAAAATAAATTTATATTTGTAAAAGCTGGGCAGATTATTCAGGCTCTTGTGCGTACAGAGGGCAGTGCAATTTGGAATTACATACAGGTACGTTATAAAATAAATCTGCTTTATACATGAATATTCTTAATGTGAAGCACTAGTTTACACAGATAGCAAAGTAATACTGAAGTAAGCTAATACGTAGTTTACCAAATAGTCTCATATTTGTTTTCACTAGGAAGAAAAGTTGTTGTTGTGTTTTTTTTCCTTTAAATTGTTTGCTCCTTGCTCTCACAAGAAAAACTATTTTAGAGTTCAAACACAGCTCTCTAGTGCTCCACTTTTATCTCCCGCACTTGATCTGCGTGAACCGCACTGGCTGCATACTTCTGCTTGCCTCTTTATCTAATATGTAATCTTTCCATGGGATAGCATCAAAGACAGGCAGCTTTAAATAAAGTAAACAAGCTGCTGGGTAGTCTATGCATGGGAACATGAAACCAATGCTTTTTAATAAAGTAATAATATTATATTGGGGTGTGTATTTATATATCTAAATGCAGTTTGCATTACAGCAACACCTGAAGGCAGCAGTTGGGAATCAGAAGTGGCTGCTCTGCCTGTGAACACAGCAAAAAGGGGTTCATGTATTACCAATTCTTCCCAAAAATTTCATCCAAAACAGCACTTTTATTCCAAAATCCATGTACTTCCAGGGGAGCAACCTGGGGGTAAGTTTCCAAACCCCAAGGTACAAAATGAAAGGTAGATGCTGGAGAGGATAAAGACATGGTATGCAGCAGAGTGTGGTGTACTGCCATCCTCTTCCCCCAATATTTGGATGTCAGACTCCATGGTGCAAGGGGATGATTTGGATGGGAATGGGAGGGAGCATCCCATCAAGCTGCCCTTTTCCCTTGATTTTCTTCTTTCCTTTAGCCATTCAGGGAAATGAAGCTGCTGTGAGAAAGGAGGGACAGGTTTGACTGTCAGGTGTGGTGGAAACCAGGGGATGATTTCAGGGTTGGAGGGATGCTGGTAATGTCGTACTTGTGCTGGTGAAACACTGAAGGTTTGCCAGATCACCCTCTCTTTTTAAACTTGGAGAACATGTAGGGAATCGCTGCCTTAGCAAGCAAACCTGAGCTAAACATAGGAAATCCTCAGCCTTTTCAGGTGACTAGTGGGGCTGTGAAATAACTGGTTTCAAGTTGCTTCATAGTCTCTAAGAGTGAGTCAAGGTCAAAACGTGCTTTATTTTTCATAAGGGCTTGGCTGGATACACAAGTTTAGCAGCTTGTATATTTGTGGGATTTGTTGCTTCTGGAGATCTCCTGGCTCTCTAAGTCACTCTGTCCTGCCCAGCTTTTCCAAAGATTAACATCCGTATGGGAAGGCTGTCTCTGAAGCAATGTTTACACTCATTTCCTTCCTAGGGAAAACATTCAGCAATGAAATAGGACTTCAGCAACACTGTGGAAGTGGTGACGGCAGATGCGAGGAGACGGTAGCGTGTCTTTCCAAAGTACAGCTTGTTCTTAGTGGGTTGTGTATTGAATTTTCTGCATCCTCTTTAAAAAAAAAAAAAAAAAAAAAAAAAAGCCAAGCAGAAGTCTTTTACTAAGCTAAAGGCATTGCTCAGCCTTGCAGCAAACCCAGCCGGGGCTGGCCACTGGCCAAGTCTTTGCTAGATGCAGCTTGCACACCATGTAACCACTCTAAGAATAGCCCTGGTGCTCTTTTGAAAAAGCCCTCCAAAAAAGATTTTTAGCAATGCATTGTCTTCGTCTGTGTTGTAAAGAGGTGGAGTTGGGAGAGAACTTTTTTTCCCCTACGACAGTGTCCCTTGTGTCTGCAATGAGCTATCGCTAATGCTGAGAAATATTTTCGGACTTAATGCGGTGAGTCAGGGCTTAGCCATAAACTGGTCATGGGATAGAAAGGATACAGATTGTCTGTTACCCAGTGTCTAGTTTCAGCAATTTCAGAAACATGAGCAATTTCTCAACTGATGTTAATTAGACTCATAAGTCTTTCTGAGATGATCTAAGGCAAGGATTAATTATAAAAGTTTCTCGGTGTTAGAACATGTTTCTTTAACTAAAGTTTGGCATGCTTTCATTTTACAGTTAGCATGAAAGAATTTTCTTCTGCTTAAAATCCCTGAATACACCATTCTATCTTGCTATGTAAATAACCATATTTATAAGTTTATCTAAACAAATCTAACTATTAAATGGGAAAAACACATTAAAGGCCCAAGTACTGCCAGCCAGTTCAAAGGCTCATCAAGTGGACTTGCATACTCCTCGTGGGCTTGGTTGTGTTTTGGAAGCTGTTCTTCTGGCTGGACTTGATTTTTTCACTTAAATAAAATTCACCATGGATTATTATCCTAACTTCATTTTAAAAAATAAGTGACCTAACAAAGTATCCTTATAGACTTCTCCTTTTGTCTCCATACCCAGGGGCTTTTCAAGGGTAGCTCTGTGGAATCTTGGTGGAGATGAGGATCCAGTGGTCCCATGTTAAACCACCCTGTGGTTTGTTGTGCCAGGCTCTCACCTCTGAGCCTGTAGCCTGAGCTTTGAGGTGTGTGCTTACTAAATCTGAATATTTTTCATGCCATACCACCACCTTCCTGGGTGCCTCCATACAACAGACTCTGGATGTGGAACACCAGTCAGTGGATGATGCGAATGACAGTCCATCTTCACCGGAGGTGCTGCCAAGGTCAACAAGGCCTACCCCCTCTATCGCAACCACCTCCACAAGGAAGAAAAGATAGGTTATAGTTGTAGGCGACTCCCTTCTGAGGGGAACAGAGGGTCCAATATGCCAGCCAGACCCTTCTCTTAGGGATGTTTTTTTGCGCCTCCCTGGGGCCTGGGTTAAGGACATCACTAGGAAACTTCATAGCCTGGTACGGCCCTTGGACTCTTACCCATTGATGCTCTTCCATGTTAGTGGCAGTGAAGCTGCAATGCGTAGTCCAAGGGCAATCAAAAGAGACTTCAGGGCTTTGGGACAGTTGGTAAGGGAATCTAGAGCATGGGGTATTTTCTCCTCTCTACTCCCAGTTGTGAGCAGTGACATTGGAAGAAAGAGACAAGCCCAGTCTATTAATACATGGCTCTGTGGTTGGTGTCACCACCACAGTTCTGTGCTTTTTGATAATGAGATGGCCTACATCCATGGAATGGCTTGCTGACATCAGTTCACCTTTCTGAAAGGGGCAAGAGGGCCTTTGCTCAAAAGCTCACGGGACTCATTGACAGAGCTTTAAACTAGGTTTGAGGGGAGCAATATCAGGCTTGCCTGTGACAAGCTGTGGGACAACAGGCAATGGTTAGAGTGACAGGCTGCTAGCAAGGGCCAGCAGCCTGTTGCTCTGAGACATGCTGGCTACACTGCAGCACACTTGAAGTCTTACAGAGATGAGACAGGGACTCCTGATGCCAGGGGAGCCATAAGGCAAGCACCAGTGAAATACCTCAAAGGAATTAAGGGATGTTTCTCTAAGAAGGTGACACAGCTGACAGCCCAGCTGAAGTGCCTGTACACCAATGCATGGACAACAAACAGGAGGAGCTGGAAGCCACCATGCTGCTAGAAAGCTATGACCTAGTTGCCATTAGTGAAACCTGGTGGGACAAATCCTATGACTGGAGTGCGGCTGTTGATAGCTACAGGCTGTTCAGAAGGGTCAGGCAAGGAAGGAGGGGTGGAGGCGTTGCTCTCTACATCAAGAAATGGATAAAGTGTGAAGAGCTGTCTCTGAAGAATAGCCACAAGCTGGTTGAAAGCCTATGGGTAAAAATTAGAGACTGAGGCAGCAAAGGGAGCCTTGTGGCTGGTGTTTACTACAGGCAACCTGATCAAGGGGATCCTGTTGATGAAGCCTTCCTTCTTAATCCAGCTACAGGAGGCATCACGCTCACAGGGTCTTGTCTTGCTGGGGGACAACCCTGATGTCTACTGGAAAATTTGCACAGCAAGCTGTCGACAGTCCAAGAGACTCCTGGAGTGCATTGAAGATACCTCCTTAAGCCAGGTAATAGACAGCCTCGCCAGAGCAGATGTTATATTGGACCTGATGGTCACCAGCGCAAGTGAGCTAATTGGTGATGTCAAGATTGGAGGCAGCATGGACTGCAGTGATCATGCACTGGTGGAATTCACAGTCCTGAAGAATATGGGTCAGGAGAAGAGTAAAGTCAGGACCCTGAATTTTAGGAAAGCAAAATTGCAGCTTTTCAAGGGGTTAGTCAAAAGGACCCCCTGCAAAACTGCCATCAGGGGCAAGGGAGCAAAACAGAGCTGGCAGATCTTTAAGGATGTTTTCCATAGAGCTGTTGATCCCTAGGTGTAAGAAATCGTGAAAGGAGAGCAAGACATCAGCATGGCTGAGTCGAGACCTGCTGGTCAAACGAAAGGGCTAGAAAGAGATGCACAGGCAGTGGAAGCAGGGACAGGTATCTTGGGAAGAGTATAGGGATGCTGCCCGGTTGTGTAGGGATGGGATCAGCAAAGCCAAGGCACAGCTGAAGCTGAACTTGGCAAGGGACGCAAAGAATAAGAAGGCCTTCTATGGTTTTGTCAGACAGAAAAGGAAGGGCAAAGATAGTGTACCCCCCTGATTAGCAAGACTGGCAAACTGGTAAGAACAGATGAGGTGAAGGCTGAGGTACTCAACAACTTTTTTGCCTCAGTCTTCACTGGCAACCTTTCTATCCACACCTCTCAAGTGGATGGACTGCAAGACGTGGACTGAGGGAGTAAAGTCCTTCCCACAGTAAGAGAAGATTGGGTTTGTGATCACCTGAGGAACCTTAACATACAGAAATCTATTGAACCTGATGAAATGCATGCCAGAGTCCTGAGGGAATCGGCTGATGTAGCTGCCAAGCCCACTCTCCATATTTGAAAAGTCATGGCAGTCAGGTGAAGTCCCTGGTGACTAGAATAAGGGAAACATTGCACCCCTTTTTAAAAAGGGTAGAAAGGAGGACGCTGGGAGCTATGGACCTGTCAGCTTCACCTCTGTGCCTGGGAAGATCATGGAACAGATCCTCCTAGAAACTATGGTGAGGCACACAGAGGACAGGGAGACAATTAGAGACAGCCAGCATGGCTTTACCAGGGGCAAGTCCTACCTGACCAGCCTTCTGTGGTGGAGTGACTACATCAGTGGACAAGGGAAGAGCTACAGATGTCACCTATCTGGACTTCTGCAAGGCCTTTGACACAGTCTCGCACGACATCCTTCTCTCTAAATTGGAGAGAGATGGGTTTGATGGATAGACTGTTCAGTTGATGAGGAACTGGTTGGATGGTTGCATCCAGAGAGTAGTGGTCAGTGGCTCAATGTCCAGATGGAGATTGCTGACAAGTGGTCTCCCCTAAGGTTCCGCATTGGGACCAGTATGTTTAATATCTTCATCAGCGACATAGACAGTGGGATCAAGTGCACCCTCAGCAAGTTTGCAGATGACACCAAGCTGAGTGGTGCAGTTGACACTCCTGAGGCATGGGATGCCATCCACAGGAAGAGGACAGGGTCAAGAAGTGGGCCTGTTTGGGGTTTTGTTTTTGTTTTTTTTTTTTTTGTATCATACTTCTGTGAGTGCTTTAAAACAGAAGAGATTAAAGTCTAGTTCCTATGACTGCTGTGTTTGAGTTTTTTTTTTTTCTAGAAAAGCATTGCATTAGCATGTCCTTGAGTGCAGGTAATGTCATAGAAAATTGTTGGGGATTTTTGCTTGTAATAAATTTAGACTTAGATTCTTATCATATGTTAATGTTTTTAATAATCTGACACTCCAGATCCCTAGTTTTATGGCCTGTACTTCTGACTCCTGCATTATGTATTCTCGTGATCACTATGTGAGTGTAAGTTATTGAATTGATTTTACGACAATGGCATAGAGCATGATCTGAGTTCACTTAAGGAAATAAAAGCGATGCAAACACAAAGCACTAAAATAATAGTCTTTTGTGTCTTGTTGGGTGACGATCCATGGCAGGATTTGTAATTCAGCTTTCTGCTGGAACCCTTTTGCAGAGCAATGGTCCAGCACCACTCACCCCACCCTCCAGTCCTCAGTGACCCCAAACTTGGTCCGGTTACTGGTGAGAATGTATCAGATCTGCTTTGCGTTTACAAATGATGACAGATTAATTTGGAAAGACAGATTACAAACATGCATCATGGCCATAGTCTGAGTCCTGTAAAAGTGATGTGTGGTTGGTGCAGAATGATAAAAATTCGTATCAAGGGAACAGCTTAATTAACTATTCTTGATTAAAGTAGTACAGTATGTGAATTTAATAGCTTGTCTTCAAAAGCAGAATGTGAAATTGCTTATTACTTTGGTGTATCTTGCTGGCAAATTGTGAGCTGCCAGAGGTTCTTCATGATTAATTGAGTTTAGAGGAACTTAACACTGGGGTGGGAGATACCAAATAATTATCTGCTCTTGCTTCAAGCTCATTGCCTCATGTGAATAAAGTTGTCAAGAACAAAGTCATGGGAGTGGACTAGGGATAGGTTCGATAGCTGTCAGGAACAGGAAGGCGTATGTGGATTGTGAATTGAATACCACCTTCAGAATGCTTGGCAGTGAAATAGTTAACAGCATTGCCATTCAAACTTCCACATTAATGGTTGATGTGTGTATGTCATCATGGGTGTTGGGGTCCTTGTAGGTGTGGAGAACAGTTTACTTCACAGCAGTTTTACGTTTTTGAAGTTTATCGTGTCTCACTCCTGTCATCTTTAGGCTGAGCAACTCTGGATCATGCAATGTTTTCTCAATGATCATGTCTTGTGGAGCTCCAGTTGTTCTTGTGGTTCTCAGAGACCTTCTCAGTGCATGTAGCTGAAGCGGGTCACATGTTCTGCAGCCCATTACACCTTTTACATACATCAGTATGATGCTTGTCCTTTTTACAAGAGCGTGATACTGATGGCTCGTGTCCAGCGTGCTTCTAGATTCTGTTCAGCAGAATTACTGCATAGGCTGATGTTTCCATTTTGTCTATATCCAGCTGATTATTCCTGCCTAAATGTAATAGCTAGCACTTGGGCCCTGTTTGAATAATCTTCTTTCAGTACATCTCTCCAAGTTGTCAGGATAACTTTGAATCCTGCAAAGTAGTGTTTCCTGGCTTGGTGCTCTCGGTGGTTTTGGAAAGAAGTTGTAATCTCCAATTCATGATTATTCGTCATCCCAGTCGCTAATGAAAATCCAGATACCAACAAAATCTTACTTGATACATTCCTCCAATTTAACAAAGTGCTGTTGCAAACTACCTTCTGTGTGGCTTCCCAACCAGCTTTGCACTTATCCTAGAGTGCTTTTGTGTTGTAGGTCAGACTTGATTTTCCTAACTTGTTTATGAAAATGCCAAGAGAGATAGTGACATTTCTTTCAGAATCAGTACCTCCAATATATTTACACTTGAACTCATCTGGAAAACATTCCTCATTTCAATCAGAGACAGTTTTCAGGGCGTGTTTTCACTGTAAATAGGTAAATGTGCTATTTGGATGGGTGAGCGTTGCTGCTTCTTCAAAGTAAGGTGGGTGAAAAACATGATCTTAGAGCAGCTATCCTGGTTTTGAGACTGGGCATCTGCACACCTGTGACTGATCCAAGATGAAGAATTTGGTTTTGCTCCTAATTTTTCCTGATCCAAGATGAAGAATTAGAGTTTATTCCTAATTTTTTTCCTAATTTCTTACGATTGTACACGGGATCTTACATTGACTAGAATTAGTGAAAGTCCAAGTCCTCAATAAAAGAGCGAAGAGGTATGGTGTCTTTGGGAGATACTTATTCTTCCTGGTACCCTTCTACTGGGAGCAGGACTTGCTGAAACAGGTAGGTTTGCTGACATGAATAGGACCATCTGACTGAAGATATTGTACCCTACAGTAAGTAAATATAAAGCCCAAACTTCTTAAGGGCATGTCTGTGTCAACACATTTTTCTTGGAGATATATGTACTGGAGAAGCTGCCTCTGCAGTTACACCTAATTGTAAGACACCATTGTTTTGTATTTTATGAGTGCTTTGAAAAAATTAGCAAAATCCATTAATACTGTGGTTGGTGAACTCATCTGAAATTGCCTGACGACACTGTTATTTATACACAGTGGAAAAATCGATAAATTTAATCCAAGGTAAAACTGTCTGGCTCTCTAAAGGAGAAAGCTGCCTCGGTTGCCGCGGACTGGAAATCATTGCCTCATGCTAATTGAATAACATCCAGCAGTTGTGTGGCTGAATCTTCCAGACTAATTTGACTCACAGGGACTGAGTATCTAAATGAAGTGTATTTGTCATGCTGCAGTCCTACAGGATTAAGAGCACTTGGATTCATTTGATCTGATGCATTCCAACAATATTAAATAAGTCCATTTTTTATTGTCCTTTGCACCTTGTATTTTTCCTGGCTGTGGAAGTCCAGCATCTTACTTTTTTGAAACTGAGCTGTGATATGATAAATATTTCTGGCCAGTATTTCTAGCTCTGGCAGGGCTTGAAGAATTCTTGGCTGGCTTTTACAGTAGGCTGATAGCTTAGACCAAATATAACAAGAGGCAGAGTATAGCGCATAGAATTAAATCATGTTACTTGTTATTATAATATTTTTCTTGTCTTGAAATTATTCACTGTATTTTGAGTTTTGTGATAAATAGTCATTTTAAAATGTTTTAATCAATACTTAGATGTTAAATAATTTTGAACAAAACGTCTGAAAGATCCTTTTGTCTTTCAACAAGATAATTACACTGTGAAATTTGCTTTCATAATTCATTTGGGAAGTCCAGTTCATTGAACGTTTGGGAGGTAGGACTTACTCCTGATGTCTGTGGTTTCTCCTCTGGAACCTTCTTTGCAGCCACATCAGTGGGCACTATTTATAATCACGCAAAGACAGAAGTTTCAAAGTCTTTGCAAAGGTACCTTATGGGTAGGAGAAAAGGGAAGAAGGCTATCATGTGGATGAAAAGCCATGAATCAACCACATAGACACATCTTTGTTCCTGCTTACCGTCGCATTCATATATAAGTAAATAAAGGCTGACAAGGTAAGAGTAGGAACAGAGGAGGATAACTAATGGTGCACAACTCTCCAAAGAGGTGAGCTTTGAGGTGGAAACTGAGAGAGGGGGAAAGTTTTCTCCCTAGTGCTTTGGCTTTGGCATGTGACAGGCTGGACAGCCATTTGAATCAACTGATGTGAATGAACCTTGCAAAAAAGACTTAAAGTTTTATTTTCAGGCATATCAGTGAGTTAATAGGACTCCTTTCAGGGCCAGACAAGTCCTAGTCCTGGCAGAAGGAGCATACTGGCAGAAGTGCATGGTTGGGACCCTTTTAGTGGCAGACCTCAGTCAAACGGCCATAAACTGACAGTGAAACTTCATTCTTAATGAGAGAGGGACCTACCAAGAGGTAAATAAATACCCTTTGATATTGAAAAATATTTTCTGAACATATATTGTGTTATTAATGTTGACCATAGTTTCTGATTGGTCCAGGAGGGCATGTGCTGAATGTCCATGAAGGTGGCTGTGCAGCTCCCGTGAGTCCCTTCGGGGATCTGGGAGACCAGGAGCTGCCCTCCCAACAAGCTTGCAGTGTGGCTAATATTAATTGAAAGTGATTTTAAGCTCTGGGAATTTGGGACTTAACTCTGAATTTGAGGATTAGGAGGAGACCACCTACCTAATCATTGAAGTGTTTGTCTTTCCCACATAAGCCTTGATAACATCCCAACCGTTCTCTGCACCTGCTGGCCAGTTAGTGACTTGCCAGTGACTTGGGGGAAATAGCTGTGCACCAGCTAGGTCTGACGTTGGTATAATCACAGATGGCTCACTTGGTGCTGTATGAGCAGCAGAAAAGTATGTGGATGTGCTGGGGAAGAGAGAACATGGGCACAGGAGCTCACAGGCTTGATGCAGATACCTGTAGGCAATGCACAGCGAGGCCATTGTGTTTGCTGAGGCAAAGGAGCAAGCCCTATACATAGTAACAGAAAGGCTTTAATGGTCCTAGAACATTAATAAGATGGTGCAGTGTTACTACCTGCTTATTTATAGCTGCAAGTTTAGGGTGATGTATGACTGCCCATGTTTTGCTTGGAAGAAATGAGTAGAGGAGTCTTGGCTGAAAGGAGTGTATTTCCTTCTGCTCATTACACTCAGTTGATCGCTGCTGGTTTAAGAGAGGTTTAAACATCATAAAATCATAGAATAGTTTGGGTTGGAAGGGACCTTTAAAGGTCATCTAGTCCAACCCCCTTGCAATAAGTAGGGACTTCTTCAACTAGATCAGGTTCCTCAGAGCCCCGTCCAACCTGACCTTGAATGTTTCCAGGGATGGGGCATCTACCACCTCTCCGGGCAACCTCTTCCAGTGTTTCACCACCCTCATTGTAAAAAATTTCCTCCTTATGTCTAGTCTAAATCTTCCCTCTTTTAGTTTAAAGCCATTACCCCTTGTCCTATCACAACAGGCCCTGCTAAAAAGTTTTTCCCAATCTTTCTTACAAGCTCCCTTTAAGTACTGGCAGGCCGCAATGAGGTCTCCTGGGAGCCTTCTCTTCTCCAGGCTGAACAACTCCAACAACTGTTTCAGCCTGTCCTCATAGGAGAGGTGTTCCATGTGTTCCCCCATCTACTGTTTGCCCTTCCTTTCTCCAGTGGAGGTTATCTTATCAATTCTACCTATATGTGACACAGGTTTCTTGAGCTGGCTTCCATGCTGTTCCCACGGCTGGTTGTTTGCCCTTCTTCCCCATTGGCTTTCTTTCCCTGCATGCCTTACCCAGCTGTTTTAAACATACGTAGCAGCGTCACAAAGAGTCCTTCCAGCATAAAGTCATTCATTGTCATCATGATGTTTAATAGCTGCAAAATTAGTCTTCAGCACGTGTGGTCTTCTGCTGGAAGAGTTGTGATTCCTGTCATTCAGGAGAGCTGCATTACCAGTATATGCACCATTGACCTAAGGGGTATTTAGGCACCTCTATGAGATGAAACAGGCCCTTAAGTGCTTTGCAGATTCAGGAGCAAAGTGTGCCCTGGTTGAAGTTTGCATCAGGAAAACTGTTAACAATGAATTTAAGTGCATGGTTATTTAGGGACGTGCTTCATCATGTCCTGTCCTGTAGCCTCAGTGATGTAGGAGGCTGTGCTTTTCATGAAAAGTCAGGGAATGACAGCAGTTCTGCATTTCACTGGTAGGGAAAAAAGTGATCCTGGCATGCAGTTCATGCCTCAGTTTGTTTCAAAACTGCTTTTACAACCCTTCAGGTTGAGAAGTTTTGGGTAAGTGTTGTCAGATTTGGCTGCTAAAGCACCAAGCACAGTATTTCCAGTTGCCTTCGTAAAAGTTATACAATCTGTTTGTTGGTGTTCCTGATAGAGTTGGTAAGTCTGCTTGAAGGTCAGGTGTGCTCCTTGCTAGGTCTTGATGTTCTGAGTCTTGCTAGGTCTTTAATCTGGTTTTAACAGTTTACAAAAAGCAGGCTAGAGAAAGGCCAAGGCAGGAACAAATATCATGGGTCTCTGCTATGGGTTGTTCAAAAGTGACAGTTTTGACAGAACAAAAGCCCTAATGTGGTCTTTGGCTGAACATAGGTGTAGGATCTGCAGAGAGCCTCGATCGCCATGTCTCTGCTGCTCTTTGTTTTGCCAGAGGGGTGAACAAGTGAGAAATATTAATCACAACTTTCTGATTTTTATTTCAAAATAGATTTTATTTGTTAAGGTTCTTAGTAGCAATCAGGGAAGATTCTTGGCCTGTTGCAGCTGCTGTGTTTTTATATGGCTCATAGTGTTATAAAAAGGCAGAGGGATTATGGGGCTTTGGTGACTTTAATAAAATCTATTTTTGCTGTTAGGATCATTGATGTGGTATATGGTTTGAATTAAAGTTCTCATTATCACATTAAGATTAAACAAGGAGTTAATTAAGTGTAGGGAAGTAATTGAATGCTAATACTGCAACGCTGCAGTGAAAAATGAGACAGTATTTCTCTACTAAACTCCAGTTTTCTCCTCATTGTAAGTACCGTGCCTATGAATGTGCATCAAAGTATGTTTCTGACTCAGGCAGAAAGCTTTTATGTTTGGCAGTGCTGCAGCTCTTGGTAGTAACATGCCAGTCCATCGTTGTCAGAACGTTCCTGTGATGGGACAACCCTATTAAATTTTAGAGATGCTTTTCTTATCTTTGCACTCACCTGACTTGACAAGAAAATAGAGTGTGTGTTAAAACTTGGCGTCTGGAAATGTCTGGAAATCAACTAGCAGACTTGAAAGCTGGTTTTGATTAGAAATAGCAAAATTGAAATGACTTAAGAATGCCGGTTTTGCTTGTTGCGTGTGTGTTTTGTTAATTTTAGGAAGACCTGTTGGACTGAGTCATGGAACATGCAGATAATTTACTTTTTGATAATTCTCTTAGCACCAAATACTTATTTTATTAAATAATCCAAGATCTGAGGCAGGAAGAGAGATCATCCCCACCAGCTTTTTGGCTTGAAAGAGATCTGGAGTACAGTACCGCAAATTTTATGTACCCATTAGAGAAGTTGAGCTCAGATTATTTCTCTTTCAGCATTTATTTACCTTGGGTTTTTTGAAGTATGAATGCAGAGTGTACAGATGTCCCCAGTATATGTGGTAATAAAACTTTTAAGATATTTCAATGGCGCACTGTGATTTACAGTAACAAAATGAATACATTCAGAGAGGGCTTGCAGAAGTCGGAGAGATTTGAACTGGAGCTGCCTCTGGTTTTGAAGGAGCTGGGCGCTCTCATCCCCAAATACGTGATCTAACCTGCTTTACAAAATAAATGTACTTTCCTTTTTTTAGGGAAATTTCAACAGTAAAATATTTGGTAGAGCTCCGTGCAGCTTGCTTCCGAGTGTCAGATAGGGCTGCTGCAGGCAGAGAAATGCCATTTATGAATACAGTAGGTTAGTCTCACTGATTTGAGATACCGCATTGAAAACGGGAGCTTCTTTTGCTCTTAAATACGGCAATACATGTGATACATCCTGACTTCAGTGAGGCTTTAAATACTGTGACCAAAATTGGAAGCATGCTCTGTAGGAAAGATGTAGGCAGATGGCAAAGAGCCCAAAGGGGAGTGACAAGAATAGGAGGTTTAGCAAACGTAAGCTGTAATGGAAGATGGAAGGAATTGATTTGTTTAGCCTAAAAATACAGAAGGAAACGCAAGTCACCCAATATATATAAAAGGTTGCTTTAAAAGGCATGACAATCAGTGTTTCTCCGTGACCGCAGAGAGATGCAAGAAGACATCAGGCAAGAATTTAAGCTGGGTAGTAAGATAAATGTTTCAACTTTTAGAGAAGCAGCAAAATGAAAGACAGGCTGTTGAGAAAACCTGCAGGATGGGAGTTTGGAGAACAGGTTAGACAGAAATCTGTTGAAGTGGTTTGGATACATGCCCTCAGGTCATGCAATTAGGAAGATATTTCAAAATATCACCTTTAGCGGTGGTTGATACCATCTGAAGTTTTCAGGATACTAATCTTGTAGAGTTTCATGATGCTATTTCACATTCTTATCAAGGAGCCATTGAAATGTTGTGGGTGAGTGAAGGATCCATCCCTGGCCAGCCTGATCTTCCACAGCGTCCAAGACCTCCTCTTTTGCTGCCAGTCCCTACCAAGGGAGAAGATGCTGTATCCCGATGTTGGCCTGCCTCATGGCCATGCTGCTGCTGGGACGGATGCACAGCAGCCATGCTCAGCTGGCACTCATATTTTCCTGGAGGTTTCCTGCTTTGTGCTAAAGGAAGGCAGAGCTCATTTTGAGTCTTTTCCATGTCTTCTCCACCTACGAAGAGCATTTTTGGGAAGAGGTGATGCAGAAGGTGGCATGATAGACACATTAAAATCAGAGTGCACAGTAAAAGTCATGTCAGGCACACAGTCATTTTGGGACTCTTAAATATTAGACATCTTAAATGTTGGGCGTCACTATTTCCAGGCCTGTAATTGGATTTTAAGCTAGTTCTTCACCCAGTGTTGGCTTGAATATCTCCCTCTAATCTACAGCATCTCGAGCATCCAAAGCTATTTTTATACATCCTTGATGGAATATATTCACTTATTGGTGCCTCTTTTTGCTAACACTGAGCAGACAGGCTTATTTGTCTGCTCTTTTTCCAAGGAAACTTAGAGGAGATAAACACTTAAAAACCTAGCCTCCATTACTGATTTAAATGGCTTATAAAATCTTTAAACCATTTATGATTGTCTTTCAGTCTGATGTATATCATACCTACTCTCAGTATTGCTCTCAGTCGAGTTTGTTTGGAGAATCCAGACAATATCCACGCTTATATATCTGAGGACTGGAAGCTCAGTAAGTGAGCAGGCTGCTATATTCTTTGTGAAATAATGATTATTTTTTCTACCATTCAAAAGTAACAGCTAACCAAAACAATGAAAAGACAGTACAAGATACATAAATCAGATTTAAGGCTCCTCCTGCAGTCATAATGCTTCTCGTGTGTCATAGTACATATGTCATATTTAATAATATTCAAATTATTATGTCCTTTTAAATGTACATTTTACCCATGCTCACTGAAATTTGCCATGTAGCAAGAACTATAACTTCATTCTCTCGGGTCTTAAATCTTATGCCTTCTGCAAATTTGAGAATTAATGCCAATAAAACAGACATTGAGAAAAGCAAAATACAGACATCAAAAATATCTTCCAAGCAATGGCATTTACATAATTGCAGTCTACCAAAAATCTAAAAATTTGAGCCTTGGACAGTTCTGGGAGAATGAGAGCTTATTGTAAGTAATTCTTGCTGTTTTGAAACATGAATTAATATGTTTTTTTTTTCCCCTTCATCAGCCTCACAGCTCCGCAAGTGGGAAGTGCAGTTAGCCAACAGTGTCCATCTGCATGAGCATACCACGTGCAGTGTATGATATTCCACATGTTTGGAGGTGTTTCCCATGATGTCAGCCTGTGGGAACTGGAAACATATTGTGGGAGTAATGGGTGTGAGAATGCCTGCGTGTTAGTGGGACGCATGGAGATATTTGTTGTATTTATGCCGTTGCTTTGTACATGAGACTCATCCCTATAGGCTGTGAATGCCCAAAACTTTCCTGCTGCAAATATGTTTGTATTGATGTGTTGCACTGCTCTCAGTTTTCTGTCATCTCACTTCTCAGGATTGTCTCGATCAAAATGTCATGCTACCATTTTATTCTGTTTACATTTGGCTTAACTGTGTCTTTTCATTTGCACCATATCTTCTAATTCGTTCTGTTTTTCCTCTTCTCTTAGTTATAAACAACAAACCCAGAAGGACTTTTTCTTTCACTGCTTTCCTTTGTTATTCCATCCTTTGTAAACCTCAGGTTTGAACAAGAAGGAAAAAGTATCTTGTGTGTATCCTGTAAAGTCTCCTGTTAAGACTGGGTTATTGGGACACTCTCATCTTAACACCCAGGAGGATCTCAGTGCACTTCATGGAACTGCTGGGATGTAATAAGAAATGTGTAATAGACATAGTCTACTCAAACCTGCACTTTGCAGATAAAAACCAGCAACCAGTATAACTGCAGACTTTACAAGAGAAGACACCATCAACGTGCTGTTGTTTTGCAGATGGAGGGAACCAAGTGTTATTTTTAATGCCTCCTCAAAGTGGCTGTTTGATGGTCACCATCTTTTCAATTAGCCTGGCCTAAAATGTAATCCAGATCTTATTAATAAGGCAGTGAGGTAGCATATGCACACATGGGGACATTCAGATCTGTGTTTGTTATCAGTCTTGGTTGGTTTTGACGATGCAGGAAGATCTCAGGAGGCTTCACTTGCGTGTACCCGATGTAGAGGCATGTCTCAGGGAATTGATTTTCCAAAGGGCAGGTGTAGAGCATGTTCCAAAAGCCAGCTGAAAAAGTTCAGTTTTACTTTTAGAAAACCAGCATTCCAAAAATCACTACAGTTGCTGAAATTTTAGGCCCAGCTATTTAAAAAAACACTAAACAGGGCACATCTTGTTCTCTAGATATATTCTCTGGTATATGTCTGAAGGGCATAAAGCTCTTCAAAACCATCCCAAGAAAAAGCTCTGCAGAAATTGTAGCACCAATAACCTGCTTGCCATTCCAGCAAAGTGCCTTCTTGAAGTGAAAACTAATGGATGCATGCTGTGCTGCTGATGGGCTGCATAGTGCACCAAGTTACTCTTCAGACAGTCTACACCATTTATTCCTGGCTATAAATGTTTTACAGACTTCATGCAATACTGTTGTTTCATGCTTAATGCCAGCTCTTTCCATGTTATTACACTTGGTGGAAAGCTGCCTTCGGGAGACACGCACGAAAAACTTGAGAGCATGAGTAATACATACATTTGCTATAAATAACTATTTCTGTAAAAGCTTGTTAGAGAGAGGATAAATGATGACACAGGCTTAATAAGCACAAAGTTAAGTCTTGAGCCAGGTTTTGTTATCCAGGGTGGCTGTACAATCCAGAAGAGCAACACACCTGCAAAAGATAAAGGTTTGTTGTGCTTTTCGTTGCCAAGTGCCCTAAAACCTCTGGATTTTTTTCAAGAGTCAGTCCGGTCTTGTAAGTTGTCAGTAATGCAGTTTTTAACTTTTATCCATCTATTTTTTATTTGCTAGATAAAACTTTCAACCACTCTGATGTACCAAAGCCATTAAAGATCTGGTATCTTAATGAGAGTTGTAGAGCAGGTCTCCTTTCTGCCCACAGCATTTTATTTGCAGTATTTCTGGGTAACTTTCAATGTAAGCAAGTATTTTTCATGCCCTCAAGCAATCCCATGTCACCTTAATTTCTGGTGTCTATAACTGTAAGGGACAGTTTTCAGCCTCTTGCAAAGTTGTTTTTAGAGGGATGTTCCTCAACTTCATTTTGCAAATCGCTTCCCACTGGAAATCGTGCAGAACCTGCATTTCACAGGGAATGAGAACGTGAGCAGAATGGGAAGCAGAGGGTTTTATTGCGTGGATAAGTAAGACTTCTCCTGAAGGAGCAAGATAATTTCACATTTGAAATGAAACTTCATTCAGAGCCACTTGTTTTGGCTTCATTTATGTCTGTGATGTTCATTTTCTTATCCTGGCTGACCTTTTGGAGTTCCACGGAGGCTGAAGGAACCAGAAAAGCCTGATGTTTAGGGCAGTATAAACCTTGTATTTCAGAATGAAGGCATTTTTCAAGTGATGCCACTTCTCATTTTCTGTAGGAGACACCTTGAAGTTTAGCAATCAACAAAGAACTTTGAGATAGAAATAAACATTTTTTTGGACCTTGGTGTCACAAGGTATAATATAGAGGGAGAGGATTCAAATATCTAATCCCTGTGAAGGGGTGATACAACTGCAGAGCTGTGACCAAGGTGCAGGTGAGAGTTTCCCTAGAGGATTTATTGGTTGTACTTATTTATCGTTTATGTTCCTTGTTTATAATTGCATCTGTTTACCTGCCTTAATATCTCATCTTCGTGACAGCTGCTCCCATGGCTAAATTTCACTTCATCTACAGCTTTCCTGGTATTTGGTAACTTCACAGAATTAATTGGAATTACCATAACCAATTAGTCTAGACTTTCTAATATTGACTGGGAGGGAGAAGGAGTTGAAAAGCTGTTGTGGAAGTTAAAAAAAATTGTAGATACTAGGTGTAGTAAATATTAATGCCCTCTGAAAACCCTTTAGTGGTGGGAATTACACACACACACACCCACACCCACACCCACACCCACACACACCCACCCACCCACCCACCCACCCCCCGGCTATTTAATGACATTCTTTGTCAAAGCTCGAAGACTTTGGCTGAGGGTGAACTATATTTAGATACTGCAAAAGTCCTGCAGCCTTCTCCAGAGGGAGCTTTTTCTTCTTTTTTTTTCCAGCTTTATACTTCTGTTGGATTTTTTTTTTTTTCAGATTTTTCAGATATTTTGAGATGCTGCAGCTTGAGTTGAGTATAATGGATACATTAGATGTTCTTTTAATAATTCCCTCCCCCCCCCCCCCCCCCGAGTTTTTAACAACTCAAAGGCATTTTAAAAAGCAACTAGAAATTAGTTACTGCGCAAGTTCATCTTTCTTTCAGCCAAATATGCAAATAGCTGATCCAAGAAAAAAAAAGCAGGCCAGGTGGCAACCGGAACAGAAAGAAGCAGGTAACCTCAGATTAGATGTCCCTGGAGAGGGGAGATCAATATTGGAGAACCAGCGGGGCAAGAACTGAAATGGGGCCAAACCTGCAGACACGAGCAAGTTTGTTACCCTGCCTCCAGCCAGTGCTGCACTCTGCGAGGGGGTTGTTTGCTTACTCTCTTGGAGGAGTAAATTAGGCTCCGTTTAAACTGCTCTTGAGTTTGTAGCATGTTGTCAGCTAGTACCTATTTTCTTTTTCTTGGTCTCCAAATTCACCCAGTTCCTTGTAATCCACACTGCTCTGTAGCATCATACTGTTCTTCTCACTCGCACTTGCCCTGAATTTCTATGTTGGCTTCTTTAGTGGATTATCTATGTCTGGTGAAGGATCTCCATGGTTGTATTTATATTGTACAGGCACAACAAGCATTTCTCTTTTGTGTTTTGAAGGCCTGGCTGACAGGCACCTTGCACTCAATTGAAAGACTCCTCTTGACTTTAAGCCAGGTCTTGCTGAGCAAGATGCATAGGTGTATGCATGCATGTATGTATCACTGGTATATAAACACTAAAAGCAGCATTGTCTGATTTCTCAGATTGCAGTATATGGATGCCTTTCTGGTGGGCTGTAGAAAGCTGCTCAGGATTTGCACCTTTCTCTTTTTTTACCTATTTTTATCTAAATTTGAGTAATTTTTCTTCTTTCATTTTTTTTTTTTTTTTTGTGCTCTCAAAATCCTGCTCTTCCATATTGCGTTTGAGGAGCTGGATTTGCTAAAGCAAAATTTCCCATAATAGCCGGGAAGGAGGAGCTCCATTAAGCATCTTGTTTCAGGATGAAGCCTGCCCTCTGGAACAAATTTGAGAAAACCATGGACCTCTGATGAAAGAACGGGACTTTTCTCTGCCAAACCTGGGTTATACTCCTGGCGTCAGTGCAGACTCACTGTGTGATGTTGGCTGGGTTTGCAGAAACTGATTTTTTTCCTAAATAAATGACAGGCAGTGTGTCTGCTTCTACCTTCCCTTTGAATGCCTGAATGGCCACAATTTGGGCGTGAAGTCTTCAGGCTTCAATCTCTCTGACTGTTACTTGGGGATAAAACTCAACAAACCTACTCAGTTTTTTTTTTCTCCAGTGTCTGATTTATTAAGAAAGATACTTCATCACAGAATTACAGACTGGTTGAGATCAGAAGGGACCTCTGGAGGTCATCTGGTCCAACCCCCCTGCTCAAGCAGTGCCAGCTAGAGCGGCCTGCCCAGGACTAGTCCAGACAACTTATAGACATCTCCAAGGATGGAGATATTTATCTGGGGATAGCATCATGGGCTTCATGCTTAGTTGAGGAAAGTTTGTCCTGATACAGCAATAATATTTATTAAAATATTCCATTTAAGACTCAGATTTTATTATGAAACAGGACCTCAAGCTTCATTCAAATCCGCAAATACCAGCCATGTTTTCAAATCTTCATTCTGAAGACCAATGTGCTCCAGGAGGCAGGACGGCAGCACTTGGTCAAATGGACAGGCTGAACATTGTTGTTGCCTCAGGTGCCTCAGTTACAAGGTGCTCCTTAAAACTGTGCTCCCATGACGGATTGCAAACAACATTTTGTAGGAGCCCAGGGCAAGATGGGCATCAACAGTGGAGTGGTGCCAGCACCTGTTGACTTTGTATCACAGTTGTGTCTTCAGGAGTCTACGTGACTGCATCCACAGTTGCAGCCACCTAGGAGGTGTATTGGAGAGATCAGGGGAGTTTGTTCCAGTATTGGATTTTCTCATGACCATTGCTGATAGAAGAAAGACATTTTGGAAAGGTAGAAGGACCTTCTGATGTCTGTGATGATAACGTCTGTCTTAGGGTTCTTCTCACCGTGAGCATCTATTTCTTTGTCTCTCTTTGCATGTGTGCCATGAAGGTTAAATTGGTTACTAAGTCCTGGCTTTAGGGTCTGTTGTATATTGTGGAGCCGATGTGCATCTGGAGCACACTGTCCAGTGCTCAGTGTCTGCAAACCAAGCTCCTCTCCAGCCTCATTTCCAAAGCTCAGCCCATGCAGGCACCCACCTCCATCATCAGATGAGTCTGTGATTTTCATCATCCCTCATGCCATGCATAGGATCCCAAGAGGAGGAGAAGGAGGGCGGACTCTGCCTTAGCACTGTCCAATGTACACACTCCATACCATGCCCTGCCTCGTCACTGAGTGTGCCCTAGAGCCCCTTCTGGACAGTGCAACATGACTCATATACGCATTATGGCAGCTATAATATGATTCCTCTGATGAAATTGGATCCAAGAATAACTTTCTCTGACCAGCATCTGAGATTTTTCGATGCTCGATTTGCCCCTTTGTTATAAAATTACCCTAAATAACATTTTTAGGTGGTTTTGCTTCCAGGTAGCTAGAGAAAGAAGAAAGAGGCTCTCTTCCTGCCAAATGATAATACAAAAAAATAAATGCTCATCTATGTATAAAGCAAGAAAACTTGAGTAAAATCTCATAGGTCAGTACTTCCCCCAATTTCACCCTGATGCATCAAAACAGTCCATGTAAAATATTATTACCTGAGGCTGGTCCTCATTACTGAGGGACGTAAAAAATGCTGGGCTGGCATATTGAAATTTTACATCTCATCTTTTATGCCATTTCTAACTGATGCATTTCATTTCATTCTTTTCAAATATGATTTTTTTAAAAGAGTAGTTTATGGTATAAAGAGAAAATATGTACTTCGTCTTTCCCCTGAATTATTTTAACGATGAATTACATGGCTCCAGAAAGCAGTTTGAAAGGCACTCTGGGCTCCTTTGAAGAGAAGTGTCATCTTGATATAAATCAGGAATATTATTTTATAAATATTTGAATAGCTGTAGACTACCAATATTGAGTAAAAGGTGAACACTGTCTGGAGAAACCCTTGATGTTTCTATCAACTTCAATATATTTTAGTAGCAAATCTACAGAGACAAATTAATCTTAAAGTATACTAATTTGGGGGAAAGTGACACCTTCAAGCGTCAGTGGCTCCAAGATATTGTTACAAGTTGGATACTTCAGCCTTTTCCAAATTAAACAAAAAACAGCCTTGAAACTAAGAACCCTATTTTACTTACACTAAGTTCTACTGTTTTATGGGGGGAGTTCTCCGTTTGGTTGTGTATTTGCCTAATTATTGTAACTTTAGAGGAAAAACAATTAAAGACCAAAATGTGACTGTAAGTTAATGAAAATTAGCCATTAGATTAGGTAGTAGATTTGCTGCTATGATCTTTAATTGATTTCTTCCTGGCCGATTTAATCAATTAAAAAATGCATAAAATAATGCAGAGTCTCTTC
This sequence comes from Vanellus vanellus, assembly GCF_965231255.1. Classification (NCBI taxonomy): domain Eukaryota; kingdom Metazoa; phylum Chordata; class Aves; order Charadriiformes; family Charadriidae; genus Vanellus; species Vanellus vanellus. The sequence goes on along the minus strand of NC_138910.1, from coordinate 49,030,454 downwards.
AAAAAATGTGTTAGCACTTACAGAAGCATCTCTTAAAAATCAGCCCTTCTCTAGTAAGCCATGAGTGTTAAAAGAGTTGAGAAGAAGCACTATTAGCAGCTTACCTGAGTCCATCTGTGGCAGTCTTACAAAAAAGCAAAATACTTCAAATTAAGTTCACATGTCTCTAGAAGTGGGTTTGTAAGAGGGGAAGCATCAAGGGAAATGTTGACAGATATTTAATTATAATGGCAGTAGTGGCTGTTGCTGTGTTAATAGCATCTGGCAGCAGAGTCACCACCATCTGTTAATGCCCTGAAATTCTGATACAGTGCATCCTTTATGAAGGAATTAACAATAATTAACAAATCTATCAAATGAAATCACCTTGATTGGATGACAGCTTTACCTTGATAATGATTAATTGCAAAATAATGGGGAGTAAAATGTCCACTATTCACCTTTTTACTATAGACTAGCTAATGCCGCTATCCAAGTACAGCATCCTGGAGGGTTTACTTTTAAGCTCGTGGTGTGAGACATCATTTAGTGCATCTCCTTTAAATAATCCCAATAAGCAGAGCTAGATGAAAAACAAACTTGCATCTCAATTTCTGTTTGCAGCAGATTAGGATTCTAAAACCAGTTGCAGTTCTGTTGATGCATGGTAACTTATTTAATGTTAAATAAGGGAGAAAATGAGGTTAAACTGAGAAGTGACTCTTCAGCCAAAGTCAAGTCAGCCTGAAAGAGCAATCTGACTACGTTAAAGCATTTCGGCTTTCTTTGTAAGCTCAGTATTAGAATCCAAACTACTGACTTCTGATTAATCAGTTTGTCTTCAAAGTGATGGGAAAAAATATTCTATGTGTATTTGGAAGAATTATTTTTTAATATCTATTTTTATCAAAGCCAGTATTTTGGTCAGTGTAATGAAATTTCACTGCTGAAAATAATAGCTATAAACAAAGCAACGAGTCAATTCAAGGCCTAGTTGGGTTCTATTTTTCTCTTACCTCCTCTTTTTCTGTTCATTCCTGCTGAGCAACAGATGGAGAAGGTGGCATACTTTGATTAAATAGAAGAATTGTAAGTAATAGGTAATTGAGGTGTGTTAATTATTGGAAGCAATAGGAGGGAAAGAGTAAATTTTGGGATCTTGAAGTCAAATAAACTGGAATTTTTTTCTGTCTTCCTATGTGAGTCAGTTAATATTCTAAATATTGTTCTGGGACCCCCAGAGAGAAGGCAACGTATATTTCCCTTCTGTTTGTTCTATTTGTTCCTAAGTGACAGAAGTTTCTTTAGGTTGGGACTTGTGCTGATTCCAGCTACTGATAGAGCTGCACTGACGCCAAACCACAAGCGGAGGTGTGGAAAGCCGGGTTTGTATTGCCTTGATTTATCACAGCTCTCGATGCAGGAGCTGTAAATCAGAGGTTCCCTTCCCTTTTAAATGAGGCAATGGATTTGCAGCAGGTTTTTTGGTGGGGAAGAGTCTGTGTCTCCAGAGTAATGGTATGCAGAGACAGAAGATAGCCCAAATTCACCTTGTGTTGCAGTAGGTGAGCAGGAGGTGCTATGGTGGGTACAGAACATGCATACTGCTGGATCCTCCAGATGTGCCATCCCAGATGTGCAGTGCAGACCCGTTTCTGCCTCTGTGTTGTGGCAAACGAACTGGTGGAGCAGATTTGAGGATAAAGGCTCACCTGGTGCATGAGGTTGGGATTTAGCTGATTTCTTGGTTTGGTGTCTATCCCTCTCTTTTTATTTTTCTTGACAGTTGTATGACTATGTACGTGCACGTTCACCACACATGCAACATGCATGTACATAGTCATCCCCACTTAACACTGATAAAATTAGAAGATGCTTTGAAAGCAAGTGGTTTCATCTTCTGCTGCTTTGACTTGACATCATGGGATCATGGGCAGGCAGTGGCTGGTGGGATGTAACAAACATACAGAGATGTTTCTTAAGGCTTGCAAGAAAGGCTTGTTTCTCTCTCACTGTTATTTTCATGCAAGACAGTTTTCTGTTCAGGAGGATTAGAAGATGTGCATTAAGCAGTGTTAAAAATGCTGAGGCAGTTGATGTTTACAGCCCTTGTAGAATTATTCATTAAAATATTAACAGCTAGACAGCCTATTTTTAAAAAAAAATTCAATGACTTAGTAGCCCTCTTAAAAATCATGTTGTGTGATTCAGACATTCAAAGACTAAATAAGACAAAACAAAACCACCAAAATTATCCACAAAAGCACTAATTCTTGGGTTTACATTTCTTAAATTGTCATGGGCATGATGTGCCTAAGAAATTCAGACAGATTTGTGGAGCTGGTGAGCTGTAAGATTTGACTCAGCTCTCTCCCATCTGCACCAGCAGCTTTCCCTAACATGCAGCGCTGGGAAGATCTGGAAGGGGCCACATCCTTCTCCAGGTTTTTGCAGACAATAGATACATATGTGCACTAAACTTTGGTTTACAGAAGCTTTTGGCATGAGGACAAGATGTTACCTTGAAGTGCTGGCTCTCAACTAAACTCTTTCCTCTTCCCGTGCCTTTTTAAAGATATTTTTAATGGCTCTGGTCCTCTGTGGAGGGCATGGTTGAATTCTTGTCTATAAACATATTCTGGTTTGCTTCCTTGGACCCCTGTGTCCAATTTTCTGGCTGAGCTGGTCAAGTGTGCCATTGCTGCTCTTCATGCTGGCATGTTTAACGTATGCTTTCTCCCACATATGATTTTCCACATGATGCTCATGTTTCTCACCTCTGTTCTGAGCAAACCTACAGGTCTGGGGTGACTCTGGGGCTCTGCCTTTTCAATGCTTTGCCTTGCTCTGTTAAAAGTGCCAATTAATGTTTATCATCGATACGACTCTATGAGGAGCCAGCTGCAGCTGCACACCTCATTTTCCATGGACCACCGGAGACTTACTAGTCATCACGGTGTTTGATCACTACACGTCTGGGCTGGATTTCACCTGGTGACCTGGAGGCAATCCTGCAGGCCACTGAGCCCATGACATTTAAAAATTACCCACCCGGGGTCATTGCATCAATTGTATTGCCTTTAATTTTGTTTTTGATGAGCTTTTCTCATTGTACAGGTAGAAGAATCTTAACCCAGGAGAGTGTGACACTATGATGACAAATGCCTGTCGTGCTTTGTGTGTTTCATAAATACTGATGGTCTCTCTGTTGTGTGTTTTTTTGTGTGTTTCAGGAAAAAAGTGCCAGTTCAAATGTAAGACTTAAATCTAATAAAGAGATCCCAGGATTAGTACATCAACCCAGAACAAAGTAAGTTCAGTTTGGTTTTTTTTTTTAATTGTAATAAAAATAAACACAGGATTAAGTAGTATCTGTGAGATTCCAAATTTTCCCTAGAGAAAACCAGTTGGTGGTTCCAGCAGGCCTAAAACTGTACCCACTTTAAATAAAATAGGTAAGGTCACCTGTGTCTTGATACCAAAGACACAGCTGGGCAGCACTTGTGCCGGCGCCCCTGCAGCATCCTGTCATTTGCACGACTAAAATGCAGGATGAGAGATGCATCTTGCCATGTCTTACAGTAGTACCATACTGTGTTATTTCGCAGCTTTCTGTACAACTTGCATATACAATTTTGTTTATGTGTACTAGTGTTGTTAAAGACTATCGTTTAAGTTCCCAGGGAAGTTTTTGCTAGCTCTTGATTTAGGTTAGCAGCTATACTGCCTGTGATTAGGAATGGTAAAGTTCTCCTGTTTAAAACAGTCAATTTGTTTCTTAGAATGAGGGTTCTTGTGTAGCTGGGAGTTTCTCCATCCTTCAGTCGCAGTTCTGTGCTGTACCCTGGCTGACATCAGTCAGTGCTACATATGCCATGAAATATTTCACTCCTGTGACAGAGCTGATTATTGATATTAGTAACTTGTTTCTTATCTAAATCACTGTTACATTTTAATCACTAATTGGATTGAAAATAACAGATTACATGGAGCTGTATATCAGGTTCACAACAAAGAAGTGATAAAGCTTTGCTGTTGGATTTTTAACAATAGTAGAACTGCTGTTCTTTATGCTGTGCCTTCAGGGCACTTATTAACTCAAACTTGCTGCATACCAAGTGGATTGTACACGGTTTCAAGTCTGGAAACTTCAGTAATTTCCTAATGAACCAACAGTATAATTCAGCCTCCTTTCAAAAGCAAAAATCGAGCGCTTCGGATCTAATTGCAAAGAAGTTCATAGTAGGGAGTTGGAGGTAAAAGTCACCCTTCAGCAAAGCTGTAATTAATTATTGTGGCTTGGTCCTTCTCAGCAGGGTCAGATATGTATATAAGATGCTCTAACAGGAGGCTAATCAGCCTGGGCTAAAAAAGGGACATTTCTTTTGGTGGGTCATTTCTTCTGGTGTATCCAAGGCAGATGGATTGTGTGGAGTCAGGGTCTCCATCCTTTCATCAAAGTCCGATTTTAAAAGTCCTCACAGAAATCAGAACTGACCTTCATTCACCAAAAAGCCTAAAGATATTGCATTGGCAGGGGTAAATGTTTCTATCACAGTCCTGCAAAAATAAGGAAAGTTTTCGGAGAATTACAGAACATAACATTGGGTTGTTGAATAAAACCTCCACTATTTGCCCAAGCCTTTGCTGTTTACCCAGCTTACCATTGGATTTCTGTTTATAAAGTGGCTACATGTGTTTGAGTTGCTAATCACCAAGTCAGCAAATATCTGTTATCATGTGCAATTTTTTTTTAAGGTTTATCATCTGAAAACCATGACAATTCTGACTGCAGGGGGGGTTGGCATTATGAGGAAAGGGCTACTCAGCTAGAAGAGCAGAAATAAATCATTAGACACATCTTGTAGAATTGTTCTTGTAGAACAGGCGTTACTTCAAAACAAAATTGTAAGTTCATGTACAATGAAGGAGGTCTTAAAATGTCAGCTATAAAAGTAAAATTGAGGGCTCTTCCCTTTTGTAGGAGAATATAGATTTTTACGTCTAGAGCCCTGGGTCTACAAACAGTGTACGTAGGGAATCAGCAGTAGGTTTATGGGGGTCTTTGACAGAGGTAAAGGGGTTGGTCCTTCTTCTTCACACTGAGTGCTGGTACCTTCCGTACCTTGGTGGGGCTCCATCCTTGCACCCTGCCCTGACCAGATCAAGTGTGCTTCATCAAGTGTGTTGAGACGTGGTTATAACTCATGGAGTAACACAGCCTGAAGCACAAAATAAAAGTAGTAGTATTGTATACTGTTTTTACCCAGCTAAATCACAGACTTACAGAATGGTTTGGAATGGAAGGGACCTTTAAAGATCATCTAGTCCAACCTCCCTGCCATGGGCAGTGATATCTTTTACTAGATCAGGTTGCTCCAAGTCCCCTCCAGCCTGATCTTGAACACTTCTCATGATCCACAGCCCCTCTGGGCAACCTGCTGCAGTGTGTCACCACTGTTACTGTAAAAAGTTTCTTCCTTATGTCCAATCTAAATCTACCCTCTTTCAGTTTAACATCATTGCCCCTTGTCACTGTAGGCCTTAGTAAAAAGTCTCTCCCACTTTATATACTGAAAGGCCACAATAAAGTCTCCCCAGAGCCTTCTCTTGTCCGGACTGAACAACCCCAACTCTCTCAGCCTGTCTTCATAAGAGAGGTGCTCCAGCCCTCTGAACATTTTTGTGGCTTCTCCTGGACCCGCTCTAACAGCTCCATGTCTGTCTTGTGGTGGGGACCCCAGAGGTGGATGCAGTGGTCCAGGTGGGGTCTCACAAGAACGAAATAGAAGGGGAGCATCACGTCCCTTGCCCGGCTGGCCATGCTGCTTGCAATACAGCCCAGGACTCGATTGTCTTTCTGGGTTGCACATTACTGGCTCATGTCTGGTTTGTCTCCCACCAGTATCGCCAAGTCCTTCTCCACAGAGCTGCTCTCAATCTTTGTCACCCAATTTGTACTGATACTGGGGATAAAGATCCCATCTTTTGGTAATTTGTGTTTCATTGGCCTGCCATGAAACATCTAAAAATGCATTCTCATGCCTGCTGATGTGCTTCTTACAGGGAAAATTAAATCCACGTTTCTATTTGGGGAGAGCTTTTTCTTCTGGAGGCATACTCAAGAACTCTGCTTAGAATTTATGTTTTTCTGGCTCTTCCAGTTGTTCATTAACTCTGGTGGTTCCCCACCCTGCCATGGATTTTATAATTTTACACAGCTGCTCACAATCCACACTGTGTCAGGATTTCTCTGTGTGTGTGTGTGTTGCATCTCTAAATCATAGGGCAACTTTACTGCACAGCCAAACTTTCCTGAAGATCATGGCCTACAAGGATTTTAGGACCTCCTGTAGGACTTTTCACATATATGGCAACACGATATTCTTTTTTTTCCCCTTCCTTTAAGCTTCCTTACAAATTATAGTTCAGCTGAATCACTACAGTATCATCTCATTTTACTAAAACCCAGATCTATGATGTTACAAGGGCAAGAATATGTTTCTAGTGCTTACCCACCCAGAAATAGCTATAGTGCCCTAAAGACCCTCTCCGAGACACCTGAATATGCAGGTGACAGGATTGGTTGGCCCAAGGAAGCATTTTTTTCCCCATCTCAGGTGGAAGTGGGAACCTGAGGGACAGGCAGACAGCTGGGGACAAAAACTCCCACAGCCACTGAAAGGTGAATTGTTCTGTCTCCTGAATTACCAGCTTTAGGTTTTAATGCCACTTCTGAGATCTTCTCTTCTGAACTGAGCCTTCATTTATGTCCAGCATAAGCAAATCATTGTATACGTTCATCCTGATAGCAAGTGAAGTATGAATGCTGAGCTTTGTAGGAGGGTGCAGTGTGCTTTTGGGCACTTGGGCAAAGTATTAACGCATTACAGCTGAAAGGGTCATAGCGAGGAAGAGGAGTCAGGGGTGGGAACTCAGCAAGCTGAACCAGCTTTTAGTGTCGGAGAAAATCTCCAAGAGCCATGTGTCCTAACCATTTGGCCTCACTGTTAACACTGGCAGCAGTCTCACATCCTTCCTTTTTTGCATCTTTTTTTGTCCTGCATTGAGTCCCTGGCACTTTTCTCCAGCCCCACAATGGGGCCATGCATTCCTCCCTGCTGTGGGTCCAGAGGATGCTCCAGCTTCACCTTCCTGGAGGGATATTGCTATTTCAGGAAGGAGGCTCTTACCATCCCCTAGCATAAATGAAGCAGACACACCCCAAATTCTGCCTGCCATGCATCCTTATCTTTGTCTCCTCATCCTTTCCTTTGTGTCCGACCTTCCTGTATTTTTAGCTTGCAGGTCCGCCTTGGGGAAGGGCCTGTTTCACCATCATCAACTACAGACAACTAGTAAGAGTATTTTCCAGCCCTTTTCACTAATGCAAAATTGTATCGCTAACCCTGCAGTCTCTTGGTGCTGCAGAATTAAAAGTGAATAGTCTACTGGGTCCATTCAAGGACCACTAAGGACCACCTGTCTGGCAGGGGAAGGACCAGCCTGAGCTTGTAGATGTGCCTGGGTGTTGAGCGCAGAGCCCAGCTGTAGCAGGGCACACAGATCATCCAGTGCAAGTCTTTAACCTCATGTTGTAGGCATCTCATTTTGTGTTGGTGAGATTGGCAGTCTTCTGTCTTGACACACAGGGGGCTCTCACTGGCCCGAGGAAAGGCAGCGGTCTATTAGGTTTCTGCAACCTGCCTAGGAAAGGGAATAGTCTCCTCTGGTTGCAGATGGGTCCTAGGAACCATTGGAAGTGTAGCATGCATACACAGAACCAAATGCAATAATTTTTCTGTGGGCAAAACAGAAAAAGAAAAAAAAAGATTAAAAAGTTGTCATTGTAGTCATTGTATAAAGTGATTTATTTTTCACAGTGGTAAAAACCTACAGCTGGGTCCCTCAGCAACTCTGAACTGCAGTGTTGGTATTTAAAACGGAAGAAATCCTGTCAGTACTGATACTCTTCCTTTGCCTTTCAGCATGCACATCTCTGAAAGCCAACAAGAATTCTTCAGAATGCTTGATGAAAAAATTGAAAAGGTAAGAAACAATAAAGCAAACATACGTTTTCAGTCAGGGGTTGGACACACAGGTTTCCCACCTCCATGAGGAGCATAACCAGATGCTGCACCATCTGTTGCAGCACTCCATATTCTCCAGTACTTGGAGGGACTCTGGTCTGAGGTACCCCTTTCCACTCGTGGGTTAGATAGTTCAAACATAAAGAAGACCAGAAAGGAAAAGAGGTTGCAGGAGGTATCAGAAAAGAAACCTTTGTTTTGTGGAAACATCACCATTTTAGGATGAATGGCAAATTAACTCAATGCAAACATTCAGGATATACACTCACTGCTGGATAAAGGAGAGCAGCAAAGTGGGGTTTTGTGCCCTTAGTGATTTAATCTTTCATTTAATCTTTGTGAGAGGCAACAGGAATCTTAATGCTGATAGTATCTAGGATACCCTGCTTATTTCTTGCTGAATCTCTTCAAAATAGCTCCCGACTCCAAAGGCTATGAATAGTGTGGCTGTATGTACGGATAACCCTGCCTCAAGACCTGTGCGAAATAAAATAATGATGCTGGAGATGTTTTGGAGAAGAGGGTGAATGGTTCTTTGCATATCTCATTGTCTTGATACCAGCTTTCAGGTGTTTCACAAGTCCTGTAAATGAGAATCCCAGCTTCTTTGTACCAAGCGCAAATACAGGCTGGGCATAGAATGGATTGAGAGTGACCCTTAGGAGAAGGACTTGGGGGTGTCAGTTGATGAGAAGCTCAACATGAGCCAGCAGTGTACACTCTCAGCGCAGAAAGCCAACCGTATCCTGGGCTACACCAAAAGAAGTGTGGCCAGCAGGTCGAGGGAGGTGATTCTGCCCCTCTATTCTGCTCTTGTGAGACCTAACCTGGAATATTGCATCCAGCTCTGGAGCACCCAACATAAGAAGGACATGGACCTCTTCTAGTGAGTCCAGAGGAGGGCCACAAAGATGATCCGAGGGCTGGAGCACCTCTCCTATGAGGACAGGCTGAGAGTCGGGGTTGTTCAGCCTGGAGAAGTGAAGGTTCTGGGGAGACCTTATTGCAGCCTTCCAGTAACTAAAGGGGCCTGCAGGAAAGATGGGGAGGGACCCTTGGTCAGGGAGTGTAATGATAGGACGAGGGGTAACGGTTTTAAACTGAAAGAGGGTAGATTTATATTAGATATTAGGAAGAAATTCTTTACTGTGAGGGTGGTGAGACACTGGAATAGGTTGGCCAGAGAAGTTGTGGATGTGCCATCCCTGGAAGTGTTCAAGGCCAGGTTGGATGGGGCTTTGAGTAACCTGGTCTAGTGGGAGGTGTCCCTGCCCATGGTAGGGGGGTTGGGACTAGATGATCTTTAAGGTCCCTTCCAACCCAAACCATTCTATGATTCTATGAGATAGTAGTGAATAATTGTATGACAACATAGATGGGAATCTGAGACTTGACAAATTAAATGGGCTATTTGCATCAAGTCTAGAACAGAAGCCCAAAGCAAGAACTGAGCCTTTGTTTATACCTAGAGCTAATGTTTGCTCACCAATGTGTTCTTTACACTTCACGTTTAGGAGTGGGGGTTTTTATTTAATACTTGGTATTAAATATTTGATTCCCCAATTGGAATAAAGTAATTTGTACTCCCAAGTTGTAGTGTTGGGTTGCAGAGTAGGAGGGACATTTTTACTTGAATGACTTTGAATTTCTGCCATTTTTGCCAATATTCTTGGCCTTAGGAGTTGGAGTGCTGCAGCGCGCAAATCTCTTATTTGTCCCAAGCAACAAATTTGTTACGCTACTCTAAAAAAACCAAGTGTTTAATGAAAGCAAATAAAGGGAGAGAGTAGAAGTGCAGAGGAGTTTGTAGATTCTTGAGAAGAGTATTTCTGTACCAGTGTTTCACAGGGGTTCGATTTTACTTAACCTATTGTCATTTAAAAGTAGAATTGCTACATATCCATAATATAGCTACGTTTCCTTTGAATAAATGCATTCATCCTATGAATATTTAGATGCTTTTCCTGAACATCATCACCTTCTATAATGTCAGGCACAAAATCTCCAATGAAATGGATTTTCCAAAGATCTGTCTTATCTACAGACCAGACCATCTGATGGTTGTATGTAATTATGAATTGAGGTTAGTTTTTGTTTTCGAGATTTGTTTTACGACAGTAATACCGTTCGTTCACCAGCTGCCACATTGAGGTGCAGTTGACCGTGTCTCCTCACTGTTTGGACCATGCTCTCAGATGCTTGCAGGTGTTCTCCAGGGCTCTTGTACTAATTTATCTTCTAGATCAGGAGACTGCCTATTTAGAGGAAATACACAGTTTTATCTGTCAAAGACAGAAAGACCACTCCTGTGCTTTTCAAGCTGCTGATAGTTGATGAGATTGGCAGGGGTTAATGCACAGCTGAACATGGGATTTGCTTTCTCTGGGGACCTCCTATGCCTGAGGAAACAGTCTTCCTAAGAGAAGTTTTGGGTTTTAATTAATCTTTGCCCACGATACATTGTTTTTCTAGGTATCTGCCACAAGTGCCAGAAAGATTGGAAAAGGAGGGGGTTTGTTTGATCCCTAAATAGCATTTTAAGTCCCTTCTCCAGGAAAAATGGAGGACAGCAGTTGAACAATTTAAAAGAACTAAATCACTAAGCAGCTCACCAGTTACAGTTGAAATAGTCTGCAGAAGTGGGGGCTGTTGCCTATTGTTCATGAAGTCCCAAAATATGTTGTAATGGTCACTTGGTAATGGTGGTTGTGAGTAGCGTTGGATTTGTATTGGAGACACGCTGTCCATCACTGGCTCCCTGGGCTGTGTCCACAGAACCTCTACAGTCAGAAACAAAACTTGTGTTGAAATCCCAAGGGGTGTTAGGTCATCTGTTACAAACGAGTAACAAAAACTCTAACATGTGTGCTATAAATTTGAGAGGAAAATTAAATGTGCATTTTAGACTCAGCAAAACGATTAAATGGACAGGAAGGTCAGCTAAAACAAAATTTCTGCAATCAAAGTGTGAAGTGGAAAGAACACGGGCTGATGTTTTAGCAACTGAAAATATGAAGTATATATGAATCCTGGAGATCAAAAAAAGCCTTAATGAAATGGTCTGGAGAATTTCTGTAAAAGTCTAGCCGCTGTCAGTACCCAGCACACGCTGCTGGCTGCCCGTGCAGGCACAGCGGAGCTGAACTGCATTCTGCAAATGCCACCCAAAGGTAAAAAACAGAATGTCAACCCCAACGCATGGAGCTCCTGTCTACCAAAATTCAGTATCAAAAACCCTGTGAGGCATTCAGAGGGAGACATCTGTTCCCATCTCTGCGTGAGTGGCTGTCTCTGCTCAGAGAGCTAGAGCTGAACTTGCATGCATGGAACTGTGTGTGATTATGGTAATTCAATTCATAGGGTTCGTTGGAAAGAAGAATTACTGAAACAAAGGCTCAGCACTGAGTGCCGAGGTAGGACTGACTGAGAGTGTAAAAGTGAGCCCTACATGTAGGGTTAGAGGTTCGTTCTGCTAGAGACAACCCAATCATTTCAGAGGCACCCGAATTTGAGCTTACAAAAACCCCCAAACCTGATGAAAAGCCAGAGATAGAAAGATAAGTAGGAGGTTGGGAGTAGCTGGGTAGAGTGAAGCACTCAACAACTCAGGAAACAGTAGTTATATATCCTATGTAGATGTTGTATATATATGACAGACCACAGAGTGCTTCTCGTAATGTTGTTTCCATGGCTTACCAACATGCATCCAGACAGATAGGAACCAGGTGATTAAAACATTGAACAGATCTCAGCACAGCTGTGGGATGCTGATGTAGTGGCAGAGGGTGAGCACAGCTTCGGTGCAACACCAAGGCTGGATGTGTACCACACCGGGAGACAAGAGGAAAAGGGAAGACCAAGTCACCTGTGAGCAGCACAAGGCCCAAGAGTTGTGGTGAAAGCTGGCTCAGAAATGCTCCTGACATCTGCCAGCAGCTGCAGCAAGTCCTCTTGGGGTTTCACACTCAACGAAATTACTGTGAGTAGGGTCATGGGCTTTGCTTTTGGAGACAAAAAGGCACATGCATACAAAGAGTTTGGGAAGAAAAATGATCAGAGACAGGCAGCTCACCTGGTGACAATGCTATCATCATTTTTTGAAAATTGGGCTTGCCTGAAGTAATATAAATATATTTCAGCAGAGGATAAGCAACAGGTAATAACAGCAACCAAGCTCGAGGAGAGAGCCCCCACAGAGTAGATTAGAAAAACGTAGGTCAGAGGTGCAAGTTATTTGCTTGAGCTGAGTAATCAAGGCAGAAATACGACTTTGGAAACCCAAGGAGGAAGCAGAGAGCAACTGACACATCCCTCCTAAAGCGAACGCAGCAGCCACTGGATAAATATGAGATCTGCTGCGTGATGCCCAGAAGAGGAGAAATGGGCTCCACCAGCCGAGCTGGGACAGGGAAAGCTGGTGCACTCATCACGGTGTGATAAATCTGGTTTTGAAATACTGTCTCTGATTAAGAAGATAGAAATGTGTCCTGGTAACAGCATCCCTGTCTGCGTTACACCTGGTGTTTTCTGCTGAGTGCAGTAAGAAACTGTAGCAAAATTAGGCCATTTGTATTGGTATTATTGGCAAATAAATTAGTTACCTGGGTTCTCTCTAATCTAATAGTGCAAGGAATAATTTAGTCAGATATTGTATATGGATTCACAAAGAGTCGCTGTGAAACACAGCAGAAGAATTGCTGTGCCTCTCCTAAAAATTCTTCAGCCTTTGGGTTGTTTTTTTTCCTTCCTACATCTCAAGTTTATTTGGACCCTGATTGTGCAGGACCACACGCAAACTCTACCTTACCCCCTAAGAAGAAATCCCATTAATTGAACAGGACGACTTAGAGCAGAGAGTTACTCCTGGGCACAGTCTTTGCAGGCTCAAGTCCATAGACTTTAGGGGGGCCCTGTCCCACCAACACTTGCGTGAAAATATGAAATGAAAGCAAAATTAAAAGCTGTGACATGTAAAATGTTGAACGAGGAAAATTTACCCCATTTAGCACCTGGTAGCGAAAACATCTTGATGGTGGCTATCACAGAAGATGATCTGAAAAATTACTGCTTTCTCTGAATCCTACATACAGAGCAGTAAAAGGATCATCAGAAATTATGTCCTTTAAGTATATATTATTACTGCAGGCTGTGGCACAGTGTGTAGGCAGCTGTCTTACTGTAGGAGAAAATACCAAGGCTGAGGTATAATTCAACAGTTGACAAGCAGTTTCTAAGATGATATCTGGGGATTGTACTACCAGAAGAGAAGTGTCTCTGGCTTTATGGTTTAAAAGAAAAAACCCAGAAAAATCCAGGTAAGCTGTACCAGAGGAAATCATCACTGGTCCTATTATTGTAAGTTGTTTTCTACATGGCTACAGTGGCTTATAAAAAGAAAAAAAAAAATCACAATGCAAACACACTCATGGAAAAAGAATGAGATTAAAAAATATCACAGCACATGAAGATGTCTTGCTGCAAACTCTCATCTAGCCAGTGGATACCCCAAGCCTGTGGCATCGTGTTTTTGCTGCTGCAGGGCATGTCGCTTTGGGTCGAGGGATAACTTGGTCTTGAATGCCGGTGTCAGGGTGGGTTTGCAGGGATTTCTCCACCGATCTGCACATCTGGCTGTTGGGAGCCAGGTTGGAGACTACTATTTTCTTGTTGGATGCCATGGGAGAGATGCCCGGCGGCAACTCGCTCTATCCCCTCGTTAGTATACTGTGTATGAAATGTGGGGGGGAAGACACAATGCAGCCTCTTGTATTGTATTTAAAGAGTGCTGTTAGAAATAGGGGGGGTTGCTAACCAAAACGTATGCAAGGGCAGAATTATTAGGCTAAAGCTCATTAGCAAAGTTGATTGCTCTTAATGACTCTATTGATTTTTCTCTAACAAAATAAGAAACGGACAAAAATTAGCACAGTATACAATTATTTAGTGCCGCCTCCCAGCATTTTCTTCCCATCCTTTCTGTGAGTGCTGTAAACAAAACCAGATTGATGAAAAGCGTTCCCACCGCAGAGCCAGGCTAACATTTCCCAGCGCTGGCCATTTCCTCTGAAAGGGGCCACTGTGTCCTGCAAGCCTTTTCAGCCGTTGCAGAAGAAAGGGCTGCTTGGTGCAGCTCATTTCCCTCTCCCGGGCCGGCGGGCCTCCTCTTCCTCCTCTCCTCGCCAGAGCCGTGGCGCGAGGATTCTGGTGCCAAGCTGCAGAGCTGTGGCGGAAGAAGCATCTCCTGAGCTGCCTTCTCTCCCTTGGCAAGTCCACCAGCCACACAAAAGGCTATTGAACCGGGAAGGTTTCTGCATTCGGGCAGCGTGGGGTTTTGTTTATTGGCCTGTCACCCACAACAATGGGGAAAAGGGCTTTTCCTGTGATGATTTTTTTTTCTTTTTTTTTTTTTTCCTCTAAAAGGATATCATCAGCCGTGATGCATGCCCTGGTAGGGGTATCAGGATGGCAGTGCTTTCTAGATGCAGCAAAGAGAGAGAGCAGGGGAAAGAGTCCTTCTGATTAGGGTAAAAGCAGCAGGAAAGGAGTGTAAGGCCTTTTTTTTAGTTATCTTAAATTCACACGCTTGTGTTAAGGCATTTCTGTGGACATCTGCAAAAGTTGAAAGTTGGATTTTGAAACTGCAGGGGAGGAAGATGGGATTTCTTGAGAATTACCTGGACATGGATGCTTATGTTCCCATTCTCATCTACCTCAGTGTAGTTCATTTACATTCTTAATCATTAAAACTTACTTAATAAGCCCATGCTATTAAGGGCTATTAAAGGATGGCCCATATGTTCCAGTTGTTAGCCACGTGCTTTCTGCCTATGGCGTCTCTCAACATGGGAGCCTGCTCCTCTGGGCAGCAGGGGACAAGGTTTGGCCGTCAATCTTGCTCCCTCATTTTCCAGCCATGATGCTGCTCTATTTGGAGGGTTGTCACTTTTTCTGCTTTCTTCTTTTCCTTCCTGATATGCACCTGCTACCAAAAAGTCCCCACCATCGCTTTGGTCTGCACTCAGATACTGCCAGAGCTCCTCTGCTCATGTTGTGGCAGTCCTTTTCTGACTGCTACTTCACATGGTCAGTATTTCAGTGTGGTTTCTTCAGAAGACCTTGTCACCTTTCCGAGCTGTTAGCTTACCGTTTTGAGTGAAGTTTTGCCTAGCCTCGCCCGGATAATTCCCCATCTCAACCACAGCAGGCCTCTCACTGATCGCAGGTGCAGCCACTCAAGATATCATCTGCTCCAGCATCTATCAAACATCTTCTGAAACAGCCAAGGGGGCAAAATGTGACGTTTATAAGTATTTTGCTGGACTGGGGCCATAGTACTTAGGAGGACCAAAGCAGCCTTCCTCCTCTGCCAGGAGGGAGATGGAGACCTCTCCTGCCTTTCTGCCTGAGGAGCAGAGGGGAAAAACCCGTGTGTTGGATTTACAAGCAGCAGGGGACGCAGCTTTATCCTTTCTCTGATCTTCCTGAGGAACACTGACCTTGTTATTACTGATAAAATGTCAATTAGGGAATAAGCTTTAGACAAAAGCTTTTGTCTAAAAAAAAAAAAAAAAAAAAAAGCAATTGTAACTTTCTTGGCTTCCTTGTAGCATGGCTTCTCCCCATGGCTCTCTCTTTAGGATGATAAATACCCATTGCTGTGTATTTACCCAAGGAGACCTGACTTACCACAAGCCCTCCTTCAAGAAGATGCTAACGCACCTGCTTAACTTTCTGCTCACAAGCTGCTCCAGGGCTTAAATGCTGTTTCCCTTGTGCTTAAAGACTAGTATGTGCTTAACCCCGCTGAACTGGGCCAGGACACTTCAGACCTTGCCAGGCTGAACCCCACACGCTTTGTGCTCGTGCTGGAGTTAATGGCCAGGTGTGTGTTGGTGTGAGTCTTTGCACACTGGGATGGGTGAAGGAGGATGTGGAAAACAGGGTGTTTGCTGTCACAGCCTATTCCCACCCTTGCCAAAATAAGCTAAACCTGCCAGAGCGGGGTGGTCCCACAGGTTGTATCGCAGCCCGTCACTGAGGGGGTAAATGTGGCCTGCCCTTCTCCTAAAGAAAGAAAAGCAACATCCTCTTAACTTCCTATAAAACCCAAGCAAAAGCAAAATCCCTGATTTTGCATGCAAGATGCCAGCCCGCTGTGCCTTCACTCTGGCATTATTCTTGGCATGTAACAAACGCATCCCTTCCCCTGCATCGCAACATGCTCCTTCCTGCGCGTGGCTCTTCAGCCAAGAGGGGCAGTGGATGTGAAGTCTTCAGCCAGTCACCGAGCAGCTGCAGGAGCCTTTTTTGGTCCCCCTGCTCCCTCGCCATGTCCTTCCCCTTCCCATCAGCTGGTGCGTTGGCAGGGTCTGCCCCTGCTGGGGCGAACCCAGCTCTGAATCATTTCCCTACAAAAAATACAGCAGCTTTGGGCTGCAGCAGGGCTCCTTGTCTTGCCATGTTACTTCAACTTGGGCATCGAATTAGCTGGTTGGGTCAGGGTTGTGGGTCCGTGCCGGGCTCTGTGGGTGGAAGAGCTGCATGTCACGCTGCAGGAAGGCGTGGGAGGTGTTTCTGGCGTTTCAGGCAGTTCTCACCCTCCTCCTCCTTTTGGCTGTGCCGCCGCTGCCTACACACGGTCGCGGGAAGGAGCAGGCTGGCGGGAAGCTTGGGATGGTGGCAGCTCCCTGCCCACTGGCAACTGAGGGCCAAGGCCTTGAAGGCCATCTCCGAGACAGTGACGTGTCTCCATCCCCTCTGGTACAAAGATGGAAATAAAGCGTCTGGCAGCAGCAGTCTGGCTCTCAGCAGCCTTTCGGTGATGGGCTAGAGGTGGTATTTGCACGCTGTGGGAAGGACTTCTTCAGCACATTGCTTTTTAAGCAGTTTCTTAGCATCCTTTTAAGGAGCAATGCGCTTGGTTGCCACAGAGCAAACCCAGAAGCAGAAGAACGGCAGGAGGAATGGGAGGGAAAAAACGCAAGTCGGCTTTCTTCAGTGTTTTGCCTCTGTTCGAGTCTTTAACAGCACTGATGGCCTCTGGTGCAGAGCATAGTAGGGAATTATGAGCCACAGGGCTCCCTCTTGAGCAGGAGGCCAGGGGACCAGGTAAATAAATCCGCTGGAAATGCCCTGAGCCTCAGTTATCAATCACTACTGGTTGCTTTCACAGCTCTGAAGCATGTTAGACAAAGCCTTTGTCTCCATTGGCTTACTCTCCTGGTTTTGTCCAAAAGTCCAAATCATTAGATTTGGACTTTGCTACAAAGTATTTTGGCATTCTTTCTTTCTGAGTCAACTCTTTCACTGAAAAAAAAAAAAAAAAAGTATTTTTTTCTTTCTTTCTGGGTCAGTTATTACTGAATTGAAATAAGAACTGATGAGTCTCTTGGGTGGTTTTTTTGTTTTGTTTTGTTTTGTTTTTTTAACATACTAAGAAAGCCCTTTTACTAATAGTATTGGGCCATGGAGAGCTGTTAAAGCACTGCATGTTCCTGGGTGTGGACCCTCCAGCAAAGTGAGCTCCACAATCCCAGCATTGTCAGAGGGGTTTTAATTGCAGCAACGTTTTGGAGCTCTTGTTCCCAACATGTATCTCAGCTGTGCATCCCAAATAAACTGATCACTGCATCAAGAAACATCTCTCCCTTTTCTTTTTTTTACTTTTTTCTTTCACCCTCCTCTTCCCAGGCAGGACAGCAGCACGTTTGATTTGTGGGGCAACCGGGTACCCCTTTGGTTAATAAGAATTTCACCCATTTGTCCACTGCACTACTGGTCTCCTCTGCTTACAGGGTGTTGTCAAGCTTTTACACTCTATTATAGGTTTGAGACTGTCGTGTTTTTCCTTTCCCTCTCCTTTGCCAGCCCTTTGCTTGGCTATTGGGATTTTCCGTGCAAGCGCTTGGGTGATACACCCGGCGCATAGTAAATAGTCTAGAGGTTAAGATTTTCGACACTACATTCGAGGCACTTGTTTTATGCACTATATCTTGGGTGGCTTGCATGTTGAAAAGCTCAGCTACAGCTGTTTCTGTGTAGAGAAATGAGGACAGCGGGTCCCATCAGGTCCTCTTTGCAAGAAACAGCTAGGGAGTGACAAGACATATCTTTCTCCAGACTTTCCCGAGGTTAATACAAGGATAGGTGCTGCAAGTCTTGTGTTTGGGATGAGGTGGAAGGCTTAGCACGACTGATCTGTGTTTTGTGAAACTTGGCCTGTTTTCCCCCATTGTGAAAGCATGATTTCAATATGAATAGCATCGTTTGCTGTTAAGTTAAACTCTTGCTGAGGTTATCAGATCAAGTATTCTTGTTCAGAGCAGCTGACTTGGTTGCTTATAGGATTATGTGCTTCATTGCTTTTGCCTCTGAGATTATGTTTTCACAACACATCTATAGGGTTGTGTTCATCAATGTGTATCTTTACGTAAAATAGTTTTGTAAATTGGTTTATTGGATTCCCCCTGGAATTCCATATAGGGGATGAAAATTATGAGAGTAACAACGGCAGAAAAGGAAGGGTCTCCTGTCCCAGTTTCATGCAAATCCCAGAAATGGTTGGGGGAGTTGTGCAAACTCCAGTCTGTATTTTTCAGGTTTCTACCTAGCTCTGGACCGAGGTCTCCTAAGTTTAGAGGAACATATTAATGAACATATTAATAATGCACACTTGGTTTGTGGTATTCCTGTCTTGAAGTAGTCATTTACAAACTGTCTGGCTTTTTTCCTTACAGGGTCGTGATTATTGTTCAGAAGAGGAGGATGTCACATAGTGCCAATTCTGCCACTCGCACCAGGAGTACTACTGTGTAAATAGATTACAACCCAGTCGAGACCTTTTGGAAGTCTTCTAGAGCGAACAGCACTACATAACAGAAGAAGATAATTTCCACATTATATGCTCCATTCAGTTACAGTGTTTCTTAATGAACAGATGAGGAATATTGCTAAGAACTCATAAGGAACTGTTTTTGTTGCTGCTAGTTAAAACTTGTTGCAACTTCTCACTTTTTTCTGTGTCCAGATACGCAGCAAATCCTTAAAATTAATCCAAAAGACGTTGTTGATTTTATTGAGGCTTCTGGCCTGTTTTCTATCAGATGAGGTAGTGTTATACAAAGCTTCCATAAGTGAACATTCAAGCATCTAAGAAACACCCTTAAGCTGTCTGTCAGTCCGCGTTCGGGCCGGAGTGCTTATTAATGCTGGTGATTTCAAGCTTCGGAGATGGGATGTTTTTGCCATGGCAGGCCTTGTTTCTCTGCTGAGAAGAAGCTGAGAAACTGTTATCCATTAAAAGCATGTTATCACTGAAATACTGGAAGTGATGCAGGAGCAGGAATTTGTATTTTAAGAGGAAAAAGAGTTTCATTTAATAGGTATCTTAATCAAGGACTAAGCTTGCAGTATTGGCTTTGCTGAGCACGAATGGGAGTGTGATCACAATCATTTTGAATCTCTTTTTTTCTAAGAAAATAAACATTTTACTGTTTTTATGTATTCTTGTCTTTTACCATTCCTACAACACAATGTTTTAAGAGTCTGGGGACAAGGAAGGCAAAACCAGCTGTCCGTGTTGATGAGTCTCTGGATCTAATCTCTTAAAGCAGCTCTGTGCCAACTGGGGGTATCTGTTGCGTGTCTTGTAGAGTTTATTTTTCCATGTTATATGGAGAGGATATTGCCTTCTCAAAAGCAGATGTAATATTTTTAACAAATGCTGTCATGAGTTAAAAAAAAAAAAGGAAAAAAATATACCTTTTGTATTTATTATTATTATTTCAAAGAGATTGTTTCCTGTGCCAATATTTCTTCCTGCTTTGACACTGTTTGAGAGCCAGGTTTGCATTGCATCCCACAGGAACTTTGTCAGGACATAGGTTTCTGTTGTTGTACTGATTTCATTGCTGCTGTGTGCGAGGTATGTGGAACAGACCATGGGATTGCATTAATAGCATCATTGCTGATGTGGCCAATACTTGAGTGGGACACTGAGCCCAAAACCCTTTAACGTTGGCCACTTTTCACTGGAACTTCTGAAAATCAGATCCCTTTAAAGGGTTTCAAATTCCTCAAAAATCACCTGTGACTTCTGAAAGTCTCTAAAATATTAGGGAATTTCTTGACTAAAGAGATTTCCTCCAATGTTCACTCTGAGTTCACTCCCTCAGTCCCCCAGTCTCCTATCCACCTCAGTCTGAGTTGAGTGGTTGCTGTATCACACTATGGGGACATCTCAAGCACTACCTAGCTTCAATAGCTTTCCGTGTAAAAGCTCAATGGCAGGGTCCTCTCTGGCAGGTTTCACTACATGCATCTTTATCCTGTTAATGGTCAAAAATTGCCAGCAAATTCTTGCTGCATTTTGGCAGCTGCTTTGACCACATGACTCTTCCTGAGCATCCCAGCCTCCCTGGAGATGAGGCTTCAACACCTTCCTCCCATCACATCATCCCCCTTACGGCTGTTGGCATCTCTCAGTGCTACGGAGCCATTTGATCTGTTCAGTTCTTCAAGGTGATAATGCTGTCCTCTTGCATATGATTTTTTTCCGTAATTTATGTCAGTTCTCGAGCAGGTAGCCATGCTAAGGAGAGTGAAGAGACTGCACATTTCAATTATTTAAACACTTTAATTAATAAAGAGTCCTGGGGCTTGATCCCGCAAATCCTTCTCTCAAAAGTGTTTTATAAAGCTTTCGCAAGTAGTACAAGAGTGATGGAATTGGGTCCGTTCTTTTGAAACATGGTTCATTTTCTAGACGCTGAACATCTCGTGTATAAATTTCCCCATACAAATCCTGTGTTACAGACACATCATGGTCGTTCAGTACACCAGCCTCCTTTTACATTGAGTTTCTTTCAGCTACCTATTAATTTTAATTTTTTTTTCTTTTTTCTTTGTTGAAGCTGATGGCACCAGAGGCATGGGCTTTGGTGGAAGCTTTGTGAGAGAGGAAAAGCAATTCCCATCTTTCCTGTGCGTTTAATATGACCCTAGTATTAAGCAGCAAGTGCTTTAGTCTCCTGTATAAATTATAACCAACTGATGTACCTTTAGATGACAATACTAGTGAATGCCTGCATAGGCTATCCTGCTGCTGCTTGTGGAAATATGAGGACAGGCAGGAGGTTTGGAGAGAGTCAGTAGTTGTCTTTGGAGTTGATGTGCTCCAGGACTGCCCCAGGCTTCTGGTGGGACTGGGGTGCAGATTGACAGGTTTAGATTAGCTCCACCCTTCTGCAAGACACATGGGCAGAATTGAATTTTGCGGGAGAGGGAATGTTTGCTTATTGATATCAAGTCAGCAACTTGTTGGCCACAGCATGTCTTGAGACCATCATGGTGTGCCAGGCAGAACCCAGGATGGGTTTCAGCTGACTCAGCTTCTTGGTCAGGAGGAGGCTTGCTCTTAAACTCCTTGGAATATGGAAAAGCAAAGATCAGTGCTGGTTACCTATTAAAAGGAGCCATGCTTATGGAAACAAAACTTAGGGCAGAAACCTTTTGTTAGTCTTGAATGTCTGAAGTCTATGAAATCTAAGATGGTGTCTAAGCACTTCATGCTTTGGGTTGACATCCTTCTCTCCACACAGCCTCTAAGAGCTGTCTGCTATGCTTGTTGAAGCAGGATAACCATCTCCTCAAGCCTTGATCAGCAACTTATTGCAAAAACACGGCCAGAGCAAGTGCAGGGACCTGATAGCAGCCGTGTAGCATTTGGGAAAGAGACAGGAACAACCAAACCTCCTTGTAAGAAGTTGCACATGCTGCAAGGAGACCCACAAGGATGCTCAGATGAATGTTGCTTCTTAAACTGTTTTATTTCTTCCACCTTTGCAAAGTTCAAGCAAATTTTGTTATAAGTCTAAATATACGTGGCAGCTGAGGATCTATAAAAATATAACAGATTTCTGTAGCTTAAAATGCATCTGTCCTTGAAGCTATACCTCCATGTTACTTCACTCCACTCAAATATATTCAGTGGGTTGGAAAAGAGAAGGATGGGAAGAGAAAGAAAACTGCTTATATCTGCTATGCTGTGCTTAGTTGTAAATGGGTTTTTCAAAGTTTCTTTTAAAAGAAAGACCAAGAAAATGATTTGAGGCCAAACTTCTCTTGAGGAGGCTGACGCACTATTTAATAAGCACTGAGTCATATTCTGGGATCTTGGAGAAAATTGTGGTGAAAGGGTTTTGCACTCAACCTTCTTCCCTTGACGTGCTTTTTCCTTCCACTAAAGCCTTTTGAGCTGCGCCGGTTTTCCTGCTCGGAGCCTACCCCAAGAGTTAGCTCCGGCCAAGAGCGAGGAGAAGAGCTGGGGAGCGGGGAGAGTTACCCAAGAGGCCAGCACCCATCCCTGGATCCAGCCTTGTGCCATCACTGGTGTGTGCAGAAGCCTCCCAAATACCCAAGGGACCCATATCCCACAGGACCTGTATCCCTTCAAGGGCTGCCTGGATGGATGCTCTGTCCCAGGCGGGCACAGAGCCAGTGCACCAGAGCTGCGCAGTATCACTGCATCATCATCATCATTCACCTAACGAGCTGGGGGCTATCAGGATTGAATGTTGGTGGTCTCAGGGCAATTTGGGCAGTTTGATGCAGTGCTCATAGGATGTGTTCGACCTGGAGAGTGACACCTGGAAAAGGAAATCTTTTTATGCACTAGCTGTCTGACACTTTTTTTGGTCTCCATCACTAGTAACCAGGGACGGGGACATATTTTGCCTTCAGTGTGGTTTCATGAGGTTTTGGCAACGTCTTCCTTCAAGCACTGCCCGTTTCTGTATTGTATCTATTGCAACATACACACTTTGACCTGAAAAGATGATGCTTTTTTTTTTTTTTTAATTATTGTGAGTCTCTTAACCTATGCCCCTCCCAAACCCTTCCACCCTCCGTACAGCATCCAGCTCACTGAGGGGACAGGTCCGGTTGTAGTAGGCAAGAGGAGGCAGAGGCTTTGCCCTCCTGCCTGAAATGGGGTTGTGTATGTTAGGCTGAGTTAACTCATGATTTTTCCAATGCTGGTCCAAGGAGGAGCTGGCTATTCTGCCAGCTATGGCTATGCTGCTTGCGTCTTACTCAGCTTTGAAGGCTGGCATTTGGTATTCCTGAGTTATTTCAGGGGTGAGGGGAAATCCTGGTCCTGGATGCCAGCACCAACCCTTGACGCCAAAGTGCTGCTTTGCCTCAAAATCATCACCCTATAACCAAGAGCAACGTTTGACGTAAGGCACGGCTTGAGTCACAGGAGTCTGCACCTAAATTAGATTAAAGAAACCCAAAACCATATGGGTGCTTTTTCCTTCTCAGAAGGCTGCGGATCATTTCACATCATTCAAATGCTGACACTAGTACTTTTTTTTTCCTCCGGACCGCTGACAGGAGATGTTCTGGACCAGGTCTTTGGGTGCAATACGAGGGACCAGGAGTGGTTTCTCTCCAGCGCTGGGACCTTGAGAAACCATTGAAGGACTGGAGCAAAGCCCCAGCCCATCCTGTTTGTCAGCAAGCCTTTGCAGGAGCTTTGCGTGGTCAGATGGACTTGCTGAGCTACTGCAGGGTTTTCCAGGATGTCCACATAAATTAAGCTCTGTAGGAACCACCAGAGAGCATAGCTTGGCAAATGCTGGGCTTCTCTAAAATTTTGTGGAGATTGCCACTTTATCATGAAGAACTGGGCAGGGTATTAGAAGCTCCCCGGGCTTTTGCTGGTGTGGCCAGTGGCTTTTAGGAAGTTGTCTTGGACTTGCTCCCAATGTTTAGCAAATGCCCTTTCCTCTGATTATTCCTCCTAATCTTTGTTTAGATTTAGCTTTTAAAAACACACCTGGGCTGACCAATGCATCATCCATTTGACTCCCCATGAAGGTCTTGTGCTTGCAGGTGTTTGATTTGCCTGGTGCTGTTGGGCGGCCATATCGCGGGTGATGAGCAGCCTGGAAACCCATAGGCGGATGGATGTGCATATAGATACAACAGAGAAACTGGTCTGCAGACCTTGGCCAAAATGCCCTTGAAGAGTATCATCAAAGCAGCTGGTTAATTACCTGACTACTAATACTGCTGTTTCCTGACTCCCATGACGCTTTCTCTAATACTGGACTTCAGCCCCAAACTTATACCATCCAAAACTTAACATTAATTTCTTCCTTTGCTTTCAGCGAGAGGTGTGTTTTTTTGGATTCAGCCTCTCTCCTGGGACCCAGAAGACCCAGCTTCGCATCCTCCCCTGCCATGAGTTCTTTGTGGCCGTGGATGGGCCACGCAGACCCCAGGTTGACTTACTGTGTCTCTCCATCCCTTTGTGCACAGCAGGAGTAGCAATGCTTTCCAAATCCTAACTGCACAGGTGAAATCTTCAGCCACAAACATTCCATCATCCCCACGCGCACTCAGGCAGGCTCTGACCTTCTCTGTAGCCAGAGGAGTTGTGCATGGTGCTTCCACAAGGCACAGATGCAAGCCACAAGACACTGCTGTAGGAGAAAGGAGGCAATGATTGACAATATTGCATGATTTTTTTGCAATGTGCCTTTTCATTGCTGTAAGAGAGCTCCGGCTGATGACTGGCACTGCCCATGAAGCACAAGTACTTTAAAATCTGAATTATGAGACAAGAGTGAATGGGTAGATGAAGCACCAGACAGACGTGTTTAAGCTCTGAAGACATTGCCGTTGTTGTATGAAAATTAAGACTGAAGATGATAAATATTCGGTTCTCAGCTATTCAGTTTTATCAAGTCTATAAAACAATAATTACCTGTCACTTCGATTTTGGAGTTAGTCATGACTCAACTCCAGATCGGCTTGGTTGACACATCAGACCTTCAGGGTAGGAGAGGCTTCCAGCTGGATGATGTCTGCATCCACTGAGGAATTAATTTAATACAAGCTTTAAACAAAAGGGGATGATTTGTAGTTGCTGTTGGCATTTCTGTCCCATCAACAGCTTTGGTTAGTGTTGCTGCTTCACAGGTGATAGTCCATGATGCCACATAGGCTTTGTGTCCAACATGCATGTTTTATATTCACATTTTACAACGTCTTGCCATGTTGGCCATTTGCCTTTCGTTTTCTAAACTGAGAGCTGGCAAACTTGACCTCAGATGACCCATTGGGTGCCTTCACCTCCCCAGCATGGGGGGAACCTCCCTCACCTCCATGTCACATCAGCCTGTGGGGAGCAGCAGCACACCTCGTCCTCACATCCCCTGCCACCCGCTGTCACCAATGAAGAGCACCAGGCTCCATGAAACCACATACTGGCATAATCACCTCCATAAGCTTAAATTTCTAACCCTACAAATGTTAAAGAACATTTTCCAATGTCAGCACCATCTGTAAAATTGAGTGAATGCAAGCCTGTGCCCAGCAAGAACCTCCAGTGGCAGGCAGGATGGAGAATTGCTGCCTTTTGGCCCCTGTTGTGGGTCCTGCTACCACTGTGAAACTCTCCTTTTTCAGGCTGAAATGTTTCCCTATTTAATTTCATTCTGGAGATGTTTGGGGAAGAGGAGACAAGGAATGCAGGGATGATTTTGGAGGGGCAGGTTGTTTGCTTTACTGTTGGGAGGAAACCTTGGTGTTGAACATCCAAAAAGTTGGTTAAGCTCTGAGTGAAAAGTTGTATTATAGTTATTGTGCTCTTGTGGATGTAGTGTTCGGCAAAGAGAAACAAATCCCAGATCAGGGAAAGTTGGTGGAATTCGAAAGAGTTAATGTCTTTGACATCCAGGTCAATGCTCTCTTTGAGCTTGAAGATGGCACAGTCATTACCATCTTCTTCATTGTCATCATCATAAACATGTGTGAGACTGTGAATCTGCTTCACAAAAGCCAACTATAACACCATCCTCATGGACATCTAAGTCCCTGCACCCACGGCAGCATCTCAGCAGTGTTGTGAACACCAACAGAACATTTTAGGGGAAAATCGTCCTTGTTTTTAAAGGGTTGCCTGCATTATCAAAGCTGACACTATTTGAGTGCAACAGTTTCGTGTGGCAGTGGGGCCAGGAGGAGGCCAGGTGGAGGACCCCACCAATGACTTTCACCCTAATTATTGAAAAGCTGATTGAGTGAAGAAGCCAGCCCTGGGGCGGGGGGTGAGCTGCAGGCTTGAGTCAGTGTCTTTATCCAATGTTTGCTGCCTATCACTGGTTTATCCGCCAGCTGTCACACAGCGAAACGAGAATCGAGTGATTTCTTCCCTGTTGGAACAACTTGTTCCTCCCCGCTGCTCTGCCATCCCGAATGGTTTCTGTTTAAATCTGGAGACCTGAGCTTGTATTTCAAGCTTTGTTAATAGTGGCAGCCTCGCCTTAACGGGTCTATTTGCAGGAGGCGTTGCCCCGAATGGGTGTTAGCCCGGCATGCGATGCAGGGCTGGAGCGTGGTACCCTGTGCACCCAGGGCTGGAGCAACGAGCATCTTCCATAGCTGCAGACTTTCCTCCTCCCCCACCCCCCAAGGCATCAAGGTGTGAATTGAATAGAAAATTTGTTCTCCTTGTGTGTATATATATATACTTTTTTTTTTTTTTTAAAAGAATTAAATTTTGAGACAAAAAGTTCTCGAGTGCGATTGCTGTGAGAAACTAGAAAGCTACATGTGGGAACTGAGTGATATTCTCAGGTTTTTGGCATTCTGCTTTTGTGCCTATTAATAATCCCCCAGAGTGAGTCATATGGAGATGCATTTATTCACTGAGTCGGAGAGAGCTGCTACCCAAAATAGCAGCTATGTAATTTTTTATGATGCTGTAATGCCAATGCGGTGAAGATTGACATCATTTAACAGAGATGCTCCCTGCCTGGCAATCAGATAACTCGTGTCAAGCCCTAAAATAAACGTGGAAAGCCACGTGCTCAGTTACATAAAACAGCCGTGGGAGCCAGCCTGTGTCGGAAATGCCTTTTTGCCCTTTCCTGCACATCTTTTTCCTTTTTTCCCTTACACGTTTCTGAGCCTTCTTTTCGCATTTTCTTAAAGCAGAGTGTGAGGAGCGTTGGGCAGGAGGAGGGATGGGGAAACGGCTTTTGCTGTGGAGGGGGAGATCACATCTCTATAAAAATTTGCTCTATTACCACCCTGCCACCTGCGAGGAGAAGAGGTCTGTAGAGACATCCTAGAATGCATCAAATTTAGCACGTCCAGCTCTGAATTGCTCATCATTTCTTCTCACCCACGTTGCCGCTCTGCCAGCTCTGCACTTCCCTGTGCAAACCTCTGAGCATCCTCCTCGGCTGGGGCTCATGCCCAAAACCCAGTGACCCCTGCCCACCCTGGTGCTCGCAGCCTGAAGCGTCACAGAGGTGATGGCAGCACCCGGTGAAGGGTGTGAAGGCAGAGAAAAGGTCGGGTAGTGTATTAAGGAAGGGTGAAACTGGTTTTCTGTATGGTTTTCTGTATTTATTGTCATTCTCTGCCCTGCACTGCTGCCATCAGGTCTATCTTGGTGTCGCAGCCGGTGGGGTGTCTGCGCTGTCCTGGGGTGGTCCCGGTGCTGCCTGAAAGAACGTGTGGTACCACCAAGTACTCTGCATGCTTTTTTTTTTTTTTTTTTTTTGCGCAATTTTGGCTTAAATGCTTCTGCAATCGGACCAGCCCTGGTGTCGTGTCATCATGCTGTGCCCTCCACCGAAGGATTAATAAAGATGAATTCACCCATGCTAGGATTTAATAGCTTGGGCGAACTTTGTTTTATAGAGACCGTTCCAGACAGAAACATTTATTAACATTATCTTTTTATGTAGCACATAGGAAGAAAATTGGACTCCTGCCACCGGCAGCTTCAGGCTGACATGAATGATGGGCTGTGGGACAAGCAGCAGCTGAGGATGAATTTTTGTCAGAGCCACTGAAGTCCTCCAGCTTCAGGTGACCTAACTGGAAAGTGGAAATGTGAAAATTGAGTAACGGCCCATCAGGATAGCTGTTGGCGTAAAGTAATTATTAAGGATAGTTTTGGTAGGAGGTGTGACGTACTGATACCACCATGCTACCCTTACCCTTCACACATCTCTGCAATGCGTGTTCCTGGGGACAAGAAGTAATGGGAATGTGTTCAGACCCAGAAATAAATAACTAAATATTCCTGATTTCTTGTTAGAAAGGAAATATGAAGAGGGGCAGGGATGGGGGTGCACCCTGGCTGTAATTTTGCATAACACTTTTGCCTTTTCAGAGGCCATCTGGTATGGGAGAGCGACGCCTTGTTATTTTGAACAGCATCTGAGCATCGCAGCTGGCAAAGTGTTGGAGATGAACATGGAAAGATAAAACCAGATCCTCCAAGGACTCTGGGAGGGCATTGTGAAGAGAGAACATTGGTTCCTCTAAGAGAGTTTTTTATCCTTTTTTTTTCTTTAAAGTAATGCAGTTTACTGAGGGTTTGCTCCAACATCTCTCCAGTTACCCCAGTAGAGACAAGAGAGAGACGACTTCGCTGCTGTTGGTGGCTCTGCTCCAATCTCATGAGCCCCTGTCCACCAGGCCCTAGCAGCAGGAAGGGTAATGGGTTAAATCCTCCTGTGCCAAATCTCAGGTTCTGGTTTCCCACGGTGAGTGTGTTGCCTGCCTGCATGAGAGGAGCAAGGTTTTGGAGAATTGGTGCTTCTTTTCAGCAGCTGCATCCGCCTGCCCTCATGGGCAGCACGATGTATAACCCATGGCCAGAGGTCAGGTGCAGGCACTTGCAGAGGATTAGCATCTCTGCCTGTTTTTTAGGTTAGTTCAACTCTTGGTTAATGGACAGATGGGGAAGAACATGAGGAACCCAGGGAGGTGGGGATGGGGCATCCCTGCAGGAAGGCAGAGCAGACAGCAGGCCATGACGATTATGAAGAAAGTTGGGAAAACATAAAGGACTGCAGCCATAAAGGGCAGCTCCATTGTGCTGGAGATCTTAGTCCTGAAAGCTTTGGTCTAAACCCCTCTGCCCCACCCCTGGCTTAGCACTTGCCCACAGTCATTTACTCCAAGGAAATGTCACTGAGAAGCATGCTGCATCTTGATGTATTTGTCTGCTTGTAGCAGTGTTCCCTTTTCTTCTTTCCACCTCTGTCTCTTTGTGGTAATCTTTTTTATAATTATTATTTTAATCGTTTCTACAAACACCAGGTTCGCACTGGACTCCTGAGAACATTTCTCAGTTTGCCTATCTCCAAGTCATGTTGCCCTGCACCACCCGATGTGTTTGTCTGCCCATCCCTGGTAAAACATGGATCCCGTAAGTACAGCAGCGGCTGCCAAGGCAATTGCAAGGTCAATAGACAGTAGACATCTATTTAAGGAACAGCTACTACTCCCAAAATAAATAGATGCAAAGGAAGCAAACAGGACTTTAAGTATTGTTATATACCCCACAGACCAAAATGCTTTTTGAGCATCCTGGCTTAAAGATCTTTCAAGGCACAAGGAAGGCAGAAGGTGCCTTTGCTCTAAAACAGTACGTTGAAGAAATTTAGCACTTCATTGGTGAGGCTGGTAATCGTTTCTACCTAATGATTGTCATAAACACTGCTGAACACTTGAACAAGGACTTAAATTTGGGGCTCCTGCAGCTTTTATTTTCTTAAGATTAACTTCCATGGAGGAAAAGTTCAAAGGAGTAGAGGTGTCAGAGAACAGCTGGTAACAGAGAAAGGATGCTGGAGTATGTTTCCTAGTTAGGCCCAAGAGTGACCTGTTTTCATTAGAATTGAAAAAAACCCAGGGTTGAAGTAGTCACACTTTAAATGAACTTCTGGAGATCTGTATTCTCACTGCAGGAATGGATTATTTTATTTAAAAAAAAAGGAAAAAAAAACCCACAAACCCAAGTCATGGAATAACAGGGGTTGAAATAGTCCAATTAGATCAGGCTGCTGAGAGACTTTCCAGTCTACTGAAAACGTGTTGTTTTGATTATATAGAATATCTCCGGTTTTGGCCACCCTCACAGTGAAAAGTCATCCCTCATTCCAGAATTTTCTGCATTGCAGCATGTCTGTTGCTTTCACCCATCACTGTGCACCTCTGCAACCTCCTGGCAGCGAGGTCGCACTCCTGCTTAGCCACCGGAGCTGAGCGCTGGCCTGCCTTCCACCCGCTCCCGGCTCCTGCAAGCTGCTACCTTGACCTGTGATAGCCAGGACGCAGCTCTCCAAGGTTTCCATCCATGCTTTCTCCTGCCTTTCAAAGCCCCCAGACAGCAGCACTGCCTGCCAGAGTGCCGACTTCTCTCCTAGGCTAGTAGCTGGGAACTTGCTGAGAGTCTGCTCCATCTCCTCATTAAGGTTGCTAATAAAGGCATGGAACAGTATTGGTGTGACTACCAAAGGCCTTGCTAAAAATCACAGCAAACCCAGCTGCCTGGGCAATTCAGAAATTGGTATCAATTTAGAACAGCTTGACCAGAATATTTACATTTTATTAAATCTTTACAATCAGCAATTATAATCAAGTACACAATTATGTACACAGATTATATACATTTTAGCCCAGACTTTTACATCACAGTACATAGTTGCCCTTAGAAATATTGTATACACTTATCACCAGACAGTAAAACCCAACAATAGTGTTACAGCACCTGTTATTAGACATCTTTCATAAGAAAATATACGGCTGTAAATTGGGCTGGCTAAAAAAAAAAAAAAAAATAATCTTATAAAATCTGAACATACAATATTTCATTCACAGAATGTTTTTGTTTTTTCTATGTTCTGACTGATGCCTTTTGCATAAGATGTCCCGTTTTTAACCTCTCAACGTCCACTTGTTCATGCCTACCACTATGCCTTCAGGTACGCTGGCAGTAGGAGAAGAACCAAAGCTGGGCTCATTTTGAAACTTCATTAAGAAACAATAAATGTAAACAATTGAGAATATTCCTCCAAGATCAAATAAGAAATTAATTGGCTGATCTGAATTACATGGCATGGAATAAGTGCTAGCTCCAGCTGTGATTCTTGAATTCTTCAGTGTTCAATACCACACAGGTAAACGTACAATACCATACAAAGAAAGAGGAGACTACTGATAAATGATGTATGAGCAATATTCCACATGGAGGGAGCAAACTTCTAAAACATTTGGGAAGAATACTTACTCCCCTCTCCAAAAGTTTTTCTTTTTTTGATGAATACTTTTGATGAATTCTTGCTTTTTAAGATGACAGCGACAAAAAATTGAATTATTTTCAGAATGATATGAAAAGGTTAAACTAAAAACCTATTTCCTCATAAGAAAATACAAATTGAAAATAACCTGAATAAAACTGCCCTCCCCACCCCCCATTTAGTCCTCTTTCCCGCCATTACCCGATTCAGTTCTGTAAACAAAACTATGGCTGTCATGATGGTTTCAATGGTAAAGTAGAACAAACCGAAACAAACAAACAAAACCCAAAAAACGACCCAAAAGGAAGGAGGCAACAGTTAGATATTTGAGGTAGGCCACCACCAAAATTATGCTTCAAATCCATACAAAGTTCTAGGATCGTTCAAAAATCCCTTAAAACGAGAGCTAATGTTTGCTGCTTCATCAATAGAAGTGGAAAAGCGATTAAATAAAAATGAGCTGGTGGTGGCAAGAAAAGTTAATCTTTTAGTAAAATTTTGCATCTACACCTAAATTTTCTGCAAATAAAAAAAGAAAACATTTAGTTGCTATATTGACAGTCTTAAGATAATGACCAGAGGGCCTCTCTAGCTATAAAAATAATTCTATTTCCACCAAAAGAGCCAACAAGGATGAAGATGTAGCCCATATCAAAGAGCATGGGAACAAAAATGCTCCTTTTGTGGCACTAAGCACTGATGGATCAAACAAATTATCAGAGTGAAAACTTTTGATCTGCACTTGATGGTTTTGATCCTGCAGCTGACTGCACTTGGCCACGGTGCTTTGAGTCCAGGCGCTACCAGGAGAGCGCAGCGTCCCTCAGATACGGACCGGGGCTCCAAGTAACAAAGGACACTTAAAAGGCTCCCATGATCAAATTCCTTACATGAAGAAACTCGCATAACAAAAAACATAAATAAGAAGTTCTCAACTGAAAAACCCCAGCTGCTTCAAGCCCTACTCATTCAGCCCAAACCTCCATACAGTTATTTGTGCAAAGGAATTATAACTATATTTAAAAGCTAATTTATTTAAAAGGACACTTATTCACTATTCCACTACCGCTTCATTTCCTCCTTGAAATTACCTCCTACTCTAGTGATTTAAAGTTACCATTCAGTTTATGGATAATAGTCTGATTGACTGTCATGCTCTCAAAAGGTGCTTGTGCATTTTGATACTCTTGAAAGCAAGTGTCATTAAGTATACATGTATACAACATTTGCCTGGGATTTCTCCATTCATACTGTACAGGAGTCTACATAAATAAATACAGTATGGCTGTACTAATTAACAGTTGCATATTCAGCACGCATAATTTCACCAGCTAAATGAAAGTTGCAATTCAGATAGGGCATTGTTAAAATTCCGTTGTAAAGATGAATATAAACCTTCATTTTTAGCCTGG
Source organism: Vanellus vanellus (assembly GCF_965231255.1). Classification (NCBI taxonomy): domain Eukaryota; kingdom Metazoa; phylum Chordata; class Aves; order Charadriiformes; family Charadriidae; genus Vanellus; species Vanellus vanellus. Next base: position 48,997,859 of record NC_138910.1, on the reverse strand, counting down.
TGCAGCATATAGGCAGTGTTAATTTACTCTTTAATATAAAACAATTATTTGAACCACAATTCACTAAAAGCGGTTTATATAAATCAAGTTAGTTTTTGGCAGTTTCTTTGGACACAGTCAAAACCCCTCTCGGTTGTTTAAACATCCCCATTTTTATTTAAATAACATTTTTCATAATAGGGATAACAAATTAGGACTCACACTTACCTGTAACAAACTCCCAAAGCCCAGAGTAACATAGCAGTCATCCTCACAGTTCACGCCATTATACTTTGAACTATGGACCCAACAGCCAAAATTGTTGCGCTTCACTACTGGTACTGGCCTCAAGTATCACACGTATAGAAGTTGTGTATAAAAAGAATGACAACTCAGTCAAGCTGTTAGAAGTCAAACTTGTAGAAAAAGGAAGATTTTTGTTATAGCTGATCTAGTTCTGTTTAGTGTCCTTTCAGAGAATATTGCCAGTTTAAATTCCGTATCTTGGGGTAGATTTTTCAACCTAGAAGGCCAAAGGAAACATCTGTAACTCAGCACCTTCCTCATCCACTTTACCTTAACCTCAAGCATAATTTTCACAACACACCGTGAATCTGGTAGACCCTAAACCAGCAAGACTGTCTTAAGTTTCCCTGATGGAACCTGCTTACAAAGCACACGTTGCCTTTGGTTTCTCTCATCAAAAGTGAAGCAGAAGGGAAAACTCACTTATCATCATGGTCGTTCCTCATGGTAACAGGTGGAAGGAGTGATGAGCAACACTACTATGTCTCAGTATGATGTGTCAGGACAAATCAAACTGCTCCTAGCTGTGTCTTAAAGACAAGACAACTGGAAACAATTTCACCCGCTGCTATCAATGAAGGCTTTCAACTCAGTAGAGATCATTGAACCCACACCTTCGCTCCAACCAGAACAGTCGCTTACCTACTGCCTCCAAGTGCTCTCTCATTGATAACCGTTATGTGGCATGCTAACCCCACTGCGTTCAACTTGTGCTTTCCAGAGACCAAGGGAGTATGACCTCTTGGAGCCTGGAACGCAGAAGTTAGGCCTGTTCCCTGAATGAGCCTCCTCGGTTACAGCACCATGCAGCGGAGCCAGACAAATGCTTCAATTGCACATTCCCATTTTTAAACAGGAAAAATTAAAACAATACAAAGAGTGCGTGCTGGATTTCTGTGGTAATTTCCAGGTGAAACCTGGTTGCTCATCACAATACTGAATATGTTTTCTAGTTCTCAGATATCAGGGCCTCACTTTTACCCAGAGTTCTCCATTTGTTTACTAACAAATAAGTTATTATTACAAGTCATAGCTCATCCTTTTCCATCATTTCAAATGCTTCTATATCTTCATTCCAGTCTGCTAATATGGATTCCATGGGTTGGACTTTATTATCCCAGTTAACTTTGGAATTTGACTCTGTCTCGGTCTTTTGTTCCTGAGGCTGGTGATCCCCTTGCGTACACGCTGGCTCCGGAGCACTAGCCTCATCGGTTCCAGGGATGTAGGAATCCTGATTTGAAATGGAAATGCTGTCACTGTCTGCATGAGCAGGGGATAAAGAATCAGGGTCAGGAACATCAGAGCTTTCTCCTTCTTCAGGCTCCTCACTGACCGCACCAATATCCTGAGATGCTGAAGTAGCTTCTTCTGAATTCTGTTTATGTGAATCGTTTTCAGATAATTTCTGGTCCATATTCTCCATTTCCAAGTCTTTGAGAGGGAGAGAAAAAAAAAGGTTTTAGAAAAAAAACAACCCAAACAACTAGGAAGGCAGCATTTTATTATGTATTTCATAAGCAAGGTAATTTCCCTTGACGTTATTCCTCAAGGAGGTGCAGACTTTCCATTGATATGAAAACTTAATGTTATTAAGGAACACATTTTACAGAGGGAGGTGAGGGAAGACATTTAAACAAGGGCAAAAAATATAGTGAGATGAGTTTTGGTTCCTCAAATTGGAATAGTGACTTCTGGGTCAGTGCTAGTTGCCATCCTTCAGTCTTAAGCAAATACCCACCGCATGCACTGAACTTTAATACTGGATTTTAAAGGACTCCTATATCCACCAGGATCCCACTTTTAAGCAAGTGGGAGACAGAATTTCTTAAGTTTACTGAACTGTGAATTAAAGAGACCCAAACACAAAACCTCCCTCATCACGTGCCCACTCAAAGCAACTAACATACACATCTGAAGTAGTGATTTAGCTTGTAACTTTACAACAGCTGTCTGATTTAACCATGCAGATTTCTTTGGAGTTAGATGTTTACACCTAGTATAAAGGACACTAATATTTCAAGACTTCTAGGGAGTTTAACCAAGTACAGCATGTTTAACACAGGATACTTACTGCTATCAATAATGTAGTTTGGAATCATTTTACCTTTAAAGATTGTTGCTGGGATTCCAAACGGAAGCACAAGGAAGGGGGAAGAAGCAGAGATGCATCAGAAATTCACAAATGCAGAGCTATCTTTTGTATTTAGTATTTTGTTAGAGCAGCTTAACCATAGTTATAAAGAGGAGGAATTTATAAGCAGCTATGAAGAAACAACACTGCAGCTTTTGGCATATCACCTTTGCAAACATGCAGAAAATAAACACTGTCACTGGTTTACTAGAGATACTTGTTCTTACATACTCTGCTTGGACAAAACACTGCTATGAGGAAGGCTTACAAAAGGAAAACCTAGATTTTTTTTCCTATATGCAAACATTTTAATTGGAAATGTATTAGTTTGCAGTTTTCTTGTATTATACAAGAAAAACTGCAAAACATCTGAGGTCAGCAGCCTTATTTCTCATGATAACAACTTCTCCTTAGATAGGCAAAATAGTTGTAACAGTTGTCTCTCCTTTTGAGTTCTAAGCATGTCACTGGGGAGCTTGATAAGAGAGAGGCATTTACAATGTAGGGCGCTGAAAACACTCATGGTATTCCTGACACCACTTCAAAGCAGATTATGACAAAAATGGTTCAAAAGGAATCCAAAAGGCTGTATTTTCTCGTTAGTCAAACTGACATTTAACTTCTGAACAGCATTTCTGGCTGTTAATTTTAACTTGGGGGGGTGGGGGTGGCAGATAATGACACATCTTGGCTATTAGGTTTTTCATAAGAAAGCCAATGTCAAACAGAAAACTAGAGCTACCAAATAATGCATTTGCACCTTTGGGTGGCAATAGAAATCACTACTGTACATTTCACATTGTGCCATGGTACGGATGGAAACTCAATGTGTATAAATAACCTCTAATCTTACCTCTGTCTTTTGCTTTATCAGAAAGGAGCACCTCCACAGACTCATACTCCCGGATTGCATCCAGTATAATGTTTCCTTCCTTGTTGAAGAGGAAGAGCATGGGAATTGTGATATCATCTGTATTCTTTCCATCACCAGCCATTTGGAAGAGAGGAGCTGTATCACTACTGCTTCCCTCATTGTCATCTAGCCAGAGGCACACAAAAGGAAAAGCAAGTAAACCTCCTGTTAGATAAAAAGACTACAACTCTGAACTTCAGCAGACTTTTTGAGCGGCTTCCTACTGCCCAGTCAGTTAAGAGGATCTCAGGCAGAAAATAGTAAGTTTGTTTTAAAAAGCAAAAAGCCAACTCATGTACTTTTCCTTAGAATTTTTCATTTGTATCTCAAGTCTTCTTCAGCAGTTAGCAGATAGCACTATTTCAACACTCAGTGATCCTTAAAATAACTTTTAATCTGCAAAAACAGTGATGATCACCCATCCCAATTTCTCTAGCTATACTTTCTGCACAGAACCAAACAAAACCAAAACATTTTTCATCTTCTGAAAGCACAATTTCTGTGTTGGAGTACTGTCATCTCAGAGAGTTTAACAGCTTCTTGTCAGTTTTCCAGTATCTTCGAATCTGTAAAATACAGGTTACATCTACACAAACTTAAGATCTTAAGAACTTAAGATTTTATTTACCAATAACAATGCCACCTATTGCTCCAGCTTTTTGAATGTTCCGTGCCTTTTCAGCAAACATACACTGGCCTCTTTGCATCAGAGCAATTTTCTCTTTCACTGCCTCAGGATTAGTGATCTCTGAGCATCCATTATATGGCTTAATGGTTGCAACAAATCCTCTTGTCTGTTTGGAAAAACAAAAATAAGCAAAACCAGAGAATTACAGCACTGGGTTCAAACCTGCAAAAGATTCCTAAGCATTTTCATTTCTTTAGTTAGTCTTACACATTTAGTGTTGTCTTCTGTCAGTGCAGGCAATCTTTACCCTGAAGCTGGAGTTCTAAGCAGCAAAGAATGACTGAGTGGAAACCAAATTCTCATATTCAGTGTATTTTGTCTATACCTGTGAACTGTTGTCTCTGTAAAAATTTCTTCTGTCTACCGCTAGTCTGGAACTCCTCTTTTGGGCTGCATCTTGGCTAATCAAAGTCATCAGGTTTTCCTACTGCTTCAAATAGGGACCATTGCCTCTATGATATTTTCTTCTTCCATCTAGATACAGCCTTTTATAAAAGCTTGCATAAGAACAGCCTACTTTAACTCTAAAAGGGCTTCTGCAAATTCATGGCTGACATGGTAGGAAAACCTTTCCTTAAATTAACATCTGAAGATATGCACTGCAGATTATATAAATCTGTTTCAAAAACCAAAAATCATACTGTGTATGCATTTTAAATCCTAAATCATGACTGATGACTCAGGAGCAGAGCATGGGCCACAGACCGATGAGCTAGTCATTCTGCCATTGCTGTGCCCTGTCATTTTAACCACTGTAATTAATTGACAACTCTCTCGCTGGCCATCCTGAAATAGTACCAGTACTGTAAAATTTAGCCTTACGCAATAAGTAACAGAAAGCTAGGAGCAGATCACATACACATCTTACATACCCCTGCTTTGTGTTTGGATAAGTCCATCCCAAATTGTGCTGGTCCAGCAGTCAAGACCACCCTGCCAAAGAATGGATGTGAAACAATTTGGACAGCACGAGGAGGTAGCTGTTGCTCTTTCTGTTGCTGACTGGAGAGTTCAATCATTTCCTGCATGAACCGTAAGCCATCTTCAGCATCAAGTGAACTTGCTGCCTGAATAGTAAAGAAACAAAAACAGTTTCTTCTTAAATGTTTGAGAAACTTTGAAAAAAAAAAAAAAGAAACAAACACGAAGTTGGGTTTGCTTGGATCACTGCTACAAAGATTTTAAAACACAGACTGGATGCTCATTGGCACTTATTCATCATTTCAAATAGGGAATTTAACTTTGTAGCATCTCACCACACTGTAGACTAAAAATATATAAACCTCCTAAACAAAAGTATCTCACACTGTAAACTAATATTTTAGATAAGATGCTGTTAACTGCATCACTTTGACATGAACAGCCTCCATCTAATTTAATGGATGATTAGTTAAAAGTGTTAGTATTTTGGCTCAGCAAAAAGTATCAACTTGCCAAATATAGTCGCATATTCAGCTCATGTACCCCTTTCCACAGTCTGGCTGTCCCTCCTGAACCTCTAAGTGTCAAATATCATCGCTAGTAGGATTTTACTAAAAGTTCTCAGAAAAAGTACTTCAGGTCTTACTTGCACTGCATGCTGTACTAATTGTACTCTTCCATCTTTTAGATGAATCAAACTAACTCCCATCTTCTTCAGTATCTCCAAGTGTTCAGGATTACTGGCCATGAAATCTCTGGCTCTCAATGGTGGTTTTGGTCCACTTCCCAAACTCTCTTCTCTGCCAAAAGACATTAGAGATCAAACCTTTAAAAAACAGATTATTCTTGAAACATAACTCTCACATTATTCCTACCATGACAAGATTAGAATCCTTTGGAATAATGTTGAGTAAAAACTTCACTAGAATGCAACTTCACAGTCAAGCTATCTTTTCTAAAAGTGGTCGATATTACCAATAATTCTGTAGCACAAAAAAGCACATGAAATGTTGATAACAAAACTACCATATGCTAGCTCTCATTTCTAAACAGAACAGAGAATTGTAAGACTAAAACCAGTTTTCCTCATACAGTTGCTACTCAGTTTTACTCATTAAGTATAAATACCAAAGAGGTGTTCAGAAGGATAAACTTCCTCAGCTTTAACAGACTGTCCCCAGTTCTTCAAAGCAGGTGAACTTATGTACGGTAGCGTGATTCACTTACTAGAAAGAAGAGTTGCAGAACTGTTCAAGAGACTAAAGAAATTAATTTAACAAATCAGAGAGATGTATTTCCTGTAATACCTGGGCTACAATTCCCACTCTGAGTATGTGGCTCATTAAGCTCCTTTTGCTTTGAAAGACTCACTAATTCCTGCTGGAAACAAACTAAATCTTGCTGATGATGCCAGAAAAAAAAACCTGATTTTTCCTGTAGCTAGGCTATCCATTTCAAAAGGACTCCAAACTCAAGCAGAGCAAACTCCAATAACACCTCGTATTTCTCTTTCCATGCATAACAGACTCTATTCCACTCACTCCTACACTAACAAAAAGACAGAAAATATTCATCTTACGCTCTGGAAATACCCCTAGGACAGCTCTTATCCACCACATTTTTCAAAGGTTCACGAATACTCTGAGCAAACATAGGGTCATTTGGGAAAAGAATCTGGGTGTTCGGACAGGTCCAGTCAAAGTTGCTGTCATCCAGCTCTGTGTATTCTGTCGTCTAAAATGAAAGATACAGATCACCTATTAAAAATGCAGGTTACATTTTATACGAAGAAAATCAACAGATAGACCTACCCTTAAGTAATTTGTGTACTCAGGGCATACAGCAGCTGAATGCAATAAACATCCTACAACTACACACATTCCAGAAATGAAGAATACATCACTCTTCTGTGCCACATCTTGTAATAATAAAGGGTAACTAGTGCACTACAACCCCTTTCTAGGAATAGATAAATACAACACCAGTTCGAATTTGTAACTTACCGAATTTGTAACTTACCGAATTTGTAACTTACCGAATTTGTAACTTACCGAATTTGTAACTTACCGAATTTGTAACTTACCGAATTTGTAACTTACCGAATTTGTAACTTACCGAATTTGTAACTTACCGAATTTGTAACTTACCGAATTTGTAACTTACCGAATTTGTAACTTACCGAATTTGTAACTTACCGAATTTGTAACTTACCGAATTTGTAACTTACCGAATTTGTAACTTACCGAATTTGTAACTTACCGAATTTGTAACTTACCGAATTTGTATCCACAGTTTCTAGAAATTTTTTGCAGAAACAGCTAATCATCTACTGGCAAACACTACTTCTCAAACCTGCTCATGACCTAGCTAGTGCCCCTGTACTTTTATGTGCTGGCCAACTAAAGGAAGTAGTTACAATTTCATTTGATATTGCCTTTATGCAGAGTTGACCAGCTGCAGGCCTTAGGTAATTCTTGCTCCGTATTACTAAGAATGTCACAACTTTTCATACGAACAAAAGACTCTCCTCTTCAGGAGCCATACAGACTTGCAAGTCTGAATGGGCAAGGATGAATCTATATATAAATTCAAACAATCTCTATTTTCAGGAAAGATGTCAGAGTTAACATTTACACAAATTGCTGCTTTGTGACATGTGAAACCATGTGGAACGTGTACAGTGATTTGGAGCCATATTTAGCTTGTTCTTAGTTTTATGAATAACTGGCAAGTTAATTTTCTCACCTATAAAAAAAATAATGTAGTGTTTATCTACTTCCAAAAAAGCCTGTTTGCAACACATTAGCTAATTAAAAATCAAGTATTTAAAGGCTCCCTAAAAACCAAGGCCTAAAAGGCTATTAGTTTACTGGAATAAACACTTTAAAGTACCTGTGCTCTTAGTGTGACAAATATTAGTCACATCACTCAAGAAAGAAGGTCTTGCAAGCACTATTGCTAGCATCAGGAGGGCAGGTTTAGATTGGATATTAGGAAGCATTTTTTCACTGAAAGGGTTATTAAACATTGGAATAAGCTGCCCAGAGAGGTGGTGGATTCACCATCCCTGGAGGTGTTTAAGAAAAGGGTAGATGAGCTGCTTAGGGACATGGTTTAGGAGTGGTGGTGTTTTTATCAGGGTAGGTTAATGGTTGGACTTGATGATCTTAAAGGTCCCTTCCAACCTCACTGATTCTATGATTCTATGATCAGCATAGTAAGACATGACCTTTCCTGCTTATAAGAATAAATACAAACAGGATGTTGGGTTGCTACTACCAACTAGTTCACAGACATTTGGGCTTACTAGCACTATGTTTATATTAACAATAATTTACACATTCCATTTATTCTTATCAATTTTTTTTCTCCCATCACATAAATTCCATAAAAGAGTAACACACTTACCTTCACAGCCTTTTAGCTGTTTAACACATCTTGTTGACATTTTCAATGGATCTTTCTTAGTTGTATTATGCACATTAGCAGCTTTGACTTAAAAAGCTTAAGAAAACTGCATTTGAACAATTTACACTGTCTTTTTTATTGGCCTTTTATTAACATTTATTGTTCTCAAGAGAAAAACATATATCAGGCTAGCACTTCACACAGCATTAGACAGCATTAGCTGTGGGAATCCTGTATGCCTCAAAAACATCAACTTCTCATGTTGGGAACAAAAAATATATAAAATGCTCCTTCAGACCCTTCAGAGCGAAGAGAACTTCTTGCATAGTTTAAAAAGTAGAGTCTCCATTTCCAAAACTCAAAGACAAAAGATGATAAAGACTCAAAGAAAGAGCATTCAGAGAGGGTGCAGGATCTCCACCATTAAGGAACAGGAAAAACCAACTTCCCCTTAAATGCATTACCAATGTCAGACATTAAGAGCAAGTAAGTAAAAATTGTCCACTGTCTGATGCTAGAGTCCATAAAGCAGAGTGCTTTATGTTAAATTTTAAGATTTCTCCAGGACCCATGGATTGACATGCATCATCAGGATGTTTCTCTGATCCAGGCATTATTGTAGAACACATAGTAAAGGGTAGAAATAGAGGTATGCTAACATAAGGGAATTTATGTCCCTGATGCCCTAGGCACTTTTCTATTCACTTTCTCATGCATTTCTTTTGCTTGCCAGTAGTATATAGTGCTCCTTATTGAGCACAAAAAAGGGGAGTATTTATGATGCTTCGTGGCACAGTTGTATTATTAGAGGTTATTTTGGAAGGTTAAGTAATTTATAAACCCATAAATGTTCTCACATTTACACAACAGATGCCTATTGCATGGAACAATTAAATATCCCAAAAGCTATAGCTGTATGTTGTCAAACTAGCTTTGTAGTGGTCTCAAAAAACCTCTCAAAATTCGCAAAGTGTTCATGTAGTAAAATAAGCAACAAAAAAAATTAGGCATGTTGTTGCAAATGTTTTAGAAAAATTAACAGAAAATAAAGACAAAGACAAAAATATAGCGTGTTATTTTCAAATCTATACAGAGATGGGGAATTATTTTCTTTTTAAATATTGCTAATATTCCACAGCTTTTTTCTCGATTCAGTGGTGCAGAATCCAGTCATGGAAACATTATTCATACTCATGTGACTGTTAATATGATGAAATAGTTCATATTAAATGAAGTGTTTTAGCACTGGTGTATTTCTTCAAATTAAGATTTTTCCTGATTTTTCTTCCACTTCCTCTCATAATAAAAAAAAAAGGAACTGCTTCAAAGCACCACTAAAACTGATTTAAATTTGAGCTGTTACTTACTGTATTTTTTTTAGAGATGGTTTGGTTTGTAGTGGAAAGCCAAAGTGGTAATAGATGAGCTTCTGTAGTAAAGATATAATCTTCAATGTCGAAAATCATGTCTTCCTTATCAGCAAACAGCAGGTAAAGATATTTAAACATCTCGGCCAGAAAGAAAGAGTCCATTCTATGGCGGGGGCAAGCAGGCAGGGGGAAGAAAAAAAAAAAAATTCATGTCCTTTTGGAAGATCCCCTTTTTTCTAAACCATCAGTAAAACAAATACTCATATTGCTCCATCTCTGAAGACTTCATAACTATTATTGTTGAGCTTAATTCCATTAGCATTCCTTCCACTTGGAAGAAACTATGTTCGGAGGGAAATGATTCAGCATGTTCAGTACAAAACAGCATTATAGAAAAAAAACAAACAAACCTCTTTAGAGGTTTAGAGGCTTCTAGATCTGAAGTGTATTTTGTTTGAAAGTAATTCGTCTATTGCTTTGAGACAAATGAAATGTTATTAACTAAAAATATTCTTATGTAACAAACTATAAAACTATTGAAATAGTTTCTTAGACTATGACAAATGGGTAATTTAAGACTTGGTTATCAAACTGAAGACAGACAGCTACTCAAAAGTCAGTTAATTCAATTACATAAACAGAGTAACTAGGTTTTTTTCCCCTATAATCTTTTTATGAAAAAAATCGTTGCAAATCCTTTACCTGTCTTCATGACTTCCTGTACGAACATCCTTCATTGCAGCAAACCCACAAGGTACTCTTGCATACTTGTTTAAGTTTTCGATGAGTGTTTTTCCTACTTCTAGATAGTAAGGGTCCCCAGTAGCCTGTAAAAGAAAAACAAAACCCAAAACCAAACAGTAAGCACTTAGACTTACTGTACAATTAGCAGCTTTCATTTTCCTAATGTTAATTTATTGATTCCATACCTTCTCAGACACCAGTAAAGTCTAAGTTATTAATAGTGCTAAACAGTCATAAGAAAGACTTCTGAGATACTACTGCATTACTTTTTACGGATATGCAGACAGGCACATGGAAATACCTACAGAAACACAAGACGTTTAGGCACTGTTCTTCTCTACGAGGTACAACTGGCTTTTGCTCTTAGTCTCTAAGATCTCTTTAAGAGAGATCAGCAACCCCTAAATATCTTTAAAATACAGGTCTTTGTCACTCATCAGTTTTCTAATTCTATGCATATAAAACAAAATTCCTAGAACAATTTTTGGTGACCAATACTTTCATCTTATTTATAAACAGACCTGGCTCTAGTAGATAAAATAAGCTGGAGATAGGCTACTCATTCTATACTGAAATAAAACACCAACAAAATTCTAGGTGCTAGACAAAGTGACCAAGAGTCAGAGGAATTAAAGTGATCTTACCTTATACAAGAAGTAAGTGCTTTCAGCAAATTCAGGTCTTAAAGGATGCTGAGCCCAGTGAACTCTAAAGTCTGTTGTGAATGCCTGAGAAAGAAAAAGAACAGACAAAAATAAATGCAAGAATAAAAAGCAAACACAGGTTTACTTTGAATCCTTCATAAACTGTATTACAACAGCTAAAGTACACAGCAGTGGAGTCCTGAAGGCTCAACATCAGTCTCAAGAGGCTCCAAGAACCTCTGTCCAGATGGCACATTTGAGGCCAAAACCTAAACCAGTGCTCCAGCCCACTTAGTATGAGTAAAATTTATGCTTGTGTTCCTGCAGAAATCTGGACACCACCCAGCTTCTTGACAAGTGTCCAGCAAGTGGAGTTCTGGTGAAGAGGTGCCAGATGATAACTTGTGCTCCAGGCCCAGGAGGCAGCACACAGCCTTCAATTGCTCCCATCACCACACACAACTGCTGCTGCAATCCAGCCAAAGCAGGCTGGAGAAGGGCCACTACATAGAGATGACCTGAGCTTTGACAAATACCGTTTTTGCAAACTTACCTACCACCTGACACTTCCAGTGCATTAAACTGTCATTTCAGACTGATAGATTGTAAGCAGCTGTTTCCAACATAAGTAGTGCCACAGACTAGAAGTCAGTTATTTAAAAGTTTCCTAGTCTATGTATTCACTCTTAATATGCACCGGCAAAAGGCACTTCTGTGGTGGCCTTACATTCACTTCTAGTTCACACCAGCGTTTAAACTAAGTCTTTGATAAAGGGGATGGCATATTGGCTTAAATACAACTAAACTGATCTTTCAAAGTTTCTTTCATAAGTACAAAGGACTGAAAAAACCACCCCACCCCCCAAAAAATCCTAAGGAGCCAAATCATAACATTTTAAAAGCACCCAAAAAAATCATTCCAGTAATTAGAGAGCATTCTCTGGTCTCAATTTCCACGTTAGGTAAATGCAATGTTAATTAAAATGTTCTCTAACAGAAATAAGCTTACACCAGAGGAAAGTCAAAATTACAAACGGAGTCAGTAGCTTTCTCATTGTTCTGGGTCATCACAGAATAAAGACACACACTTCAGCAGGTAAACAAGCTTTTCTGTGCAGAATTAACTTGCTCAAAGACTGCACTTGCAATATCTACAGATAAGTTTGTATGCCTGCTTTCAAGGACATTATGCAAAATTTCAGAGCATCCTCTCAGAACAATTCAGTCTTTGGTTTTCCTCCTTGGGTTAATAAAGATGACTGATCTTTAGCATTAATGCTATTACATTACTAAGCAGCTACAACTACATGTGCATATAGACAAGTTTTACATACCAAAATGAGTCAAGGTAAATTTTGAAAGGCTGGAATATAAAGTCTAAGCAATTAAAAGCAGTAGCTTCCTATTATTGTGTTAGTTACAGCATCAATGAAGAAAAAATATTTCACATCCAAAACACAGTTGTAATACATGCAGAACTGTAAATCACAAGAATGCTGTGGAAATGAGCCTTTAGCTTTAATGATACATATACCTACTACTTGTTCAAATGGATAGCTGAGACTGCTCAAATTGAGGTAAGAATCAGTTTACATGATCAAAAAATTACCACCTTACCTCCGGAAGAAAGTTATGCTTTTTTATAACCTGATACAGCATCTCATGAGTTTCAATAGCAGGTCTAATATCGCCCTTCAACACCTAAAATTCAATAATAAAATTAACAGTAATTCATCATGCGTAGGAATGATATACAAAAGTTAGGCACAATTACTGTGTTCATGTAAAGCTACAGAAAAATTTCTATATTTCCAGCAGATATATACTGTATTACCAATAAGCCATAGATATTCCATAACAGCTTTTTAAGTAAAATCAGTAAGCTCATTAAGACTACTGCCTATGAAGAAAAAGGATCTCTATCATTTACAGAGAACTGTGGTGGAAATGTGATTTAGTTTGTCTTAAAAATGTAAATGGCACACAAATTAGAAAATTTGTAACTAGACTACTAAAAAGGCAGCCTCATTTGAGTGTTTTCATGACGAGGAGTGAAGAGAGCAAACCACACGGACATACTTTTCTTGATACTCAAGATGGCCAGAAATGCACGTTAACTTGCGTCGTAGCATTGAAGTGACAGGAGGAGTGAGTACAGAAATACTCATTCAGTATTTTTGAAAATCAAATTAGTAAGCTTGACTTGTCAATTATATATCCAGTCTATTTAATCATTTACTTGTTATTAAAATCATCTGCACATGGGTTTTAAACCTTACCTGCAATCCAGGGAAGAAAGCCAGCAAAGAATCCATCCAGGTTCTAGCATTTAGCATTGGTTTATGAATATGAACATCGAGGAGAAGAGGTGGTTGGCTAATGTATCTCATTATGGCATCATAGTGCTGATAAACATCGGAGAAATTATGTGTTTATGTTATCAATACATTTTATAAAACAGATATGGACCACTAGACTATGACATTTTATTTCAATGGAAGAACTAGTGCTACACTCCTAATCATTATTACATTTAGCAATGCACAGTAGTTCGTAAAACTAGAAACTAGAAAGAAGTGTAGTAAATACCGAAAAGCTCCAGAGTATTACATGTGCAATACACATTCAAATAATTCACATACACAGAAGTGTATTCAGCAGCCATGTGATAAACAAGTAACTATCACAGTTAAGGCACATTTATTATGGCTGATTCTTTAAGCACATGCTAAACAAAGCTGAAATTGCCTTCTCCGAACAAGACAATTCAAAAGCAAATACATCTCAGGAGGAGAAGGAGGAAAGGAGGTATTAAAAAAACCCCAACAAAGCAGCTGGACTTGATGGCTCAGAACTTTAAAACCCACTCGCTCACTTGTCAACTTGCTGACTTCCAATTCTATACTCCCCAAGATATCTGCCTTTCTTGTTTTCTGAATCATGAGCATATGAGCCAAATCGACAGGAAACAGTTAAAAGACATAATTGTGACAGAATATAATAATGGTGGCTGCAGGTTAGGAATATGAAATAATCACTACACTTAAAGTGTAAGCAACAGGTCTTTAGCTGCTGATTTATTCCAATTTTAATACTGCTTACGATATAAAACCGTGCTATATGATATAAAGCGTTTTTATACGACATTGCTATTTTCAAAAAAAAGAATGCTCTTATGAAAGAATAATGATGTTGAGAAAGTTGCTTAGTAATCTTGTGAATTTAGTAATCTAACTGTGTTTTTCAGCTTGTAAGTATGCTTAAATGTATACTGGGCTTTAGGATCTGCAGTGCAATGTTAGATACAGACTTCACTTTTCAGATCTTTTTTGTTGCTCCAGGACAGAAAGAAATTGTACCATATCTTGTTACAAGAGGCTCTTATATTGTTTTACAGAAACATTTGCAGCATTACACTCTCCAAGATGATCTTTAAATACAGCTTCTCCTATACTGGAACCATGGAAAAAGGTCCAGAAGATTCAGATTTTCATTGAACGGGATTAAAATAGCCACTCAGGTGACAGTTCACCCAAGCTTAGGGAAAAATCGTATTAAAAGAGCTGGCACTAGACACATCAGAAGTCACAGAAATTGCAGTAAAGATCTCTTCATAGGCTTCTCAGGCTAACAGCTGACTGACAATGCAATTAGTCTTAAAGTTGTCTTACAGAAGTCACAAAGCTGAGCAAGGCGTTAACTTACTGTGTTAAATCTTTCCAGGAAACTGTCATCTCCCAGTAAGACATAGGCTTTTAATAAATATTCATAATATGAGTCTATTCCTGCTCCAACGCCACTGTCTAGAAACAGCAGAAAATGAAAAAGTGGTTTTACTTTAAGCAGGTATACGGATATTTTCACATGGTTTCATTTTGATTTAAAAGGCTCTTTCAGTAAAAGGAAAAGCCTCCTATCACTAGAATTAAGGCACAGATAGATGCAGAGACACAATGCTGTATGTCTACACTAAAGGTTTTGCAGTATCAGTGCACACAGTAATATGAACAGACATGCATTGAAGCCGCTTGTCTCACTTTTCTCACAAGAAAATATTTCTACTGTCTGCCATCTACAACCACGGTCCTATTTATATTTTTCCTATGTACTTATAGTAGAATCTCTGAAAAATTACCCCAGGCATTCCCTTCTCAGTATTAAAGTGAATCAGAGAACACTTTCTTTGCAGTGAATAAAACTAGTTTCTCTACCATAACACCCTTTCAGAGCAAAGCCAGGCTTCATTCCAGCAGGTTTCTCCAGCACTGAAATTATGTAACTCCACTTGCCTATCCCATTAACATTTTAAATAGTCTAGCTAAATGTGTTGGGGGGTATCAAGGTTTTTTTTTCTTGCCCAAAACTACTCGTGGTCACCGATTCCAAGTCAGAATACCACACACCTTTGCGGACCCAGTCTCCAGTGTGAATATTAATAGTAACGCCCACTAAATTGCTGCTGCGCTGTCTCTTTTCCCAAATAAAATCAAGTGCTTTCCGTGCATATTCCTGAAACAACAAGAAATGCTCATTAAAGGAAATTGTAGAGAAACGCAGATACCAGAGAATATTATTCTTTTGTCTATTGAAATTAAGATACTATGAAGTAATAAGATGTTTCATATCTAACAATTATAAAACTCAGCATTACATTACACTTAAATAGTAGGATGTTCAGTCACATTTTATATAAATAGTTACTCTGTTGCCGATTAGAAACAATGGCGCTTGTCTACACAACTATTTGCCAATAAGCAGTATGGTCTTAAGCAAGTCCTTCCGCACAAGTTTTCTACTCTACAATTGTGCATACAGACAGGACAGTGTAACCTAATTAAAAAAAAAAAAAAAAAAAAAAAAAATCAAGAAATGTAACAGCCTTACAATCACAATCACTGCACCTTTTCAGAATCACAATGTGGAGCAGCAGCCCCTTTTCATTAGTATAGAAGTTATAGACATTCTTCACATACAGAAAAAGTAACTTGAAGGTCACAACCTACCCAACAAAAATGGTTCTAAATTGCCAGACACATGCATGGGATTTTAGGGGGACAAGTTTTACTGAAACATTCAACACAGGCCCAGCTACACTTCCACCCATTTCCATGAGACTAAATGAAATACTAGGGCCATGCTGGAAGATTTCAAAAAAATTCTAATCTGAAAAAAGCATGCTTTTTTCGGTATCATATCAAAGAAATACCCACAAACATTTTCATTTAGCTTCCTGCTGACAATATATCCTTAGACAGGTCTTGCACAACTTCAGTGGGACTATAAGTATAATTTTTTCCTTTTGCTTTTTTTTTTTTTAAGCTGTATTTTAAGGAACAAGCATGTAACATTTCTTCTTTCTAGTCCTCATCCTTCTACCTAAAAACTATGCAAGTATTGTCCTTTAGCTAGTCTTCAGTATATATTTATCTTGTTTACTTCTGTATTACTATAACTATTTTCAAACAAAATTACTTCCTGTGTTTTTTAAGTGGTCAAATTAACACTTTTAGAAAAAAGCCCACAAACACAACAAATCTGAACACACACCCCCAAACTTTTTGTGCAGAACAGCTAAGATATGCACCCATTTGATAAACTCAATTTTTTACTTTTTTTTTTTTTTTTTTTTTTACAAAATTACATAAATGTAGCAGAACACTAATGTATACCTAATCCCAAAAAATAAGATATCATGGAAAGCAAACCTCAAATATAGATGTTCCTGTGAATCGGCTTAAAGCTGCAAACTCAAGGATCAAGGTACCTGCACAAGCTGTACAGGTATCAGTTTCTGTTCCTGTTCGTGCTTCTGGATGTCTTACACCAAATTTTAAGTTAACCTAGAGAAAAGTAGAGATTATAATTATTTTTATTAGCTGAAAGACTTTACACTCCTGTGATAGGTCTGTAGAGCAACTATATTATCCATGCTTTTTCCGAAGGCAAGAAAAAAAAATATCACACACACCCCTTTTAGTTTTGCACTGCTTTACCACATACTGTCAACTCAAGCATGCACATAAAATTATCCAGAAGTACTCAAAATACTCAACCCTCCAAAACAAGGACTGACCCCATTACCTGTTGCCTGGTTCATTGGACATTTGAATAAAAGAATACCATCCTGAAAATCTAATTCTAGCAATTTATTTACCAGCAAACCAGAAACTCAGAACATCACAAGTGCTCATGGAAATTACGCTTCGAAAATATCTCACTGCTCCTGGCTCCAGAGAATACCTGCTAGATGAACCCACTTTTGTACCAGGCACAACATAACTTTCTGCATTCTGGAGAGGGCCCTCAGCTTCTGCTGAGGCAGAAGCTTGTCAAACCCTGAAAATTTTGAATTAGACATTTTCACTAGAAAAATGCTGATTTACTAAGCCTAAATTTTTAATTTATGGGAAAGTTTCCAACCAAAGCCATATCTCACAAACTCAATGAATGACACACATGGAAAGTAGTTTTCTGTAATTCAAATAGTATGTACCATGCTTTGTTTGAATTTAATCAAAGTTTTTACAGTACGTAAATATTTTTAGATTATAGGTACCTTTGCCCTCTTAGAAAGATGGATGTAGACCATGAAGATTGCTAAATTGACAAGCAAGTGCTTGCAAGTTGCTCTTTCACTGTCTTAGAGAGATGTACCAAAACAAAAATTACTCTCCTCAGATATTTGGTGGTGTCCACAGTAGCAGGGAGCAAGAAATCAGTAGACAGTGATTAGATGGGATTTCTGCAGTTACTATTTACCCACAACACCACTGGAGTTTTTAGAGCTGGAAACACAGGGATTCAAAGAACCTAAACTTGTATTTTTAAATACTAGGTAGCATGTATGAGCAGTTTATCACCTTTAGATTTTTCTGTACACTTAAATATACAAGTGATTTTAGAAACTGAGATAAAAACAAAACAATAAAAACTTTGCTTATAGAAGTAATTCTGAGTTGCAGAAACCACAGAACTTACTCTTGGATAAGGGAGACCACTAGTGGTGTTAAAAGCAGGTAAAAGCTTGTAGCCTAGCTCCTTTGCCATGTGCAGAAGTTCACCATTGTACCACTGCATATATTCACCTTTTTCTTTCAGCATAATTGCCACTGAATGCCCACCTAGGAGACCTCTAAACACAAGAAAAATTATCCACAATTTAATAGGTATATTATTCTCAACAGCAATGCAGCAATTTCTACAATTTAGATGACTATGTAAGTAACTGTGCTACATTCACATGATCCTAATTTTCAGAAATGCTGAGCAGATGCAACCCCAATTACAATCAAGGTGAGCTGTCAGTATTTTGGAAGCAATTCTTATTGCTCAGGACTCAGTCTTAAACTATAGTTGAATCACTGACTCATCAATATAGTTATAATATGCACATAATAGCTTAAAATTAACCTGCTCCGATCCTGCTTTGAGCAGCAAGTTGGACTAGAGACCTCCAGAGGTCCCTTCCAACCTGAAATAATCTATTACCCTAATTATTGAAATATTCTGTCTGTTAAATCAAGCATTGAACAGTGTAATCTGTAAGACTGTTTCCATTATGAAAAGACACTGCTACCTCAGCATGCACAATTTTTTAAAAGCAAAAAAGCTACACCTGCAGCAGTTAGGCAGGGGCCAACTTGATTCAGTACCACTGTATTAATTCCTGCCTATCATTTTAAAACCTTTCTTAGGGCATGTGTCAAGCTATACTAACTGACAAAGGCACAACTGCTTTAAATGAGGTGAAATAGCACAGAAAGGTATGCCTTAAGGACATTTAGCTGAAAATCACATTTTTAAGAGTTTTGAAAACATTAAAGTTACTCACCCAAGGACTCTTATGTTGGTTTCAAAGACAGATACAACTATGTCGTTATCTAAATTAACATCCTTTATTACTTTTTTCACTGCCTCTTCAAACTCTTTGGTTTTATTTAACACCTGGAATACAAATGTAACCAGGTGTTTAGGTTCATAGCTAATACAGTCATACTCAGGTGCAGAAGAACAAGTGCAATGAATTAAGAAAGCAAGCATTTAACATGCCTTACATTGATATTCTGGTCCTGCAGGGGCATACCCTGACACAGTGCAAACAGACATTAGTACTAGTGCTTTTCTTATGAGCTACATGAAAAAGAATAAAAGCTGTACACAATGAATAAAGTCACTGAGAATATACCTAAAGTATTACCCAGGGGTTTATTTCTTTGATCCTTTCCCTACTCCCACGCCATGACTGTAGTGCAACGGGACTCAGTGGGCTGCAGGCTGAGCTGGCAGAGTGGAAGACTGGCCTGCTCCGATGCCTCCAATTTCACAGAAGCCTCTTATCCATGGACTAAGGAGCCAGATCCTAAGTTCAGTGAATTGTCCTAGCAGTCTTTCTCCTCCCAACAGTTTTCTTCTTGTGTCTGAAGAACAGCTCAGGCATTTCCTACAGATTTTCTTTCACACTGACTTTCTTTTAGTTCAATCAATCTTTAAGAATCCTTGTGACTTATCCAATTTGTTATTATAAGTGCCTTTAAATTCCATAAGTGTTAATCCTGCTCTAAAGCACAAAAACAATAAATAAACTACAATAATCCATTTGAGTGTCTGATAGAGACTGGGAGTTCCAGACTCCACTTTTTCGACATTTGTGGTCCCGATTCAAAAGAGCCAAGGGTCATCTCACAGCTCATCATAAAAAAGGAGCAGCTGTCAGAGAAAGAGCATTATATGATTCACGCACCAAATCAGTGCAGTAAGGATTTTCAAAACTTTTTAGATCTGTTTACCTGGAGATGTGAATGGCCGAAAATTCCTAATTTCCAAACTCTATTTTATGATGACAGAATATGTCAAAGGGATTGAAATCTAACAAAAAGTATTTTATTAATGATTGGAGTCTTTTAATAAGAGATGGAACATAAGTTTGGCAACATTTCTTGGCAAACATGTCCGGGGTTGCTTTTTTTTCAAAATATATTTAAGGGGACACAAATTCATCCATGAAACCTGTACATACAATTTAAAAACATAAATAATTCAGTAAGCATTAAGAGACGTTCACCCATAAGTCAGCATGTTGTTTCAGACTATAACAGGAAGCAAACTCACATATTTTTTGCTAAATTAGAGACCAAGAAAAGCAAGGTAAGAAATCATCAATGAAATGTGAAGGAACTTTCTAGTATTCTTTTTGCAACAAACTCCATACGCTATCAATGCAGCACGTGGAAGTTCTTACAAGCAACAGCCACTTTGAACAGGTGGCTAGAGATCAAAGGTGAAGAAAGACTAGTATTTTTAATATATAAATTAACAAAATGGAAATTGAAAAGTAAGTCTGAACATCAGAAGACTTTTTTCTTTTATTGAAGTTTATCAATAGATCAAACTTACCACAAGAGTGTCCAAGGTATCAATCAAGGTCAGTGAAAACCTATGAAAAATAAAATTTAAAACAGATTTACTACAGACCTGTATGTGTAGAAATTAAATACTTTTAATAGTAACCAATACCATTAGAAACTAAATTCTCACAGACCACTAGATGTGAAAACAATTAGTTGTACACAATATGTTTAATATCAAAACACCCTACTAAGTTTCTTCCCTTTGTTTGTGACAAGATTAGGAGCTGACTGAAACAAGCTATGATTATAAAGAGACTTTTATTTAGTGCAAAGCTTTCAAACCTCTTATAAGTAAATTAAATTTTTACTTCTATTCTCCAATCAAATCTACTAAAAAGCCCAGTGAATGGTTAAAAGTCTTTTTCCAACCTCTTTTTTCTTTCTTTTTTAAAAAATTAAGAATGTGGACTTAAGTGTAATAATAAAAAAATTTAGGAAGATCAAAAATCATTCCAAACTAAATTTCTCCTACACAGGAACTGTTCCAATTACTTGCTTCAGAAAAACCTGCAATTTGTTGCAATCAAACCCAGTCTTAAAATTAGCAGTGCTGTTATTTTGTTATGAAACTTCTATGTGGGATACAACGAACAGGAAAAGGTACAATAAAGGGCAATAAGGTGAAGCTGAAGGTTCGTAGCAGCTTCTGTACTAGGAATAAGTGAACAGGCTAGCGCTCTTCAGCCTGCAAAAGCTTAAGTGTTATTATATGAAGATTTTAAAATTGCATATGGCATGAAGGTGGTGAATGAGAATCTGCTACTCAGTTTCTCACAGTAAGTTTCACCTGGTGCCTTCAGCACTAGCAAGTGGCAGGCTTAAAATAAATAACCACTTATTCTGTAAAAAGAGAACACCAAGTCATATCCATACTGTTTGAAACAGGAATATCATAATAAGGCTTATCCTGTTCATATACTCTTCTCTAGGCCTATTCTAGTGCATGCCAAACTGAATGGACTTTCAGCCTAACCCGATAAAATTGCTCTTATGTTAAGAAACACATACCATACATAAAAAAAAAATCTACAGATTATGATGGTATTAAAATTGAAAACTGGAAAGAGTTACAACTACCTATTGAAGAACAAGCACTAAGAATTTAAGGAAGTACCCAATGTTTTATACTGTGTAGGCAACACGCGACTACGCGTGAAGCATAATCAAAATTCTAATTAAGTGGTCACTTATTATAATTTTCTTTAATTTGTAAAGATATAAGGGCATTCTGTGAGTGTTGTTCTACAGGAGAAAGAGATTAACTAGTGGCTACACACAACTGCGTAACAAATATACACAACTTTTTCCACACAAAGGGGGGAGATTATGCATTGCACAGCTATAGAGAAGGCTGGAGTGCAAGTACATTCCCCAGGCCTCCAGGGAAACAGAATTGACCTAGCTATCTCGCCATCTCATTCTGTGATTGCAAAGGCTTGTATAGAACATGACTGATGAGCCAACTAGCAAGAAAAAGATTATATAAGAAATCTGATAAATAATAGATACAGCCGATTATTAGGAACAGAAAAAAGCATGTATACAGAAAAATAATAAATACTTACACTATTCACTGCATCTAAGGGGCTGAAAGGTATTTTTACTCAAATGATAGTATGTTACTATGTAAAAAAGGTTATTAAAAAGAATGCATGACAAAGATTAAAAATACATTTTCTTGACACTTCTTTCTCATCAGTCATATCTCAATAACTACAAGGCAGCAGGCTTATATAGGAATCTCTAGACTAAGAAGCTTTTGTACATAAAAAATATGATGCTCGATATCGTAGAGTGAATTAGAAGTACTATTTAAGACAAGGACTTCAGCTTTGATTAAAACTATTCTGCTTAGCGACACTAAGCAGTGATTCCAATTAAAAAAAGCATCAGTATTTGCTCTATAAACACAAAGAACACACATACATTCCTTGTGTCACATTCCTTGTGAAAAAAATCAATTACAAACACATTTAGAGTAATACAATTTAGTCTTTGACTGTTCTATTTAAGATGGAGAAAAATCAGTCCTTAATTCTACATTTTGCTGGCCAAAGCATCAGTATTTTGTATTATAAGCTATCTTAAAAGGAAAAATATGAAGAATTTCCATGTCTGATATAATGTTTTATACTTTGGCAAAGGCATCAGGCTGCCACACACATCATAATCATTTGTCTAATTATGTTTTCAGAGAGCTTTCTACTAAAAAAAAATTAAAAAGCATTTTAAATATAATTTAAGGCCAGCAAAATGGATAACAGTTTACTGCTTGTGCAGCTGATAATTAACCTTTATAACCCCTATTTAGTAGTCAAATTTACTAATACCATAAATGACAGCTTACATTTGGAAGGCTTTCCTATGAAAAATACTTGGAGAACAATTTTTAAAAAAAAACAAAACACACCTATCTTTGGATCTCACTCACCGGTCAATTCTTTTTCCAGTTAAGGTACAATTTCACATCAGTTAACATCATGGGAGGAAATAATAAAAGTAGTAGGTATTTCTGCCTAACTTGCAAGAAGTTCACAATTAGAGCTTTCTTTCCAATTGCTTCTCCCCCACTCCCATCAGGGAACTTATGAGACAAATTATGGATTTGTCTGCACCCATAGAATCTTTTTCAACAAATGTAAGTTTCTGGACACATCAACTGAAGAAACAAGTTTTATGGGCTGCAAATTGTACTTATATTCCTAGATGTTTACATGACACAGTGACCATTTCAAACACTAACTTTCCCAAGGCATCATCCACATCCCCTCGACTTGGTTCCTGACCCCGTACTCGTCCACGACAAGTTAAAGGCATGAGTTCATCAGCTGGATACGCATGCTCCTGTAGGGAAACAAAACAAGGAAGTAAGTTGTAACTGTTACAGCCACTTCAGCAAATCCTCAGAGCTCTTTAAAAGGAAGCCCAATTACGCTGTACTTCAGAAAAACTGCATGACAATCACAGAATTACAGAATCTTTGAGGTGAGTGATCGCTAGATGTCATCTCATCCAACCCTCTACTCAAGCAGGCCACCTAGACCCAGTTGCCCAGGACCATGTCCAGACAACTTTTGAATACCTCCAAGGAAGGAGGTTCCACAACTTCTCTGGGTAATCTGTGCCAGTGCTCAGTCACATTCACAGTAAAAGAGTTCTTCCTAATATTCAGAGGAAACCTCCCGTGTTTCAGTTTCTGCCTGTTGCCTCTGGTCCTGTCACTGGGCACCGCTGAGAAGAGTCTGGTTTCCGCTTCTTTACAGCCTTCCTTCAGGTACTTATGCACACTGGTAAGATCTCCCTGTGCCTTCTCTTCTCCAGGCTGAGCAGCCCCAGCTCTCTCAGCCTTTCCCCATAGGAAAGATGCTCTAGTCTCTTTATCATCTTTGTGGCCCTTTGTTGGACTCTGTCCAGTATGTCTGTATCTCTCTTGCACTGGGGAGGCCAGAACTGGACAAAGTACTCCAGGTGTGGCCTCACCAATGCTGAGTAGAGGGGAAGGATCACCTCCCTCAACCTCGTAGTAACGTTTTGCCTAATGCAGCCCAGGATAAATCTAACCACCTCTGCCGCAAGGGCACATTGCTGGTTTGTGGTCAGCTTGGTGTCCACCGAGACCCCTACGTCCTTTTCTGCAAAGCTGCTTTCCAGCTGGGTGGCTGGAAATGATTAAACTGTGAACAGAGTAATAGGACCTCTTTCTCCTTCTTGTGCACTCTCTCTCTCTCTAACCTCCCAGAGAAGTCTGGAACAACTAATGGCACATCCAAAAAAAAAAACCCACCAATTAACTTGAATAGTTAATTGTGTACTTTCTGCAACAAGGTGCATATGACACTTCCTATAATGTTTCTTAGGCAGAAGTTATAATCTCAAAGATGAGTTTAAAACCTAAAACTAATGCAGGCATTATTAAGTGCTGATATTTCATGGAGAAATTAGTGGGAAATAAACTTTAAAGTCACTTTGGAAACATTTCCAAATGAACATAAGTGACTCGGGGTCACAATCAGTGACATGTAAAAGAACTAACTTAGAAGGTAAAATAATAAATTGGCAGATCACAACAAAAGATAACATTCACAAAAAAGCTTACCAAGACTGAGCCTTTTACAAATAGAATTTTTTTTTTTTTTAAAGAGAAAGACATTCCAAGATTTTTTTGGAAAAGCAATGGTTACTTTCCATATTTCTAGAAAACAGACTCTGCAAAGCAAGCTGTATTGTAATATTATTCCTCATCAGTCAGGCAGAAATAACAGGAGTGGCACCATTGCCTAAGTCAAGCACACTGAATAAAAGGCCTGTTCCTACTTCCTCTCATGTCAAGGCAAGTTTTGTAGGTTTAAACTACCACCAAATTGGGATATCAAGTCAAACGGACACACATTTGAAATTCATCATTGTGCAATAGGAGAGGTTTACTGAAAAATTTTCAGAGTGGCCATTGACATTAAGAAAGATGAATTTAAAATACATCTAATTTCAACAAACGTGCATGAAACTGCCTCTCCATTAGAAGCCCAGTACAAGTGATTTGGGATAGAGCTTCTGTTTTGATTTCATCAGGAAACCGGCTGCTGTATTGTGCTCTCCAATTCCGCTTTTAGTGAACTAACATGTAGCAGGATGAAAAAGTTCAATTACTACACTGAAACTGCAAGTAAAAACATTCAAAGTCTTTCCAAATATATGGTACAAAAAATAATCTATATTCAGATGTGAAATAGACAGGAAAAGAAGGAACATTCTTCTATAAATAAATAGCTCTTACAGCAACTTCTTTTGAAACTGATGTTTTGTTTCCCTGTCTACCACCCTCCCAAGTACTTTGGTCTTTGCACGACTCTTTGTTCTCCTGAAGTTCAACTTCCAAAAGCCAGAATCTAGATCATTTTAATATGGCTCAGATGTTTCTGAATATCTGTGCAAAGTATTCAGAAAAACAGATTAAAGAAGTACATGACAAAAGCAATGTCAAAACTAAGATCTCTGGCTTAAATCAGGGAGAAAAAAAGGTGATAAAAAATCTGGAGAAAATGGACTTTCAGTCTTACAAAATCATAGGAAACTAGAAGCATTCTGAAAAATAAAAGTTCACTTATTCTCTGTCTAGAGCAGTAAAGACTACTTGGTCAAGTGATTTCCCAACTTGTAACTTCTACCATTTCAAGTAACCTAAAAAGGAAGGTAGCAAGAGCCATTAAATATAAAACACGGCACAAATGTTACAATAAACATACTTTTGGAAAACATTATACAAATGAAGCTCAAGAGATACTCTGGAGCTTCTACACATTCTGATCGAACAGATGATCATACTTCCTAATGTCAGGACTGTCAATTCTGGGCAGCAGAGGACTTGAATAATGAAAAAAGATGCATTGCTGCTAGTGCTGTAAACCAAGAAATACCTACTGGCCTCAAGTGACTGACATTTTCACATATTCTTTCTGACAAGCAAGAATTAAAAAATCCCGATTATTACAAATATTATTGAAGGACTGAAAAAAAACCCAAACAATCAATCGCTTTTTACTCAAAGCTCCTGTTAACAAGTGAAAGAAAAAAAAAAAGACAAGGCAGTTTCCCCCTTGCAAGCAAACATGAATTTTCAGTCCTCTAGCTACGCAAGTCTAAAATGCATATTAATAGAAACAGAAAATCAAAACTTTTCAGCTGGCTGTTTCAAAAGCAGCTGCAAAAATACTCAGTTCTCTTGCTATCAGAGTCAAGTCTGATACCCTAATCTTTTCTTCAACTTTAAACAAACAAGTCATATTTCTCTGTTTGTTTAGTATTCCAGCATACGTGGCAAGTAAATATCCTTTTGGCTTCAAAGTTTCCAGGACAGCTGAAGTCATTCTTCTCCTTCATCCAGAACTTCCTTGCTTCAGATGTAGCAAGACACCTACCAGTTCTCAATTTATCACAATGAACAGTAGGAGCACAGATCCTTTCTGCCAGCATGTAACTTTTTATCCAATTATGCCCAATACATAACAGTTTATACTTCAGAATGCCATGGGAAACCCAAGCCAAGTGTTTTTCATGGTCCCAAGTAACTAGTAACAAATTATCACCAAAAAGCCTGATGTTTGTTTAAGTGTTAAGGTGTCAAAAGCAATAGCTAATGATAAAAATAAAAACTATACCCACTTCAAAAATAATCTTGCTTGGCTATCTATCCATTAATTCTATAACTCTCATGTACTGTATAAACTTGTTACTCACAAGCTTTTAATCTTGTATTACATATTAAAGCGTTAAACCATAATACAAAAACTGGGACATGTGGCAAGATACTGTCAAGAGACAGCGGTTTGTCCTCCAGGAACTGGTGCAATTTAAAAGAGAGAGGTTTCTGCAACAAAACGTACAAAAAGATTGTTAACGTAAACTCACTAAGAATGCACCTTTTATATTTATCTTATTCACATTTACAGTTTCTCCTCAGTGTATTACTTATAGTATATTTGAAAGTAAGTATCACTTGAGGAAAGTCAGTCCACTTTAAGTAATTTTTTATTCTCAAACATATGCAAGCTAAACTAGTGTCTTTCAAGGTTAATGAGAGTACAGAATGGCTCGCATACCCAGACATGAAGATACCTGCACAGAAAATCACAAGTCATATTAAGAGAAACCATAGTGAGGGTGGCTCACCGTCATATGACGGTCATGTACTTAGAAGAGGCTATAATGCATAGATATGAGACCAGATCCCCTTTTTGTTCAACTTCGTTCTACAAACACTGCTTGTTTATAAAAGAGCTACCAAAACGCATCTAACATATGAGAAGAAATATTTTACATAATTTTTACCCATGAAATAAATAAGATCAAGTTGTATTCTGCCGAATTTGATGACTACAGGCAGCTCTTCTTGAGCTTCCTTTTGCTAGCATTTTTAGGACTCTTGAATTTCAAAGCAAATAGTTTACCAAAGATGAAAACTGCTCATAGTTTGATGTGCGATAAACTGGTTTGAGGAAAGCTCAGGCACAGACTAACAGAGCTACTGCTAGCAATTCCTAGCTACCATTCTGAAAGTCATCATAACCCTCCTGACACTGCTCTTCCTGCAAGTAAGATTGTTCATTTCTTTTTAAAGGCTATACAGGTGTTCATATTTATTTTAGCTTTGTTTTCATCCCTACCTCCCTGCTATTTCTCTAGAATGTCATGTACTGTAGGCTGCTTTCTCTCTGAGGTCAGCAATAACAATTCTGAAAAAATTAAACAAAGAGCTATTTTACTTACCATATAATTGCTATATGCATGATCAAACATTTCTAGCACTTGGTTTCTAAAAAAGAAAAAAGAAAAGCATTAGTGGTCTGCCTCACAATGGCCTTTAACACACTAAGTTAGAACAGCAAGATGTATTGCACTATAATACCTGAATATCAGTAAGAGGTTCTCTACTAACGTACTCGAACAGAATACAATAATTTTTCCTAATTTGGCTACTTTCATTCACTGCAGAAATAAAAGACTATTTCTTCACCTAACATGAAATTAAGTATTTGGGGCATCTCTTTAAACCTCCCGTGTTTCCTCTTAAATAGCTGTAGATGTCACCAACACATTAAAGCTGGAGATAGGACACATTCCCTGCTCAGCAAAAAACAGCAAATAGAATTATGTTCTGCTCGTAATCACCAATACTAAAACCAACAGACATGGCATAAATTCCTGTCCGTCATTCAGAAAAGGACCATAAGTTATGAGGTACACCTCTTCCTTGCATTGTAAGTCTTGGCAAGCAAATACTAAAGAAAACCCTTGTAGACACAACTATTTTACACGTTTGAAAAGCAGTCAAGGTGAGAAGTGCTACTACATAAAATAATACTTTTTTTTTTTTGAGAGAGAGAGAGAGTAAGAAAGACAGCACTACTTCCAATTGTTCCTAAATGTTCTACCAAGAAGACCTCCAAGGCAAAAAAAAGCATGCTAATTTCTAAGCTACCATCAACATAATTCACAATCTCTGCTAAGACTGAACATAAAAGAGACAAGAACACCACAATTATATTCCAAGTAATTGATTTAGTTCAATGACTTGCATATTTAAGAAGTAATTTCAACTCATCAAATGCATCAAAAGAGCAGAGTATGTTGCTTTTTTCAGGTACTTCACAGACTACATCCAGTTTGCCGTTCTGGGATCCACTGCAGCAGACAAAACCCCAGGGTTTGCCACACATGTGCCAGGTGCAGCTGAACGAAGCATACAATGCTGTTCAGTGATGTAGCATACAGAAAGCTTTTCAAAACTTTTATTTCTCTACATGCAACTTATATTTACAGGGCATTTTCTGAAAGAATTTCTGCAACTGACATGATCTTGTCAATAATACACAGATTACCTGCTGTTATTCATAAATGACCCAGCTCGGAGCCCCCAGATACAAACCGTGGCAAGACATTACTTGTATATGCCTGGGGCATCAGATGATACACTGAGTGCAAGTTACGAATGCAAAAATTTTAAAACCATCACTGATTGAAGGTTAACCTCCTTATGTGTTACATGAAGGAGTATATAATGTTTCATATGTTTCCAAGTACCCTGAGAACCCAAGATGAAAAACCCAGTAACCATAAAAATGAGAGTTAAATATCAACTTATATCTAATGGTTAATAACCATAAGTCCCCACCATGTTTATCAAGCAGACTTTTTGTATCATTATTCTGTGCAAGTAAGCAGTAGATGGGAAGAGGATGATGATGAAACTGCCCCAGCAATACACTAAGATCATGACACGCTCATTTACACGTTTGTCTAAAAAAATCCTACTCCATGCAGTGCAATACATTACCACCTATATTGTTATTTTTATCCTTCGACTCAAAACCATATTAAGAATCAGCTTATTACGTGTACATGCATGGGGGCTCTAAGTAGTTTATCTCATATACAGGAACTAGGCAAGAACACATGTAAACATTTACCTTTTTTATGACTCCCAAAACCTCACGTGTTCCAGAGGCAACAGCCATAATTAGACCAACTGACTATGGATTTAGGTTTACCTTTGATCAATTTTCCCCATAATTACCCACAACCACTTGCTGCAATCTTCAAGACTGAAGCTCCCAAGCGTATGGCGTAAGGGTTTGACCCCACACTCAGCACATGCGATGAGGGGCTGCCTGCCCCGAATAGCCATGGCCCCCGACCCGAAATACCAGCCCGGCTCTGGCATACACGCCTCAAACACTGATGGGAGACCGATGCCACGCATCTCGTACACTCTCGGGGGAGGGGGGGGGGGGGGGAGACGAGACACGACACGACCGACAGGGGAAACGTTCCCGTAGCACTGCCGGGCAAGGGGCACACACGCACCCGCCAAGCCCAACCCAAGCCCTGGAGATAGTGCAGATCCCCCCACCTCAACGCGGCGAAGGGACGCCGGTGCACCCCAAAGCCACCACGGGCGGTGGGATCGGCGCGGATCCCGCCGGCCTCCGCCCCGGCCGCACAGCGCTCCGGCGGCCCCGAGGGCGACCCGGCGCCGCCGCCGCCGTTTCCCCAACTCCCGGCCCGGCCCGCCGCGGCGGCGCTTACCCCAACCGGCGCTTCTCCTCCTTGCTCATAGCACCGGCGCCCGGGGCGGCCGCTAGCACGGAGGAGGCGGAGAGCAGGCCAAGGGCCAGGAGCTTCCACGGCCTCCTCCAGCGGGGCCCCCGGTCGCCGCCGCCCCCCTGGCAGCCCACAGCTCCGCTCATGGCCGCGGCCGCCTGCCCGCTGCCGCTAGGCCCGGCTCCGGCCCATCCCGCCCGCTGCCCGCCCCTCGCGGCGCGGCGACCGCGGCTCCCAGCGCCGACGCGCAGGCGGAAGGGACCGGCCCTCCGCTTTCCTGTGGCGTAGCCAAGGAAACCGCCTCGTCCGCCACTTCCGGGTCCCCCCGCACGCGCCGCCCCGCCGGGCCAATAGGAACGGGGCAGGAGCGCCGCGAGGCGGGAGGGCGGGAGAGCCACGTGACAGCAGTGACACGCCGGGCGAGAGGGCGACGTGGACAAAAAGAGGGGCGGGGAGGGGGCGGGAGGAAGGCGGTGCGCAGGCGCGGTGGTGCCGGACTACAACTCCCGGCGTGCACCGGGCGCCGGCCGGAATCGGCAGTTCGCCGTCCCTGAGGAGAAGGGAAACGGCCAGCTGCTGTTGAGAGGGACGGAGGGCTCTAGCCGGCTGGCGGGTGCCAAGCGGCTAAGTGAGCCCACAAGGCAGCTCTTGGCCGGGGAAAACGCCAGGGAAGTGTCTCCACTCACCCTCTGGCAGCCGGTTGATGTGCGTTGTTTTAATACAAAACCCCCAAATTAAATTACTACATGCTGCATACACACACACACACACACAGAAAACAGCTTCCCAGCGATGGAAGGGAAGAGCTTATTTTATTTTCATTACAAGCGTTTTTACAAAGTTAGAAGCAAGATACAATGTGTTTCATATCCTGTCCTTTAAACCTGGCAACCCCATGGTTAACAGGCCCTAGCTTGCTCCCCTCAAGACCCCGTGGCGCCCCTGGCCCTCAACCCTCCGGGCTGTGAAAAGTCATTTGTTATTTTTCCCAGCTTACAAGAGAAATAATCCATTCCAGATAAGCATAGGAAATTCCAAGAAAACCACAAAAATTACTGAATGAGCAGATTAGTAGTAGTAGTAGTAGTATTTTTGATTGGTGGTCCAGTGTAACCTTGCAGATAGCTGACCTCTAAATTGCTGTCGCCTCTAGCCAAGTCTGGTTAAAGACAAGAAAAAAATGCTCCTTTCTATCCATTTGCAAACATCTAAATGTACAGAAAACATCCACAAAGGCAAAAAATCAGTCCCCTAGCCATGAGGAACTTCAATTTAAATTGCAGAACAAGGTGGTGTACAGGCTAAATCTTCCCCGTTTTTTCCCATCCTACTTGTGAAAAACAAATATGCTGAGCATCTGTATTCAACACCACAATTCTTTAATATTACAGGAAAATATTACCCAGATCTAAGCTTGCCATAGAAATAACTCGAGAATTACTACGATGGGAATGTTTATGCTAAATACTTTCTGTACAGACATATCTAATTCATATTAGTCATAAACAGCCTTTGTAGGAGCCTGCAGCCTTTTTTTCACAAAGAGTTGCTGTCTTGCTAGTCCTCTTTTGTACAAAACACTGTATTAAAAAAACGTTATGTCCCTTAATTTTAGCATGGCTAAAAGAGGCTGCTGCTGCTTAACTGTAAAGCACACATTATAAATTCAAAGTCAACATTCAGTACCAATTAGAAATAACTAATACTTTGTAAAAAAAATGGCTGACAGTGGTTTGTGTCTTTACAAATTAGTATTTTTGCAGGAAATATAAAGAAGAAACGAGTCAAAGTAATTTTGCACAGAAAACATCTGTGACCTTAATGTTTCTACATCATAGTATGCCTTCTGGAATAAAGAGGAGTTGCATTTATTTTACAATACTGACGTTGCAGTTGGTCCAGTTACTCACTTATGCAGTAATATTTGCCTGTTCCTCTAGTGTCAATTCTCTGTTAGTATTATAGCATATTTTGATAGCATTAAATAATAGGCTTTGCACAGTTTGTTGAAGTTAAAT
Source organism: Vanellus vanellus (assembly GCF_965231255.1). Classification (NCBI taxonomy): domain Eukaryota; kingdom Metazoa; phylum Chordata; class Aves; order Charadriiformes; family Charadriidae; genus Vanellus; species Vanellus vanellus. Next base: position 48,965,730 of record NC_138910.1, on the reverse strand, counting down.
GCCAAGAAGTATTATGCTCTCAGGACTTTGTTATTTCTTCCCATGTCTTTATGGGCATACATCCTGCAGTCCTTACTGTATTTATCATTAATCTTTGCTGTCCTGTACTGTATTATATTTATTCACAAACAGCCTGAAACACGAGGCCAAATTTTTAAGGTGCCTTAACTGACCTCTAAAGTGAGGTCTTGATCTCTAAAGCCTAATTTATTAAAATACTGTTTTTCATTTCCAAGCTTTTCTGTGCACAGTCTTTAAATTGTGCATGCAAATAATGCATATAAGCAACTTAGATCATGATTTGATATGGATCATAATATGCTGGCTATGAAGGCAGTAGGTCTTATGTTAATAATTGCTTCTGAAATGTGATTCTGCCCTCCAAAATCTAAGAACAAATTAATAACTCTTGGCTTCTTTTTGCTTCAGTTAACATCTGTATTAGAAATTATATGCAATGATTATGATATTTCACAATGATTGCAATTTATGGTATAGTTTATGCACCTAAAAAGGCCTACAGAACTGGATAACTCTAACTTAAGTCAGTAAGAATGGGAATGGCAGGACTCAGTATTCTGTATTAGATAGCCATAAGTGAATATATTTTATGGTGGGAAGTAAAACAGAAAGATGCTGCCTAATGGTTATAGTTCTTGTAAACATTCTCATCTTTCCCTTCCATAAAATAAAACAAAATAAAATTGCCATAAAGTGCTCTGGAAGGCTAAATAACCCAGAAGTGCAGAGTGGGACTGAGAAACCTGCTCCCATATTTTCCCCATTTTAAATATAGCAATAAGAGAAAAAAAAAATCAGAACACTTGCTTGTCTGTAATATCCATCAAAACTTTAAAATAATTAAGTGATCAGTTTGCAGAGTTTGCATAGAGTGGCTTTTGAGCAACCTACTAAATTAACTATTTGGTTCTGTTTAACTACTAAAAGTTTTATTTATTTCTTGTATACTGCATGCAAATACTAAAAGCATCCTTGAATAGCAACATATGTACCAACCACCTAAGAATCATAGCAGTACTTGTCAAATCCATGCATTTAAAAATAATGAGCTACTCACCTGCTAAAACACTAAGAACAGTTAAGTTGTTAAAATAACTTTATAGTTGGGGTAGAGCTGCTTTTGAAGCATTCAGTGGTCACATTTTCAGATTTTTTCTATAACCATAAAAGGTAGCAAATTTTAAGTGAAAGATAAAATTCCCCAAGAGTAACCTGGTTTTAAAAAGTGAGGGCTTTAACCGAAAAGAAACCTACCACCCATCACATAGGAAGGGATCTGTGCTAAGACTGCAAGAGCTGGTAACACCACAACAAAGCTCATTTCCTCTAGCCCTGACCCAAGTAAGTATTCACAATTAAACAAGGATTACTGGAGTAAATAAATCCTGCAGGGCTGGGCTGAAAAACGGTTCTTACTCTTCAGGGTTTTGCTGTGCATAACTATCTTTTCTGTTTTCTTCTGTGAAAATATCTTTTGCTTCCATGCTTTTTATTTCCGCGTGTGAAGATGATTCATCTTCTGGCTTTCCTTCACCCTCAACAGCCTCTTTATCTCCCATGACCTGTATGGCACTAACCTCGCCCTGCTCTGGCACCAAGGAAAATGGCATGTCTAGCAGTCCTGTTCTTGGGTTTTCTGTATCCAAAATGGGCACTTGTGTTGTGTCTGCATTTTCAGCAGGATTATAAAAAAAGCTCTCAGTCCCTATCTCCAATGGGATAGCATGGCTGTTCCCTGCTTGTCCTTCCTCCCCATCTAATGTTTTGCCTTCAGACACATTTTCAGTGTGTTCCTCTGGCTGCAATCTATCACTTTCGCAGCTTCCCACACCTGTGTACCAAACGCTTTGCTTGATCTCCACCTCTGCCTTTGCCTCCTGAGGTGTACCTGAGCTTTCCACCAGCCATTCTGCTTGTGCCATATTGCAGGCCCCCTCAGACACATTGACTAAATTCATACCATCTGTCCCTAAACTAGATGAAGATGTCTGGTCCTCCTTGAACTCTGCGCATTCAGCTGCATCTTTATTCATCATCGTCTGGCTCTCTTGAATTTCTGTTGCAGCCATTTCACTCATCTCATCATTCCCTTTATTGTGCTCTTGAAACTTTAATATCTCACCTTCACAAATCTCCTTTATGTTCTCAGGTGGAGTATCTGCTGGTATCTCAACCGTTACCATCAGCAAACTCCTTATCTCATTCACATCATCAGGGGATTTAAAATTCTTTTCTTCTGACTTGCTTTCTTTTTCAAGATTATCCCCAAACCCTCCATTCCCTGTGTTTTCATTCTGGGAAATAACCCTTGTCTCAGTACTTGCTCCTTGGTCATCACTTTCTTTTCTACTATCCTCTTCAAACCCTGTTCCTACTGCATTTTCACTCTGAGATAATTTTTCCATAATTTCTTTTTCTACCTTGATTTTGTTTTCAGCATTTCTTAAAATCTCTGCTTCTGCTACATTATCACGTGGGGAAGTCAGCTTTATCTCAGAAACTTCTTTCTGTTCTTTGCTTTCTTTTTCAGAGCCACCAACAAACTCAGCATCTGTTGCCAGTTGACTCTCAGAAGTTACCTTTTCCTCCACTGCTCCATCATGTACCTGAAGTTCTTTTTCAGGGCTGCCTCTAAAATCTTTCATTCCAGTTTCAGCCCCAGAAGCTACTTTTTCCTCCACAGCTTCTTGTTGTGTCTTAAGCTCTTTCTCAGTGTTCACTACACACTCTGCTTTCACTGTGTCTTCATTCTGCAAAGCGCTTTTTTCCTCTGCAATTTCTTGTTTTGTAAGAGTAGCTGAAAGAGACTCCTGTTTTTCACCAATGTCTGTAGGGACCACTTCTTCACTTTTGCTTTCCTGATCACCAGCTGTATAAACAGAAGTGACTGCCTCTTTGTCTGATGACTTTCTATCATCAGCATCCTTCTCCCAAGAAATTTTTCCTGTCACAATGAGTGTTTCGTCACTTTGTGTTTCAGTGTCTGACATCTCGGCTCGGGCAGAGGAAGGCTTCTTCGCAGGAGTGGTTTGTGCTGATCCTGAAGGGGTCTTCAGGTCTGTTAAGCTGGACACACTTTCACAGGGCAAATTCAAGTTATCTTCAAAGAGGTTGTGCTTCTTCATAATGGCAGCTTCTTTTATCACTAAATAAAACAGAAAGATCAGACTGTTTTGGAAAGACTGACAGAGGTACATTGGAAAAGGTACAGTGTTTTCCTGAGTTTCTAATATTGTACATTTTGATATTAAAAAAAGTTTCATTTCTGACTTGCTTTTAGTTTACATTTCTTTTTTTGGGGTGGGGATTTTATCTGTTTTGAATGATGGAACTTCAATAGTGACCTAAGCATTGCTGTAATAGAAAACTGCCAGAGGACCTGCAATGCACAAAGGTAATGTTTCAATGCAGAAGTATTTACACTGAATATATGAATAAAAGCGTGCTCACTACATTAATTATTATACTGTTATTTTTGAACAGGAGTGCCAAAGAGGAGTTATCAAAACTTATTATGCAATACAAAAGCTTGTCTTTCTTTATCCAGGGTACAGACAGACAGAGAGATACAAGTACTTTATATATTTATATATACCATCAAGAACAGTTTAGTTTTCTGATGCAAAAGCAGAGAGATTTGCAGGGAGTACTGCACTGGCATTAGTGATGTACTGGAAACTGCATCCAGCAGTACATTTCATTTGGGGAAATTAATTTTTGCTGCCATTAGATATCACCAAGACTTTGCAAATAAGAGCATAATTTCACTCCTTGGCCCAGGGAATCAAGATAAAATGAAGCTGGCATAATCACATTTTGTTAGAAAGAGACTTGTGCCAAGCTATTACTTTGAATTTCCCAGGTTTAATAAAGTTGCCCCATAATTCAGGTTTTAGGGCCAGCCACACATCTTTATTAAGCTGAATCCAAACACTGTAGCATTGTAACCACCAATATTCAGGAAAGTGGGACCTGGGTCTGAAACAACCAGGTTGGGACTCTGGGAAGCTCTGAAGCAAGAGCTCACCGGCCAATGGCTGAAATGTTATTACTGTCACCTCAAGAATGTTCTCACCTTTCAGGGTTTCTTCAAGCAGTGTCTGATATAAAATCTCTTCATACACATTCTCTACTTGGATCACACTAGTGTAATCAGCAAAAATGAATTGCTCATATTTCTGCAGCTCCTGTGCAGACAGAGAAGACAGGAACAGATGTATAAAAATGAGAGATTTTGAGAGTCCTACTTCAACAGAGCACCTTGGAGATGCCATCTAGCAAGTCTTGCAATGCTCCTTGCCGGCTCTTGAGGTCAACTATCTGAACTATGACTAAATGAACTATATATGTTCACAACTTATTATGCACTTATCAAACAGTATTCTTGCACTATAATTACATTTAAAAGCACTATAGATCATTGCCATCTGCACTATCATAAACAATTCTGAAATAAATTGCTGGTGAAGAAATGGCTCACTCACTGTTTGTCCAAGGAGGCAAATCCGTGGTGAGCACTGGAGATAGAGGGTTTGGTTTTGTTTTTCTAATAGGTGTGTAGCATTTTCAGCTTACTGATTTATATGCATTTGGCTGTCTAGACAATAATTGAGTCATTATCAGTAAGCAGCTGCTTCATGGTGTATAAAAAATAAATTAAGTGACCTCTGCCCACATCTAGAAGAGGTGCAAACATTTGGAGGCTTTCAAGTAAAAGGTCGAGATTTGACTGGGCATGTCAGTTGCGCCACACATTTGCTTCTAGAGCTGGCTGCTCCTTTCTGCAGAGGCACAAACATAAAAGGCTTGTGGGAAATTAAACAGAAAGGGTTTGTGGAAAGTTTGCACCACCTCTGCTTCCTCCATCCTGTATGACAGAGACATGATGTGGGACTCCGCCCTCTATCTATATATTCAAGGTGATGAAATGCTTGCCATTCTGTGTAGACACTACATCTTGAAGACACTGCTGCCACTCTACAAGAAACAATTATTTTGGGAATAGTAAAGAAAGTAGAGTGACATACAGAAGAGAGTGATTTTAAATATATTTTTGAAAGTTGTAAGTTTTAATAATCCATACTCAAAGACTCGCAAGCATAACTTGGCAAAACACTTGGTTTTAAACTTTTTTTTGGTACTGAAACAGGCTGGAAACCATCAGCAAGAGCAGCACACCATGGGTGAGAGTTTACAGCCTCTGAGAACTGATGAACATCAAAGGAAACAAAAGGGCACAGAGGCTGGAATGGCTTAGGGCAGTCATCTTTCAGTAGGTACTGTGAAAATGCAAGAGGATATGCACGGGCTTCAGTAAGGGTACAGACTGTTTGTTTTGAGCCAAGGTGAACAGCATTCCAACTGGCCCCTGGTGCAGCCACACTGATAACACCTCCACGAAACTCTGGTAGCCACATTTGCTGAGTACTAACCTACCCGTATGATTATGGCCAACAGAGATTGCCTCTGCATGTTTGTTTCCTGATTGTTGATGTAATTATTTCCATTTTAAATCACTGAAAGCAAGTGCACAGCCTGTATGCTTCCTGCTCCTGCTGCCCAAGCAGGCATTTGGCTTTGAAGGAGGTTGTCAGCAGAGGTTGTGTACAGTCACAGCCATGCCTTGGGGTGCTGCTGAAGAGGAAAGTGCCCTCTCCCATTGACTGAATTTCAGCCTGCAGCAGGGCTGCTGAACACAAGAACAAGTTCACAACCTACAGTTGTAGCTGTCAAGAGGAGTCCAGCTTGAGGGGACTTCAGATCTCTAAGGAAGAAATGAAATGGGGATGGGCAAAGGTCTGCAACTCTGAGAAAGCAAGCTGCATGTACAGTTTCCCTGTTTCCTGAAATCTTCCCTGTGCTCCACATCTGCCCAATCCATGCACTGGCAAATCTGTGTGATCTGGTCAAGCAGGTAGCCATTCTGCACGACTGCCTGAGAGAAAACAGCTTTACAGAGTTGAGGATTTACTGCCAAGGTGTAAATACTTCCCTGCCTTTTATTATTGTGTGGAGTTTTTTAGTCACAGAAACCTACTGGTTTGCACGTTGAAGCCAGTGTCTTCTGCATTGTGGGCAAAGTAATCTGTACCAGTGCTTCTTGAAATATCTTCTTCCGGATAGTGCTGCTGTCATAATCGTATTGCTGTGAAAACAGACAAAAAGAGAATCAAGCCGAAATGTGTTTGGGGTTATTGGTCACTCATGGGAGGAACTGGTTCTTGTTAACTTGTAACTGGTGACAGGTGAATCCGAAAGGATACCACATCACAGGCGCACTCAGGGGTTTGAATTCCCATGCAGGTTATTTCATCTTATATAAAAAAAATCCCTAAAATTTGGTTTTCTGGGATCTCTTTCCCTTCTTTTTTTTTTTTTTTTTTTTTTTTTTTTGTCTAGGTGAGAAACAGCCCCCTGATTTCTCTCTCCATGTATTTCAGTGCTGCCTCTTCTGAGAGCCACGAATTCAAGGGGAGGCTAATTATAAAGTTAATAAAAAATTATTTACCCGCATCCACAGCATCATCTCCAGCTGATTTAATTGCAGTTAAAAGGACTGCACATGTAAATACTTTTACAATTGTCTGCCCAGAACTAGGTTTTACCCCCAAAATGAGCAGCTTCGTTAAGTGTCACCAAATCAGTATTTCCAGCTGGATGGTAAGAGATATCTTCTTTCAAATAGTGACATAAATTCACATAAAATATATTCTCAAATTCTGAAAAGGCAGAACCCAAAGTCTTCTTGTGCAAATGCTGCAACATTTACCTTCAGTACTCTTAGCTTGACTTTCTCAATGCTTGTTGCAACTTTCGCTGAGTCTGCCTGGTGACTTGGAGAGAACAGCTGCTCAAAAGTATAAACTGCGTTTTCCATCAGCTAAAAATAATAGTTAAAAAATCTGTTAAAAGACCAGTAACATAAAATTCCTACAGCCATAAAGAACCATGATAAACGTAACCATTGACTTAAATTGTATTTTTGAGAAGGTGAAAAGGAGAAAGAATAATGGGCCTAAAATCAATACGTATTTCAAGTACTTCAAATGATTGTGGAAGGGGAAGAAAAGCCTTGTTTAGTTTAGATTGCAATGCTCAGTTTTGGAATGAGGAAACAAAAAGAAGATTACCTAATGCAAGAGAATAAGAAAATGAAACTACCTCAACTTCTATCTTGAGTTTACAGGCAGGTCAATACTGGGAAGTCTGCTAATGTAACTAAACAAATAGTTGTATCAGCACACCTACTCAGAGTAGATTCATTTATATTGTCCAAAAATTTTCTGCTGTATCTCAGTTCTCTGAAAGTTAACATGCACAGAGATGTTGCAATAAATAAAGAAAATTAAGCCTTGATATCATTATTATGCTATCATAGCTTTCTTGTATAGATTTAATGTCATGTCACCATCCAAATTGATGGTGACAAAGACAAAAAGTAGAATCGATCATCTATATATAGAGGCCATAGACAACACTTATTATCCCTAATAAGAAGAATCCCATTGACTCCTACCAGATTCTAATGGTCTTAACCATTAATACTGGAGATAATTTTTTAAAATGTAGTTAATCAGTAGCTTTCCTTATAATACAAGTAATTATCAGCAAAAATTGCACAGAGTGCAATAATTTCTTACAGAATAATGTTAGGCTGGCATTTGCCATATTTTCAGGCAATCCAGAGATTCATTAAAAACCCCCTACTCTGAAAAGATATTTCAGAAAAACAGTTCTGCAAGCAGTTATTATGTCTCCTTATGAGGTTTTGCCTTCTTTAGCTAAGCGATTCCATTCAAATTTTACTATATTCTTATTGGAGAAGTACAGGGACATCCACAGGGAGGCTATCCATACTACCTGGTCTTCCATTGCATCACATGGGACCATCCCAGCTGATATACATAGACATATACTATAGAAGACTTCTTGTAGTTTGTAAACAAGTATGTACATACTTATGGATAAGACACGCTTTTAATTCCTCCCTGGCTGGTAACTTATTAATGAATGAAAATATGCAGTGACTAATCCCCAGATTTGTCATGCACATCCTCCTGGAAACTATGCCAAGGCACATGGAGGATAAGGAGGTGACTTATCATGCCAGCCAACATGGCTTCACTAAGGGCAAATCATGACTGACAAATTTGGTGGCCTTTTACGATGGCATTACAGTGTTGTGTCTCTAAATTGGAGAGACATGGATTTGAGCTATGGATCACTCAGTGGATAAGGAATTGCCTGGATGGTCGCACTTGAAGGGTTGCAGTCAACAGGTTGATATCCAAGTGGAAACCAGTGATGAGCAGTATTCCTCAGGGGTCAGTACTGGGACCAGTGCTGATTAACATATTTGTTGGTGACATGGGCAGTGGGATTGAGTGCACCCTCAGAAAGTTTACTGATGAAACCAACCTGTGTGGTGCGGTTCACAGGCTCAAGGGGAGGGATGCCATCCAGAGGAACCTCAGCAGGCTTGAGAGGTGGGCTTGTGCCAACCTCATGAAGTTCAACCAGGCCAAGTGCAAGGTCCTGCACACAGGTCAGGGCAATCCCAAGCAGAAATACAGGCTGGGTGGAGAACGGATTGAGAGCTGCCCTGAGGAGAAGGACTTGGGAGTGTTGGTGGATGAGATGCTCAACATGAGCCAGCAATGTGCACTCTCAGCCCAGAAAGCCAACTGCATCCTGGGCTGCATCAAAAGAAGTGTGGCCAGCAGGTCAAGGGAGGTGATTCTGCCCCTCTATTCTGCTCTGATGAGACCCCTCCTGGAGTACTCCGTCCAGCTTTGGAGTCCTCAGCACAAGAAGGACATGGAGCTCTTAGAGTGGGTCCAGAGCAGGGCCACGAAGATGGTCAGAGGGCTGAACCACCTCTCCTATGAAGACAGGCTAAGAGAGTTGGGGTTGTTCAGCCTGGAGAAGAGAAGGCTCCAGCGAGACCTTATAGCAGCCTTCCAGTATCTGAAGGGGGCCTACAAGAAGGCTGGAGAGGGACTTTTTACAAGGGCAAGTAGTGATAGGACAAGGGGTAATGGCTTCAAACTGGAAGAGGGTAAGTTTAGATTAGGTATCAGGAAGAAATTTTTCACTATGAGGGTGGTGAGGCACTGGAACAGATTGCCCAGAGAAGTTGTGAATGCTCCATCACTCAAAGTGTTCAAGGCCAGACTGGATGGAGATTCAAGTGGGTTCAGGTTATGTCAGGTGAGGTTTATATTGGATATTAGGAAAAAATTTTTCACTGGAAGGGTTATTAAACATTGGAATAGGCTGCCCAGGGAGGTTGTAGATTTGCCATCTGTGGAGGTGTTTAAAAAAAGGGTAGACGTGATACTTGGGGACATGGTTTAGAAGTGGTTTTGCCAGGTTAGGTTGATGATCTTAAATGTCCCTTCCAACCTCAACAATTCTATGATTCTATGATTCTATGATATGAGTAACCTGGTCTAGTGGGAAGTGTCCCTGCCCATGGCAGGGGGGGTGGAACTAGATGATCTGTAAGGTCCCTTCCAACTCTAACCATTCTATGATTCTATGAAATGTTGAAGGCCGATTTTTATAACCGACTTTGCAGATAATGTAGGATTGGACTATACAGACTGTATTTATAAATGGAAATAGAGAAGATGGAGGTTTACTCAATTTATGCATGCATCAGTAGGCTGTACCGTAAAGGCTCATACACTGCAAGACCTTGGATACAAGAAAAAGGATCAGTGTACAGTTAAGTCTGAGGCTAATTAAAAGATGAATTACTTTTTATTTCAATTTTTATTTGAAACAAATCATAAGTTGGAGTAGTTCTGGTGAAGTCACTAAAGTCGTTTATGCCAGTTGAGCATTGTGCTCCCAAATTTCCTGAAATTGGCCACTAGAGGATGCCAAGCTCCCAAGCCAAGGAATCCTGCTCCAGCCTGCACCCTAGTGAGACTTAAGCCAAATGCTTCTTTTACATTAAGACTATGTAACCGTAGACATGTTGGACCTTACTTGTTAATAAATGTCCACGGACACAAAGTTAAACTACTTACTATTTTTATGAGAAAAATAGCAGCCTTTTAAAGAGAGAGAAGCAATAACAGCACTTTTAGAACAACTTGTGCTTTAATTTAACTTATTAGTTGTAAATTTTGATTCATGTTCTGTTCAGAAAAAAAAAACACTTGGTTTGTATGGGATATATTATCTTTGTACTTCTTTGTCTTGAGTCTTGACTCATGGTCTTCACTTATTGAAAGACATTTTATTTGGCAGCATTTTGGAATGGTCCCCCTGAAAGACCCAGACATGAAATCAGAATTTTATTTCTGAATAATTCTTTGGCTGCTGATCATGGCTGTACTTAGAAGAGCTGCTTTTAGTAAAACCCTATCCCAGCACTGTGCTAGAGACTCACTTTCCATATTCATAACTCCCACTCCACAGAACTGGACCAGCTCCATTTCCCAAGATTACTGACTAGATTATTTAGTTTCTCAGCTATGGATTAAAATCACTGGATTCAACATAAAGCCACAAGACCAAATCTGCCTTGTGACCTGGCAATCAAAATAAGTCTACTGGCCAGCTCCTAATAGATTTCTGGCCAGGCATCCAGAAGAAATAAAAGCAAAGCAAAATTACAGCCTATCTCAATACATACTAGAGGGGAGAAAGAGGTGGAGTTCATTTTTCAGCTGAAATGGTGTAGTCCCTTCAACCATTCTTATGAGAAGTGAAGTTGGTTAAAGCACCTACATGCAGCTACACTCTGAGATGTCATCTGTGTCCAAGCAATTGCCAGTTTCTAATATTAATTGCCTTACTTTATATTCATGAGAATATAAACTAGCAAGGAGGAGACGTTCCATTTTGGTAAAATATATTTAAGTACCTTCCTGAAAAATCAACCCTTGAGAATGGAAATCAGGTAGATTTTATTTGGTTACAACACAACTTCCTTGGGCACCGAGACACTGAGAATGAAAGTTCAGGGGAAGACATGATCCATCCAAAATTCTTCTGCCTTGCTGAAAGACTCACACACATGCAATCTCACAAATATAAATGTCAAACAGCTTCTAGCTGTGATTTTCTTAGGTTTTGTTATCTGTAATTTGATTGAGAGATATTCTGGGACTTTTGCGCAGCTTTTTATCAAGATTGCTTTGAAGCAGATTAGAAAGACAAACCTAACCTGTTCTCCCAGGAGGAAAAACTGGATCTTACAGTACCTCTTGCATGAAGTTCTGTGTCCTCTGAATCACAAAATCAATGTGATAGATCTTGAAGCGACTCTTGAGGTCTTGAAGGAGCTCCTGGAGGAGGTTCACTTTCAGATAACAGGGCTCCATTTTCACAGAGTTGAATGGTAGGTTCATAAGCTGATTCACATTCTGCATTCCAGTGGAGGAAGAACAGGTTTTGAGAGAAAGCAATCAGAGACAAATTTTTAATAGAGAATGTAACAGTGGCCCTCAAACAAATTCTGATATCTACACTCTAGTTGCACAAATACTGCAAGACTCTTAATGACAAAACCCAGTGCTAACATACTACCACCTGGGAAAGCAAATACGGCTTATCTTTGTGCTAATGTAAAAGGCTGCAGATACATTTTTGTCTTACCTCCTTCAGCTTTGTGATATCATTTGTCTTCTGGAAGTCCTGTATGATTTCATTAACTTCTTTATCAAAAAGTGAGCGGACTTCAGTGAATCCAGAACTCACCGGACCCATGAGCTCCTCCAATATGGATGCGAGAAATGGCTGGATATGTTCTGTGCAGCACTTCTGGGCAGGCTCAGAAACAGTGGCTGGAGTGCCAGACAATAAAACAGTTGCATTTAGGCTACTAAGAGATACAGTTAAAAAAGTAATGTGATCTACTTTACAATGAATTAAATGCCTCTGTGTTTTTCCCTGAAGTCACACCTCTGCAAAGATGACGAGGGTGATGAAAGAAGAATTTATAGTTTTATGAGTGACAATGAAACATCTTTTCCCATGCCCCACCTAACCAAACACCAGCAGCTTGGGGGGCACTGTGAGGGCAGAGGAAAGGGCAGCTGTCCGTGTTGATACACACTGGGAGGTTTGCACAGGGTGTGCCCACAGTGATTCTATAAGGAGTTATCCAAACTTGGTACTCTGTACTTCACTGAAAGCATCCTAGTCTGTTATGTGAGAATATCAACAGAACATCCTGACTTTTATCAAAACAGCTCCTAAATTATCAGCTTTTTATTTATTTGCTATCTTAAGCAACATCAACTAATGTTTTGCCTACTTTTCACACTCATTTTTATATTCATAGCAAAATTATAATTATTTCACATTAGTTTAAAACTACTGAAGAAGCTCTTTGGTTTAAGTATTCTTTGGTGGCTTATGAATTTGTCACATAACCAGAACCTGTTTTGTGGAGCATTTCTAGACATCAGGTCAAAACTGCTACGCTCACAATTATGCTCATGGAACCAGTATCTTCATTACATAAGGCTGTCCAAATGAAAATGCGAGCAGAATGAGCAACTCTAATCAGGATACACAAAACCTGTCAGCTCTAGGTCCAATTTGAGAAGACCTGGTATTTTCACCGACATAGCAGCCACAGGTATCAGTTCCCATCAAAGGCAGCAGAGGCTCAAAGCATTTGTTTTCTGAAAATTAGTGTCTCCATTTGGATTTTTCAAAATACATGAGGATTTCAAAACAACGACATCTGGTAATTTGAGCAACATAATGGGAAACATTAAAAAAATTGCTCCACAACACAGCTGTTCCTCCACTAACCTTTGATTTTTCCAGCTAAGAAGCTCTTGGAGTTCAGAATCTGATCCATGTCTGAGCGAATGGTTCCTTCAAGAGTTTTTGCAAAATCTCTGCATTCTTCTTTCAAGGTACTTAATCCTTCTGACACCTGCTGCTGGACTAAGCCATAAGTTTCTTCTATGATCTAAACCCAAATTAAATTAAGAAGCATAGATGAGAATCAGCACACGCAGACAACAGCTATAAGAAACAACTATTCTGTAAATATCAGTACTTACACCAAACCAGGCCCGCTTCCTATCATTCCTCTTTCCTTTCATTTTAGGCAGGATCATTGTCTGAAGGTTAGGCAGGAGTTCCTCCATCACAAGGTTGCTCAGGATCTATATCGTCAGAAGATTAAAATGACATGTCCACACACTGTTCTTTGTCTGAAAACTTGCATCACAGAATGATGTGCAAACACAAGCAACCTCAAATATACAATGGCTTAGCTATCCCAGGTTTCCAGAAGGACTGGATTTAAAATATTAGGTATGCTTGAGGGAAGCTCCATGCATTTCATCTGAAGCATTTTTCACTGAAAGACTTTGAGAGGCCATGCAACAACTGACTACAGATGAACTAAGATGCCCATTAAAATTTGCTGCATGCTATTATGAAATTGCCATGTGCAAATCAGTGGAGCTAAAATGATTGATATCAACTGAGCAACTAGATCAAAAACATTTGAAAACTTGGTTTGCTGACTGCTGCTTCCCCAAACTGACCTTGTTCTGGGACACTTACACTCTCCCAGGGGAGGTGTCATCGAGGACAAAATTGTCCTAGAGAGTCATCAGACAGAGGATGCTTCTAATAGGAAGATAATTGGCAAAAAAATAAATATATGACTGTACCAATGTGGATCTCTAGCACTTCTTCAGGTGAGCACCAACTTCACCATTAGAACAAGAAAAGAAGAGGATCCCAGGAAAAATAGGAATATAGGACAGAAATAGAATCCAGAAATACAGGTAATCTGTGAATCAAATAATTCTACTCTGATTATTTTTCAACAATGTGTAACATGATCCAAAAGGTTCATTAGCTCCAGACTAATCCTGAGGCAAAAGGGATGAAATAAATAGCTGCTGGAGTTTTTGAAAAACTTTTCAAGCAATTTCTTTTGTCACTAAAAGACAACTATACTGGTCTAAAAATAGTAAAACTTTCACATTGGAGAATGTATATATTTATATACATTAAAATCTCCTCTAGATTCTTGAACAAAAACATATGGAATATATAACCTAAGAAGATATTCTGTGACAAAGGTGCACAACAGCAGAAAGACAGGGGAAAGAAAAGTGTTAAAAGAACTCCTACACATCAAGTGTTCGTGATGGAATGTAGGAAAACTGAGGAAAAGGTATCATTGACCTATTTTTTGATTATTTCTGTAAGTGTATTGTCGGTCTATCATTGCTCTATTTTTCTAAATTGACATTGAGTACTTTTCTCCCTCAAGAATGTTTTCACTCTGAAACAGGGTTCAGTGGTTGTAGAAGAGATGCATCACCCTCTCTGATCCCAGCATCTAACTGGCAATTCAATCTTGCAGACGGCTCCAATTAGAAAGAAAAGACATTGGACTGGGAATACAGATGATACCAATTTGGGGGAGTGGTCAATATGCTGGCAAGCAAGGGTGCTATTCAGAGGGACCTAGATGGGCTGAAGAAATGGGTGGACAAAAACCTCATGAATTTCAGCAAAAGCAAATGCACAGTCCAGCATCTGGGATGGAACAACCCCATACACCAGCATAGGCTGGCAACAACTGGCTGGAAAGCAGTTTTGCAGAAAAGGCATCCTGGTGGACAAGAAATTCAACATCAGTCCTGCAGGGTGCCCTTGCAGCAAAGGGCAACAGCAGGTCAAGGGAGGAGAACGTTCCCCTCTATTCAGCATTTGTGAGACTGGAGTGGTGTCCAGTTTGGAGCTCCCCAGTACAAGACAGATCTTGACACAGCAGACGCCACCCAATTATCAGGGGATGGAACACATGACACATGAGGAGAGGCAGAAGGAACTGGGTTTGCTCAGATTTAAGAAGATAAGGCTCAGGGGAGACCTTATTGCTGTCTACAACTATATAATGGAGGATGTTGGGCAGACAGCCAGACTTTTCTTAGAAATGCACTGCGAAAGGAATCATAAAATCATAGAATGATTTAGGTTGGAAAGGACCTTGAAGATCATCAAGTTCCAACCCCCCTGCCTAGGCAGGGACACGTCTCACTAGACCAGGTTGCCCAAGGCCACGTCCAGCCTGGCCTTGAACACCTCCAGGGATGGGACCTCAACAACCTCTCTGGGCAACCTGTTCCAGTGCCTTACCACCCTCAAAGTGAAAAACTTCTTACTAATGTTCAATCTGAACCTGCCCTCTTCTAGTTTTATGCCATTCCCCCTCGTCCTATCACTACATGCCCTAGTAAAAAGTTCTTCCCCAGCTCTCCTGTAGGCCCCCTTTAGGTACTGGAAGGCCACAATAAGATCTCCCCGGAGCCTTCACTTCTCCAGGCTGAACAGCCCCAACTCTTTCAGCCTCTCCTCATATGAGAGGTGCTCCAGCCCTTGGATCATCCTCGTGGCTCTCCTCTGGACGCACTCCAGCAGGTCCATGTCCTTCTTATGTTGGGGCCTCCAGAGCTGGATGCAGTACTCCAGGTGGGGTCTCACGAGAGTGGAGTAGAGGGGCAGAATCACCTCCTTTGACCTGCTGGACACACTTCTTTAGATGCAGCCCAGGATACGGTTGGCCTTCTGGGCTGCGATCGCACACTGCTGACTAATGTTGAGCTTCTCGTCAATCAGCACACCCAGGTCCTTCTCCTCAGGGCTGCTCTCCAGCCACTCCTCACCGAGCCTGTCCCGACCCAGATGTAAGACCTTGCACTTGGCCTTGTTGAACTGCATGAGGTTGGCTTGGGCCCACTTCTCCAGCCTGTCCAGGTCCCTCTGAATGGCATCCCTCCCCTCCAGCATGTCTACCTCACCAAAGAGCTTGGCATCATTGGCAAAATTGCTGAGCGTAGAAGAAGTAGAAACTTGCTGAGGAAGAAGGTGACAGTTAGAAGTAGCAACAAGGGAAACAGTAATCAGGTATTAAGAAATATTTTTCACTGTGAGGGCAGTCATGGGAACAAGTCATGCAATCTCCAGCCTTGGATATCTTCAGATCTCAACTGCATAAAGCCTCAAAAGATGGCTTTGCTTTGAATGGGGGATTGGACCAGATAACCTTCAGAGATCCACTTTTACCTAAACTGTTCTCTGGTTCTGTGGTTCTCTTGATACCGTCACCCAGCTTTGTACAGAAGAAGCATCAGTCTGGCTTTTTCGACACAGAAAGAATGAAACAGTGCAAGACAGATTCCTGGTTTCATTCACGGGCACTTATTTCAGAATTTTTCTTCAGAATTACCCACTCAGGCCTTGCATCTCCTCTGCCTAGATTTGAACTACGACTTTTTCCTTGCCCATCCCACTCACATGCACCAAACTGGCAATAAATACACAGAGTTACAGGCACTGATTTTGAGAGTCTAGGCTTTCCTCTCCATTTTTTTATTTACGGACACTGTACCTCTGGCCTGAGAAAGCTGCAAGGCCTCTTTCTCCTGCACTTTCCTCTTGCTGTTGGCCAACAAGGCAAACTATGCAAGCAGAGGGAAGCAGTTCATCATGGGACCTGCTGTATTTCTATTTCTTTGTGATCTCAGGTCTCTGAACACATTTCCTATGGAGGCATCTATCAATGCTGGGGATATATGCTGGATTCTTGAATTTATCTACTTAAAGCGTCTTGATTTTGAACTAACTACCTCAGACCCATATTTGGTTCAGTCATTACTCATTTTCATGATCCAGAGGAGGGATGGACATCTTTTATTTCTGGACATGTTCTTTTTCTGTTCATAGATCTTGCCCAGGTATGTTTGTACTGGCCCACAGTTACAGATGCACAGCTGCCAATTTATGATGACAGAAGCAATACTATCACACATGTGCTATACAGAACAGCACATACTCCTTTCACCAAGGCTTTTTATCTGTCCTGACTGTACAGCACATATTAGATTGTCCACAGTCTCTTGAAAGCTTTGAAGTGCAGTGGATATCCTGCAAATCACAGAGAGATATAGTAACCCTATTAAAAAGCAGACAAAATGTATTTTAAGGTTCTGTACATCTCTCATTTACTCTGGCTAAAGCATTACTATCTTGCTCAACAGTTTCAGTGAAGTCTCACAAAGTGTGTAGTCTTCCTTCCTCTCCAGTGGGGCTCGAACAGAGTTTTTGCTAAGTGATGCGTATTTCAGCTCAGCTCTTTTCCTTGCCCAGCACAGTCCTCATACAAGGATCTCTGCCCCGATGCACCCAGCTGCTGGCTGATCCAATAGAGTGCAAAAACACCACTCAACTTTACATTTAGCAAAATGTAAAAACATTTTAGTATAGCAAAAACAAAAGCATGCCAGTGCTTTTTGCTTTTTCATTCATGCCAGTGCTTCCTGACATTCAACCTCACACATTATAGCTGCCTGAGCGGGTTTTAGGCGTGCACCAACACCACAACAGGGAAATAGCAGGAATGTAGACAGCAGAAGTAAGAAAGGATTCTGACTGCATGCCATGTAGTGTAAAACTGAGTACCTCCTGGGCATAAGACAGCCCCTACAGAAATATAACACACAATACCCTACTTATTAATATACCTGTAATATACCTATAATATGCAATATCCTATTATTGTTGTTTCGTATAACTTAAATTCTTATAGATTATGCCACTGCACCACTCAAATTCAGCTATGCTGACTCAAATACCTGTCAAAACCAATGGACTAATTCAGGTCCTAAACTAATGAGTCACTTAAAAATATCTCACAAATAACCCAAACTTGGAGCACCACAGAACCAAATAATAAATGAGACAATGGATCAAACATAGTCTGAAGAATCTGAGCTCTCTGGAAACAATTTTAAGAATTTTAGATTGGCTTTATATTTCTGTACTGAAAGATGCAATGTAGGGGTTTGTGGTTTTTTAATCCCTTATTTAGCTGTCCTTGATTTACCAATACGTTATTTCTACATTGATGTAGTACTGATCAATGGAGTTATGCTAGTTTAACATTGGTGTGTTGTAGTGCTCTCACTGTGAGGCTGTACCGTTGTTTATAACAAGCGTCAGAGATTTCCTGGTTTTAACCCTGAATTACCTACACTTTTTAACCCTGCACTTACCTACAGAAATACCATCTATGACTGAATTTATCCTTTGTTAGTAACAAAACATTAAAAATGAAAAAGAACAAAAACAAAGCCAGGAAAATGAACTTTCACAACACAAAAAGAAAAATTAGTAGTTCTTCAGCTGAGTGACTGGGTACTTGCTAATATTATAGCCATGTTGCAGTACCTAGGCAGAACTGCGTGAGCTAATGTTACAGAGACTCTGGCATTATAAATAAATGAATGTCAGGGAATAAATTTATTGGCATTCTGCAGAGATTTTTACAGCAACAAATTGTAGCTGGCTTGCTCCAGACTATTCACTTAGCTTGGATATTTGCCTAAAATAATTATTATATTTGGTCAAAGCAGGCATGAGAACACACTATACTTACAGAATGAATCATTACTAAGAAGATAATAGTGTAACTAGTCTGGATGTCTTCTGATTACAGTTCTCTTGAGGTATATGGGTTATGAGTAAGTAGTTGGCAAGCAATGGGAAAAATAAAACTTAAAATGAAACTAGCACTATAATAGCTCCGTAACTTGAGGGAGGAGGGGAGAAGAGAAAAACCCTCACTCCCTCCACTGCAAGGATGGGACTCCTTATACTAAGGAATTTATTATCAGATATTAGCAGAAAACTTCAATCCCTGACATGATGGCACTGGAAAAGACACTGTTTATGGATTCTTCTCCAGTTTCCACATTTTTCAGCATTTCAAAGGTAGGCTTCTCCTAAAAGAATAATCTGGTCCCTTAAAACAAAACCCTGGATTGTGAACTCTCCATCAGGCTTTTTTCCATTTCTCCAAAGGGAAGCCAGATATCATCAAGGAAAACACCCAGCAGCTGGTACTAAAGTAAATATTTGCTGCTGAGTGCTCAGTGCTTTGGAAAAAAATTATAAATCGGAGCCCAAATAATGTCTCAAATGCACTTAAAAGACATCTGGAGTGGTGCCAGAGGGATCGGTGGAGTTACTTCAGCTACCACCAGTGCTCCAGAGCTGCTCACTAAGGTCCCCAAATATGGACCCAGACCCTGAGCTTAGTGTCTCATTTCTGAAGAAATGAAGTACACAAATTTTTGGTGTTTCATTGTGATGTTACTCTGCAAGACTCTGTTTCAGAAGTCTGGCATAATAAGTAGGTCTAGTAATTTATCTTCTCAGGAATAACAGCTTCACTCCCAAAGAACAGGGAAAAGCAAAAAGAAGAGATACTTCAAAATTTATGTTTAGATGCTGTTCTGTTCTTTGTAAGGCCTGATATCCTACAATGGCATCTGGAGGCATTAGAGGACTAGAAATGGGAAACTGTTGTGTTTATTAACAAAGGTAATAGCAACAGAACTAAAAAATATCTCTTACCTGCAAAATAGCTGCCATGAAAGACAGAAACAGAGCACAGCCCAACGCAGCTGACAGAGAGTATCTGCTGCATACAAACCGTGGGTTCTGAGTTTGGTGCATATTGGTTTTGGTCTCACTGATTTACCAAAGCTATAACCAGCAGCAAATGTGGTAGCAAGATATTAGCAAGTGCCTTGTTTTAGACACAGCATTTATTCACCAATTGACCCCTTGGCATAAAATTAAAGTAGATGTATCAGCCTTTTGTGGAAACATGTCTATGCCTACATTCCAGCACAACAAAACAACTTTAGTTCCCAGTACATTTTCTTTCACTTTTTAGTAAAAACTCAAAATGGCATTTACTAAAAAAGAAATGTCACTTATGTATCCATAAGAAGTATCTTGAAATCTTGGGTATTTCTGCCTACTAGATTTTCTTTTTAAAAACACCATTTTTTCTTAAGAGGCTTTACAACCTTCACTATCCTCAGAGCTGCCATATCCAAAGCAAAAAAAAAAAAAAGCAGGAAGATATTTTCTTACCTCTTTTTCATTGCCGGTTATCATTTCCCACATCCCATAGTGGCCTTTCTCCTGCCGGAAGAACTGAATGGCTTCTAAGAACGCCTCGACTTCGTAAGTGGTCTGCTTGAGAAAATCTAAGGAAAAAAAAGTAACACAAGAGATTTATCCATAAATAACCTTTAAAAAAAAATAACTATCCTTCTTTGATGCATTTTCCTGTTCCATGTGCATCCAGCAGCAACATTTTAAAATCATTTACTAAACCTGAATGTCTGAAGACCTTGGGCTTTCATTAAGATTTAGAAGCGTAATGTTAACTATTGCATTGCACATATGAACTATCACAAGCCATCCCATCTAAGTTGATAAGTTAAACCAACGCCAGCAAGTGTTAATAGTGAGCACATGACAAGTAAGAGTTTTACGGCAGCAAGCATTGTCTATGGTATACTTTGACAAGGCAGTCATTAACATAGGAAAGCTCATCCCTCACCCTTATACCTATAAGCTATGTAAGGCGGTACATAGGAAGACTGACAACATGTACCAGGGCCAAGAGTAGGGAGGTTATACTTCTTTAATTTAAGATAAGATTAAGAACTTAAGATACTGATAGTCAGCTGATTGCAGCATGTTGTACGCCCTTGATAAATTGCTGAATCTTGAGTTAATGCTCCCCAATAATCTTCTCTTTCCTTTCTTTTGTTAAGGAATTAATGATCAACATGATTTTTCATGAACATACAATAAAACTGACCCGGACAAAGTAAGCACCATGCTCATACCAATTAAGCACAAAAGCTTCGGACAAAATTGTGCTGCTTTCCCTAAATATTTCAGGAATGTTTAACCATAGCTCCGGAGTATCTGGTTATCATCCACAGCTACTGCTGCTAGATGGTAGCTCTTCCCAAGAACAATGCAGGAGCCTGGAGACACTGTGGTACAAATGAGACCACAGCACGGAAAAACCCAAGAAGTAGCTGAGCTAGTTTGTTCTTACAAACTCCGGCTAACCAGTCATGCAACAGAAATTACATCTCAGGCAATTTATTCTTTCCAAACTGCTAAAGGCTTTCAAGATAGTTGCAGCCAACAGTCTTCTTCACATGAGAGTGCACCAAAACACAGGTAATTAAGACTGCAACAGCAGTCACACAGCAGAACTAGTTTGTCATGATTTGGGGAGAAACAGTCCCTCTGCCTCAAAATGTGGAAAAGTTCCCTACAGCAATTAGGCTACTTGACAAACCTGAGTAAGAATTTCGGGCTGAAAAACCACCATTGAAATACTTCAGGAATTTAAGTGCTGAGTCTTTGCTATGAAACAGAGCTTCAGGATTCTTGTGAGGATTATTATCTTAAGGGGAAAAAAAAGCTGCGATGCTTTCTTGTCCCCCCTTCAAGGTTATCTACTTGCAGCCTTGATCAGCTGAAGTCCTGTTGTGCACGTATTAGGAAGAAAGGAGGGAAGAACAATGGTGATTCTCTAAGGTAAGTATGCTCCTTTAAAAGATACTGATATGTATAAACAATTGTTATGTGAAGCATCAGAGAGTAAATTCTCAAGCCTTGTGTGTCAAGCAAGACAATTCTTTCAACTTGTTAATGAAACTTCTAAAGAGAGAAGCTTTATAGGAGGCTTGCATATATGCCGAGGGCAATAGAGGGATTATACAAATTATGGGAAACACAAAGGATTAACACTGCAGTAATGCCTGAAATGTATCCTCCATGTGCTTTACACAAAAAGGAAAGCTACGGAAACCTACAATTAATTTCATCAAGGCTTCACCCTGGCTAATGCTTGAAAACAGAACTGTATAGGTTTAATCTACATGGCAGGCAATGAGGTTTCAGAACTGCTAAGAGCCCACATGTCAGAATTTGCCCTTTCAGAGTTTCCCTTGGACGTTATAATTACTTCAGGAAGGCATGTTACACATGCTGAGGTGCAGGAAACACACTCTCAGTGCCACTCTATAGATACCATCCCTGTTTTGCAGATATTTGGAAGTCCAGAAAGATCACAGAATTTCTTCAAGCTCTCATGATGATCAAACATGAGATGATCAAAAGAGCCAGGTAAAATCCCAGCCATTCCTTCACTGCTACCTCCACAATTTATAGCATTTTTAATAGCGAGTCACAACAGGATGCTAAAATATCATTAAAAGAATTGCAAGTCAGGCTGTTCACTGCCAAGAGAAGATCCTCTGATGGCAGCTTTAATGAAAGAATGGAATATTCCACCTGATAATCTGCTGGAGCATTGCATCTGAAAGCTTTTGTCCTCCCAAAACTAAACTTGAATTTTTGACGAGAAGAGGGCCAGACTTGGCTGGGGGAAGGGAGCACTGCAGCTCCCACAGCCCTCTGATCATGACTCACATGTTTTCCTTCTTCACAGCTGTGCTCCCTCCTAACCAAAAGGGACAACAGACCATCCAAAGGGCTGGATCTTGGACCTGCTGAAATGATGATGAGCCAGTGCTGTCAAGAGTCTCCTTTCTAAGATCATCAAGTTTTAAACTCCATGCTCAAGGGAGTATTTTCTCTCTGTTCTGACTGTCCTCAACCCCACAGAGAAGAGTAATTCATTTGAATAGTTCATGGGAAAAACATCATGCTATAAGTACCATAACATCCCAATCATTCATTCTTTCCTATGCCAGTAAACACAGGAGAACAACACAAGTATGGCAGTGTTACTATAAAAACAGCTCAAAGTAGAAAGGAAGCTTTATCCTTCAAGGCTACTGCCATTGCTTAATTTAGGCAATTTTATTCTCACTTCCCATAGGAGGAAAAGATTGCATCAGTGATAAGGCACTGAACAACTAGATCCATCCAGCGTTGGGCTGTGCAGAAGCTGTTAGTGAGGCACACAAGACAGAGGCACATTCATGGGATATGGCTCAAGAAAAGAGAATTGTACCCAAGCTGAAAGGAGCTGCAGTGCACATCCTCCAAGATTTCAGCAGGGAAGCGCCAGGGCTTCTGTAAATTAGACCTAGCAGTTTATGAAAAGGCTAGGGGACTGTGGCAGGCTTGGCAGCCAGCTCCGTTATGCCATAGCAAAGCAAGAAAAACAATGAATAAGCTGTTGGGGTAGCCCTGCTTGCGTGCAAGAGAAAGGATGATGCGTGGGAGATGGAAGCAGACACTGCAGCTGCAAACAGGGCAGGTGGTAAACCCCAGTGGTATCAGGAACAATTGTTCATCAGCCGAAAGGACGACGTGTTCTTCACGGTCCTGAAAGCCCTCGCAAGGGCTTCCCCTAAAACAACTCTAGCTAGCACCTATCACGAGTGATGCATCTGTGCCCGCTGTTTGTAGAAAGTGGAGCTTGTTATGGGAGTTTGGTGCAGTGGTGGTTGTTGGTCATCCTCATCCAACTTCCATACAAAGCCATAAAGTTTACTGAATGTCCTCCAGCAAAAGGCTGGTGCAGCTTTACAGGTACCCAGACTGATGCTACGTGCTTAATCCAGGCTGGTCTTCACTTGGAAAATTACCCAAGCAGCTTCTCCATCTGCTAATGAACATAACATCAGCTTATTTGTGGAGACCAAAACACAATTCTGTTTGTCCTGTTTAATTTTAAAATAAGAAAACCCACCTAGAGACTCTTTATATCTTTATATATCCAAGTGTGGAGCCTAATTTTAGTAACAGATTCAATATTGCTAACCATAGATTCCTTTTATAAATATAACAGAATAACTGCTATAAAGCTCCTTTTAAAAAGATGGAAGGACATCTGGAAACACCATGACTTCATAAATCTCCCCAAATTTGCACATCTTTCAGAGGCACAGCTGAGTTTGTTCAGTACTGCAGAAAGCTGTCTGTAGGAATGAGCTTCCTTGCAGTGTATAAACAGTTTAAATCCCTCTTAAAAAAAAAAAAATCTCAAGCCTTAACTCGTCAAAATGATACACAGAGCACCAGGCTACTTGACACCCACTGAGTGCACTTGCATCTTGTGCAGAAGTGTTAAGAGGATCCCTTTCCTAATTTCAGCTGTATCCGATGTTTTGGCTGCTGTAGGACTTGCAGTCTCTGAATGAGGTGCTCCAGGCTATGAGCTGCGGCTTCCTCTCTGTCACTTGGCAGATAAATGTTTGGTCGTATGGGTAAGTAACGAGGAAATCTTCAGTCCCAAGTTCCTACGTGCTCTCCCATCCACAGCAGAACAGCTGCATCTTTGTTTGAAGATGGACGTGTCACTGGCACATTGTTTAAAAGCCCCTCGGTAAAGGCTATCTGAACAATTTTTTTGACTTGCTAACACTTCTTGTATGTGTCTAAAGACAGCAGTGGAAATTAATTGCCCTCGTGAATTCAGTCTCCTCCATAGCCATAGATCGACCAGTCCTAAATCAGTCAAAATACTGAAGAACTCTGTGCAAAAAATGCTATAAATAGGCCTCATTACCAGAGACTACAAGTGCTGGAGACCTCACTGCCTCTAGCTAAAATTGTGGATTTTTGGAAAATCCAGATAAAATGAAATCTGTATTCAAACATTCCAGTTCAAATTTTGTATCTGTATGTACTGCAGACTGCTGCATTGGGTCTTTTGCTGTGCTTTGTGGCAGAAAGCTCAAAACCAGCTGATGTTTAATCACTTAGATGATGATTTTTCTTAATTATGATCAAAGGAAGACACCTCTAACATTACATATCCTAACCAGCCACACTAACTGTTAAAAAGTATTTCAATATCCAGTTTAAACTGTGACCCCCTCTGAACAATAAATGTCATAAATAAAGTTATTCAAACTCATTATTGCAGCATGAAAGAGGCTAAAATGGTCATCAAACAACAGGAATGCCAATAGGTGTTTGAAGACAGACAGTGTATCATTTACCCCCTTAACAAACACAATGGCGACAAGTTGAGTCTTCATATAAGTAGCTGCACAGTTCATTTCTGTACCACTCATGCAACCACATGGAAAAGTCGGTGTTTGGGAAGAGCAGGGAAATGTTTCTTCAGCTTCTGGTGGGACTTCAGTTGGATGTGATAACCAGACAGCGAGAACTTTCCACCTCCCAGAACTGATGGGGTGCGTTACTCTACTGAGATACCAGTGGTTCACAGTTCCTTTCTGCATCTTGGCTAATTCTGCAAACTGGGACTCGCTGATTTTTGGACACAGCAGCAGCATTACTGCGTTAACTGTTCAGAGAGCCAAGGAAATGCAGTCAGGATGTTTTATGATGTGTAAAAACTGAATATGTCATTCTTCAAAACAAAATGAGTGCCCCTACTGCAATCCAATAAATGTCTTTCTCCCATATGGGCTCTTCTTACAACAAATTTATTACTTTTGTTGTTAATAATAGGGAAGGGGTATACTGACTGTGGACAAAGTGCTTTACCAAAGCGAGCTAAACCACTGAGAGTAATCTAAGCTTTTTGGCTGACATTTCACAAGAAGCTGAGGCCCAAAGACACGGATGAACAAGTGTTAAAACAGAATCCAGAAGTCTGAGCTCACAGAGCATGAGTTTTAATTACAGAAATGCTGATTCTGACATAACGCCCATTATCTGACTACCAAAACTCGGAAGTAATCCACCCCGGCTTCATCTGTTTCCTGCAGCACTCACATCGACGTATACGTTCCTGAGCTGGAGAGCTGACTACAGTTTGGTGAAAGATTCTGCACTCAATGAATATTATTTTCCCTACAGTCCTTGAATTCTTCCTGCAGGTAACTGTAATTAATATTAAAGCAATCTGGCACCCAATGATGGCCATATTTATAAGAGATGATCATGTAAAGGCCCACAGATAGGAAGGTAGCCTTGCCTGGCTCTTGCCTACCATCCTCAATAACTGCAGCTTTGGTCAAATTTCTCTTCCCAACACAAGCTGCTAACAACCTGATATACTTTTTAGTTCCCTCCTACAAGACAGTAGGGCCCA
Organism: Vanellus vanellus; assembly: GCF_965231255.1. Lineage (NCBI taxonomy): Eukaryota > Metazoa > Chordata > Aves > Charadriiformes > Charadriidae > Vanellus > Vanellus vanellus. The sequence goes on along the minus strand of NC_138910.1, from coordinate 48,939,839 downwards.
TGAAAACTTCCTCAAATCTTCAAAAACCACAGGCTGACTTCAATTAAAGAGTGGGGAAGACAGAAGGACAGTCACTGGAAGGAAATGAAGATGGCTGAGGAGTCAAGTTTGGTGGCCTTTCACTGATGGGGGGAAAGCTTGTCACTTGCTATAATTTTTGGAATATGAAAAAATAGTAGAAACTGCATTTAATTTTATGTGATCTCACAATAATATTTCCTTGCTTCATCATCTATTTGGTGGAAAGCTGGCTCAGGTGAAGGCAGTGCCAAAACATCTGGTTTGTAGCTCTTTCTTGTTGATCACCTTATATAGCATTTTCCTGGGACAAGAAAAATCTCTGTACAGATATCGGTGAAGGGCCTTCCTTCTTGTGATGCTACAAATAGATAATAGGAGGTGGATAAAACTGAGAAATATTTGGAATTTTAAGTGTCTTATCTTCAGCTTTAGCAGTCTCAAAAGATAGTACTTCCACCATTTATGTTTTCCATTGGACACTGCTACCCTCAGCAGAAGAGATTTCATGCTAAGAAATGCAAATTACATTTTTCCCAATTTTCTTATCCTTCCCAGTTATCTCACCTTGGCATTTTGTTTCTTTCAAATATATTTAGATTGTTGTTCTTCCTCTGCTTTCCATTATACATACTCTTCAATAAAAAAAAATAATCAATTTCTAATTGATTTTTTTTAAATTTAGTTCTTTTAAAACACAAGTTGGTAAAAAAGAAAATAGATTATCCCAAACCAGAGGGAGGCTGCTGAAAGAAAAGGCTGCTATTTTAAAAGACTATGGTGTCTTAACCATCAACATACATAGGGCATTTCCATCTCTTGTATTGCTACTTCAAAGAAAGCCATTGTACGCTGCCAGCCACTGAAGGATTTGGGGTGAAGGCAGCTGGAAAATATCAGGGAATAAGAGATGTTCCTGCAGTTAAGGAATCGTTCTGCCAACCTCCCAACATCATAACTAGGTGACGCCTATCAAATAAAAATAAATGAGCATGAAAAAGAATGACTTCCCTTTCTAAGAGTGATCTTTATATCACAGGTTTCCTGCAATAGCATTTTTTTCTAGCATTTCTGGTAATATCTGCCTGGGACTTATTTGCTGTGGGTAGGGACTGTGGTGATTATTGTCTGTTGCTCATATAGTTTCTGTTTAATGATGAGCAACTTTCTACTGTGGGGTGTATGAGTAGTATCATCACACAGAGGATTATGGACAGCACACAGAGAATGTCTAAGAGAGAGCAAGACCATCCAATAATCATGTTATCAAATGATAAAAAGCAACCACCTGAGTTCCCAGCACATTTTAAGAGCTGTTGTTTGTAAGATATTACAGAAAGTTAGTAAGAAAGGCCATGCCCATCAACTGCAAAAAATAAGGTTCTGAAAATTTCTGTCTCCAAAAAATAAGCAAATGGTCCCAACCCAAAGCAGGTAGCAGGTAAGAAAATTAGAGTGAATCCATCTGCTTGAACTTGGGGAGATGAGGAGAGCTCAGGAACTGGCCTCAGGAAAAGATAGCTTGCACAGGGCTTGTACTACAGCTACCGCACCTCTGGAAATGATTCTCTGAATAAAAGGACACGCTGCTTACTTTTACAAAATGGAGTCCTGTCATATTATTATCTACATCCAGAACGAAGTGGAGTATAATGCCCTGGGTCTGAGAAGCATCAACCTCACAGCTCTGATGTTTTCCTGAGAGCAACGTACTATCATATTATTCATAGATCATGCGGTATAAAGCTGCTAACCGCTAACAGAAGCGAGATGAAGTCATTTCCAAACAGGATACAACCCTGCAATAATACGCTGTATTTATAGCAAATCAAGTTTTGCAGCACAAGTTCCCTCCGAGACCATCAAATCAACATTCAGCGGGTTTAACTGTTTGCTTTGCAGCACACAATGCCTGTATTAAAGCTGTTCAAAGCAGCATGAGACGGATTACAAGGTACCTCCCTCTGCTGGGACCAGCAGCTTCATGTTGCGTAGTCAAAAACATGAGTGCACCGTATAAACACACACAAAGAATCACAATATTGCTCATGTCCCACAATCTCCAAGCATTTTCCAAACCAGCTACTGTATTTCTGGTGCAGGTGAGAATTTTTCTGCCACTGAGCTTTGAAGCTGGAGCTAAAATGCAACCTTACACCCACACAAATGAGTATCTTCACAGCTCCTAAAATAGGCTCGGGTGGTGAGCACAAGGCAGTGGCTATTCTGCACCACCCCACACTTGGTAATATATAAGAAAAGGAGACTCAGCCCCAGGCATGGAGGTGACAGAGGCAGGCAGAACGTAATCGCAATTAGGATTTTTGCCCATTAATCATCTTGGTGTTTCAGAATGAATATACCTCCTACAGACAAATTCCTAACTACAGTACAGGCAAGCAGGCTTACTGGAAAAGCAAAAGCCACACTGAATGAAAGAACTGATGTTGCAGAACAAAAACATACCAGAAAGAGGAAAAATAGTCTTATTTTAAGCAAAATATTCTAAATTATACAAAAAAGCCTAAATTGTGTCCTGAAAAATTTAGTGGGTTTTATAGCGTCTCACAGGCCTCGTCAAAGATATTTATAGCAAAATGGTTTTGAACATTACAACATTTGCACATCAGTTTTGAAAAGTCCATTTGGACCTCAGATATGTGTCTGGTGAAAGACCAGCAGCCATGGTCTCAGCTACTCATGTGGTGTACAGGAGATCTGATCTTATTAACCATAAAGTGATTTAATTAATCAAAGTGCAGCAGCTGCAGCAAGAGAAGCCAAGACACAAGTCCCAGTTTTGAGTCAGGCAGATGATGGGCTGAATACTCTGTCTTCATTTGTACCTTTTCCTATACCCAAATTATCATGTAAACCTTCAGAAAGGTCTTGCTTTCATCCCAGTACAAAAGGACATTTTTCTTTAACGTCAAAAAACTCAACTTCCTCCTCAGTTCTACTTTAATGGTCCTTCCGCACATCATCTGAAAAAGGCAACAGGAAAATCCTTCTCTATAGCTGCCCTCTCTGGAGAAGAAAAACCACCCTGTTTGCAACATGAAGATTAAAAAACCTTTCCAAAATCCTATTTGGACTTGTGACAGCTGCTTTGCTCTGTACATGGAGATATATATCATCAGCTTAAGTATTTAATGTCATCTTCCTAACTTTTATCAATGCTTCAGTAATTATTTTGAATTATAGTCCAAGAGTTGGTAAGTCCTAAATCTACTATATACATGTAACATAGGAAAGCTAGAAATAATTACAAGAAAAACTCCTGCCAGCTGAAAAAGGAAATGTGGACCCAGCTAATGGCAACCTTAAAAGCCAGAGATAGAGAAAAAAAAAAATCTGAAGACATCCTAGTTGTCCTGACATAGCCAACATGTGACAGAATGACCTGCACAAGCTTAAAAATATATTTTGTATTTCTTTCTCACCTAATGTATTTCTTTATTGTACTTCTTTAATGCATTTATTTCTCTTTTTTTTTTTTTTGTTATTTATAGTGAGGTTGGAGATGACAGGATATCGTTTTGAAAGTCCATTAGCTTCCTGTGTCATGATGGTGATTATCATGATAAGGATGTGAAATCAAACCAGATGAAAGAAAATAAAATCATGAAGTGAAACTCTGCGTCTCCCAGAATTAGCTATTTGTATGTTCCTTCTTGTCATGCAGACTTCCCTCTATTCCAGCACCAAGTGGCCAGGCTTCTTCACTTTTAACAGCAAATACCAAGTGACACCTCATATAAGAAACAAGAAGACCTCCTAAAATAACAAAAAATGAAATAAACGTTCAGAAGAAACTTCACTCTGATTTTCAGTGCATACAAACATAAAGGATTAAAAACTAGAAAATGGAAAATATTAGAGCATTGTGAATATTTTGAGAATTTCCCTCATTATTGCCAGTTTGAGATTGACGGTGCTTCCCCATTGGGGCTTAGGTGTTCATTTCAGCAGCAAATTTCCCCCAAAATTTGAGGTGTGCAGTTCTCACCATTTCACTAAGAAAATGGGGATGGAGAGGGAAGCAGACTAAGTCCAAGCTGTGGACGAAAGTGGAGGGATCATGGAGATAAAGGCAAACCAATGAATCGCATGCTGCAGCCTGCATCTGAACTGGGAGTAGCCGTTTAGGAAATTGAAGGAAAAAAAGAAGCTGCTTCCTCAAACTCCAACTCAAGTACAGATTCTATAGAAAACTGAGAAGTTTTTAAAGCTAAGTAGTACATAAAGTCCTACACTGGTGAAGATATGACCTCCACAGATGCTTGAGAAGAACAGGGTCTCTGGAAGGAACAGTGAATGGTCAGCAGCTCCTCCCTATCAACCTAAGAAAAACTCAATGAAGGCAAAACTTAGGGAGGAAAAGTTAAAAAATAATATTACGGGCAGAAAATTCTCCTTCTTGCTGCCCCTTCTGTTGGGAAGTTGATACGAAAGTGATATTAGGATGTATATTTTTTGTCATGTGCTGTTATTCCCCTGAATTAATTATGAATCATCAAAACTGAAACAAATATAGTAACACAATTTACATAATGATGAAATGTAGGATCTTTAGATATAACAAATTCTAATGTGGTCAACAATACTAATTATTTACTAAAGCAAATAAGTCATTTGTCATTTGAAACATCTATTTCTCAGTTTTACTAAAACAGTGAAGGCTACATAATCACACTGGAAAAACACAGCATATGTCCTACAGCATAAGGAAGAGACTAGCACAGTGAACGTCAACAATTTAATTGTGTAGCCCTGTACCCAGACAACTCTATGTTCTTCTCTCTATGTAGAATTATCTTTATCAAGAGCCATCACTAGGTCGTATTAATCTACACCATCATATTTTATTATTGACTACTCTGTATCTGTTGGATTGCTATTGTTCTGCAAAGAACATTTGCAGGACAGACACCAGAAAAAAACAAGATCAAAGGAATCCCATATCCTCCCCCCACCAGGCTAAAGGGGGTGGCTTAATGGAAAGCTGTGAATGAAGGCAAGTCCGTGCTAGGGGCGGCAAGCAAACCCCCTCCTTGCCCACCCAGGTGCCTCTGTACAATAGGTATGAGGCTCCGGATGAGGTAGGCCAGCCAATGGATGATGTAGATGATGATCTGACTACACCAGAGGAGTTGCCAGGACTGGGAAAGTCTACCCCCTGTATGACAACCACCTCCATGACAAAGAAAAGACAGGTTATAGTTGTAGGCAACTCCCTTCCTCCCTTCTGAGGGGAACAGAGGGTCCAGTATGCCAGGTAGACCCTTTAGGAAAGTCTGCTGCCTCCCGTGGGCCCAAGTTAGGGACATCACTAGGAAACTTTCTAGCCTAGTATGGCCCTCAGACTGTTACCCATTGCTGCTTTTCCATGTGAGTGGCAATGAAGTTGCAACACGTAGCCCAAGGGTGATTAAAAGAGACTTCAGGGCCTTGGGACAGTTAGTAAGGGAATCTGGGGCACAGGTTATCTTTTCTTCTCTCCTTCCAGCTACAGGCAGTGACATTGTGTTACTGTTTGAGAAACCCACAACAGGTTATTGTCATTTAGACAATCATTCCATCACCTGATGACTCCTCCCCACCCAGGAAGGGGAATTGGGAAAAAACAAGGAAACCCAGGGGTTGAAATATAAACAGATTTAATAGAATAAGACTAGATAGCTAATATTAATAGCACTAAAGAACCAATATTGATCCTAATACCAATACAAAATATACAAAGACTCAGACAAAAGACTCATACAAAGACAAAGATATACTCAGTCAATTATATCGGTATGAAGCTGTGCACTCCCAGCAGTGGACAACAAATGTTGGACATCGCAAGCGCTACGGCTTCATGAGGAAGGGACAGCCCCAGGGGTCTGGCACCAGGGCAAGAAGTTCTCTGGATCGCCACCATCAAAGAAGAGAGCACTTCACAGCAAACTTTCTAATTTACATTGAATGTGATGCTCACGGTATGAAATAATCCTGTTGGCCAACTTGGGTCAAGTGCTCAGGTCTCACTCTTCCTCATCCCTGCACCTGGCAAGCTCAAAAACACTGAGACCTTGAAACCCATACACCATAGCTGGCTATAAAGTAAATATTTTCACAAATTCAGACACTAGAGTCTTCTAAAAGTACCGTTTTCCCAAGTATTAGAAGATAAATTAGTCCTGTGTCACTCAAAACAGGAAACATTGGAAGAAACCGAAACACTTGCTCTGTTAATACATAGCTCCATAGCTGGTGTCACCACCATAATTTTGGGGTTTTTGACAATGGGATGGCCTACACAGCACCAAGCTTGCTGCTGTTGGATGGGGTTCATCTTTCTCAAAGGGGGAAGAGGGTCTTTGCCTATGAGCTAGCGGGGCTCACTGAAAGAGCTTTAAACTAGACTTGATGGGGGAGGAGGGTATTATCAGGTTTGCTCATGACAAGTCAAGGGACAATACACCAATGTCTGAGGGATGGGGAGCTAGTGAGGGCCCTCACCCTGTTGCTCCAAGATGTGCTGGGTAGACTGCAGCACACTTGAAGTCTTATGGAGATAAGCCAGGGGCTCCTGAGGCAATAGGAGCCAACAGGAAACACGGGTAAAACACCCATGGAAGTCCACCTGGAGAGCAACACAAAGGAATTGCAGCCACTCCAGCCAGTAAATCAGCTTCAATGGGGACACAGCTTAAGTGCCTCTATGGAAATGCACGTAGCATGGGGAACAAACAAGAGGACTTAGAGACGTGCACACACCTCAAGGGGTATAATCTCATTGGCATCACAGAGATGTGGTGGGATGCCTCCTATGTGTTGGAATGGAAGGATACAGGCTCTTTAGGAAGGACAGGCAGGGGAGACGACGTGGGACTGTTCCCCTCTGTCAATGACCAGCTGGATTGCATCGAACTCCACCTGGGGATGGATGAAGAGCTGACTAAGAGCTTATCGGTTAGCACTAAAGGGAATGCAGGGGCAGGTGACATTACAGTGGGGGTCTGCTACAGGCCACCTGACCAGGATGGTGGGGTGGATGAGACCCTCTATAGACAGATAGGAGCAGCATCGCGTTCACAGGCCCTGGTCCTCATGGAGGACTTCAACCATCCTAATATCTGTTGGAAGAACAACACAGCGGGGCACAAGCAATCCAGGAAGCTCTTGGAATGTGTCGGTGACAACTTCTTTCTCCAAGTGGTAGAGGAGCCAATGAGGAGAAGAGCTATGCTGAAACTTGACCTTACCAACAAGGAGGGGTTAGTGGGGAATGTCAAGCTCAAGGGTAGCCTTGGCTGCAGTGATCATGAAATGGTAGAGTCTAAGATCCTTAGGGCGGTGAAGAGGCTGCACAGCAAGCTCACTACCCTGGACTTCAGGAGAGCAGACTTTCGACTCTTGAGGGATCTGCTTGGTAGGGTCCAATGGCATAAAGCACTGGAGGGGAGAGGGGCTCAAGGAAGCTGGTTAATATTCAAGGATCACCTCCTTTAAGCTCAGAAGCAATGTATCCCAACAAAGAAGTCAGGCAAAAATGCCAGGAGGCCAGCATGGATGAACAAGGAGCTCCTGGACACACTCAAAAGCAAAAAGGAGGCCTACAGAAGGTGGAAGCAAGGACAGGCAGCCTGGGAGGAATACAGAGAAACTGTCCAAGCTGCCAGGGACCAGGCTAAGCAAGCTAAAGCCCAGATAGAATTAAATCTGGCCAGGGACAACAAGGGCAACATGAAAAACTTCTATAAGTATGTCAGTGATAAAAGGAAGGCTAGGGAAGATGTGGGCCCTCTCTGGAAGGAAATGGGAGACCTCATCACCCGGGATATGGAGAAGGCTGAGGTACTCAACAACTTTTTTGCCTCTGTCTTCATTGGCAAGAGCTCTAACCACACCACCCAAGTCACAGAAGGCAAAAGCAGTGACTGGGAGAAGCCTACTGTAGGAGAAGATCATGTATGAGACCACCTAAGGAACCCGAGGGTGCACAAATCCATGGGATCTGATGAAATCCATCTGCGGGTCATGAGAGAACTGGCAGATGAAGTTGCTAAGCCACTTTCCATTATATTTGAAAAGTCATGGCAGTCTGGTGAAGTTCCTGCTGACTGGAAGAGGGCAAACATAACCCTCATTTTCAAAAAGGGAAAAAAGGAAGACCTGAGGAACTACAGGCCAGTCAGTCTCACCTCTGTGCCTGGCAAGATCATGGAGCAGATCCTCCTGAAAACTCTGCTAAGACACATGGAAAATAAGATGGTCAGTGACAGCCAACATGGCTTCACCAAGGGCAAGTCATGCTTGACAAATCTGGTGACCTTCTATGATGGTGTTACAGTGTTGGTGGATAAGGGAAGAGCAACAGGCATCATCTATCTGGACTTGTGCAAAGCATTTGACACTGTCCTGGAGGACATCCCATTCTCTAAATTGGACAGACATGAATTTGACGGATGGACCACTTGGTGGACAAGGAATTGCCTGGATGGCCACACTCAAAGAGTTGAGATCAACAGCTCGATGTCCAAGTGGAAACCAGTGACGAGTGGTGTTCCTCAGGGGTCAGTACTGGGACCGGTGCTGATTGACATCTTTGTTGGTGACATGGACAGTGGGATTGAGTGCATCCTCGGCAAGTTTCCTGATGACACCAAGCTGTGTGGTGTGGTCGACACACTGGAATGCCATCCAGAGGGACCTGGACAGGCTTGAGAGGTGGACCCATGCCAACCTCATTAAGTTCAACCAGGCCAAGTGCAAGGTCCTGCACATGGGTTGGGCAAGCCCAAGCAGAAATACAGGTTGGGTGGAGAACGGATTGAGAGCTGCCCTGAGGAGAAGGACTTGGGAGTGTTGGTGGATGAGACGCTCAACATGAGCTGGCAATATGTGCTCGCAGCCCAGAAAGCCAACCACATCCTGGGCTGCATCAAAAGAAGTGTGGCCAGCAGGTTGAGGGAGGTGATTCTGCCCCTCTACTCTGCTCTTGTGAGACCCCACCTGCAATATTGCATCCAGCTCTGGGGTCCCCAACATGAGAAGGACATGGACTTGCTGGAGCATGTCCAGAGGAGAGCCACGAGGATGATCTGAGGGATGGAGCACCTCTCCTATGAGGATAGGCTAAGAGAGTTGGGGTTGTTCAGCCAAAGAGAAGGCTCTGGGAAGACCTTACAGCGGCCTTCCAGTATCCGAAGGGGGCCTACAAGAAAGCTGGAGAGGGACTTTTTACAAGGGCAAGTAGTGATAGGACAAGGGGTAATGGCTACAAACTGGAAGAGGGTAGATTCAGATTAGATATCAGGAAGAAAATTTTCACTATGAGGGTGGTGAGGCACCAGAACAGGTTACCCAGAGAAATGCGGAGACCCCATCCCTGGAAGTGTTCAAGACCAGCTTGGACGAGGCTTTGAGCAAACTGATCTAGTGGGAGTTGTCCCTGTCCATGGCAGGGGGTTTGGAACTAGATGATCTTTAAGGTCCCTTCCAACCTAAACCATTCTATGATTCTATGATTTTTTTGTCTGACTTGTTCTATATTTAGAGCCCTTCCCTCAATGTTATCTTTCTATATGCACATTTATGTCATTTAACTAATTTAACTCACCCTTTCATTTATCATATTCATTGATCAAAGCTAAAAAGCTTTGAAATCAGCACATATGCTCTTTATAATGTTTTATACCCTAAGCTTAGGTAATAAATTCAATGAGAAATGAATCGTGGCGTTTCAGAGCTGCACACAATGTTCTTTAATGCCACCCACAGAAGTCCTTAATTACAAAGCTGTTGGTAAAGAATGAACAGTTTGGAGGGAAGGAAGCTTTTTGATTGAGGTTTTGTAAAGCAGTTTTTAGACAATGGCCAAGATTAGATAGTAGCACCTCTGTACTGAGTATGCAAATTTACAGTAATCTTTTTTTTCCTGGGAGCACAGTTACGCAGTCATTAATTTTCACAGGAAAAGGGTGACACACTGAATGGTGAAAAGCAATTTTGAAAATATATTTGACTCAAACTCAGCCAGAAAAGGGAAGCAAAGGCAAGTATGACTTATGTAGCCCAAACCTAGCAGCTCTCATTACGTCCTTCCCCACCTGCCCCCACTGACAGCAGGTCCAGACCTATGTTCCCCTCAGCAGTAACTCTCAGACCTGCTATGTCTCTTCAGCAGCTGGCTTGGACCTATGGTCCCTTCAGTACTGGTCCCAGCCCTATGGTCTCTCTGGTTGCTGGCTCCCACACCTCCTCTCCTACTTGCCGGGTAGTCCAGCTTGAAGTTTGGTAGTGACTGAAGTATTGGCTTCCCGTACTCCAGCACAACTGATGGAAGCTCATTAGAAAAACACTCAGGTCTCACCAGATGATGGCCCTACACCTATGGGACCCTGTGCTCTGTGGTTTCTTCTCCCTTTGCTGGCACTGGGACCTCTCACACACATATCTCCAGCTAATGACACCTCAAACTTGTGGTGTCCCCATGACCCCATGCCTCCTTCTCTACTTGCTGGCACTTAGGACCCCAGCACACACACTGGAGAGCAACTTCACCCTGGAAAATAGTTAGAAGTGGAGTTTAGTAAGAAGACAGGACAGACCGTGGTGATCTAGCATGGGGCTTGACTGGACATGCATACTGATCGGTCTCCTGTTCACATCCAGTTGGCTCCATTTATCCCCCTTTCCCCTCTGTTATCTCATGCTTGTTCCTCTCCAATCCACTTTGATCCTTCCCTTTTCCCACCTTTTGTCCTTCCCCTATACATCCCATAATAAATGTCACACATTCCCACTGGATTTCCAGTCTCCTGGAAAACATCCCATAATATGCTTTACACAGTCCTCAAGTGTTCTTCCCCTCCATCCTACAACGAGTACCGTACCAGCTTAGGCAACGACAGCCCTGCCGACTACAAGGCAGCTGGGGAGAGCTGCTGGTGGCCCACCTGAGTAGGTTTCACAGTGGGACCATGAGCTGAGCCCCCTCCTCTGAGTGCTGGGTCAGCTGGGTCGGGGTCCCCTCTGCACCCATCAGTTTGTCAGGGTTCATTGCTGCTCCGTGGGCACTTGTGTTTTCATTAATAAGCCCTTAATCACACGACCTCGCAGTTTAAAACCCCAAAAGCCTTTGATCTCCTCCCCAAATCCTGCAGCATAACAAAAGCCAGCTTGCAAAGAGCAAAGCGGGAGCTGCCCAGATGAATCACTGAACTGGGATGATTTCTGTATGCAGGGTAATCAGTCAATCAATTTTCAGAGTCAGGGCAATTCACAGAATATCAGTGTACATGTCCAGTTGTGCTAGAGTATTTTTAAAGCCATGACCAGTCAGGTTCTGATTGGGTTAGGCTCATTTTAAAGGTTTTAAATATGCTTTATCTGAACTGTATTCAAGAAAGGTGAAAAACATATACATACTCTATTGATAATGAAGGAAATCATTGTCCTGCAATCCTTATTAATTAGTATAAAGGAAGGACAAACACAATAGGAAAATTTAGGGGGGGAGGAGAACCCATAATCCGTACATCTGAATCATATTTGTAAGCAGCAATCACTAAATCCAAATGCTCTTGTAATTATTCTCTTGACCTTGAGTTCTGACCAGAAAACCCAGAAACACAGGCTGGACTGGTTATTTATAACAGAGGGACTCTAAAGAGAGGAAACAGTTGAATGCCAGGGTGGCTCCCATCACAAGACCACATGCTGATTCAGTCCAGTTTTCTGTTCAGCAAGAGACAGTATTTAATTCTGCTTACTGGGAGAAAACAAACTTTAACTGAAAACTCCTCCAAGTTCTTGGCTAAAGCCCAGTGCGATATATTCCTTTCCAGAAGTGGTAGATTATAGAAAAGACAGAAAGGCAACTTCTGATCAGACATTACATCTATCTTCTGCCCTTGCCAAATCTGCCCGGACAAATGTTAACTTGGCACTTTTTAGAAGAGGTGGGGCAAGTGCTATCTTGGCTGGGGCTCCTTATCCCACTAAATTATATTCCACAATTGAACCCAAAGGATTTTTCACATTTCTTCTCTCTTTTCTATTTTTTTAATGAAAGAGCACAGCCAATTTTTATATCACTAGCCTTATTATCCGTTCTATTGCTGCGCGTGCCTCTAACTTTGCTGGATTGTTCAGATACCTGGTTTTTGTAGGCATAATCATTTGCAAATAAGGCTTTAAAAAGTATTAATAAAGTAGCATCTTTCAGACATATGAGAATGGAATATAAATCAATATGAAGTCCTTGAAACTGGGTTACTGGTGTGCTGGTCAGTCATTATTTTTCCACTTGCAGCACCTAGGTTTCTAGGAGATGGTATAACTCCAAGAAATCCAGAAAACAGGGGCTCCCATTTCCTTAGCTGTAAAAACCTGTTCACTTTTACTGGTATAACAGTAGGTCTTAATCCAGACTGTCTTTTTCTACCAATCAGTCTGTTGAGCAGAAATAACGTGACAGAAAGGATGAGCCTGGATGAAGGCACTCCAGTGTCACTAAGAATCTTCTGTCAGATAGAAATTTGACCACAGAAAAAGCTGAGAGAGATAAATCCTGGAACAGATGCATAAATGAGCAATAGCTGAGCCATATGAAATATAATAAAACACAGACTCGCAGGCATTGGAGATGGAAAAGACCTATTAGGTCATCTAGTCCCAGCTTCTGCCAATTCAGAATTGGCCCCTAGAGTGATGTGCTGAACTTTAAGAAAAAAACAAAAGGCTGCCAAAATCTTTGTCAAGCCTGTTACACTTGCTCCAGAAGAGAGAAATGAAAAACCCTAAAGCTAATGAACAGGTTTCAAGTCATGAAAGACTGACAGCGCCAGGAAAACTTGATTGTATCCCCATCTCCTTACCAAATCCTGGTGAGGAGCAAAGGGGTGGTTTTCCACAGTCCAGAGCGCTTACATACTGGCTGACTGCTGCAGCTAAACCAAGCTAATCAGAACCAAAAATCAGAGGCAGGCTTTGCCCTCGGGCACACTATGGGAATTAGGGTTCCCCTGGCAGCTATATAGGGAATATTTATTGAGACTTAAGCTATTTGGAAATAGCAAGTGAAGGCGTGTTCCTTCTAGATTGATCCCTAGCCATGAAACAGTCTTTATAGTCCCTAGCCTACTAGGGTGTCTTAGCCCTCAGCCTCTCCACACCTACACAGATTTGCATTGGAGCTGCTTCCTCCGGTTTGTATGAGGCTGTCAGTGCTAGAAGGGCACGCTGCATCTCACTGCCTTCAGCATGGCTTGGAAATGAACTGGAAAGTGGGACTGCGTGCCAGGGGAGTGTACACCACCTGGCTAGCATCAGCACCAAAAATCCTGTGTGTCCTGCAAAGAAAGCACCTGCCACCAACCACCACCGAGCACCACACAAATAACTTAGGGAACTGCCTAGAAATACAGTGTGTTTTTGTCATGGGAATGGATTCTTAAAGGAGACCGGGAATGCCTTTGGCAGTGGAGACAAGTGAAAAGAGGTGGAAGTTGAGAAGGATCTGGGGAGGATCTACAAGCACAAGCTTCAGGCCCAAGTAGCTGGAGAAGTTCCTGAGTGTTCACATCTCCCACCAAGGGCAGCAGGAACAGAGCAGATGGGACTTAAAAGCAACACTAAAGGCATGGAAGAGCCTGGACACCAGTGGGAGAACCAGGTCAACTTGATGGAAAAAGAGAAAAGTCATCTCAAAAACAGGAAAGCATTTCTTTTTCTGAAGGATGCAACTCATAAATGCTCTTCCAATTTCATGTGAGCAAGGTTGCTTTTATTATCCCAGCAAGTCACAAGTTGGTTTTTTTTTTTAAGTTTTCTAGTCTAACATACTTAGAAAGTGAGATTTAAAATTTACCCTTGTGCAAACAATCATTACTGTGTCTCATCTGCATCATTCATGTCCCTCCTGCAAAGTTTAATCGTGGCTGGGGCTTGAGCTGCCATCTCAACACCTGCAGAAAACACTGGATGTTTGACCATTGCTGATATATGTATGACATTACAGAAGTGTACTGGGAGACCGTGTTCCCTCCATGTTGTATAAACCTGGTCTACTATACCTATGATGCATTTGTAAAGCTTGCAAACATAGGTGAGAGTTTGCCTTGCCGTATTTAGTAAAAATCTCGTATGATTTTCTATCATGATACTGGATTTAAATGAGCTGACAGAGAGGGGAGTGACACTTTCAAAGCAGTTCCCTTGTTTTCTACCCAAGCTTACTACACTGCAGCTCAAATCCCACCTAACTTCACTCCCAGCAAAGCAAGAAGAAGAGGTATGCTAATGTATTCTGCAAGGCACTGAAAGACAAGCATCTTTTGTAAGTGACTTGCACTTTTCTACAGCTTTTTTTTTATTGTAATAGATATTTAAATCTTCACCGGGGTGAATGGCATACAGGAAGAGGGCCTTTCTGCACTCACCATGGTTTGAGTGTCTCACGCAGTCCCCCAGCACGGCGCTGAACTGCCTCTGAGCTTCTGCCTCCGGGAAGCAGTAGTAGCTGTGTCGGGCAAAAGGCTGCCACAGGTAAACAGGGAACTCTCTCGGCAGCTGAACGAAGGCTTGAGTGACCTCCTTCTCACTCGACCCTACACAAAAAACACATCTCCATTTGAAATCTGCAGATTTCTTGGGGAATTTGGCCATTTTCCTCTTCTATGACAGAGAGAACAGGCCTTTGCTAGCAAGAAAGCATGAGACATGAAAAATCATGTCTCTTTCTTCATGCAAGTGATCAGGCATAGAGGGCAGGAGGACACAGCTGGGATGGGCAAACTTAGTGGGTACCAAACCACCTCTCTATGCTATACCATAGCAACTTGATGTCCTCTCGTTTTGTATTCAAGGTGGACATAAGCTACACATTTTTGGTAAAATTTCAAAGTAACTATTTCATTGGATTGTCACTGCTAGGGAAGAGGTTTTCATGGCAAAAAGTAAGTTAGTGTGCAACTCTGGTCTCTTCCAGATAGACACTGTATAGGAACATATGGTCTTACATAGAGAAAAATAATGTGTTAGACCATGTAGGAACAGCAGTGGTTCCCTTGACTCCAGGATTCCAAACACAACTGCAAGATGGCCTTATGAACTGTCACTTCAAGCCCTTGAAGATGAAGCAGAGAAAGTATTAAGTAGCTTCAGTTTCCACCTGCCCTGAGTCACTGTGCACAGGGGATGCTGTACAACACCATTTATGGATGACCAAACCCTATCTTGTCTCTGTGCCATGCATCGAGTGCCCAGCCACAAGAGGTTCATCTTGGAGGGTGTTCAGCATTGCACAGAAGGGGAGAAGGGCCATAAAAATCTAACTGAGCCACTCATTGTGAAAGGAGAGCCATGGGAAGCGCGCAAGTGGCCTTGGGCTGCTCCACATCACTCAACCCCAACTCCCGCAGAGCTGTGGTGACACATGGAGGACACTTCCAGGCACTGCTGCCCCACACCACCCTCTGACCACCCTACACCTTGGGAAAGTGGTGTAAGGGAGACACCTCCCAACAGTCATAACTTTAAGTGCTATGAGACAGGACTTAAAAAAAAAATACTTCTTGACATGTTGCCCTTATCCCTTTCCTCACGTGGCACCCCATTTTCCAAATCCAACTGCACCATGACATCCACTCCCTTAAAGCCTGAATTTTCTCCATCTTCATGGAGTGGGGTGGGAGCAGGCAGGACCACAGTGGTTCCTGTTCCAGAAACAACAAAATCAGCAGCAGCAACCTTCCTGCCCTCTCTATGGGACTTATTATCAACTGTGAGTCAACACAGGCAGCTGGCATCTAAAAATGGAAACAAATAAACCAGGAATATTAACAAAGCCCAGGAACAATAGTGGTGTGGTTCCTGCCCTGCTTCTGCACAGCTTCCAGTGGCTTTGTGCCGGGACGCTGGAATAAAAAGGGAGCCAGCATTTCTCTGAACGTCAGCTTATAGCATCTTCTGTGTAAGTCCACTCTGGAGCTGTGCTTTGACTTACAAAAAAGGGCTGCGTGCATCTTCCGTTGCCCCGTTTCAGAGACTAGCCTGAAAACCTGCCCAGAAGAGGTCTGCGTAAGGAACAGTGCTTGGGGTTTAGCAGTTCAGCTTCAAGCAGGGCTTACCAACAGGATCTGGAAAATGTTTATCAGACAGCAAATTGTAATCTTCTTCTGAAGTCAGTACTTTGCCTCCTGCAGGAAGAACATGATATTTAGGGCTGGCTCCTTTCTGGTAGGCCTGGAAAATCAAGAGAGAAGGAGTCAAATAGCAATTAAGGAGAGGGAAAACATAAAGCACACAACTCATTTACAAAGCTAATGCACGGGGACATTCCCCAAAGGGAATTTTTTTTTGTCAGACTGAATTTTGGAAATATTCCCTGGAGACATCAAATCTAAAACATGGTTAAATGTAAAAAACATATCTAAAAATATCCTCTACATGTTCACAAGCCATGATGAAGTCAGGGATAAAAGGGAGGGGAAAAGGATGGGATTTTCTTCTAAGCCCTATTTGTTTGATTTGTCAGCCAGGACTAGTTTGACTATGGCAGCTGCCAAATAAAAAACTTCACTGTAGTCAACCTGAAGCAACCCAAAAATTGCTACTTAAAACTCAACAGCAGAAGCACAGGGACGTATTACAATGACATAGAGATAAGAAGTGTTCTGTGATAAGGAAGGTTCAAAGTGCTGCTAAAATGATTTGCTAATTCTTGCCAACATGTATGGCCAACACAAGGCACTTGGTTGTACTCTCAGCCATCCCCATGGAGCGTCCAGCCATCTCCGCAAGCCTGGAGCCACCTTGCTGAGGACAAAATTTCATCTAGTATTGCCAAAAGAAAGGTGGCAGCAATGGACAATTCACTTGATATCAGTTTCTTTGGGAGCATAGAAGAACATAAGAGGAAGAAACATTTACCTCTTTAGTCTCAAAGCAATCCACAGTGTAGTCGTTTTTGATAACGACGTATCTGTCCTTCCACTTCTTCAGATCGTCAGCAAAATGCAGCAGCTCTGCTTCGTATAAGACTGTCCCAGCTTCTGCCGGTGGCTACAAAGACAATTTTCTAGATTTGAAATAACTCTGGATTACTGACCATTTTGAAGCTTTTATTTCTACATTTCCATAAGACTGCTACGAGGGCTTTTGAGTCTTCATATGCAATTTGGAGTCATAAACATCTCTGATTCAGGCAGATACTACACATGCAATCAAATTCTTGTAGCCTGAGGTGAGGAAGCAGCAGAGGACCTCTGCCTTCCAAAAACACTTCCAGATTTCTGAGACAGAGACATTCTTATTTACCTTTTAGTTGGCAAGCTGAATGCAAGATAACTTGTAGTTCATTATCTCTGATGTCCCACTACATAACATCAATGAAAACATTTCATTTCTGCAGCAATGAGTTTTATTATAAAATAGTAAATTATTTCCCATTTCTTTGTAACACTTTTGCACCTGTGCTCTTGTAACTGATATGCACCTTTCTGAAAGACAGGGTTCTTCTATTATACCACCTTTTATATCCTATCTTATTGCTTTACCCAATTCATTTCCAATTGATTTCCAATATGGCCAAAAAATTTAGATTTGTATCTTAATATTGAAGACTGCTTCTCTGCATTTTCTTCTAATAGACTTTTGTCTCTCCTCTAATAAAAACCAGCTCTCCGTAGCTCACTTCACTGGGGGGATTATCGCCATGTTCTTTATGGAACCCCATAGCCATGGCTGAAAGGGTTAATTAAGTTTCCTACATAAATTTCTGCCCTCAGTGTAGGATCACTGACCCAAGATTCTTGCAAAACCTTGCAATCAGCAGGAAGCAACTAGTTTTGTCCAAGCATCCAACTCTACCTTGATGAAATGGGTGCTTTGTACCAGAAACTTGTGTCATGGTTCTTCTCAAGCTACAATGAGACAACCAAACATGACCAAAACAAAGATGAATTTTCAAAAATAAACTTTAAGCCTGCACCCAGATGCAACTTTTCCACCTAAAACCTAACTGAACCAAATCCGACATCTGCCCTTGCAAATCTATTGTGTACACTCAGCCTACATATAAAAAAGAGCACACGTAAAATGTCCTAGATACACATTTATTATGTATTGAACTATCCAATATAAGAAGCCAAAATAACACTTCTGTACTTTGCTTGTATATACAGAAATACTTAAATAACTTTAAAAATACTTCGGGCTTGATATTTAGAAGCTTTGAGTATCTGTACCGCCTATTAACTTTACTTGAGGGCATTCAACGCTGGGAAAAACAAGAAAACCAAGACCGGTCGGTAGCTGATAGACTTTCAGCTCATGTTTTTCATACATAATGACTACTAAATGTGTGATTTAAATAGTTAATGCATTAATTATTTCATGCAGGAGAGCAGAGCTGTATGGCAGCTTCAGGATGGGGAAGGGCTTACATGCCCTCCTACCTTGGTTTTCAGGAACCGGGACTGGGAATCCCTGTGCTGCTCCAGCTCATCCTGCACATGCTTGCAGAAAGCCACTGCATGTTGGCGTCTGTAGTGTGGGCTGAAGTTTTTGATGACGGCCTCTGTTTTTCCTGAAGCAGAAATAGAGATTTAATTGTATTTAATGTACATCAGCTCAGAAATTGTAATGCTGAACCGAAGCAGTTATCACCAGTGACCCAAAATATTGCCCAAGCGCACCAAAGGCCACTTGCTGCACAACAGACCAGAAACGCTTCAGAGATGCATTCAGCTGTTGTGATAACCAAACACAGAGGGAATTTGTTCAGGTCATAAAGATATAGAAAAAACACTGGGGTTTGGACATTGTTTTTCCTTCTAAGAGTGGGCAAAACATATCCTAAATCCATTTCTCTAACAAAAGATGCTATCTGCCTCTCCCTAGGACATACTGCCATGGAGTCATGCGTGTTAGAGAGCTGATAAGGTTTTCAAAGAAACATATACACAAGTGATACTGGCTAGTGTTTAGCCTTATTAGCCAATTTTATCACATAATCAGATTTTAAAGCTGACTCAAAGCTCTGACAAAGTATTTTTTCTAGGCTTGGGAACTGCAATCTCTTCTTTGTTTTAATGTAAACAGATACTCAGTCATGCTGCAATAAACACTAATTTTGTATTGTCTTGCTATGATCAAGATCTCATCAGTAGCAATAACAGCAATAAACACATTGACAGTCTCATTTCTGGGAATCTTAAAGCAATTTACAAGTAATTAACTCATAACCCCTAATAAAAAAAAATGCTTTACAGACAGGAAAACAAAGCTAAAAGTTAAAGCCATGTGCACACATGTGATTCAAAGAGTCAGTGGCAATGTGAAAACCAAACCCTGGACTATGATCTAGATAGCATCCAGACTGTCCTGGATACTGGAGAGATCCATTTCTTCCCTGTATTAAGGAGCCCTGTAACAAGGGTTTTTTTCTGAGATACAACAGAGAAACATAATTTCATACCTCCAGCAATTTTGATGCTTTCAAAATTCTATTTTGTTCTGCTTGGAGAAAAAAAAAATCAAATGTTCTGTATAAGACCAAAAAAAAGGTAGTTCCCAAACTGTGATTTCTTGAAGCCTTTATATACATAGGCTCCCAAACCGGACTGGCATTCAGCACTCCTGAAAATCCAAACAGGGGAACCAGCAAGAAGCACCATGACCTCCAGAGTCCAGGAAGAGCTGAACCACTGTCATGCTATGATGATGTTCCCAGATTCACAAACTCCTCACAGCCACACACCAGCACTACCACCAAAAAGGACTGACTGGGAGTTTTCATGATGTTTCTGTATTTTATACAACAGGCTGTGAATCTGCAGCAGCTATGATGAAATCAGAAAGAGGTCTCGACATATTTGCCGTTTCAAGCATATAAGCATAGTACTTTTGAAGTAACCATGCAATACTTTCTGGATAACTACTGATTTTACTGCCATTTCTCACCATAAAAATGAAGTTTAAATGTCAGTGCAGTTCCAAGAATGCTCATACCTTTTTTTCATCTTAAATAATTTTAAAGATCAAAACATATACAGTTAAAGAAAGATAAAGGCCTTGGATCATTACAAGAGTAAGTGCATGGGATGTTACAGGAGGAAGTGCATGGGATGCTCTGGTGTAGAAGATGATATGGTCCAAGATTTACCACTTATGGCTACCTTATTTCCATTTAAAAATCCCAAATCTGTGTGGCTGAGACTGCCATGGAAAAACAGCTAGTTTGCTAAGAAGTTTGCAGAGATGGGCAATGGCAGAAGATTTTGTAGCGTGCTTATTTTAGGTCCAGCTCCAATTTGCTCCTCATGTGGGACATCACCAAGCTGTTGGAGATAATTTCACACCAATTCAGATAGCTGCAGTATTTAATTATTCCATAACTTCCTGATAATTACATTTACATTGCTGTAGTTACTTGGACGTGCATGCAAAAGAAAAAGCTATACATCAGCTCCTCTGCTTCTACAATTTTATTTTCATTTTGATGCATCTCTCAAATTTAGGGACAATATTGACATGACCTTTCATTCCAGCTGTTCCCGTCTAACCAGCTCAGAGAGGTGAGCTGGAGCCTTCTCCTTCTTAAGCATCAACGGGATCGCTGCCTTCAATTAAACTGAAAGCCCTCTCTGCCCTACTCCTGCCCCTTTCCAATCACACACCACTGCTGGGTTACAAACCTGCCACCCCTTCGAGACCTGTCTGGGTGCACAGAGGAGATGGCTCAGCCAACTGCCGCATTTGCAGAGTCATTAGACAAAGCTGGAGGGACATCAGGAAGCCCGGTTAATTTTTCAGGTATGTAAATATTTCACAGATTTACCTGTGGGACAGCACCAGGTGACAATCTGGACTCCAACCCTCCAGTTTTAAGAGACCAGATTTTTTGAGACCTACTGATTATAGGATGTGCTTGTGTATAATAGCAGGATACTGGTGCTGCTGAAGCAAAAAAATCCCTGCCCATCTGAGAGCCTTTTAAAAACTAGCCTGCTTTGGGCAGAGGCATAAACTTATTCTCCAAATAAGGACAAAGCTTCCCAAAACCTTCTTTACAGCTTTTTTTTTTCTTCTGGTCCCAGCCAGCAGTAGGATGTTGTTGACCGCAGCCCCGGTGGAGTTTCCTGCTCAGGGTTTGCCCCTATTTTCCACCGCGGCTTTTTCTTTTCCAGCTTGCGATGGCCTCTTAATCTGTTACAGAGGGCCCTGGGACACTGGACCTCACTTGACTGCTGCCTGCATCCTGCAGTAAAAATTTGTAGAGGAAGTGGGACAAAGAACAAAATTCTGGTGTTTGGAAAAAAACCCCAACAATCGCAGGAAATACCTGTAATTTTGGAAAAATCTTTCAATTATGGCTAAATTGGCTCAGAAGTGTGACTCTTCAGTGTCAACATTTCTTAGATCAGCTTAAAGTATGATATCCAAAAAGAATGGAACTATGCAATTCATAATATATATAAGTGAGAAATATGTGATTTATATGTGCAGAGTACATTTACAATCAATCAAAACATGAACGGAAGAGCAAATGTTTCATGCTGTTTATTCCAGTCTTTGCACTACTTGTAGCAAAGGATCTCTGTATTAAAAATACTAATCTCTCTTAAAATTAGAAGAAAATGGCTTTTTGAAGAGATTGTCAGTGGCACTACACGACGACCTGGTCTTGCACCGCTCAGCTCAATAGGAATTGCAATGCTACCTGCGGGTGGGAAGAGAAGCAGACGGACTCTTGATCCATTGTTCACCGGTGGATCTTTTAAACTCTTTTAGTTTACAGAAGATAAAAATATGCTATCTGAAAACAAACATGATCGAAACAGTCATGAGTAATAGAAACTCTTCCCATAAAATGCTAACATGGGGCAACTGGAGATAAATGACTCCAGGGCAGTTGAAAAACGAGTTCCCCTAATTCTTTTCCAAATTTAGTGTGGCTTGCTTAGTCAGAGCTGTTTATATGGAGCTAGGCCAACTTTCCCACTTGGCTGGTCTGGCAACGGCACAGCTCTCGCCTGTATAAATGTGATCTGAAACCCAGCAGCTAGATGGATGTTTATCCTTGGAGAATACGTAATTTGATCATCTCCAGTAGAAGCCTGCATGTAACCAAAATTACCAACAGGAAAAGACAACAGTGATGGAGGTGGAAGGATAGAGTGTACCATCAGCAAGTTTGCTGATGACACAAAAGTGGGAGGGGTGGCTGACACGATGGAAGGCTGTGACCTGGACAGGCTAGAGAGTTGGGCAGAGAGGAACCTAATGAAATTCAACAAGGGCAAGTGTAGGGTACTGCATCTGGGGAGGAATAGCCCCATGCATCAGTACAGGTTGGGGGCTGACCTCCTGAAGAGCAACTCTGTGGAAAGGGATCTGGGAGTCCTGGGGGACAACAGGATGACCGTAAGCCGACAATGTGCCCTGGTGGCCAAGAAGGCCAATGGCATTCTGGGGTGCATCAAGAAGAGTGTGGCCAGCAGGTCGAGGGAGGTCATCCTCCTCCTCTACTCTGCACTGGTGAGGTGACATCCGGAGTACTATGTCCAGTTCTGGGCTCCTTGGTTCAAGAAGGACAGGGAACTGCTGGAGAGGGTCCAGCAAAGGGCTACAAAGATGATTAGGGGATTGGAACATCTCTCTCATGAGGAAAGATTGAGGGACTTGGGTCTTTTTAGTCTGGAGAAAAGAAGACTGAGGAGGGATCTTATCAATACTTATAAATACTTAAAGGGAAGGTGCCAGGGGGATGGGAACAGTCTTTTTTCAGTGGTGCCCAGTGACAGGACAAAAGGCAACACGCACAAACTTCAGCATAGTAAGTTCCATCTAGACATGAGGAGGGACTTTTTACTTTGAGGGTAGCAGAGCACTGGAACAGGCTGCCCAGAGAGGTTGTGGAGTCTCCCACCCTGGAGACATTCAAGGACCACCTGGATGCCGTCCTGTGCAACCTGCTGTAGGTGACCCTGCTCTGGCAGGGGGGTTGGACTAGATGATCTCCAGAGGTCCCTTCCAACCCTCACCATCTATGATTTTGTGATTTTTGTCAAATTAACATGGTGAGGGTCACTTCCCCCTTTCTTGAGGGTTTAGGTCCTGCTCCAGAATCAACTTTGCTAATGCTTTATGGTGCATCTCCTGATGCAGAACCATGCTTGCACTTGGTCACAAAAGTTTAGCACAAGTTATGATACGTCTTTTAAGACTAAAAGTCTGACGACTCCAAGTCATCAGACCCACAGCATGTCCTCATATACCTGACTTTTTATTTTGGGTTTCACTGCTTTCATTGAAATAAAATGACACCCAACTTTATAAAATAAAGGCAGTCTTTGGCAAGTTCTCCCATGAATTTCTGCTGGTGTAGCCACTGGCTTTCAGCCTGGTGGGATGGCCATGCACAGCCTGGCTAGCTCACCATGCCACGCTCCTCTGCTCTCAACAACATGTTGCCAAATGGCCAGTACAGATGCAGGTCAGGAAAATTCAGAAAAAAGGTCAGAAAACAATATCTTCTCAGCTGGCATACAAGAGAGGTGTTGTTCACACTTACTGGGCTTCAGCCATTTGGAAGTTAGGAAGAGAAAGAGGTAAGGACTTGCCATAAAAGGTGTTATTCCATTTAAATATTGGTGTTTGGCAGCAAGATGACCCTTCCAAGAGTAGCAAGATGACCATGACTCTCCCTCTTCATAGCACAGCTGCTTGCACTGAGCAACTTTTGAATGGGGTTTTCAAAAAATACTACAATCAGTGATACGAATCTCTTTGGAGGTCTGGGGAATTTATCTTCTTAAACCATTTAAGCCCTTTGGAAAACATACTTTGCACCCCGAGGGACATGAACTGTAAAAAAAAGTAGATGATTTGCTGTATCAAAGCAAACCCTAGACAAAATAAAACCTACAAAAGAAACAATAAGCATTGTGCATGCTGAATGCCAGTACACCCAGCACTTCAAACAAGTGTGAAGTATTGAGACAGAACAGGAATGAATGACTTTGTCCTTGTATCTCTTCCATAAAGCCACAAGCAAAGCCGTCGGAAGTAAATATAAAAAGATCAGTTGATCCCACATGGTGCTTCACCAGCCAGGAGTACAACCCACAACTGGGGACATGCTTTTAAATGATGAACTATAAACTATACTGTGTGCCTTAATGTTATTCAGTAAATTAGTAATAAGCTTGAAAATTACTATTATACATGCATCCGTCCATCTAGTTATCTATACAGATATATAATCTTCTTCTCATAGCTCATCAGGGTAGCAGCAAAGTTCAGCTCATGGGTTGACTTCATCCCAAGTCCAATATAAACACAATCTTTGATTGAGATAAACATCTAAATTTGTAGATGAGCCCTACTTTAGCCATGTGAATCAGCAAAGCTGGATGTCAGTGTTGGCAAGTCTGAAACACGTTGGATGCTCGCTGTGAAGAGAGAGATACCAGAAGTTGTTCTTCATGAATTCACCTGTTCATTTCAAACATCATTATCACTTATTAAATGCATCTGGTAACCAGAAAACTTGTAAAAGCAATTCTCTTTGGCATATCCTCTCTAACAGTGCCCACCACCTTCCAGGGCTCTGGGACATGTAATAGTGCAGTGGAAATTACCAGTGGTTCCTTCTTTCCTACAGCCTTCTTTCTTGTGCAGTACTTATGGTACCACCCAAAAACTGTCTAAATCCAAGTGCTTCCAGGCTTTATCCTACCCATAAAGGGAAGTAATATAAAATACTCTTTGTTGCTGAAAACATCACTCAGTTTAATCTTTATTTATAGAAACAGCATTTCGATTATTTGTGAGTCATGACTTAATATCTGTTATGACAAAAAGGGATGACAGACACAAATCCCATATTCTGATTTGGCTGAATCATGTCTCTGCAGGTTTGTTTGCACTCATTCAACCAAACCAAGAAGCTGTCCAGTGGAGCCGCCCCTCTTCCCTTTGCAGACACACTGAAAAGTATGGTTTGCACCTGATAAAATACTGAAACCAATTATTTACTCTCAGCCTTGTTTTATATTAATGGAGACTACTCTTATTAAAAAATTATAATGATGTAACTGCACTGGCGTGCCCCCCCCCCCCCCCCCAAAATTATCTATCTGCAATGCAGACACTGAATTGCATTGGTAAAATTCCAGTTAGTCACCCAAAACTCAACATATAGAAGAGAATAATACCCATCACACCTCAGATCATCCTCTTCCTAGCATCTCAGCATATAAGCACTCCTTGGGTGCTTAGCACAACTTCTCTATAGGATGAGTGGGAAAGTTGATGCTGCCTTGTGAAAAAAAAAAAAGATTGTTTAGCAAGTTTGCCAGCTGAGACCCTGAATGTGGAATTTGTGCTCCACCAGAAGTGAAGCTTCACTCTCAGAGCAAGCTAAACAAACATGTTTTTAAGTTCATGTAAACTTGATTCATGACAAATAAGGAGCCAAAAATAACAGGCTCTGTTCCAGCCTTGCAGATCTCCCTTTCTACAATTTTACTCAAGTACTTAGCTCTTCCTCAAGTGCTCTGCTACACGAGGCTGTTTTATACTGAGCTGCACAATTAGCCCACAGGTTCAATAGGTTTATATACCTACAATGTTCTTCTCGAGCAACTTCATGAGCATCTTGTATTTCAGAGGGAGTAGACAGATGTGAGACAGACCTCATACATTCTACAAAATGGCTTGTTTTCTTATGACTTGCTTGTGATTTAACTATGGATCCTGCTATTTTAAATGAATTCTGAATACTGCCTCATTATTAAAAAATGCAGAGCAAAATATAGAGCACTAAGCCTGCATAAATACAGACCGTCCCTTGGGTCAAACTCAGAGACTCATTCCTATAGCCAGGTTTCCATTCCCCTTCCCTCCCAGATCAGGATTAAGAAAATTCTTCTCAGGAAATGCAGAAACAGAACTATCACACCTTTGATCTATGCTTAACCATCATTATCCAAACAGCGCATCTTCCAGACCTGCACACACATCTGCTTTAACATGAAACTTTCTGGAGGATATCTCAATTGCAGTCACAGCTTCTTCATACCTTCTCCCATGCACGTGTCATTTCTCGTGCTGGGGGAAATGGATGGGACAACCTCTCTGGCCAGAGACGGGTCCCGCACAAGCAGCTCCACCAGCATTGCAGGTGGTAGAGGCAGTAAACATCAGGAAACCATTAGCAGTAGGGCTGGGACGGGGGCTGGGGAAAGCAACTGGAAGGATTTGGATTTTAACCTTAAAATGCCTGAAATGTAACCAGTGACATCAGGCACTCCAGTATGGAACAGCAGGGGACACCAGCCAGCAGCTCTGCAATACTTCTGTTGCCGAATTGTTATTTAGAGGAGAAACAGGATTTCACGAGTTGCCTTTGCACTTCTGTCAGATTAAAAAAATACTACTAATCACAAATAACATAAAGGCCAAAGTTTGTGGTTAATCAAGCAGAAAGAAGCCCAGTGCAAGCCAGGAGTTTGATTAACAATATATCAGAGATAAGCTTATTCCTAAGGCTGCTAAAATTTAACCTTTCTTGGTAATGGGGTTAGAAGCAGCAATGTTTTGTCTAGAAACAATTATTCACGGTCAAATTCAACAAGAATAAGGTCTGATAATCCTTTATTTGTAAGCTTATTTCACACCACCAGAAGAACTAGAGATTTAATAAAACCAATGAACTCAATTTAGTTCCAGGGGTCACAAGAAGCTAACTATGCTCTGTATTAGGTTAATTTGCTGAAGGTCAATGGTTTTCCAGTTTTGGAGTTTTTTTCAACTCCACGAGCCACAGGCTGAGACATTCATGGGGAAATGGACATCAAGCATGTCTTGAGCAGCTTCCTCCAGTACAGATCTCAGCATCATGTTACACACACGTCACGGTAGGTCATACAAGAAAGTTTCTTGAGACAACATTTACACAGCTTTCCAAAAATGTAGGTCAATGCCACATCACCATTTAAATCAGGATGATGTATTCTCTCTTCCCTCCCTTTCAGGTGACAGGCATTGCAGCCAGTTACTTTACTGCTGGACCACACACAAGATAAAATAATGAAAACCATTCTCACCTGGAGATACAGATAACAAAAATAATCATCTTCACAAAATACTAATTTTTCCAAATAGATGGATATTTATACAGACATACACCGCTGTACAAGATTAATTTTGTGCAATGCCTGGAGTGTGCTCATATAGATCCAGGAGATATTTTTACTTGCTTCTTTTTTCTTAATTTTTTTGCCAAAATTATGCCATACTAGACAGGTCTATTACAAAATTACTCAAAGGCATATATGACATTGGACATCAGTATGAGTACACAAACATGTCCTTCCATGAGGGGCCTTACTTACACTGAGGTTACCTCACATTAGTCTTAAAGTTCCCGTTATTCGCTTTACATTATAACTTGTCTCATGACCAGTCTAGTGTAAGTCAACCCAGATGAACTTCTCAGAGTACCGGATTTCCCATGAAGGCATCACATTTAAGCACTGTAGCAGAAGGCTGTCATCCCATGGTAGTATTTTATTCCATTTCTCTTAAACAAACACACAAACCCCACAAAATGGAAAAGGGCTGTGTGGCTAACAAAATAAGAATAGGGGTACCAGTGGGTCCCCTTTCCTTGCAATTTTTCTCACCAAATCATAATGCGTTTGATTCTTTTTTGGCTCCCATATACACGGAAAATGAGTAAATGTCATGAATTACACAGGACAATATTTCAGCTAGCCTATGTGCAAAAAAAAAAAGGTTGATAACAAGATTAATCTCTGAAATAAATTAAACAGAGGCCTCAAAGTACAGGCATTTATTTTAATGGCTTTCCACCACCACATCTCTTAATTTTATCGCAGGAACTCATTTCAGCCTCAGAGCTCCTCCTTGCCATTTTGAACACCAAAAGAACAACTGGGTAAATACACAGATTTTAACCCAAAAACCTAGCACCACTCAGATTTTTGAAGTGCTGATCTATAGCCCAAGGCATGTCACCAGTGTGCCAGTTGGGACCATTTTTCTTAGCTTGTACCAACACTGCCTTGTCTTGGTCCTCTGCGTGGCAGCAGCTGTTAAAGGACATTTGGAGGGGGACTTGCAAGGAACACACGCATCTTCTCCCTGGGAAGGTGCCTGACATTTGGCAGATAACTCTTTCATCTCCTCATACCTGTATCAGGGACATCCACAGCTCTCCAATAAAACTTTTTACCCTCTGAAGCCCAGAGAAGATGGAAACCTGAAAAGTCAATGGTTTGAATGGCAGCCTTGAAGCAAAGGGATGCAAAAGTAGTGAAACCTGCTCAGAGGATGTCCCCCAGAATAAATAACCCCAAAAAAGGCAGAGGACAGACAATGAAATGATGGGACAAATTAACTCCTCTCACCCACCTAAAAAGTGCAGAATGAGTGACATTAGAAGAGCAGTATTGGAGATGGTCTCCTTCCCATTTCCAGGTTATGAGGTTGCAAAAGCCTTTTGCTGTTGCAATCTCTCAGGCAATCTCCTCTTGGGGTCTTTTGACACGCTGCTTTCTTGGTAAATATGTATTTTTAAGATTGCATCTCTGCTACCGCATCCCTAGATGTTCTTTTAAATCAAAACCACAGTGATACTTGTGCTGCAAACTTTATTAAGCGGGGGGTGGTGGTGGTGTAAAAATAACAGAACCCTATGTCACACAGCTGAGACAATTATTTATCCCTATTAGACGTAGCCAACAGCATAGGTCTTCATATGGACAAAGAGACAACTCTTTGTGAAACACAAGAAACAATTTTCTTGCCCTTTTTTAAAAAGGACAAACAAAATAAAAAAATGTATATAATTAAGCTTCTACTACAACTTCATATTAGAGGAAGAGAAATATGTAAAATGCAGTTCACATCCCAAGGAACCTTTCTACCCTACCTCCACTTTACATTAAGCTTGAACAACAAAAATGGGAAGATATTTTATTTGTAGTACATTTTTAGTCATTTGCTTCAGGTTCTTATTAATTTCATGTGATAATGCTGCACGATTAATGCAAGGAAATTTAACTGTTGCCACAGTAAAACATTACTGGGGAGAGGATGGGAGGACTCACTTTATAAAACTCAGAAGTTTCAGTGAAGCATCATTTTGAAATCTCTTTAATATATTGTATATTTTCCTGTTACAAAGCATGGTGATACAATGGGATCACTTTCTGATGCCACATAGACTGTGTTGGCCATAAAGATGCTACAACAGGAATTGTTAGGGGCTGACACAACCTACAAGACAAAAATGTTGTTTCACAGCACTGCCTATAGGCTGTAATGTCATGATCCCAGCAGATAGTCTGCGTGTTTGCCCTGGTAAAGACAGAATTATTCACTATGACTTTAAGTAAACCTTTTGGCATATGTATTACACATACTGAAAAAATATTTCCATCCGTATGTACACCCAGCAGCTGCAGAACAGCAATCAGGGCAGACTAGTGGTTTTTAAGCTGGGAAAATGAATCGGCAGACAAATGTTTCTTAGTTCTGGAACTTCTAAATGATTTTTCTGAATATATGGTTAATCTTTCTATGCTTTAGCTAAGCCAGGCTAGACAAATTCTCCTTGCTGATAATCTATTCTCACATTCAGAAGAATAAGATAATATCCTTAAACACTTTTGCTAAATCTTTAGAAATAAATGGGTTAAAAAAATATTGCATTCATGCTTTGCAAGAGATACTTCCAAGCATCAAAGGGCCTATATTCATGCAACTAACAGTCTCCCCTTTTACAAACAAACCCTTCTCTACTTCTCCATGGATGGCAATATCTACCAGCCAGCAAGACCACACTGGTCACTGAATTTTTAATTCTGCAGAAGAGACAGGAGGAAGCATTGAAGCATCATCTTGTAGGGAAGGAGGTTCCTTCACATGGCTGCAAAAAAGCACCAATTAAGGTTAAGAGTCTAGAAAAAAAACTGTATAATTATTACACAAATCTGTTCACCAAACCCTGTGTAAAACAGTCTATTTTTCTGTGAATATTACAGATGAGAAAGGAAAACTACAGCTCTGTGATACAGCAGATAAGCTTTATAATTCAAGTTAGTTCAGATAAGCTTTAAAATTCAAGTTAGTTCAGAAACACTGAGAAGTGGTACTGCAGCATTAGCTACCCAGATCCAGGGTTCTTCAAAGCTACAGAAAGGTCTGGTTTGACAAGAAACGAGGAAGATGCACTGATGCTCAGCTGTAAACAGAGACCTCAGCAATCTTGGTCCGAATGAGTATGTCTGGTTTTCTCACTCATGGTTTACTCACTCTACTATAGAGGCTCCTACTGCCCAAAAGTCCCAGTTTGGGTTAGGACACAGCCTTTTGCTCTCTTCCAGCTGTGAAATGGGTGCAAAGGAAAGAGAATTGGCTGCAACAGGGCAAAGGAGGTTTTCCCTTCCCTTGCAAAACCAATGCAACTGCTCCAAAAGCCCCTGCTGAATTTAGTCCAGGGACAATCCATGGGCAGAAGCAGAGAAAATGAGACAAACGGCATGAAAAGAAAATAGAGGGGAAGAAGCAAACAGAAGATGGGAGATGGCCCTCTGGCTGCTTGGAGCTTCTCAACATGGGAGACCTGCCAGTGGCCTCTTTTTCCTCTCTTTCCTCCCATCTAAAGTTGAGCAAGGTCATAGTTAAGATCCTGGTATTTGCAAAGCACTGTAATAGAAGGAAACAAAGTGACCCAAACATTTTGGGGTTATTTTTTTTGCAAAGCTAAAAGGATCCATTAAACTTAATTAATCATTCCTTACTTGGCAGAGTTTATGCCTTTGATTCTTCTGAATTAAAGCTGGGACCTGACTAATAAAAGTATACCTTCTGCTAACAAATTCAGAATTAATTCCAGAGATTTTACCCTGAAAAGAGTTCAAGTAAAAGCAAAACAACCCCTAACTTTCTGCAATTGCAGCAGTATCAAAGATGAAGGACTGCCTTTGCATTCACCAGGTCTGCTCTTCCTACAACCAGCCAGTGCCAGCAGTCCACATCATCGGACGTAGAAGAAATACTCTCAGGTCACAAGGCCATAGGTTAGGGGAATTCAAGGAAAAAAAGGAAAAACAAGAACTGTGTTCAGAAAGGATTTGATGTAAGTATAACAGAGGACACATACAAAGCAAGACCTTCATCTTATAGTCACTCCTGTGCAAATGTTGGGGTTTAAGGTCTTTGTCCCAGAAAACTGTTGGAAAGTATTTATTTTCTTTTTCAGACTTCTATTTTCAGTTGTAATTCAGAGAAATGCCAGAGCCCCACTCAGTGTTTAACTGCGACTCCCAGACAGACGTAGCTACGGTGTTGTTTGCTATGATGGGAAGATGGTGGCACACAACTCCGCAGGTGGAGTCTCAAAGTCATCTTATTTCCTCTGTGGAGTTGGTTTCACTAAATCCCATGCATAAGCAAGCTCAGAGGGGTTACAATTCAGCCACTTGACAGTGTGCCAAGTGTTGTACATTATTCTTCTTCCGCCTGCACGAGTTTCAGTTCCTCAAGTGCTCATGAAAGCATCACTGAGGAGACAATAGGGTTAGCATTGGTGTTTGTTTTTTCCATTTCTAAGAAGACTTCCCGGGAAGAAGCGCCAGTCAGCTATTGTCTCTCTCACTAAATGTGTGTTTGAGTCTCCTCGGCTGCTCAGCTCTTCCGCCTCAATGTTTCAATGCTCCTTCCTTTTTGAAAAAAAAAAAAGATAAGTTGCCTCATTTCCTCTCCATTTATCTTTCACGTTCAGAAGGGCTTGTGACAACACAACACAACTTGAAAGGAAAAAAACAAATCAAAACCACCTTCTTCCCGCACTGTGTTTGTACAGTACAACAACGTGAGCTTCTGGGCTCAGAAAAACAGCCAGGCAGGTTATTATTAAGAAAAGGAAATTTGTTCCCGAGAATTTATTTGGAAACAGTTCAGTGAGAACTCTCCTGCCAGTCTGCAGTAACCTTTGAGGGGCTGGACCTCCGTGTACAGACGCGTCAAAAGTACGTGCCCGTATACCACAACTTGTGGCAACGCATAATGGGAATGTGTTCAAGGCCTGGTTTTAAGTCTATGGCGGCAATACCTCAATTAGTACATATAACAGTTTGCTTTCATCACTCTTGCCTTTGGATGGTCAATTATGGAGTTCCAGTTTTGAAGTCTCAATTCTTCCATCATGGGTCTCTATAAAGTTGTCCCCATCAATCTAACCTGACCTCCCATCAACATGGATGCTGATATTTCCTCTCTTTTTAGAGAAGAATATGATCCTCTGTTTTGTTTGTCCATATCAAAACCTACATTCTTCATCTTTCGGTGTTTTGCAAAATGTTTTATTTAGGGGACTAAGAAAAAAACCCATGCCCTAAGAATGCAGCATGCAAAAGCTGACAAGAACAAAAGAAAATAGCTTTTGTGCGGTAAGAGTTTTATCTGGCAAATTTAAGTATATCAGATTACATTTTAATTTTCTGAATGCAGAAGTAATCGTTAGTAATGCTACTTTAAACATATTTAGCTCCTATCTACTCAACTGCAATTTAAGCACACTGTCACAGTTCATTTCACTGAGGAGGCAGCCAGGCAGCAGTCTCATTTACAGACTCTCAGCTGGGGAGTAGGATGCTGAAGGCACCCCTCTGTGGCAAAAGGGGTCACAAAATGTTTAAGTTAGTGCAGGTCTTCATAAAACCAAGCAGATTTGGGATAATAATAAACAACTACAATTATGTGGTGTTGCTTTGAAATTTCAAAATTAAACAATGTATTTTTCTTTGTGTCTTTCCCCAAACTCCTCAGTTAAGTGACTGCAGAAGATAAAGGAGAGCCTATGAGGTGGTCTAGTTTTTGCTTCAGCCTCTGCAGAGCCGCTCTGCAAAAATCTGCCGTGAGCCTATGTAAGCATCCAATATCAACAAATTGCTTCTAACAGAGTAACACTCACGTTGAATCTCATCCAAACCTGAATTCCTCCAAAGGCTGCCTGCATTTACTGACTACCACTAAATTTCAAGCCATGTTTGCATTCTTCAATGGTGGCTTAAAGTCAACCTATGTCTTTCTGAGAAACAAACGCAGGGAAAGCTGCATAAATCTATTTCCTATCTTCGTTTGGGCTGATGGGATTCACCAGCCTGATGAAGTGCAGGATGAGCACTGAATTTCTATGAAATATTTTCCCACCTAACAGCATCCAGTGTGGCTTCAAAACAACCTCAAGAGCTCTTGAATCCACAACAACCTTTTGGAGACTTTTCTATCCCTTACCATTACTCCTAAAGCTTTCTACTGCACAGTGCAGTACAGCAAGATGCTCTTCAGGCTGCGTGCTACTCATGCAGTAGCAAAACTTCTTTGCACTCTGGGACATTACTTCTTTACTGGCTACCCGTTCAAGCATTGCTGAGCAATTATTTCACCAACAGTTTCACCACAGATTTTGCATAAAACCAGCAGCTTCACACAAACAGGCAGGCTGTTGGTTAACTAAAAAGCAGATCACTGGAAAGGATGGTAGAATAAGAACAGGCCAGGAATTTTGTAAAACTGTATTCACAAAAACCACCAATATGATTAATGGATTCTTTATAATTTTCAATGCAAAACCACAGCTGCTAGGAGAGACAGCGTTGAAAAAGTGCATCTTACGGTGTCTGCTTTATACTGAGCTTGACTCGCAAAGATGCACCAAACCTTCGAAAATGAGCCAGTCAGGTTGAACCTTCTGGCTCCAAAATTTTGAGTTTAAATTGAGCCACGACTTTTTCTTTGCATGCCTGAAATTCAGAGGCCAGGACAACACAACACAGGCCTTGGATTTAACATACTGGTTTCCAATTTTGCTTGCAGCCATGTCCCTCTGAGAACGTGTGCCTTAGCTAATGGCCACAAAAAACCCAAACAACCTATAGTCTAGGAGATTATAGTCTTCTTACAACCTCTTTTGAATCAGTAACAAGGTCAGGTCCTTGTATTGTAATTATTTCACTTTTAGAAGTATCTCTGTCACTAAGAGGATAGTATACATGGTTGAAGATTCAAAGGCATTTTTGGAAAATGGCTTTTGCTGCCACCAGTGTGCAACTTCATGTGTTTCCAGAACCACTGGATACCAACCACCAGCACCAGGTGGGTGGTCAGCACCTCTGAAGCCAAGCTGAAAGTCCAAATGACAACTGAAGTTCTAAAAATTACAATTTTTGCTTGCATGTATTGGAAATATCTGCTTAGTCTGCTTCAGAAGAACGTGCTGGGAGAAAAAAATGAGAGTCAGATCTTATCTCATGCAAGAACAACTAGTACAGAGCAATGCGAAGAAAGTCAGAGGAGATAAAGAAGCCCTGGCTTCAAGATTCAGCAGACACCCTAATATGCTTTTTAAACTCTTCATTTCCTAGGGTTCCTCTAATTTGTATAATAGTGTATCTTGAAATTGAAAGAAAACACTGAATTATAGTAAAGAAACACATAAGATACAAAAGTAAAACTGCTTCACTAGCAAGCAAGCTTTTTTTGTCGTTATTTAAATAAAAATAAAAGGATTTAAAATGCATTAGAACTAACTTTTTTGCAAAACTGCTCTGGAAAACTAATTTTTTAAACATACAGTCTTATTTGCTTGTCTACTGTATATAAATTGTGTATCTTCTGGTTAACATATTATTCACTCCAGAATAATTACACATCAGAGAGATGCCTAATAAGCTAATCTTTAAACTCTACCGATCTAAAAAAAGATCCCAAGGCATGTTTTATGAATATAGAATGATGTCAGCTGACAAATATATGGCACAGTCCATATTATTGTGGTTGCAACCAAGAACCACATGAATCAATATTATGGGCTTGTTTTTGCATTATTCAAGATGACAGGACTTCTGAAGGAAAGCAAGAGCATATTCTGTAATCATGAGAATCCACTATGAAGATAAAAGAAAATTAGCCACACAACATGGTAAAGAAAATACAAAATATAAGCAATAGTGCATTTTGTCAGCAGCATGCACTTTACTGAAAGACTCCATAAGGTTTTAAAAATCCAACAGCTGCTATGAGAAGCAAGAATGAATAGAAATACGTGGATTTACAACTAAAACTAACAGGGGACAGAATTGACAAAGAAATATTTTCAGTTACCATAACCATATTGTTTTAGACTTACATCAGACAAAAGCTATTTCAACAGGAAAACCTGTCTTAGCCAACAGCTGGAAAACTCATAGCCTTATTCTGAAAGGAAAGGGGACTTATTACTTTTTACAGATGTCTCCATTCCCATCATCCAAAAGAAGTTAAAACTATGAATAGAGAGATGGGGCCCATCTGAAATATGGCTTTCACATCCTCCCAAGGCTGTGTACGCTCACATCTCTAGCATTGATTCAGCCTACACTAGGGTAACATAACAATCACAGAAACTCAACCTGACGTTTTGTATAGCATCTTCATATTCCACTTTAAATTTATTTTTGGTTCAGTCTCTCAGAAAATCGCGTGTCCCTTCCAACAGCAAAACTCCAGACACTTCAGCTATCAGAGGGGCTGGATTTAATTTTAAAAATTGCTCTTTTGCAGACAATAACAAGAAAACCCCAGCCAGTGTTCACCTATGCTGTTCAGCCCCAACACCCCGTGAGACCTGGCTGCCAGAGCACCCTCCAAGGCAAGTCTGATTTCGGTTTATATGCACGAAACTAACACCTGCCAGTGCCAAGTGTTACGGAAAGAGCACAGCAACTTTTCAGTTGACCACACTTCCTGCTGCCCAGATATTTAAGGCATGCTAAGGAAAAACCATGTAGCAAGATTAAAAACTAACAAACCACAAACTCTTGCTCAAATTTACCATGTAGTATTTGATACTCTTACCAACACTTTTTTTTGGTATGTTTGTTTACATTGGTAACTCCCTTGTATCTCAGCGTGGTATCGGCTTTAGACATCCCCATTCTGGTATGAGATGTGCTGAGCAGCTTCATGTTTTTCCACGCATAAGGGAAGTCAATGATAAATTCAGATGGGGGCCTTCCTTCTTCACTCACTTTGAACACAACTTCTTCTTCCAACACATCTCAGTGCTGCTTCTCACTGGGCTGCTTCAGTTTACCACTACTTGGCCTCAGCTCCCAAGAGATTTTTACTAACACATCAAGCCCCAAATGCCCAATCTCCAAAGTCTTCTACAGGAGCTTCTTTTGTTGCAGATCTTAGGCATGTTTCACAGCAAATACTGCTTCAATTTTGTTCTGGGCGCTCTTCCTCTCCACCACTTCTTTTGGGTTTGGCGGGACATCGTTTGAAAGCAGCTTGCTGCTGGGCCCTCCCGCTCTCAGCTAAAAAGCCATTGAAACTCAAGAGCAGGAGGAAGGGATTGAAGTTCTGGTAGAGAAAGGCGAACTACATACAACAACACGGAGGTCTTCCTTCTGCAGCTTCTGAGGAACCCCATAATGAGGACAATTAAACTGGCAAAGGAACTGCTGTGCTAATGGAATACCCACAGTCCTTCCAGTGGCACAGCAATTACATACCATGAAACCAAGCAAGCATGCTGCAGCCATTCCTTAAGGAAAACATCCGCCACATAATTAAAATACTTATCTCAAAAGAAATGAGAGAAAAAGGAGACGAACCCTAATACTGGCCCCCCAAAAATGCAGTGTGGCCAATGTAGCAGACTGGTGAAGTATCATGTATCTAGCAGTAAGGTTAAATTAGGATTCAAGTTTTTGAGTTGCCTTGGTATTGACATCCAAAGAGAGAGATGCTCAAATTCTGCATCAGTCCACACGGACATCAACATCCTTCCCCATTTCCTCAGTCTGTTTTTGATCAACAGGCTGATG
The DNA here is from genome assembly GCF_965231255.1 of Vanellus vanellus. NCBI lineage: Eukaryota > Metazoa > Chordata > Aves > Charadriiformes > Charadriidae > Vanellus > Vanellus vanellus. Next base: position 48,902,916 of record NC_138910.1, on the reverse strand, counting down.
GAAGCAGCTATTAACATCATTTTCTATTTAGCACATGATTTGCTTCTATAGTTCAAAAAGTTTGTGAACTTCCTAGAGATAAATTTCTTCTATTAAATGCATTGAGATGGCTGAATCAAGACTTTGGCATGGGCTTCAAATACCTTTCACATATAGGTCAGACTTAAATAAGGCTCATGGAAACTGGGAGCCATGCCTGTCCTGTGGCCTTTCACCAGTCTGCTCAAGACCTCTCTCCAAATCATGACATTGGATTTATACCACAAGTTGAATATATGGCCAAGAAGGCTAACATAGCTTGCCATCCTGCTTTGGATAGAAAATTTCAGATTTTTGAGGTAAACAGATGATTTATTATGCCTCATATTCAAATGGATATATGTCCCCCTTCCCTGAGTGCACACTTGCATTAATCGGGTTGATTTCCCTGGATTGAATCCTCCTGTGCAGCACATATAGGTTTGCTTCATGGGATTTCTGACTGTTTATCTTTTTTTAAGCCAAAAGATGCTGGAACAACCTTTGGCTCTTGTCTAGCAAGCCTCCCATGCAAGGTATAGGAAGCTACACCAGGTAGGTGTGAGCCCACCTAACACTCACTTTGGTACAACACCAAGCAACACGCCTCTGAAATGCCACAGACCAGTTTGGTTTGTATAAAATTCCCCATGAACAATCCAGCAGCTGTGTTACTTTTGTATATAGGTTTTTCCAAGAGATTACAGCTTTGTTTCAGTGTGTCATTCTTTCCTTCACACACAACTCATCTGCTAATTCCAACCTCCATGGGTGGTGGACATGCCTTCACCATGCTTGCTGACATTTGCTATTTTTCTTTTGCTTTTCTGGTAATGTTTAGTTTGGGAGTAATTTTTTAACATCACTTTTTAGGAAATAGCATAGTCTCAGTCTTACCCCTTCCTTCTCCAGTAAAAATACAGAAGCATAACAGACCGGTGCTCTTGGCACAATTTCATTACATGATCATTTGCCTTCTGAAAACAAGGGTCTTCACTGTGGGCCACAAGAGGGGTAAAGGAAACTCCAGTTGATTCCCTGTTTCCCAGCCATAGTTGAAAAGCCCAATGTCAAACTTGGTAAAAATACCAGGCAAATAACTAAACTACCACAATTACATTTTAAAAGCACATGAAAATCAAGAACTCATATCTCCTCTGTGTCCTTAATTCAGACAGTCCCCTTTTCTATGTGCATTTGAAACACTTTTAAAGGGTGGTGGGATACTGGAACAGGTTGCCCAGAGAAGTTGAGAATGCCCCATCCCTGGAAGTGCTCAAGATGAGGTTGGACAGGGCTTTGAGCAACCTGATTGAGTGAAAGATGTTCCTCCCCATGGCAGGGGGGCTGGAACTAGGTGATCTTTAAAGGTTCCTTCCAACCCAAAACCATTCTATGAGTCTATGGTCTTTTGTCTTTCAAAAGTACCATAAAACCCACCATCAACTTAGATCAGCTGACAATTGGGATGATTTGGGGGCTACTCCTTGCAGACATATCAAACGCAACCATGATATCTGGATACTTCTCTCTAGCCATGCTCACAAACTGTCAATAACCTCAAACACTTGTTGGGTCAGTACTTTTGCTGCTGCTTCCGGGCTGAGAGCAAACACCAATGGAGCACAAGCAGCAGTGGTTAAATTTACTTTTCTTTACAATCACATCTAAAAATAGTGTCTTCTGATCAACCTAGTATGGTACCTGCCCCATTTATGGTGGAGCTCTGAAAGTCTGTAGCGTGGTGAGCTGGAAATAGCAGGGACTTGATTTATATTTAAGACAGGTAAATGCCACCCCAAAGAATCAGATCCTGTCTCTGTGTCTGCTACAAAATGTAAAGTTGGACAAAATGGACTTATGACAAAAGCTCCTAGGTGGATTCTGCCTCCTTCTTTTGATTTGCAGAAGTGCTGAGCGCCTGCAGCCACAATTGAACAGAGCAAGAACCCGTCTGCAAATCTGGGGAGAGCATTAAAATGGCCAATTGCCTGAAAAATTAAGCACTGGGTTTGTCAAGGCCCAAATTAATAGCCATAACTCCTCATATATGAAACAAATACCACCACCTGTATCACAGTATCTCAGCGGGAAGGCCAGTTGATTGATGTCTGCACTGCACTTTTTAGCTTGGCAGGTGTACAGGAAATCTCAGAAGGGGAAAAAAAAAAAAAAATGAAACAACAAATCTGAGGCTTCCTACTGAATGAAGCCAATAGAAAAAATATACCAAAAAGCTGCTTTTTCATCCTGGTCTCCCTTGAGCTTCAGATTCGTGGACCTTTTCAGCTAACACGGCAAGCTTATACAGCAGAAAGTTGTGTTTGCTTTGTGGCATCACCTTTGTCTACAGGAGTGAACAGCTGTGGGTTTCAGAGCTATTTGCCAGACTGCACAGAGGGCGAATGTGGAAACAAAGGGGTTTATTTCAACAGGTGAACACTGGCAGTAGTTAGAAACCCTTCCCACTCACCTCTGGTTTCCCTTATTCCAGCTCTATGGCTCCCAACTCCTTCCCTCCTCTTGCAGAATATGCTTGAGCTGCTCAACAGAACATCCAAAGAGAGGAAAAACACGCTTTCTTTAGCTTCATTCTCAAAAAAAGGCCCCCACCCACCTCATCCATTTTAGCTGCAGTTCTTCTCAAAAATGCAATTTGAGGCAGACGCTCAGCACAGAAACTTCAGTCTGAACAGCTGAAGACTGGCAAAGCCTCATTTGCAACTGAAAACAGTGGAAAGTGTCTGGCAGACTAAACTACAGACAATGATATTACTTTACAGAATACTCCTATGAGCAAAAAAGCTTTTTTTTTTCCTGTGCACAGACCCTGCCATTAAATCTTTGCATGGGGATTATGAAATCTTGCATTTCCTCCAGTGTGACCGCTACAATACATGGAATATCAAGTGAAAATATGCAAGGATGCTGGGTATTACATTCAATAAAAGCAGTTTGGTCTTTAGATAACGTTCATCTAAGATATTTAACGTTCTCAATGCTGCTTCAAGAATCAGGTCTTCAGTTATCAACATCACGAAAAAGCTCTCCAGAGAATCACAGCACAAATAGCAACTGTGGTTTCACGTAGAGCAAGGAAAATGTCACAAAGTTTTAAAAATTCCTTCCTAAAGTAACAATGAGAGGGGCTGTGGAAGAGTGCTAACTGAAAGGATGGGGATGAGCTGGATGCTGAGAAGTAGGATGGTGGTGGCATCTTCTGTAAATTTGAAGCAACGATGCCCGTATACCCCTGAAAATAGTGAGGAAAAGCTCCTTGGCAGGCAGCAGGTTTCCAGATACAGCACAAGGCCAATGTTTTTAGCTGGGATGCCAAGAACACAGAACTAAAAACCAGTAGTAAATCCAGGAAGGCAATACTCCAGTGAATAAGCCAACCCAGGCAGCGAGCAGGGGATCTTTAGAAATGGTATGCATGGACAGAGCTGGCTTTTGAGCTCCGCAAAACCTGCAGCTACCTTGACCTGGGGAACATAAACCTTCATGGGAAATCCCAGATGTTTTTATAATATGAAGAAGTTGTAGACATTTTTTCCTAAGATTGGCTGTGAAAGTATTTAGTGATTACGAGCGCTTAAAGGTCCAGCTGGTCCCTAGCACGTATCGCAGCCATTAACTCTGCCTGGCTGGGACACAATAGCACGGTGCAGATGGAACTGCTGCAGAGGCCTGACACTGCTCTGGGGATAGGCACAGGCTGCTTCTCCTAGTCCTGGCACTCCCTGGTCCCACACCTTTGTTTCTCTGAACCTTTAGCAAAGGTTGCCTGTTTGCCTCCTTAAAGAGTAAACAACCAGGAACAAGGATTGCCTTAGACTGTTTGTACCATGAATGCTCTTTGTGACAACCAACACGTCTCCTACCCAACCTGCAATTCAGGCGTAGATGACCTTTTCTGCAAGTTGACCACGAGAGCCATGGTCAAAACAGGCATTGACCTCAGAAGCACAATACAGAATGAACCTTGAAAAAACAGCAGCATTTTTTGGAAGCTATGAGCTGATGGTCTTACGCCATTACCAATGATCTCCTTACAAGTCCACTACCATTTGAAAAGGCATCACTGCTGCTGGTGTTGTCAGTGGAGAGTCCGAAAACGGGCCAGGCACTTATGTGGATGGCTTTTCTCCGCATGCCGCCTGGCCAGAAACCATAAAGGGGAGGATGCACCATGTTCACCGTTTAAGCAATAACACAGAGAAAAAACAACTTGAAGATCAGCTCACATGCTCACTTTGCATGAATCTCAAAAGCAGAATTTATTCTGAAGGACAGATCATGGCTCGTTCCTGGGAAGATAAATAAATAAATACCTGGAGAAACTAATTCACCAACATCTTAGGTTATGCCTATCAAGTACAGAATCAGCATCAAACTTTTTTTAATATGTAAAACTAATTTAAAAAGTACAGGATAAAGTTTTTAGAAAACGGAAACAAGCTAACCCTTTCTTCACACAAGTTTGAGCCATTTCCACAAGCTTTAATCTTGCTTTTATGTAAGAGCTGGCCTCGTTTCATCACTGCCCTTTAACTGCAAAAGCAACTAAAATGCTCGCATGCATGTTCAAAAACTTGAAGCCACTTTTAATTGTTCTTTATATGCAAAGAGAACAGCATGTTTATTATATGCAAAGGAAAAAGCTGTACAAAGAAATACTGCTGTACTTTAGAAGCAGCCATGACCACATTGCTTATGAGTATCATACTTCCCGATCTAGACACTGGCTTTCCAACTGCTACTGCCCAAAGGCATCAACAACACAGCTGTTTTAATTATCTCAGAGCTTGCTTTTTCTCCCTTTAATATCAATAAAATTTCTATCAGATGCAAAGGCTGGCTTATAATTTGTGGCCAAGATGCACTAATTAAAGAACCTCCAATCTTCCAAGATTTCTGAAAATATCAAGTACAAAAGAGCATCAGACTCCACACTTGCAGTTTGCCCCTCAATTACAGTTTTTTTTGAGCAAACATGAGCATTTCTTTTTCTATTGAGAAGCAGCTCTTACCATTGATTCCCATGCTTAATTCAACATTGTATATAGTTCCTTCTACACAGACAGAAGAAAAGCATAAAGAATGTCACACGCCTTCCCCTACCACCCAGCAGTTGGTTTCCCTTCACTCATACTACCAGAAAAAGACCTTCCTTCCCAGAAAGAAACCACCTTTCAGTTTTCAAACCCAGGCTCTGTAGCAAGTGTTACGTAGCCCATGATCTTTAAGGTTAGTTCTTGTGCAAGCAATACAGTTTGCTTCGGTGTAAGGGAGATGATTGAGATGATCCTGCTGAATGGGCAAGGAGCTTAACCTAGCTTCCCAGCCGCTTTGGCAGAAAAAGGAGCTGTGCCACAAAATGAACAATTCAGATTTCTGGGTTTATGAAAACCTCAACTTACAGAAGGTAAGTGGGATGTGATCAAGAACAATCCTTTTATTGACAAACTGAAGAACAAAATCGTACCTCCCGCTTTGATTAGGGCAATTCTTAACCATGCCTGTTGCAAGACGTGACTGTAAACTTCCAAAATCGCTCGTGGTACTTTTGAAAGAAGTTAATAAATGGGGATATATGAGCAATGCAAACTGAATAGAGAAGATATCTATCTCCTACCTTAATCTCCCAAAGCTGAAATCTGGAAGTTACCAAGTACAGTAAATTCTCTTCAAGTTGGGTGGCAAATACCTTTCCCATCAATCACGTCCATGGATGCCTTTTGCTTGCATTTAGTCTAAAGCTAAGATAAAGCCCCCAGCCCCCTGAATTAAAGAACCACGGAGAAGCTGCATCTTCTTTCCAACACAGACAAACACTATTTATTAAAACTATGAGATGAAAATCTGCCACTGGCTCCAACAGCAACAACCTCCCTGAGGACTAAAACTTCCCAGAAAGCAAGTAAAGCCAAAATGATTTTTCTTCAAAATCTTAAGGTCTTCAAGAACTTGGACACTTAGTAAGATGAATATAATGAAGACTACAAACTCATATCCACATTGAAATTTGAATTTCCTACCCATTTCACTTCATTTTTTCATTCCATGGTATTTATGCCTATTTGGATTGGACTAGATAGTACTTGCTAAGTGTTAACCCATAATCGTGAATTCTGGATTCAACAAGTATGTGTAAAAGAAAATATTACTCTGCCTCTTCCTTAGATTTTGGGAATCACAGAAAAATCATATCAGCTTTTAGCATAAACCTCAGAATGTGAAAATGAAAAGCTCCCTCTAAGAGCTATGAAGTAGATGCTGGTAAGTCCAGAAAGACACCACACTCCTGCTCTGTATGATGCTACAGCCATGCTCACCTGTGGAAAACAAAAGAGAGGATTTCCAAAACACAGCAAGACATAGCTTGTAACAGGCTGAGAGAAAGGCAGTAAGTGCAGCCAGATTTTTTACAAAACTCTGTTATACTTGCAGTCGTACACTAAATTAAAACCAGAAGGTCTATGCAACAGTTTAAAGCAGAAAATCCAATATTCAGTCTGAGTGCCTATCCAAAAAAGGCCAACTTTTCCACAAATAATTCCAAGTTATTCTTCCATCCTCTAGCATCCCTGCTCATGGCTATGTACACACTGGCTGGCTGCTGGTGAGAATTTCACTCCAGAGCTGTATCAGGCACTTGGGTTATCTCCCTCCGAGTCGGTGGGACTTAACTCCACACAACCAATGGTATTTGTTCAGACCGTTTCCTGTAAAGCTTGCGACTGATTTCCTTGTCTTGTCTTTTAAGTAAAGGGTAAACCAGGCTCCTCTTCAGTCTCTAAAACTTGACAGAACAGGAGTCTATCTGCTTTTTCTAAGTATGCTGCATCTTGTAGGAACACATCTAAAGTTTTTTATCCCAGTGCAAAAGAACCCTGTCTTAATTAGTACCATACTGAAATTCATGGACAAAACAAATGACTAGAAATAAATTTCTTACAGACGTTAAGTAATAGCTTTCACTGCTAAATGAAAAGAAGAAAGGCTGGAGGATCTGCTTCGAAAAAAGTCCTGAACAATGAGGAAACACACAGGGTGCATCACTGGGTGCCACAGGGTCCCAGCACCATCACTGCATCCCTTGACTGGGCTGTCCCATCTGTCTGGGCAGGAAAAGAGATAGAAAAGAAGGGAAAAAAAGGAAGAAAAACTGTATTAAAACAACAACAACAACAACAAAAAAAAAAAGCAAATGACTACAGAGCCTCATCCTCTGGACAGTTTTACGGTTGTAGCAATGGGTAGACTGGACATGGTGAAGCACACTGCACCTTTAATAAAAAAACAACCTTCAGAGAAGTTCAGGTTTTTGTATGCTAAATTCTTTTGAAGACGTACCTGTTGAAACTACTGGCATTGAGTGCTTGAAATCTCTCCACCTCTCCAAATTTAAAAAAATTGGTCCCAACAGACCACACAAGAGCTTGGTCCTCTACTGCTGCTGCTGAGATTGCAGAAATGGAAAATCACTAAAGACTCTCAGGGCCACTTCTCTCTTCTCCCCACTGTGAGATCTGCTTCCTTGATTGTTTCTTGTCTAATATTAGAGACCCAAGGCAAACACTTTCTATCAGCAATCTTGAAACCTCTGGCACAGTCTCTCAGGGCATACTACTAAGTTGTTTTAACACACACTTTCATCTTTTTCCCCAATTTCATGATTGCACCCTGAGTCCATACCTCCCCGCTAACGCCCTACACCGTTCCCTGTGGTGTGTAACTCATTAAATATCATTAGACAAATCATGCAACGAACACCTCCCACCAGAAGTTTAGCCCATGCCTCATCAAACAGAAAGCATGAATTTTTTTAATAAACTCTTTTCACATGATCAACTCCCAGTCTCCTAGTTATTACTGCCATTTTTTTAACTCCATCTATTTCGCTTGCATCCTGAATAACTCCCATGTAGTCCCACCAAAATAGTACACAGTAGGATTATCTCCTCCACAAGCGTTTCCTTCTTTTTTAAAGGCTTAGTCCAAAACACAAAGGAATTACTATAAGGTTTTCTTTTAATTTCAGAGGGCTTTAAATAATTTTACTGCTTATAGTGTGTGCATATTTAAAATATCTTAAGGATCTTAAAAAAATAGAAAATAATATTTTTCCATAGGTACAGTTAGAAAAACAAGCTTGTGCTACATAGAACAGAAGACACCTTTGAAACTGCTAAGGTTTCAAGACTAGTCATGCTGCAGTGCATGTGGTCTGGCTTTCTGCCCCACTCTCCTTGCTGGCCCTACATGGCCTCCTACTCTCCCCTAAATATCCTCTACCATTGGCCCATTGTTTTACCAGTGGACACAAGCTGTCCCCAGTGCTCACAGGAATCCCTGCTGACTCTCATTATTCCATTATTTTACTATGACATTCATTTCCTTCAGGTAGGAGAAAGGAAAATTGTGTCTTGACATTTTATTCCCAATTTCATCCCACAATAATGACAAATTTTCATTAATTTCTACTTGAAAAAGACAAAAGATTTTGCGATGGCTTGTGAAACGTAACTTCATGCTATATACATATATGTATATATTTTCTTCACACAGAAGTTTTCCAAGCATAAAAATTGTTTTGCAAAACATTGCCATCCCTGAATGAGTCTTTAGGCAACTTGTGAAGTACCTGTCCCTGATTCAAACTTCACAAGGATGATCCCTGCCCTTGCAATTTCAAACACACTCACGTGTATCGTACTGTTAACAGACTAGCGAAGACCACTTGAAAAATTACACATTGGCACGATATATTCTCTTCTTAGGCATTATTTTCCACAGGAAATGCACTTTACCATGTCAAAAATGATATTATCTTTCAGGTATGAGTCAAGATACTGCCCCACGTAAAAGTATACACACAACTAAACGATTTGCAATTTGGCTGGTTCAGTACTACCACTTCTTCCTTAAGAGCACAGAAGTCGGTTTAGGTGGAAATCACGGCCTTTGCATTCAGTAACCAAGACTCTGCATAGACTCTGCAAAATCTTCATGATTTTCTCCAGGATTAATTTCTCCAACTGGTCTGACGAGGCTCGCACTCATTCATCAAAGTGTCTCCCAGGTTGTACCTGAGGCTGCCTGTGCTGAGGGCCATGTTCTCGCTGGTTTATGCAGACACCTATGCATATGTTTTTACATTTTTTTTACATAATTTTACACGTCACATAATTTTTGTCCTTGTTTTGTTCTCCTCTCATCCCTCAAACAATGTGAGCAAACAGACTTTTGGAAATTAGAAACTTGTAGATTTGTACGTATGTTGATGAAGAAACTGTACCAGTTTATTGTGGAAAAATGCATCCACCCCTTTAGCTCTCAGTCCTTCATTTCCATTTGTTACATTGTGTTTTAGCTGAAATGTTGTCTAAATAAACTACAAGGCTTTACAACACAGGGACATGGCTTCAGACAAATTAAATTATGATTATGGCAACAAGAAATTAAATTACACCATTATGAGAACAACCATGCAGCAATCCTGCCACACATTCAGGCAGTCATGTTTAACTCTGCCCCACACAATTCTGACCAACCGCCCCTTGCAGGGAGCAGCCCAGCATGCTGCAGAGCTGACATCCCACCCAAATAATTCTCTCTGCTGCAGGTTGCGGTTAGCGTGGCAGGAACTAACTCAAAGGATGCCAGTGTTTAATCACAGCAAGTTTCTGCTGCAAAGACAAGAAGAGGGCGGCACGAGTAACTGCCAAACTATGCTAAGGGAGATGCAAAAATCTAGTGCCAAAACCAGGACATACAGATTGCAAGTACAAATTTGTTTACCAAAACGCTGGTTGGGAGTGAGCACTAGAGATGATCTAGACCAAACTCACTTGAAGCAATACTCAGGATTTCCTGCCTTGAGTCTGCAAATATATGAGTGAGCATCCCAAAATGTGCCAAGTTTGGAGAATGTCACTAGCTGCAGTCTCTGAATAAGATGTGCGTGGCAGCATCCTCAAGCCTGCTGTCTCATGACCTCCCTCACCAGAGCTGACCCATTCAAGCACTATGGATTGGCAATTCTACTGACAAAAAGCAGGTAACTCCCTTCCTTTTTTACTAAAGACCTCCCTGCATCATCTTTGGAGGAAAAAAAAAACAAACTCCCAGCTGCCCTGTAAAATCTAACCTTTACAAAGCCGGCTAAAAAACATGCTGCTTTTTCAATCTACAGAATCAGTGATTCAGCCCACTTCCTCATCGAATGAGGAGAGCTCACTACGGCACTCACTCTGGAAATGCATCAGAGAAAGACATGTAAGACAGATAAGCAAGGTTTGAATCTTGCAGACTCCAGCCTCAACGTAAGCAGTGGGTTTGGCAAGCTGGCTGGACCACACTCTATTTCAATTTAAGACACTCTTGCCGATTCCTTTTCCTTCTTGGAAGTACTAATTTACGGGCAGCCTCTGTACAAAGTGCCTCCATTAATTATTTTTCAAAGGAACAGTTTAGAGTGGGGGATCCTCACTCACAGCAAGAATGGCAGACTTGAGCCAGGGGATAAGCACAATGTTTTCATTCCTTTCTTCACAATGATTTTGCCTTATCACCTGCCTCTGCAAAGATGTGATACGCAAACAAGAGATGTGTCTGAAGAGCTGCACAGCTCTCAGCAAGGCAAGCTCACCCTTTTTGCTACATGGAAGTCTCAGATACATATATCCAGTCCAGTTTCACACGTGTCCAAACAAATATGGATTTCCTAATCCTCCAGCATGAGTTCCCCATTCTAGATGATGTTCAGGGCAAAGACCTGCACGATTTCCTCTTGCTCAGCTGTGAAGAAGCTAATAAGCTCCCTGAATCTCCTACTTTTTTTTTTTGCAGTAATTAGACATCAGCCTTTTCAGATGCTCACAACTGCCCTCAGTCAGGGACCAGAAAACGTTAGATGATGAGCTGTGGAAGTGCAATTTTGGCTGCGGCATGGGGATGAGCGTAAAAGAAAAAAAGAAAACCATGGGGATTGCACGCTCATGGCTCTGATGGGACCTGAAACCATCCTCAACAGGGCAGTAGGAAATGACAATACTGAAGGGACATTGTAGAAAAATCTCTGCATGTGAGGCCTGCAGCTTTGACGATTGCTTTTTGGGTTGAAGCCATTTAACATTTGGACGTCTTTCCCACTATGGGAATCTCTTGAAAGATCCACTGTGATTTCAAAAGAGTCCTAACAGAGGAGCGGTTCAACATTTGCACTCCCTCTACACCACAAAAAAATCCTAAAGCAACAGAATAAAAGGACAAGCTCAGTTGCGGGCACCACCCAGGAGTCACCCTACGGTCTGAATCATCAACGCCGAGTTTGATCTCCCAGTTCACAGCAGCAAGGACTCTCGCAGGCTTCTGATGCATAATATATAATATACTGGAGTAGGGCTTTCTTTCACATGCAAACTTTTATTTCACTTGTAAATCTCCAGTCTTTAAATTTGCTTTGTAAATACTTTACCTGCTACCTTACCAATAAGGAGCACAGGTACACAGGAAAGCACAAGACGTATTTCATCTTTTAACTACTCATATAGCAAAAACACCTCACAAAATACAGAATTATGCTCTTTTCCTTCGTAGTTTAATAGTAATACACATAAATTTAGTGAGATTTTTTTTGTTTTCTCTTCCCTAACATTTTAATGGGATAAAAAATTGTTCTTACACAAGTTTGAATACTTCACCTAAATACCCACCTAGCAGTTTTTCCACTGCCTTCAATGGGCTTTGCAAAAATATCAGGCCTTATGGTCTTGATGTGCTCTACCTTGGCGAAATCTAGTGCCTTAAAAGTTTCCGCTTCCAGTGCTGGAGAATTGGGACCTTGCTGTCACACAGTTTCAGGTCGCACCTCTCCACATTTCTGAAAGTTTTTACCGTCTATCCTTAGGTATGTTGTAACTCACTCATCGAGAATTTTTAAAGCATTGCCGTTTAAAAAACCGTCTGCACAAAACCCCATCGGACACTGCCCCTCTCCAAACCAGCCCAGCGGTGTGCCCAAACCCCGCTGATCCCACCGGCTCCCGAGCCGCGGCCGGTGCCTGGGGCTCCCGGCTGGCCGCTGCACCGCGCCCGGCTCTGGCCCCACTCGGGACCCTGCCGGGCCGCGGGGGCTCAGGATTTCCTCCCCTTTCCCCCCCGGGTGCTTTTCTGCGAGTTTTCCCACCACAAAGCACAAGCGCTGATGCAAAAGCGTTTTCCCCCGGCCGGTGCTCTCAGGAAAACTCTCGGGAGGCAGCCGGCCGCTTCGCCTCCCCCGTGCCGAGCCCTACCTCGGATGTAGGTGCACTTGCTCTCGTCCAGCAGGCTGGAGGAAGAGCCGCCCATGCTGCCGGCGGCGCGGGGCAGCTGCGCGGGGCGCTGCCGGGGAGCGCTGCCGGGGAGCCCCGCCGCCGCCGCCGCCGCCCAGCCCTGCCCGGCCCGGCCCCGCGCTCCGCGCCCGCTTCCTCCCGCAGGCGCCGCCTCTCACCCGCCGCCGCCAAAAGAAGGTCGGGCCCTGGCGACGGGAGGGTTCCTCCGGACCCTGCTCCTCCCCTACCCTCCTCTCCTCTCCTCTCCCTCCCATCCTCCAGCCGCCTTCCTGCCCTGCCCAGGAGGGGACCCCGGGGCTGCCCCTCGCCAGTCGCAGAAATTTGGGAGCAGAAGGTGGCAGGAGGCTCCAGCAGAAGTTGCAGAGGAGGTGGAGCACACGTCCATCTGCAGGCAAGCACGGTGTGCCTACAGGCACGCATGTCCCCATCTGTTTTCATCGGCCCATCAAAATGCATAGCACTGCTGGCTGCTCTCGCCCACATGTCACTTGTTAGCCCCTTCTCAAAATCAGCATCCCCATGGAGACACACTTAGACCCTTTGAATTTTCCATGGAGGCTACGTTAAAGACCACTGATTGCACATGTAGTAGGTATCATGGGATTGAAGTCTACTAGAAATATTCTCCAACATTTTTCAAGAAGGAAGAACCACCTGAAACATTCTTCAAATAGGACACCGCCTTCTACAAGACACATTGAGACACCATGGGATTCGTATGGCTCAGCCTTCAGGGCCATATCTTCCCGCTCCAGTTCACCTCTTACTGTGAATCCTGGTGGCCTATATAGGATGCTATTGATATACAATTCCAGGATGAACCATAAACCTACACAAGCAGGCACTAAAATGCATATCACTTCAGTAAATACTGTCCAGTGATAGAACCAACTTCCTAAAACATGCAAGAGCACCAGTTTGCAGATCCTTGGCACAGCTGTGTCAGATAGTATGGAACAGCTAACCCAATTTCCTCGCCTCCGAATAATAATTTCAGCAAGGCTATATACCATATGTGACCTTCTAAGGTATTTTCTCCTGTTTTGTTGGTTTTATAATGCTAATTCAGTTGACCGGGAATGGGCAGCATGCCATACGTTATTGTGCCTCATATGTTTAGTATGGAGTTGATGAGTTGCAATGAATATGGATTGTGCCGACATGCTGGAGATTCACAGTAGCTGGAAGTTATGCATTTTAGACTTAAATACTGTTCATTGAGCTTGTACACATCTGTCACTTGCTGTGAAATTGCTTTAACATAGTTAAGTTTTGCTTACGCAAGTTGTGCGTAAGGATGTTTAATACTTTGCCACTCGGTTGATCACAGGATAGTTAAAAATTTTTGGGCTGAATCTTAAAACTGTTTAAACCAACATTAAACTTGATCAGATTTGAAATGTTGAAGATGATATGTAACATTAAGTTTAGTCTTCTGCTAAACTGCTTCTCCCTTCAAGAAAGCTTATTGAAGGCAACTTCAATATCAATTCACGCTCTCTGGGCACACACTAGTTGCACTGAAGTGTAATGGGGCAATTGTTTAACTACCATGAGGAGACCGGATTCATCCAGAGCATCACTAAAACAGCATTTCACAAGTCTATAGATATCTCAGCTGAGAATATAATACTAAATCAACAGTACTTCTAGAGGTCAAATGTGAATCAGACTCTATTATCAATATATTCGTTTGTTAAGCTCTGCTTGAGAGCTTTGCACTTGCTCACAGAAAGGCAGATGCTGTGGTTTTCTCGCTGCACATCTTTGAGCTGTGTGAGTAGACAACAATGAGGAAATACTTTTTACTGTCATGCATTTTAAAGGCGTTAACTCAGAGAAGAATTTGGCCTGGGCTCAGGGTAGCATATCTTTTATCAAATGTATTTGAGAAGCTTTCATAATGTACAGTCACATGTAATATGCAAGTCATCTCCAGGAGTCTGGAGAGATAAACTATGGAAAATTCATGAGCTGTAAACTGGATTGCTATTCTGTCTCGTCATTTAGCAGATGAAAATATGCCAAATCCCAGAAGCTTTATACCCAAGAACAGATGTCAGTGTGCATACTGAGTGGGAAACCTCCCCGTCTAATTACAGCTAGGGTAAAAACAAAATGAGAACAGAATAATTTTTTTAATTATAACATTTTATACTTCAGTAATACCTGATCCCCAAGATCCCCAAGCATTTCACAAATGCTAGCTAATTAAAGACCATAATTTTCCTTTTAAGATAGGGAAATGCTGTGTTTTAATGGCAGTTTGTATCTCAAGCATCTTAAAAAGATACCATGAGAAATGTGAGCAAAGCCAGGAACAGATATAAATGATCCCACTTCTGTACTGCTTAATAACAAAACCATCCTTCTCTAAGATAAGAAATTGGCCATGTGAGATTTTAGCCTGATGTAACATATTCACACTGCAGCTATCAATGATGAAGTAATACTATCAAAACAAAAACACCACCAGAGGCAAAACAAATATTTCCCTACTTTTTCTCCTATGAAATCCTGATCTTTGAGGATTTTTTTTTCCTTTACTCTCCCAAAGAGACCCTCCTCTAACCACCTGTTTTGTATTATATCCTAAAGGGCAATATGATGGAGGTCTTCTGTCCCATAGAGAAAGTGAAATCATGAGTGAACAGGACCAGGAGAAGCACCTCCTCCCCAACAAAGGAAGGAAGATCTGTCTCTGCTGCCTCTGTGACTTCACTTGTGGCAGCCTGACATCAGAGAGAGGTGGTTTTTAACATCACCTGAGTCCAAGCTTCATTCATGGTCTGGACCCACAAAGCACCCAGTGAAAGTACCGGGTGCTTTCATACCCAAAAAGCGCAGTGCACAGTCACTACACTGCCTTGTTTTGTTTCAGCCTCCAACTCTGTCTTAGGAGAGGAGAAGCAGGTTGTCTCCACAATCACTTCTGTATTATCTCCCTGCAGAGGGAACTGTAATGTAACTGTGAGGTGACACAGACATAGACGTGACAATGAGATCCATTCTCAATGCAAATGGACATACCATCGTAATAAACTTCCTGTGGTTGTTAGTCAAACACAAGGTCCTTAACACGACCACAGGGCTAACCAACTGCAGACATGTCATCAGAGGGACTGATAAAATCTTTGCCACTTTGTTGGCTACTTCTCCTGTGTACTAACACTTTTCTAATTATAAGACATGCCAAGGAACTAGTTGCTTTGACATGCTGCATAATAGCACTTGACTGTGCTCTCTGGTTTAGAGGGAACTACAGGGATCATCCTGTGCATACTCACCCACAACCTTCTTGGTTGCCCCTGAAACACAGTTTGTTACCAAGCAGAATCATTTAAGTGTATAAAATCCATTAGGAGAGAAAAGTAATTATCCAAAACTACCTTATAAGAATTCTCCAAGGGAAAGTAACCATTTTAAGACCACTGACTTCTGTAAGCAGGATAACAAGGTGCTGTTGACAAAGACCGCTGCAATAAAACCATTGTGAATAAATAATAATTATCTATTGCTAGAGGAAACTTTCAATCATCATTGTCTGAAAGCCAAAACCAGGCTGCAGAAAGTAGTACTGGGAAGACATGTCAGAAGATAAAAGCAGCCCTTTTCTCAGGACAGGCTGTTTCTTGAAATACGTTCTGAATCCCTTCCATCTAAGTAACAAAGAAAAAATGTTATCCTTATGAGTTATTTTCAAAAGTTTAGAGAGAGGTCTTAAAATCTAGCTGGGGAAGATTCTCTAAGAGAATCATAACTGTTCTGACTGGAGAGCCAAAAATAATATTTCTATAAAATAGCCTTAAAAAAAAGTTAGAAATGGTTATGCTTTAGCTACTACCCTAATTCTGAGAGACAGGCCAGAAGCACTGAAAACCCACAGACAGAAGAGTGGATTTTAACAGATTCTTAATCCCAGTATCATGGAACAGCCCAGGTTGGAAAGGACCTCAAAAGATCATTTGCTCCAACCTTTCGTGGGAAGGGGAGCCTAAATGAGGTTATCTAGCACCCTGTACAATTGCATCTTGAAAACCTCCAGCAATGGAAAATCTGCCACGTCCCTGGGGAGGTTATTCCACTGAATGATTGTTCTGACGGTAAAAAAGTTCTTTCAAGACAAAATGGAAAGGCATGATGTGGAGACAGTATATGAAGTGCTACTATATTCTAGGAAAGACAGAAAAATGGTGTGTATGGTCATTAATTCAAAGAAAGAAATCATATAAAAATCCTTATTTTGTTACTTCAGTAGTTTTGTGAAAGGACATAGTTTAAAAGGTGGTGCAGCACAAAATGTAATCAGGCCACTGAGTGCACAGCCTAATGCAGGAATAGGCTTTGCTGCCTTCCTTCCTCACTCCTTATTTTCTTTCCAATTATGTTTTCTTGCCATTCAATGTGCAAACAACATTTGTTTGAATACTCATTGAATACCAGTGCTCATGAAATACCAAATTATAAATAATGTTAATAATTTTACCCTGCTTGGTTGTAAATAATTCATAAATGTCAATTTAGTCCACAGAATTGAATCTGATTCATAATCTGAGAGATTTTTAAACTTATTAGCAATGAAACATTCCTGTAATGCATTAATGGTGACATGTCAGAATTCAGTGGTTCTCCACTCACATTTAGTAAATATATACATACCTAGCGCATGGCAAGGCAAGGCTAGATGTTAGCATCACTCCAAATCTAGAATTTCCAGCCTTGGTATCCAAACAGCACACATATTGTTCCTCAAAAATATATACTCTTTAGTGGAAAAGTAGAATACTTGGGGTAAAAACTCTTTTTTCTTAGTTGTCAAAGAGTGAGGTAGGGTCATGACAGTTACACTGCCAATAAGGGCTGGAAGCTTTTCTTTTTTGACACCTGAGATTCTTGAGTGGGAGGATTTAAGCAACTGGGCCTTAAAGACACTAGGTAAGCAAGAAAGAAGAATGCTGTTAAATATAATTGCTTCTCAAAAATTATGAGCATTGCACACTGCTAATGGTAAACACTTGAGAGAAGGTATGTTCTTTTCTTTCCTATCTGTAAGGGCTCTTCAGTGTGTCTTTGATTCCCAATTCACGTGGAGTACAAACAAAAACTTGTAAATATAATCCATCCAATCACGGAATTTTCAGAGTTGGAAGGGACCTCTAGAGATCATCTAGTCCAACTCCCCTGCTAAAACAGGATTGCCTAGAGCACATTACTCAGAAATGCATCCAGGCGGGTCTTGAAAATCTCCAGAGAAGGGGACTCCACAACCTCCCTGGGCAGCCTGTTCCAGTGCTCTGTCACCCTCACCGTAAAGAAGTTTTTTTCTGGTATTTGAACGGAACTTCCTGTGTTCCAAATTGTGCCCATTGCCCATCGTCCTGTCACTGGGAACCACTGAAAAGAGTCTGGCTCCACCCTCCTTCAACCCACACTCTAGATACTTGTACACAACAATAAGGTCTCCCCTCAGCCTTCTCTTCCCCAGGCTAAAGAGTCCCAGCTCTCTCAGCCTTTCCTCATAAGGGAGATGCTCCAATCCCTCAGTCATCTTAGTTGCCCTATGCTGGACTTTCGCCAGTAGTTCCCTGTCCCTTTTGAACTGGGGAGCCAAAACTGGACACAGTATTCCAGTTGTGGCCTCACCAGTGCAGAGCAGAGGGGAAGAATGACCTCCCTCGACCTACTGGCCAGAGTCTTCCCTATGCAGCCCAGGATTCCATTGGCCTTCCTGGTGACAAGGGCACATTGCCGGCTCATGGATAATTTACTGTCTACCAGGATCCCCAGATCCTTCTCCTCAGAACTGCTTACCAGCAGGTCCACCTTTAACCTATACTGGTGCCTAGCATTCTTCCTCCCTAGGTGCAGGACCCTGCACTTACTCTTATTAAACCTCATTATGTTCTTCTCTGCCCAGCTCTCCAGCCTGTCCAGGTCACGCTGGATGGCAATGTGGCCCTCTGGGGTGTCAGCCACCCCTCCAACTTTGGTATCATCAGCAAACTTGCTGAGGATACACTCTGTCCCCTCTTTCAGGTCACTGATGAATATACTGAACAAGATTGGACCGAGTATTGACCCCCGGGGGACACCACTGATTACAGGCCTTGTCGTGGTTTAGGCCAAATCAGCTACTGGGGACCTGGGGAACCCCAGATGGGACTGACAGATGCTCCCCTCTACCCCTCTTCAAAGAGAGAGGCAGAGGAGGGAAAAAGAGACTTAGGAGTTCAGAAGGAACTAAACTACTTTAATGAAATATTAATAATAAAATAAAAAGAAATAATGAAAAATATATACAAAACCGTATCAAGCTCCCGAGATGACAATCACGACACTGGCTGGCACTGGGGCAGTCCCAGGCTGGACTCAGTGACGGATGGGAACTGGATTCCAGATCTGCATTCAGGACCGGGATCACAGGCAGACGAACAGAGTACTCCTCAGATGTCGGCCATTGAAGGAAGAGAGCAGACCCTTTGATCCCTCAGCTTTTATACTGAGCATGAGGCAGATGGGATGGAATACCTGTTGGTCAGTTTTGGGTCACCTGTCCTGTCCACTCCTCCCTGCAGGTGGGACCCCACTATGCTTTTCCACTTCCAACCCTCCAACAGGGCAAGCAACAAAGTTGGTTGGCCTTGTTTCTTACAGGAATAAGTATAAGCAAGAGCCTCACTGCATACCATGCCTGGGCATCAGCTATAAACAATTGGTCTTATCACTCTGAGAGAGTGAACACTGTCTGCACAATACGCCGTTAATTTCAGTAGTTAGAGAGGCCTAGCCAAGAAGCAAAGTCACTGAACAGAACTGGTTCTTTTTTACCTCAAACCAGGACAGGCCTCCAACTTGACACTGCTCCATTAATCACAACCCTCTGAGTTCTGTAACACAGCCAGGTCTCAATCCACCTTGCTGCCTCCTCATCTAGCCCACACTTCCTCAGCCTCCTGATGAGGATGTTATGGGAGACAGTGTCAAAAGCCTTCCTGAAGTCAAGGTAGATGACATCTACTGCTCTTCCCTCATCCAACCAACCAGTTATAACATCATAAAAGACTATCAGATTGGTCAAACATGATTTACCCTTGGTAAATCCGTGTTGACCACTTCCAATAACTTCCTGTTCTTCAAAGTGTTTGGAAATGACATCTAGAATGAGTCGCTCCATTACCTTCCCAGGGACAGAGATGAGACTAACCAAGTTATACTCTTTATAAAAAAATACACAAGGTCTTAGTACATAGGTCATATTACTAACTTGTATGTCACAGCTGCTTTTTAAAAAACAATTCTAAAATTGTTTTATTACAAATCATAGAATCATAGAATGGTTTGGGTTGGATGGGACTTTAAAGATCATCTAGTTCCAACCCCCCTGCCATGGGCAGGGACACCTCCCACTAGACCAGGTTGCTCAAAGCCCCATCCAACCTGGCCTTGAACACTTCCAAGGATGGTGCATCTACAACTTCTCTGGGCACCCTGTTCCAGTGTCTCAACACCCTCATAGTGAAAAATTTCTTCCTAATATCTAATCTAAATCTACCCTCTTTCAGTTTAAAACCATTACCCTCTACCCTATCACTACACTCCCTCATAAAGAGTCATAGAATCACAAAATCACAGAGTGGTTAGAGTTGGAAGGGACCTTAAAGATCATCTAGTTCTAATCCCACTGCCAGAGGCAGGAACACCTTCCACTAGACTAGGCTGCTCAAAGCCCCATCCAACCTGGCCTTGAACACTTTAAGGAAGTCCCACTCCATCTTTCCTGTAGGCCCCCTTTAAGTACTAGAAGGCTGCTATAAGGTCTCCCTGGAGCCTTCTCTTTTCCAGGCTGAACAACCCCAACTCTCTCAGCCTGTCCTCATAGGAGAGATGCTCCAGCCCTCAGATCATCTTTGTGCTCTAACAGCTCCATGTCCTTCTTTTGTGGAGGACTCCAAAGCTGGACGCAGTACTCCAGGTGGGGTCTCACAAGAGCAGAGTAGAGGGGCAGAATCACCTCCCTCAACCTGCTGGCCACACTTCTTTTGATGCAGCCCAGGATGTGGTTGGCTTTCTGGGCTGCAAGCGCATATTGCTGGCTCATGTTGAGTGTCTCATCCACCAACACTCCCAAGTCCTTCTCCTCAGAGCAGCTCTCAATCCGTTCTCCACCCAGCCTGTATTTCTGATTGGGATTGCCCCAACCCATGTGCAGGACCTTGCACTTGGCCTGGTTGAACTTCATGAGGTTGGCATGGGTCCACCTCTCAAGCCTGTCCAGGTCCCTCTGGATGGCATCCCAGTGTGTCGACCACACCACACAGCTTGGTGTCATCAGGAAACTTGCCGAGGATGCACTCAATCCCACTGTCCATGTCACCAACAAAGATGTTAATCAGCACCGGTCCCAGTACCGACCCCTGAGGAACACCACTTGTCACTGGTTTCCACTTGGACATCGAGCTGTTGATCTCAACTCTGAGTGTGGCCATCCAGCCAATTCCTTATCCACCAAGTGGTCCATCCATCAAATTCATGTCTCTCCAATTTAGAGAATGGGATGTCCTTCAGGACAGTGTCAAATGCTTTGCACAAGTCCAGGTAAACGATGCCAGTGGCTCTTCCCTTATCCACCTCTGCTGTAATCCCATCGCAGAAGGTTGCCAAATTTGTCAGGCATGATTTTCCCATGTTAGCTGTCACTGACCATCTCCTTATTTTCCACATGCCTTAGCATAGTTTCCAGGAGGATCTGCTCCATGATCTTGCCAGGCACAGAGGTGAGACTGACTGGCCTGTAGTTCCTCAGGTCTTCTTTTTTTCCCATTTTAAAATGAGGGTTATGTTTGCCCTCTTCCAGTCAGTAGGACTTCACCAGACTGCCATGACTTTTCAAATATAATGGAAAATGGCTTAGCAACTTCATCTGCCAGTTCCCTCAGGACCCGCAGATGGATTTCATCAGGTCCCATGGATTTGTACACCTTCAGGTTCCTTAGATGGTCTCAGACTCAGTCTTCTCCTACAGCAAGCAGTTCTTCATTCTCCCAGTCCCTGCTTTTGCCTTTTGCAACTTGGGCAGCTTGGCAAAAGCACGTGCCAGTGAAGACTGAGGCAAAAAAGTTGTTGAGTACCTCAGCCTTCTCCATATCCAGGGTAAGCAAATAAATAAATAACAAATAAACAGATTCTTTTAAGTACAACTCTAGACAGTGGCTGTGGAGGAGCAAAAACACTCTGTGCACCATGAATACTTAAATAGAAAAATCCTCTGAAACCAGTAGCCTCACAAGAACAAGAGACTTCACCTTACCTTAACTTTGAAATAATTTACCCTCAAGTCCTGTGGTGAAGAGTCCCCTAGTCTTGTCTCCTTCCCTCCCTGGTTTTACTGTAGGAGGGCTGCTGGCCGTGTCCCCTGCCATGTTGGGAACCTGATGAGAACACTGTTTTAAGCTTGTTCTTTTGATGTCACCCTTGTGACTCTTTGAAGCTGGCATCTGCTTTTGGAAGGTCAGAGTGGTAATGCTGTATCATCTTGAACAGGAAAGTAAAGAGATGCAGCAAACCCAATACAAATGGGAATCAGTAAGGAGGAAACTGATTGTTAGGATATGAAGCAGGACTAAGGGCATTTAGGAAAGGAATAAAGACTCTGAATAGAGATGTACAATTCAGAATCTTTAAGATGTGATTCTTGATTTCATTTTTTATAAATTAAGGAATCCTAGAGCTGAGAATCACCTCCAGCTGTTGGATACTCCATTTGCCTGCCCCAGTGTCCAAGTAATTACAGGGTTTTGTATATATGTAGATTAAAACAAATGATATATGTTGAACTTTCCTTGTTTACTAAATACAGAAATCATATTTCCTAAATTCAAACACCATTTCTTTCTCTGCTTAGTCACTAAGTTATGAAATCTGTTAAACGACACAGCTAGAGATGATCATTCTTGCTCAGCTGCCATTAGAGGCTGTATTTTAATTAGCTAGGACATTCTTGTCAAAGCAGCTAACATACAGGCTTTTGCAAATCAACTGTTGAAGCAAGGACATCGTCAAACAAGATGCACTGATTTGTTCCCTGACCTTGAAATAGAGGTGGCATATAGAAACCAGTAAATAAAACCACAGTTGACTGCACTTTCTACTGCCTAGTGCTCACACAGCTGCAGAAGAGCAAATGAGAAAGCACAGCTCAATCTGTTGATCTCAGCAGAAACTCCAGGATAAAAATCTGTCTATTGGAGATCCAGTGGCTTCTTTATTGCCTCAAATGGGCAGCCGTACCTGCTTGGGAAGATAAAAAGAAAAACCATTGTAAGTGGTGGAAATGAGTTTGTAGAGTGGGATTTGCAGGAGGCAGCATTAAAGACTTTCCGCTTAGGTAACAGAGGAAGGCTCGAGGCATCTCACTGACTTTGAACAGACTTCAGTGAGTCAAGACATCAAAAGCTAGAAATTAGACCTGACGTTTTTTCTTCTTAACTAAGTAAATGGTAGTGTGACTCTACTTTGAGGAGTAAGAAATTCTGTTTCCATTTGATTAACAAAGATGTGACCGAAACTTTCTTCCCAAGTGAGCTGATGTTCACGTATTATTAACTGTCCTTTAGAAGTACAGCAGGCATATGCTGCAGAAGCTGAATGATCCTGTAGACATGATTAACGAAGGAGAGAACTAAATCCCTGCGACATCTGGATTTGCTTCTTCTGGGCACAGATGGTTTTAGTTGTTTTTCATTCTGAGTATATTCATTAAGACTAAGCACGGGGTTTAAACACAGCCTTCCTGTTCCAAGTCTCCATTTTCTGTGGAGAAGCTTCTTGCTGAGAGCCTATCCAAGAAGGCATATGTAGTGACTGAAATGGGATTTGCTAAACCATCTTGCACACTGAATGGGCTCCAAGAGTTCAAAAGGAGATACGCACAGGAAAGCTGCATAGTTTCGATTTTTGATATTTTTTTCCCCTCTCTCAGAAGTGATTGTCTTGTCTGCTTCATTTCCTTTCTAGATAATTTTATAAAAACCTTAGCACTCCTAGGTTTTTAACTTACAGTAAATGGATCCCAGAATGCTTACAAGTTTTTCTGTTCACTGAGTTTAGAGGCTCAGAGCATAAGTCCACCCACCTAAGGCTAGCTTTTGACATGGGAGAGCCGTGCAGTGATAAGCCTTCCCAACAAAGGACACAATGTACTAATCATGTCAGTGGGTGAGGTACCCACTGAGCCTTGTAATCCCCTTAGCCTCATGCTGCTCTCCAGATCATCTGCAGTCACACAAGAATTTGCCCAGACAAGAGAAGGACATCACCTACTCGAAGGCATCAGTACAGCCAGGGGGCAGCTCCCCCCATTACAGTACATGCTGTGTCATGTTTGTTAACGGCACAGGATCTGCCACAGTAATGCTGATTGATTGGTATATAAATTGCAACAAGCATCTTTTGGTGAAGCAGGAAGCAAGCATCTTAGCAATTAATTATTACCAAGACTTATTTGGATGATAATATCCGGACACAGAGTTTCTCATTGTCCTTCAGGACAGCAAATATAATTAACTGATATATTACCTACGTCTGCACCGATTTTCTTATGCTTACTGTGTTGCTCTTCTAGTTGTTAATGTGGGTAACAAGAAATCTGCTTTTTTAGCTTGTTACCTGGCTTGGATTCTCTCTAGCTAACATCTTTACAGCAGTTGCTGTATCTTGTGAAACTTATATATGTCTGTCTATAATAAAATGGGTTGCTTTAGCTTTGCTTTATTATACATTCTTCTACGTTAACTAATGATAAAAAATAATTTTAAAAAAAGAGAAAAGTAAACTCCTGCATTATTGTCATGCAACTCATATACACATGTCAAGTGCCTGGCCAAGCTAGCAGTGTCTGTTACATCTCTTAACATGGTTAATGCTAATTTGTACAACACCAAACACCCCATTTTGCTGTAGAAGCAGTACAAAATACAGTCTCAATCTGTAAAAATTAGAAAGTATCTAATATCTCCTTTTGCTCTAACTTGTGCATTTTTATATTATAGTGATCTACTTACAATTGATAAACTATCAAATCACTAGTAAATCTGGGTTGTTTCAAAACAATTTAAATGTTTATTTTGCTTTTATAGGCAAGCATAATACTCATTAAAAAATTGCCTGCTTTCATACACACATCAATCACTGCAAGTGCAGCAGTTTTGCTGTACTGTATTAAACATACTGGCATATTTAGTGCAGTAAAGCAGCCCTCTGCAGAAAAAAAAGAGATCATTTTATTACTTTCTTTGATGATGTTTAGCAAAAACCTATATTCTCATGGTTATCTATGCAGTTCAACTTTACCAGATTAGTTTTGACCACAGTTGGTTGCAATGCTTGTAAGTGAAATGCAACTATTGCTTTTCCTTCCTTTTCTATTTCATAATACAGTTACTATTTCCGTAGGCACTGGAATCCTCATTTGCCTGACATAAGAGAAAATAACAACATTCTTCTGTTATCCTAACTTTGAAACATGATGATTAGGAGTATTATCACAGATCACAGAAAAATCTAGGTTGGAAAGGACTTCTGGAGACCATCTGGTCCAACCTTCTGCTGGAAACAGGGCCATTGAGTCAGGTTGTCCAGGGCTCTGCCAAGCTAAGCCTTGAATATTTCCAGTGAGGGAAATTCTACCACTTCCCTGACAGCATATTCCAATGTTTAATTGTTCTCACAGTGAAAATTTTTTACTTACATGCAGACGAAATTTCTCCTTGAAGCTTTTTTGTATTAGTCTTAATGTGTTTTCTCTTGATGTGTTCAGATACGCAAATTAGCTATGCAAATTAGCACTTGCCTGTCTAAATAACCAACAGAAGAAACAGCAGTGGCCTTGTTTTATTTCTGATGTCATGCTGGATATTTAGTAATTGAACCACCTGAAGGCTAGCTTTTGTCCAAGTCTTTCATTCCCCTTTACACAGCCTGCATTAGTACTGGACAGAACTGGGTGGCCTTTAAGTACTCTGTCACGTACCAGAGAACCAAGGAATGCAGAAGTGGGTGGGAGGTTGAAATCAAGGGCATTAATGTTCTACAACAGCCACCCACCTTTTCAAGGACTCTGCGTAGATAGTATAATTGAACTGTAAAGGTGTCCTCAAACCCAGCCACTGCCTGAAGACCTGTATTCAACCCTTATTTTGTGCATATACATCACTTCTGTAGACTGAAAGCAGTACGCAAAACTAACCTTGTAGTCCTGCCAACAATTACCTGTTACTTGGCACACTGCCCAGAATAAAATCTTGCAAAATTTTAGACTCTAGTCTCCACTTCTCTGGTATATTTCGATAGCTATTGAAACAACTGCCAAAAACATAAAAAAGAAAAGAGAAAGAGATGATAAAAATGTTTAGATTATAGAATAAGCATGCATAATGGTTTGGCTACAATTCCCTCCTCTTTCCCTAAATACTTGAAAGAATAACAGGAGGAAATACTAAAAAGAATCAGCAATCTAAACAAAGGTTGTGAGGTCAAACTCTCACTTGCTCCTCCTTCCTTCTCTTTATCGCTGCTAGCCACTTGGCTGCTGGCTCTCAGCTGAAGGGATTGGTTGCATTGTTAGTCCATGGACAAAAACACTAAACAACAACAACAAAAGATTTAGTGGGTGCCCAGTGATATCTTGAGCTGTTATTTCAAGTCTTGCATTGTGCAAAATGAAAATCCTCTGAAGGAAAAATAAACTGAAGTTCACATGCATGAAATATATGAAGTACCAGCCTTAACTCTGGTCACCATTGATGAGAGTTATCACTAAAATGAGTTGCACGAATGACAGCTATGTCTGCTGTGTTTGCATGTATATGCAAGGGATGGGTGAGGAAAAGTGCTGCATTAGCTAGGCAGGATTGTAATTGCACTATTAGGGATGCAGCATTGGAGAAAAGACACAAAGACGAATTATGAAGATTTTCACTAGTGGTGCATAGAGGTCTTCTTGCCACGAGGTTGTCATAGCAGTGAAATCGGATTGAGGTTTGAATACATGAATTTAAAGTGAAAGTTTTGCCATCGAGTGGCAACCTGTACAAATAGGTGAAGGACTGTGAAAGTTCACCAAGCATGATGATGTTTTTAGGGAGCACACTATGTTTGAGGATAGGATGGGTATAAGTAGCTTCCATTCAGTGCAGTTCATGTAAATGCTGGATTTGCCATTGCAAAAGGAGTCGGTAGACCCTGTCTGACAGTGCTCCGGTGTCCTGTTTCCTGAATATTTCTGCTGTCTGCAAAGCGCAGGCACCTTGTACTGCTAC
Organism: Vanellus vanellus; assembly: GCF_965231255.1. Lineage (NCBI taxonomy): Eukaryota > Metazoa > Chordata > Aves > Charadriiformes > Charadriidae > Vanellus > Vanellus vanellus. The sequence goes on along the minus strand of NC_138910.1, from coordinate 48,876,242 downwards.
AGCCCTGAAAATAAACAGACCCAAAGTTGTAACCTAGTTGCATGATGCCTAAGCCAGTATTCTGGGAGCACAGACAGCCAATGCTAATTGTGTCAACTCAGTCTTTGTAAATGAATTTTCTAGTTTAAGAAGGACCTAGTTCACTGTAGAGATTGGTATCTCATGGCTGTAATTGAAGTACTAGTGTGGCACAATAACAATAAAGGAAGCTATACAGTTCCTACTAAGTTTGCTCTCACACATGTGTGCTCTCACACATCTAATTATAGAGAGATAAAGATTATACTTCTAACTGATCAAAGGCTGGAGTCGCTGCCATGAATGACAGGAATCAGATTTTCGGTTGATATTCATATATCCTGACTGTTGCAATGAATGTTGAATGCACTAGCTACCAAAATCATGCATGCTCAGTCACCCACTCTAACTCTCTGAGGTTATGCAAAATATAACCTCAACCAAAACTTTAAACTAGCTGTTCTCTTCCTATTATGATGTTTGCGCACCAGAAGTTACTCCTTGCTATCTGGCGCCCCCTCCCGCACGTTTACTTGTGTAGGCTGTTCTGGTTACCAAATCTCCCACATCTTTCTCCTCTTCTAACGTCTTTCAGTACAAAAGTCCCTCCTGATCCAGCAAAGCTTACCTCCCTATTTTTCAGATACCTAGGTTGTGGCCACTCAGTACACTCTGAAAGGCTTCCAGGCAACCTCAGCTTTGTTAATGAAGAGTTATCAGGCAATTAGTTTTCTTTACAAAGCAAAATTATTCCTAGCATCCTCAGTTGACCATGGTCCAGCCCTCTGCTGGTTGTCCCTATAATTACCCTTGCCACAGAATGCACTGAACAAGTATTAGGGTCTTTACCTCCTCAAAATGAGCTTTCTACCTCTTCTACCTTTCCCCTCATAGAGGTCAGATGAAGTTGAAGCAAATTGATCTGAGCCTCACTGCATCCTCGCCACCATCACACTAGCTTCAGCCTTCCTGCTACTCCATCTCTGCAGTAAGGTAGCAATACCCATGTAGCACCTGTGCTCAGTAGAGGCAAGAAAAAACAGACAGATTTTGTGTCTCTGTTCCAAATCTAAGTGTTTTGCCCAGGAGGACCATTGTATCTGAGAAGGATCTGGGGGTCCTAGTAGATAGTAAATTATCCATGAGCCAGCAATGTGCCCTTGTCGCCAAAAAGGCCAATGGAATCCTGGGCTGCATAGGGAAGAGTGTGGCCGGTAGGTCGAAGGAGATCATTCTCCCCCTCTACTCTGCACTGGTGAGGCCACAACTGGAATACTGTGTCCAGTTTTGGGCTCCCCAGTTCAAGAGGGACAGGGAACTACTGGCGAGAGTCCAGCAAAGGGCAACTAAGATGATTGAGGGATTGGAGCATCTCCCTTATGAGGAAAGGCTGAGAGCTGGGACTCTAGCCTGGAGAAGAGAAGGCTGAGGGGAGACCTTAATAATACTTACAAGTATCTAAAGGGTGGGTTTAAGGAGGATGGAGCCAGGCTCTTTTCAATGGTTCCCAGTGACAGGATGAGGGGCAATGGGCACAAGTAAGAACATAGGAAGTTCCGTTCAAATGCTCGGAAAAACTTCTTTACGATGAGGGTGACAGAGCACTGGAACAGGCTGCCCAGGGAGGTTGTGAAGTCCCCTTCTCGAGATTTTCAAGACCCGCCTGGATGCATTTCTGAGTAATGTGCTCTAGGCAATCCTGCTTTAGCAGGGGAGTTGGACTAGATGATCTCTAGAGGTCCCTTCCAACTCTGAAACTCCATGATTCTGTGATTCTGTGATCTGCAGCAGAGGAAGTGTAGAGAGGTGTGACTTGACCTCTGCCTCCTGATGGCAGGTTCTCTGGTCATCCAGCTGAGATTATAACAATCTGAAACAGCAGCTCTGAGATAGAAAATTTGCTCCACGTATGGGGTTCTCTTCCCCTGGTGTGAGAGAGAATGAACGCACCTCTTTATCTAGAGATGAAAAACTGTGGTCCCAACTTCCACAAAAGGGAAGGAATGGGGCACAAGCCCTGAGGAGTTTAAGAATTCATATAAGAGGAAACAATATGTGGGCTAAAATCACCACATTTCTACATCGTGCTCTCACAGGCTGATTGCCAAACCACTTTCTCTTCTGTTTCCTTCCTGCCTGTTGTCTTTTTTACACTCTGTCAAGTCATTCACACTGCTTCCTCATCTCCACTCAGTGTTCCAAGACCTCCCTTTATCATATTTTTTTAGTTATCATCAAAAATCTATTAGAAACTAAGAAGAGAAATTATGTCTTCGAGAACAACACAGAGAATGCTTTGACTTCTGGCTAATGCTGTGCTGCAATGTTTACTGGTTTTGACCTATACATTTTAGCAGGAATTTTACTTGTAGATTGGGTCTGTTTTCAGTAAAAATTCATAGATACTGGCCATTAATTTTCTGTAGGTGCCTTTGAAAAATATTTCTGCAGGGTGGCCTGTGTGATTATTCTCTGATCTATGGCTATGCATGGCTACTGTAAATCATTCCACATGAATGGTGGAATTTCTTTTTCCACAAGAAAGTAAATTAAAAACTTGTTTTCAGCTGCTTTGTGGAAACTTAAATCCAGCTGCTTTGTGGAAACAGGTGCGTACTCTATGGTTTCATTGTCCAAGAACTCTGTGTCACTGACTTCTTTAGATACAGATTTTTTTTTTTTTTTTTCTGTAGGCTTCCTGGACCAGTGCTGAGTGCACTGGAGGATGAAGCCTCCTAAAAATGCACTTGTAATTTTTTTTTGTCTGACTAACCTACTATGTGATGTTATGTTTTATCTCCTTGGTGAATAACAATGTGGCTCCAACTGTTCCTGCTGGATGTGTTTAGGACCAAGACATGTGCTAAGCCTGGAAGTTTGTGAAAGCTATTTCTATACTTGTGTTTTAGTCCTAGTTTAATGTTATAGTGAGATTTAGGTGGTCCCTACCCCACTCGTCCTGATGCAGAGCAACCCACTAGACTTCTGCAAAATAAACCACTGAAAGTACTTGGAAAAGGAACCTGCAAAGTTTCATGAACTGAAACCACCTACTCTATTATTTACTTCAGCATACCTGTTCCTAAAACACAGTAGGCAGTTCTGTAAAGAATACAAAATAACATAACAATGCTTCCAACAATGCCTACTCTTTTATGTAGTAAATGTTTTGGTATCTATTGACAGTTTCCTCCCACTACCACTTAGCTTATTACTAGTGATGCCTGGAACTCCTTTCAAACAGTATTCTTTCAATTGTTTCCATGGTTTGAAATAGGCTTGTTTTAACTTTTCTTAAATGAATTGTTCTCTATTGTTGCTAAATTATTATCAAAAAGACTGACTTTTGGGGCTCACATCAAAAAAAAAAACAAAAAGAAGACATCAACTTTCTCCCACCCGGTTCTACTAACTTGGTGAAACTAAGGTATTTCAAAATCTTCAGCTTTGACCTTCGAGAAGATGTACTTTTCAAAGCAACTCATGTTCTTTTTGAAAGTAGGTATGATTTATGCATCTTAATCATGTAGATACTGCAGAATCACTACCTGAAGAGAACGTTTTATTTCCTTCCTTCTTTCCTTTCTCCTCAATTTTTTAATTTCATAGTTGTAACTGAAAGAGTTTAAAAAGAACCCCAACAACAAACCCAAAACTAATGAAGATCTTACTTTTACAAGTTTGGACCCGTACAGAAATCTAGAACTTCAGCTTTAGCTCACTCTATACATCTAACTTATGTATGATTCAGAGTACCAAAGCTATCTTGCTAGCTTTGTCAATTCAGACGCATGTAAGCACAGAGAGAGCAATTCAGAATACCCAAAGTAGGTGCTTAGAGCACATTGTGCAGAAAGAAATCCCATCTTAATGTTGAGTACAAAAAAAAAAGCTTCTTTGACCTATTAGTCACCCTTGAGCATTCTCCTGTTTGGTATTCATTGCAATGTCTCTTTTCCAATCAGTCACACTGGCTACATAATAGAAGAGTTCTTCAGTGCTTCTAATTTTTATTGTCATTGTGTTCCCACTGTTATTTTAATTAGATTAAACCAGGCTCCCACTGAGACTGTAACAATGATAAACATTGTAGTAATCTGTCAGCTCTCTCTGAAGCCACTTTCTATGGCTTTGTAAATGTGCTGCCCCAACAGACCACACCGTTGTGTAATGTAAATAATCTGTTTTGATCACACTTGCTCATATATGTTGCAATAATCAATAAAGAAAAATAAATGCATAATGGCAGGGAACCTGAAGTGCATTATCAAGCTTTCCAATCAACTAACCACGAAGACGGTAATGGAAACAGAATAATTTTAAACATGCATTAATACTGCCAATTTTTAACTACACAATGCAAATATTGTGGGGAATTACCTCCTGTCAGAAGTCTAAAATGACTGTACATTAATACTCATCAGTTTCTTTGTCTGTAAAGATTGGCTTGTTCCATTTTTCCCTCTTTGCCTTAAATAGGCTGTAGCCTTTCCACTAAAGAGGTTTAAAGGTCTAAAGATAATAAATTCCAACAACTTTTAACATAGACCCTCAGTTCTATGGGATTTCACTTCCAGGCAGTTAACTTCTAAATCCATATTCTGACAGATTTCACCTGAGGAAAAAAGAACAATGCAAGAGTAAGTGCTGAACTGCCTTTCTTGTGTTACTGTATGAAGACATTCAGCAACAAGGCACTCCTCATTATCACACCATATTGAGAAGCAGGGCAGACTTCATAAATGCAGGTTCTTCACAAGTGATGTGGAAACCATTATAACAAATAGTTATGTACTTCTCATTAGCCTTATGCCTCATTTAACTGAATCCACAAGGTCTGTCTTCTGCATCCAGTGTGTGTGAGTGTGTGCATGTATGGACATGTATATCTGCCATGTTCATAAACCTACATTACACATCTCATTTCTCCTCTTTCTGCAAATTTGAACCAGATGTGTGAGGCTGTATAGAATAGGTGTAGGCTATTTTTCTCTAAACTGTGTTCTTGCTGGTCATTTGGAAGGCGAACATTTTCCAAATAACAGAACCACAGACTTCAAAAACAAGTAACAACATGCAGCCAAGATCTCACTTTTCCATCCCTTAGCTTGAAAATAATGAAAGAAGAGTGTAGGTGGAATCCAAAAAGAGAAATTGTTTCTTCTTTAGACCTCTCCTGTAACATAATGCCTGCCCCCAGCACTTATCAAAGTCCACTACAGATCCCTAATTCAAATGGCTGTTTAGAAGAGTATCTGAGAATTGTTATCTTTGTCTTCAGGTGCAGGAGCTGATTCATAAACCTTAAGTGACACACTTAGGTTCACACAGGCAGTCTGTAGTACAAGTGGAAATTGGGGTGGGCCTCCTTGGAAAGAAACACTCTGTAACCACAAAACCCTACTTAATATGTTGGACTGAAATGTGAGTGTGCACTACCACCCAAATAAATTAGAGCTCAGATCTACATGCCACAAATCCAAGGGCTGACCAGACTATGGCAGCAGGACTGTCTTTGAGTTAAGCAACTCTTGACATTTATGAGAGAAGAGCTGTGTTATGAAGAAGGCAGAATTGCTCTGGTGAGTCACATGCTCACTTGGAACAAGAGCACAGTTGGCATATACACCTATTTTTTACAATTTATTGAGGTCACTGCTAAGTTCAAATAATGGAAAAAACAGATGAGTTAAAAGAAGACCTCTTTGAACCATAGTTGAATCACACGCGTCAGGGATAGTCTCACAAAATTTAACCAGCCTATGAGAAGTACGGCACAACCATCTGTTGAGCTTCTCCACTTAAGGAAATTAGCCCACACTTGATGATACAGTCATATGGGGATCGCATGCTTTGACCAGCTACAAAACAAGGTAAGTCTGTGTTATGAGATATTCTTTAATATAAAATATAAAAAGGGGGGAGGGATAGTCATTTATTTGCTGTAACTGATGCTTAAGCCAGGGATGACTAAAACTGTATCCTGACTTTTATTCCAGGATTTTTTTCCCCCTCTCCTCTTCTTTGCCTACTTCTGCCCTTTATCCTCAACTGTCTAGTTAAAAATAAGCTCTTGTTCATCACTTTTAAAATGGCCTAAACAAAACAGGCCAAGACATCCTCATACCTATTTATTTCCTGCGTGCTTTGCCATGCAAGCATAAACCTTCAACAACTTCATCTGAAGTGCTCTTGGTTGCGCCATTCACTGGCAGGATTGTACTAATGCAGAAAAAAATGTATTTGCAGAACTAATAATTGCAAAAAAAAAAAATCTATATTTGATTGCATCTGTTTCATATAGCCACACTCACAAATGTGAGTTAAACTTACTTGTGCCCTCCTTTAAAAAGATATTTGCAGATGCTGTGAAGACAGTAAGATACTTCTTCCATCACCTGATGTGAAAAACTCCTCAAGAGGGCACCAGATAATTATATCATCCAGGCAGCTATTGTGAAAAAGCTGTTACTTGCACCTAATTAGAGATTAATAGCTGTATTAACCAAGTACAAGTTAGGCCTTCAATATAAAAACATTCAGTGGCAGGTTCAGTGGTTCCATCTACACTCAGCTTGAAGATTGCTGCTTCTGTTTTGGATTCCAAGGAGGGCTTGTATGAAAGTATTGCTTCTACCTACAAATGTCACCCCATTTCTATATTGCCATGCTGTCTTGTCTCACATACCTAAAATATCGCACACACCTAAAATATCACCTAGAGCTCTAGGATGAGAATGGTGATTATTAAATTTGTTTTCCAGGACACAGTGCAATTTTTTCACTGCAAATGAGAAGTTCATCACTGCAAGAGACAGCTTTGTTATGGGTTAGTCTGTAGAGTGATTCCCCGAAACACTACCACCTTCCATGCTTCAAAGGCCTTTGACCTTGTCTTTGCAATGCATATATAGTTATTTAAAAAAAAAAAAAAAACCCAAACAAACAAAAAAAAACCAAAAACAAACCAAACAACTCAAAACTATTTCAAAACATTGTGTACAGAAATTCCCCTATGGGAAACCACATTCAATAGGTGTTAATCACACTTGTTTCCTTGCTGCAGAGAATAGGACATTACAAACATGTTTGCCGAATCACAAATTAAAAAGTTGTAAAAATGGTGTTATCATGTCCCTACTTCTGTTCAAATTACTTCTGCTAAGCACCAGAGCTGAAGCATTCTGCATTCCTTTTTGCCATGAAACTACTTAGATCCTTCTGAAAGTATGTGCAAGATCTCACCTACTTTGAGGAAACAAGAAGGTAAAAAAATAACTAAAAATTACCTCTTTCCTCTTAATCCACTTGCTATAATGCAAAAGGCAAAGAAAGTAGTAAAAAAGGAAAAACAGGTGCAGCTTGACACATAGCCTGTATTGTGTCCTCTTTACTGCCCTTTTTGCAGAGAAAGGTAACTGCAGGAATAGCTTCTGTTTCACTGAACCATTTCAAAAAGTTGTCCATTGCAAATCAAACAGAAATGTTAAGTCTTTAAAGCAGATTTGCAATAATTCATTTGTAATTATTTTGGAATCACTGCTTAATTGAACAAGTCCCTGCATAGCACAGGAAAGATAATTAGAAAAAAAAATGAAATTATGGCTTTTAGTTAAACTCTGAAAAGTTACCACAAACACAAAACACAGACTTGCTTGGAAATCCAAGTCTCAAGAAGAGGTTCTGGCAGTTCTGGCACTCCAGAACTGGCTGGACATATCCCTAAGTGACTTGCCCTAAATATCTTGGGGAAACTTCCTTGTTGGAACACCAACAAACTCTAATGCTTCAGCTGTGTGCTTTCTCTTTTCTGCCAAGCTTACTGCCAACCCACACTGTGGATTTCAGATGTAGTAATTTGACACACTGGAAAATAAAGTGGGCCTGAATCATTCTGTCAAAGAGAAGGAGTACTGAAATTCCTAGTCCTGTATCTCCACTACAATTATTTTACAGGTCGGGAACTTTTTCAGCTATTCTGTCCACCACTCACTCAGAAATTCTCACAGTGCTGCTGCTTTCTAAGTTCTGTTTCCTCCTTAATATCATTCGTGTAGCACAAGTAGTTTTGGGTGATAACACATACTTCTCTCATTCATCTTTGGAATTTTTTCTTCTGGACTTTGCCTTTTATTCATGCCTTTTCAAGTAATAACTGCACTAGCACAAACTAGCCTTGGCTCCTAGCCATGACACTAGTGGGAAGCATGTTAAGGGATGGCAGGACTTTGTCCCTCGAGAAGAAAGGACTAAGAACCTTTATTGCACATGGTTACTAGAGAACAGAAGAAGGTCAGTGACATTTTGCCAGCCACACACATACCTTAACCTCCTTCAAAAGAGAACAAAAATGCTCAGTGGGAAAGGGAAGAGTACTCCCAGGCTACGAATGTTAAGTCTTAGAGCAGTTACATAGAGAATGGAGTCCCTTTTCATGTTTTTGTTTCCAGACACACTCTTAATTAGAAGACTCATTTGACTTAGCATTCAAAAGGAGCAACATTTTATTGCTTTCCTAGTTTCTTATAATGAGTTACCACTCTCTTATCTTTATCTCCTGGCCCTGGATTTCTGGGAATGGAAGGGTATCCATTAGCTTATCTTTTGTAGCCTGAATTTTGAATATCCATTAGCTACACAGAACAGATCATAATGCACAATGTTCCACAAGTAGAAGAAAACCACACGTTTAGTGTGTTACTCTCATCCCTTGAAATACGCCGGACAAGAATAATACTCTGTTCCCAGAGACTAAATCACTAGTGAATTCAAGCCAAAAAAGTTCAGTGCACTCTGAAAGTATAGCTTAGAGACAAGAAAGTAGGACCAGACAGCTGGCTTCACGTGCAAGAATCTATACCAGGACATAAACTAGCAACAGTAAAGTCACACGTATATTAGGGTACCTGAATGGCTGTAAACACTGTCAGAAAGTTGCTACTTTGGGCAGATAAACAGCTTCTATCTATTCAGTTTTTATTTTCTTTGGCAGTACATGCAAGAAGAAACAATTATTACCTTTGCTTTTGTTGTGGCTAAACAATATGTTTTAGATAAATGGAATTAATTCTCTTCTCTTACTGTACTAAAGGGACAAAGGAAATGCCTAAAATAAAGTTCCCACCAAATGAAAATATTTTAAATAAGCTAATTACCTAATTAAATAATTACATTGTCTCCCTGCATTTCTATACCTGTTAATGTAATTTGTTAAATATAAAATTCAGAATTAATACCAGCCATTAAGTGCATGCTACCCCACTCCAGAAGTCCAAATTAAGCATGTCTTTACAAATCATACCTCTAATTATTCAGCTTTTTTATTTCAGTCAAAAGTCTTAATATGCCTTGAAGGCGTTTCACAAACTAAGGAGACATAAAATGTCTAATCAAAGTATGAATATTCTGAAAACATTGTGTATTTTCAAGCACAAGTCCTGAGGCTATAGATGGTGTAAATACTTTTTTTTTTTTCAGTCTAAGTGAGTTTGGGGTTTTGCCTTTTGAAATGTTCAAGAATATGAATTTAAAATACTAACTTTTTCATTTCACAGTATCACAGTATCACAGTATGCTAGGGATTGGAAGGGACCTCAAAAGATCATCTAGTCCAATCCCCCTGTCGGAGCAGGAACACCTAGATGAGGTTGCACAGGAAGGCGTCCAGGCGAGTTTTGAATGTCTCCAGAGAAGGAGACTCCACAACCTCCCTGGGCAGCCTGTTCCAGTGCTCTGTCACCCTCACTGAGAAGAAGTTTCTTCTCAAATTTAAGTGGAACCTCTTGTGTTCCAGCTTGAATCCATTACCCCTTGTCCTATCATTGGTCGGTACTGAGAAGAGCCTGGCTCCATCCTCATGACATTCCCCCTTTATATATTTATAAACGCTAAGAAGATCACCCCTCAGTCTCCTCTTCTCCAAACTAAAGAGACCCAGCTCCCTCAGTCTTTCCTCATAAGGGAGATGCTCCACTCCCTTAATCATCTTAGTTGCCCTACGCTGGACTCTCTCCAGCAGCTCTCTGTCCTTCTTGAACTGAGAGGCCCAGAACTGGACACAATATTCCAGATGCGGTCTCACCAGGGCAGAGTAGAGGGGAAGGAGGACCTCTCTCGATCTGCTAACCACCCCCCTTCTAATACAGCCCAGGATGCCATTGGCCTTCTTGGCCACAAGGGCACAGTGCTGGCTCATGGTCATCCTGCTGTCCACCAGGACCCCCAGGTCCCTTTCCTCTACACTGCTCTCTAACAGGTAGCTCCCCATCCTATACTGGAACCTGGGGTTGTTTCTGCCCAGATGTAGGACCCTACACTTTCCCTTGTTGTATTTCATTAAGTTATTCCCTGCCCAAATCTCCAGCCTGTCCAAGTCTCTCTGGATGGCAGCACAGCCCTCTGGCGTGTCAGCCACTCCTCCTAGCTTAGTGTCATCAGCAAACTTGCTGGGCAAGTAGGGCAATTTCTGTAATTTAGGAGTGTGCTATTTTGAACTATCTTTCCTTTTTTTAGATTGACAAAATCCTTTGATCACTGCCTGAAACTTCATTTTACAAAGTAGATAATATTATCTTGCAGCTACTCCTGAAGTTCTTGGCTAGTTTTGACTCTGTTTTTACTTTTCTGGTATGATTACTTTCAGAACCAGTTCTGAATTACTACCAGTTACTGATACCATTGCACTGTTTTTCACCAGTTGTGGCTGTATGATTGTTCGGCTTTTATCTATCTACACTGGAATGCATCATGACCCATACAACTACCAAAGCTATTAGACTATATTGCCAGTTAAGATCGAGATTTTTTTTTTCCTACACTCTCTCTCATCTTTGCCTTATTATAAGCAATCTCCATTAGAGAACTTAACCTGATACTGTTTCCATCAAAGCTGGTGAGAGATTTTACACCCCTCCTTGCTCAAAATCTGTTGCCATTCTGCACACTGCTTAAGAAGAGCATTGCAGTCATGAATTTATTACGGTTATATTATGGTCAGATACACTAACTTTTTTAGGATATATTGGACGGGGAAAAATAAGTCTTTGACCCTTCCTAAATAAGATCCACTATGTTACTATCTGCTCCCATCTCTGCTACTCCTAGCTCATTCAGGACTTACAAATGGCTGTCTTTAGCAATATCTTTCCCTCTTGGGTCAGCACTGATTGTCCAAATGCTGGCTACAAACTGGTTTTCAGTGACTTTTTTGAAAGCGAGAACTTAATAATGGTGGGGCCTGAATACTGAAGATCCTGTAGTGTCTCGGGCAAAACTTTTTTTCCAAAGGAATAAAGCTAATAAAATCCCTAATTTTGCATTTTGATCCTTGAGTAACATGGATTTTGCTATAATTCCCACTTATTCATGTTACCTCTGTGAGTAGTTGATATGCCATGGCTTTCTGCTCCCCATTTATTTTTGTCTACAAGTCTCAAAATAAAGCCACAATCTTTTCAAAGTTCTGCAAATATTTTACCAGGGTATTATCTTACCATTCAGTCCAGGAAATTAATACACATTATAGCAGAGCTGACTGTTTCTGACACACATTGAATTATTTTCATCACATACACAAACAAGCATCCAGAATGTGTGACCTGCTACCGAAACAGATGACACGCCTATGTCTCCAGATGTTTATTACTGCTGAGTATAACCTACTACACTGTTAGAAAGTATACCCAAAGCAACTCCTTATATTTATTTTCAGGATGCCCATTTGAATGTTGCATAAAGCAACCTAACTTCTGCCTTGGCGTGAAAGGTACCCTCTATCACTGATTACTTTGGGTCTAGTAAACCCAGCTACAGCCAGAGAACCCTACTTCAAACACGATGCCTTCATGAAAGTGAACTATCACCTGATGGAAGGGCTTAATTCCTGCTGTTACCATACCTTTTTGCAGCTCTCTCATGATCCAGAAAATGGCTTTTCCTCTGGATTGCCACTGGACACTTTCACCAAATTGTTATGCCCTAGCAAGAGGAAGATGTATATCGCAGTTACAGCCACACTGCAGCAATGTCACATCAATTCATCTACCTGTGTCAATGGCACCTGTCAGTTCAAGATACCATTGTCAAACAAATGTTTCTTAGTTTAGTTTTGAAGCTGGAAAAAACAATAGCATAACATGCAAGTATACAAGGGTTTTCTTGTATTCTGAACTTCCTCTAGAATGTGACCTGCCACAATACAATCTGTGCTGAGCAATCTTGTTTAATTTCCCTCCTTTCCCATTCATAATATTGAACATTTTTCATTGAAGATCATGCACCTTGCTTGCCTCTGCTTTACTTTTAAAGAATCTAAATCTTAAATTGTAGCAAAACCATCAATTCTGAGCTCAGTACCCTTTCTTCCTGCCTTGCTTGTATCTGATTTGATCCTAAGGAAGGCTGCTCTGCATACACTTTGTAACCTGCACAAAGGGTAAATGCCTCAGAAATGTCTCTTGCTGTTTGATAGGGGTAGCCAGCACGCAAAAAAGGGTTTAGTATTTTACTAATACTCTCAGCCTACCTGGGACACCACCAATTAACTTACCTCATCTTACCAATCACTGCCCATTTATATATACACTCATCTTTCTTTACTGTAATGTACCACAGCAGAGTAATGCACCAACATGGACAATTCATCCTACCTTCTCCCACCTTTTGCATATTATTTACAGTTCTCCAGATTTTTAAAATGGAAGTACTTTATTTTCATTTTTCTTCTCTCTATATACTGGTTTCTAAAAGGCAGTGAATGGGTGACCTTCAATCACTTTAACAGGTAATAAATATTTTACCTGGAAGGAGGACATGGAAACAGCATGTCTCAGCTGACTGGAGTAATTTTCTTCACTGTTATTTTGCTGCTGCAAGGAACAGAAGAAATGTTTCCATTACACCAGGAACAGTGAAAACCATGAGCTGATGAAAGCTTTTTCAGTTCTCGTGCTGCGTGTTTTTTCTACCTGCTACAGAGAAAGCCGTGAAGAACAAAAATGCTCACAAATATGCAGGTTTGAAATACAGTATTACCTATATCCCAGGCTTTCTCGTCTGTGCTGAGTGCAGAATCACAGAATGATGGGATGACTTGGGCTGGAGGTGACCTCAGGAGGTCCCTGTCCAACCTACCACTCAAAGCAGGTCAGCTCAGGGGTCAGACCAGGTTGCTCACAGCTTGAACAAGTTGGGTCTTGAAAACCTCCAAGAATGGAGACAGCACAACACCTCTGGGCAAACTGTGCTGCTGCTTAAGTGTCCTTGTGGGGAATAGGTTTTCCCTGCATTCAACCCAAACCTTTCTTGTTTGTTTCTTGTCACCTCTCACCTTTCTCCCTTGCAACACTGAGAAAAGCCTGGGTTCATGTTCTTAATAACTTCATAGGAAAGGGTTGGATAGTGTAGGGTCCCCAAAGCCTTCCCTATCCCAGAGTGACCAAGCCCCACTCCTGTGGCCTCTCCTCTCAGGCCAAGTGCTCCAGCCTCAACCACCCTGGGAACCTCCCTGATCTTGCTCCAGTTTGTGAATGCCTTTCCTGTACAACAATAGCTTGACAGACTACGTCTTCCTTTCCTTGGCACTGATGAACAGCTGAAACATCAGGGAAATTTCAGTCATTAATTCTGACTAGTTTCATTCTAAAGAGAGGAACTTATCAGAATCTCTTTTTTTGTTCTGTACCAGCTTTGAACTTTAACATTTGAAGAGCTCAATACAATCCACTTATGAAAAATAATTCTTTAAAAAAACCTAATCAGGAACAAAAAAAGGACTGTTAAATCCTGTTCTCAGTTGACTTCCTCTGAGACTTAGCTGAGACATTTGATCACACTTAGAAAACAGAGATGTTATTGCTGACTACCTTATCAAGCTCTTGTGAAGATTTAATTATATAGGCTGCGGTGTAGGTCACAGGGAGTGAGGGGGAGTGAAAGCTACTACATAAAAATAGTTACTTAGAATGACCAGGAATAACCTGACAGAGGCTGAAATTTCTTAAAAACATGTGAAGTTTTGCAAAGAGGGAAAAAGTCCAAACCAGGACTTTGTTAATATGCCAATTATGAGAATATTAACTGTAAAACTCTAGGAAAACTTGAAATATTCCATATTGCATTGCTTTAAGTACTCCATATTGAATGGAGTTGCTGCATCATTAAAGACTGAAGTATTAATTCAAATTTACATCTCACAAGGTGATCTCTGTTCACTTTTTACTCGCACCAGATTTAATTACACTAAGCGTACTGCTTTGCTTTTGCTATAAAACAGTTAATGACAAGACCAATAAAGGCACCACTGAGGACACAAAGCTCATAAAAACTATCTTAATTTAACAAACATTAAAATGCAGACACCAGAAGACAAATGCTTATGTCACGTTACAACCGCAGAGCGAACTTGAGATGCCTGAAAGCATCTAACACACATTTCTGTATCATAAATACAAGCAACACCGAGTCTTGCTTCAGTTTCCAACCCTTCTCTGAGTGTGAAGATGGCAGCATGCCTTTACGTTGGGCTCGATGCCACGCTGACACAGCCTCACCGTTCACCCCTGGCCAGGGGTCCAGCTTCGTCTCACGGCCTATGAATGGCGGTCACGTTCCTCTCCTCAGAAAGGCAGCCAAGAGCAAGACCGGCCAAAATCCGTGGAGTTTAGAGGGCATGTTCAGGGATCAAAGTCCAGCAAAAGCCAGCTGGAGGCCATGTGTTTGGCCCACCGTGTCCTGCAGCTGGCGGACTTGCTCTTGCCCAAAGACAATTTAATAACCTCACCCAAGCGCTTCACCTCGAGATGAGACGCAAACGGCTGCTAGGGGTCAGTCCCGACTTCAGCCAGAACACCACCGCCGCCATCCCGCCTGCCTTGCTCGTCACGGAGGTACCGGCACCGCCTCACACCGACCCGCCAGCTGCCGGCCAGGCACCGGGGCTGCAGGAGGCTCAGCCCCCGGCCCCCATCCCCTCCTCGGCGGCGCTGAGTGGAAAATACGAGATCGCACCGATCGCCCCTCGCGGATTTACCTCAGGGAACGCAGCCTCACCCCCACCCCCGGCCCCCGGCCCCCTTCCGCCAAGCGACACCGCCGGCGGCTGGCGCCGCTCCAGGCCCGCGGCGCCGGCTCCGGGCAGGGGGCCGCAGCTCGCTATAGGGCTTAGTGCCGGCGTGGGCCGTTAATGGAGAGGGGCCGTTGGCGCGGGAGAGCAAGGCCCGTGGGCTGAGGTAAGGGAGGGTGGCGGTGGGGAGCGCCGCCGGGCTCGGTGCCGCATCGCCCGGCGCTTGGGATCAGCGGCGAGGGGAAGGGGAGTGGGAGCGCGGCGCTGGCGTTGACAGGCGGCGGGGAGCAGGGGGCCGGGCGGCCGCAGCGGAGGTGTGGGGAAGGCGGGGAAAGGAGCGAGCGGCCCCCAGCCGCCGCCGCGCCTCGACGGGGAGGGAGGGGGAGGACGGCACTGGGCGGCCCGGTCCCGGCAGCCCCATCCGCGCACCCCCTGCCCAGCCCCGGCTATGAATATGTAACTCCCTTCTATTTCCCGAGCTCCATTGCGGAGGCTGCTGCTCGCCATATTGTGCTGCTGGGGCTGCGGCTTCTCCGCCGGCGAGAGAGGGCGACGGGAGCGAGCGGTGCAGTGAGGCGCGGCGGCCTGAGGCGGGAGCCCAGCGGGTGGTGAGCGCAGGGTGGCGGGCGGGGGCCGGGACCGCTGCGGTCGCCATCGCCGAGTCTCTCCCTCTAGTGGGGCAGGGGAGGTGCGGAGTCGCCGGCTGCGGCGGGGTGCCCCGGAGGGGTGTCTGGTGCCCGGAACGGTGCCTGACCCTGGTGCGAGGTAGGCGGAGGAGGGGCTGCGCTTTCCTGAGGTGATTGTTATGGCGGGGGGGGGTGTCCCCGCAGTGGACTCCCCTGAAGGCTTGGGGGGGGGGCTGTCCGGAGAGGAGCCGTGGTCAGGCACCCCCGGCCCCGGCTGGGCAGTCGCGGCGCAGGTGGATGCGCTCTCCTTGAGCCCCTGCCAGGCTGCCCCCGCCGGGCCGGGGCTGCTCGCCCCCGCTTGCTGGCCCCGCATGTAGGGGGGCTGCCGGGGCCGGCGGTGGGGCCGTGGGACCTGCCCGGATCCCTTCTGCAGTCCCCCAGCCTGGAGCCTTCGGCGTTGCTGCAGGGCCGCCGGGAGCTGCGCAAGCCCTGAACCATCCCCGGGAGGAGCGGCGTGTGAGATATATACGTGTATATGTACATGCACACACATACTCTGGAAACTGCAGGCAGAGGTACCATACATAGCTCCGTATCACAACCTCATACTGTAACACCAACCCAGAGAGCGAGGAGGCATTACCAAATGCCTTACTTGGGAAAGGAGAGCTGATTAACGGAGTCATGAGCTGTTATTGTTGTTTTTATAAATTGCCCCTGCTTAAAATGCAGTATTCAATATGATTTATGGCTCCGCATTCCAAGTCTTTTGTTTCTTTTAAAGCCTGTGCGCATCACCATGCTGAACAATATTTGCAAGGCGTGATGCTGATAAACTGCTCCTGGGAACGACCTGATTGCTCTTGTGAAAATGTCATTGTGTCCAACAGGACATCAGTTGGAGAAAGACACTGTGTTGGGAGCTGTAGATGTGTCTCATCCCTTCACACTTGCTCTCACTGCTTCCGATATGAATTTAGCACCTGTTTCTTGCCAACTTTTATACTCAGTGGTAGCTGGCTCCTAGAAATCATTTCACCTCCTTGGTGTATATGTGAAATGAACACTCTGAGCAGTATTCTTCTTAAGATTTTTGTTAAGCTATTTGTTTTTCAGACCCTCTTCTATGGAAAATAATTGGATCAAGTGCCTAATTCCATAGAAATCCAGAGGACAGCTAGTGGAGAAAGATGATTTCCAGTGTGATAAATCATAATCCAGTCCTATTTGGAAGTGGTTATGGCTTTGTGTAATAACTATGCATTGCACACAGGCTTTTAAGGATTAAAGGAAATTGCTTGCATTTGAAAAAAACATGACTGGTGTGCGGGTGAAATTATTTTTGCTTGGGGAAAATTCTTTAATCAAATGTGTCATTCATTCAGTGACAAAGATTCGATTTGTCATAGGAGTTCCCTGCAGAGGTACTCTCATTTTTATTCATCTATGTTTTCATTAAAAACTTTTGTAATGAGATAATTTGACATTTTTATACATCACGTCAAGCTCAGAGCTGGCATTCAACTTGTCAGCTAAGACAGAGTCACTCTGAAAGTAGTGGGTATCGATAAGTAGTATATTTTGCATTAAAAGATATACCGTTTCAAGGATTAGCTTTGTTCTTTGGAGATGGGAGGAATTTTCACTGGACAGATGATAGCATGAGCTGCAGTGTCGGGTATCAAGCTTTGTGGCTGGATCTGACATGGTACACTTTGGTGATGATGCTTAAATAAGTTTAGAACATCTTTAGACCTTATTGACCCTGTGAATTGTTATTTACAATGTTTAATAAATGCCTTATTATTTTCTGTATTCAGCTTCATAATAATAGCGGGACACAGATTTTGCATTGAAGGAGTTTTTTAACTTCTTCAGTGGCTAAAATTTTGACCTTTGGCTTCAAGTCTTTGAAACACACCAGCCTTACTTACCACAGCTGCCAAGAAAAGCACTGCCCGTCATGTCTTAGAGTTGAAATAATATGCAAGTGCCAGTGAAATAAATTGCATCAGGCTCCCTTTGTCAATGACACTTTGTGTTTTAAGAGTGATGTGTGGTAATATGTTGAGTATAAAGACTTGGTTGGACATCTTGGGTGATTAGAGCAGAATTCTGGCGTTTTCAGGGCTATTTTTTCATGAAATAGGAATATGGTTGGCACCTATAAGAAAGCCAGCAGTCTTATATGTGAAATAGATGTTGTGATACATTAATTTCTTCAGCTTCCTTTAAATATTTCTCTTTCCTTTGCTTAATATAAAGAATGCAAGGGGGAGGGGGGCAGGAAAGGCATAGGGAAAAGAGAGCTTGAAAAATGAGACTTAAGTCTACAACTGTTCAATTGTATTTTTCATAAAAGGAGTACTGGATCTACTCTTACTGAAGTATCATTTCAAAGAACATGCATGCAAGAAGCATCGGAGTAAAAGGATCCCTTCCTTTTTTTTTTTTTTTTTTGCTTAAATACCTACTACCTGTTTTTTACTGAATAGATCAGCAGTTTAATAATGATCCAAACAGAGACAAAAGAGATTGGAAAAGGAATGTTGTTGAGCCTAAGCTTGGTTCTGCTTGTTGATGAAAATAACTGGCCTTTGAAGCTGACCTTAAATTCTTAATTTTCTGAGGAATGAGCAGCATTCAGTATTATGGACCTGTTTAGACTTGTTGCAGTAGAGAAATATTTTAGGAATTGTCCCTATCTGTCTTCCCCTCACTTCTGGATTGTGGAGCTCTTGCAAACAGCTGGGAGTTAGCAGTAGTATTCTGCTAACTAATTAAAAACCTAATCCATTCTTTACCCTTTACCACTCTGGAATAACATTAAACTATTTTGGATGATTACTGGGTTTAAACTTTGTAAGTATTGCTACTGCAGTACTGTTTACAAAATGTACAGTTTTATCTGAGAGAGAGTCCTTAAAACACAAGTTGTTGTTATCTGTCACTCAGCTTTAGATGAAAGCTGTCCAGTTGCCAAATTAACAATTTTGTTTCTGTATATTTATTGTAGTCATTAAGTGAATCATACGTAAGATGACTTGAGTCTTTCTTTTTGTCTTGCAAGTGTTGTGGGGGAGTTTATTTTCTGTTCATTAATAACCAAGCTGTCTTTTGTTCTCATTAAGAAATTTATATCACTATTGGTTGTGGCTAGCTTCACTATGATAACTGGTAAGAGGGTGAGAAATTTTTGTGGCAATCTAACATAGCTCTGGAAAAACTGAAACCCAAGCATATGTCTTGATCTGATACTCTCAGAATTTCTCCCACAATATAAACTCATTAGAATACTACTACTTACTGCCATTTATATTAATAAATGTGATGGATAGTAGGTAATGCTGTATGCTGAAGGGAAAGATAATGAAGTGGCTCACTTGATGTGATCACAGTCACCTGGGGAGAGCAGTACACCTGACTTAAAGTATATTTGGCTTGAGCTTCTACGATATTTCTTAAAATTTGTTTAGAAGCATCTTGGATCCTGTAGCACTGTAAAAAAAGCAGCCAAAGCAGTAGTCCAAGAAGCTGATGAGCAGGCTTTCATTTTTTCTGCTGGTGAAATGAAAAATAACAAACCCACATTAGTTTCCCAATGGAAGTGGAAGCAGATCTGTGCTGGCTCCTAAAGCATTGCAGTTCAAGGTCTAGCATGGTAATTTCAACGTGCCTTCAGTTTTATGCTGTCTTGGCAACTGGATGGTGAGTGAGCTGTTCTGCCGTGGGCTCAGGGGCATCTGAGGGCTGGAACAGCCACTGCAGTGCAGTGGAGGGAGCAGAAGGTACAGCCCTGAATAGTACTCCAACAAATGGAAGAACTATATCAGTTCTGTAGCTCCTGTTTATTAAGATCTTATTAAAGTTATCCTCATGTTTGCAGTTGAATGGAGTGCCTGACACCACCACAACTGTCAGGAAGGAACCTGAAAGCTTTGAATATGCATGTGTCTGGCAGGAGTTTTTTGCCTGGGTAAGCACAGTGCTGTATTAAAACTGCAAAGTCCTGAAGGTGAAATTGAAGCAGTGTGTTTCATTATCACCACCTAAAGTGTTAAGCTGTTGGGTAACAAACAGCTGCGTTTTGGGTTCACAGAATTACAGAATTATCACAGAATTATCAGAGTTGGAAGGGACCTCTAGAGATCATCCAGTCCAACTCTCCTGCTAAAGCAGGATTGCCTAGAGCACATTACTCAGGACTGCGTCCAGGCGGGTCTTGAAAATCTCCAGGGAAGGGGACTCCACAACCTCCCTGGGCAGCCTGTTCCAGTGCTCTGTCACCCTCACCGTAAAGAACTGTTTCCGTGTATTTGAACGGAACTTCCTGTGTTCCAACTTGTGCCCATTGCCCCTCGTCCTGTCACTTGGAACCAATGAAAAGAGCCTGGCTCCATCCTCCTTCAACCCACCCTTTAGATACTTGTATGCCATAATAAGGTCTCCCCTCAGCCTTCTCTTCTCCAGGCTAAAGAGTCCCAGCTCTCTCAGCCTTTCCTCATAAGGGAGGTGCTCCAAGCCCTTAATCATCTTAGTTGCCCTTCGCTGGACTCGCTCCAGCAGTTCCCTGTCCCTCTTGAACTGGGGAGCCCAAAACTGGACACAGTATTCCAGTTGTGGCCTCACCAGTGCAGAGTAGAGGGGGAGAATGACCTCCCTCGACCTACTGGCCACACTCTTCCCTATGCAGCCCAGGATTCCATTGGCCTTTTTGGCGACAAGGGCACATTGCTGGGCCATGGATAATTTACTGTCTACCACAACCCCCAGATCCTTCTCCTCCAAGCTATCTCCCAGCAGGTCCGCCCCTAACCTGTACTGGTGCCTAGCATTCTTCCTCCCCAGGTGCAGGACCTTGCACTTGGTTTTGTTGAACCTCATTATGTTCTTCTCTGCCCAGCTCTCCAGCCTGTCCAGGTCACGCTGGATGGCAGCACAGCCCTCTGGGGTGTCAGCCACCCCACCCAGTTTGGTATCATCAGCAAACTTGCTGAGGATACACTCTGTCCCCTCATCCAGGTCATTAATGAATATATTAAACAAAATTGGACCAAGTATTGACCCCTGGGGGACACCACTGTTTACAGGCCTCCAACTAGACTCTGTGCCGCTGATCACAACCCTCTGAGTCCTGTCCCGCAGCCAACTCTCAATCCACCTCACTGTCACCTCATCTAGCCCATACTTCCTCAGCTTCCTAATGAGGATGTCATGGGAGACAGTGTCAAAAGCCTTGCTAAAGTCAAGGTAGATGACATCCACGACTTTCCCCTCATCCAGCCAACCAGTTATAACATCATAGAAAGCTATCAGATTGGTCAAGCACGATTTACCCTTGGTAAATCCATGTTGACCACTTCCAATAACTTCCTGTTCCTCAACGTGTTTGGAGATGACATCCAGAATGAGTCGCTCCAATACCTTCCCAGGGACAGAGGTGAGACTAACTGGTCTGTAGTTCCCTGGGTCCTCCTTCTTGCCTTTTTTGAAGATTGGAGTGATGTCGGCCTTCCTCCAGTCCTCAGGCACCTCTCCTGTTCTCCATGACCGTTCAAAGACGATGGAGAGTGGTCTAGCAATAACATCCGCCAGCTCTCTCAGCACTCGCGGATGCATGCCATCAGGGCCCATGGACTTGTGAATGTCCAGCTTGGCCAAGTGGTCTCTGACCCGGTCCTCCTCAACTGAGGGAAAATCTTCCACTCTCCAGACCTCCCCCTTTGCCTTCAGAGGGTGGGATTCATGAGGGACAGCTTTAGCAGTGAAGACCGAAGAAAAGAAGGCATTCAGTAACTCTGCCTTCTCTGCGTCCTCCACCACTAGGGCACCTGTCTCATTCACCAGTGGGCCTACATTTTCCCTAGTCCTCCTTTTTCTGTTGATATACTCAAAGAACCTTTTCTTATTGTCTTTAACTGCAGCGGCCAAGCTGAGTTCTGATTGAGCTTTGGCCCTTCTCATTTTCCCCCTACGTAGCTTTGTTATATCTTGATAATCCTCATAAGTTGCCAACCCCCTTTTCCAGAGAATGTAAACTTTTCTTTTTTTCCTGAGGTCCAGCCAAAGTTCTCTATTTAGCCAGGCTGGTCGTCTTCCCCGTCTGCTCGTTTTTCGAGACAAGGGGATGGCCTTCTCCTGAGCTTTTAAGAGCACCTGCTTGAAGTATGCCCAGCCTTCCTGGGCACCTTTGCTCTTCAAAACTGCCTCCCAAGGGACACTCTCGACCATGCTCCTAAACAGGCTAAAGTCTGCCCTTCGGAAATCCAAGGTGGCAGTTCTGCTGGCTCCCCGCCTTACGTGATCAAGAATTGAAAATTCTATCATTTCGTGATCACTCTGCCCAAGGCGACCTCCAACCTTTACATCCTCCACAAGACCTTCTCTGTTAACAAACAGTAGGTCCAGTAGGGCACTTCCCCTAGTTGGTTCCTTCACCAGCTGTGTTAGGAAGTTGTCTTCCACACACTCCAGGAACCTCCATGACTGTTCCCTCTCTGCTGCATTGTATTTCCAGCAGACGTCTGGGAAGTTGAAGTCCCCCACAAGAACAAGGGCAGATGATCGTGAGACCTCTGCCAGCTGCTTGTAGAATACTTCATCGGCTTCTACATCCTGATTAGGAGGTCTATAACAAACTCCCATCACGATGTCTGCCTTATTGGCCTTCCCCTTAATTTTTATCCATACACACTCAGTGTTGTCATCCACACTGTTAAGTTCCTGGCATTCAAAACTGCCCCTAACATAGAGGGCCACCCCACCACCTCTTCTTCCTTGCCTATCCTTTTTGAAGAGTTGGTAGCCATCCATTACAGCACTCCACTTGTGTGTGTCCTCCCACCACATTTCTGTGATGGCGACTATATCATAGTTTCCTTGCTGTACAATGGCCTCCAGCTCCTCCTGTTTATTCCCCATGCTGCGTGCATTAGTATAGATGCACTTCAGCTGGGCTAATTGCCCTGCCACTTTCTTGGGGGGACAAGCCCTAATTCGCACCTGATCATACTCAGGCACTACTGTAGCTACCAAATTATCACTACCCCTCGTGTCTTGGCTGTCACACAATTCACCATCCCCCACCATCACTGGGACAGGCTGCAAGACCTTGCTAACACTTTTACCCAGAAGCACTGGTACGCTTCTCCCAGGCACCACTTTTGTAATCCTGGTCTCATCCCCGTCCCCCTTCAAACCTAGTTTAAAGCCCTGTAGATGAGCCCTGCTAGCTCTTGTCCCAGGGTTGTTTGTTTTTTTTTTTTTTTTTTCTTGATGTAACTAGCTGTAAAAGTGATTTCTAACAACACAGTCATCAGTCAAGGACTGCATTTCTCCACATTTCCAATATAAAAACTGAAAGTCGAAGATTAGTTTCCTAGAGACCTAACCTTTGCTGCTGTACTAGTAACAGCATTTGTGGAGATAGGAAAGATCATTTGAATTGGAGAGCAAGTGTATTCATAGGATTTCTTTTAAAATATACGGCAAACCAAAAGGCTAATAACAGGGGTACTGAAATTATCAAACTTAACCTTATTGATTGGAGTGGCCAGTTCTCACTTTCTGCAGCTGTTA
Source organism: Vanellus vanellus (assembly GCF_965231255.1). Taxonomy (NCBI): domain Eukaryota; kingdom Metazoa; phylum Chordata; class Aves; order Charadriiformes; family Charadriidae; genus Vanellus; species Vanellus vanellus. Next base: position 48,852,959 of record NC_138910.1, on the reverse strand, counting down.
TTTCAGGGAGACAACAAGAAATTGGTTAGCCTCAAAAAATGTGCCAGCAGTGCTATGAGGGTAAGAAAGTACTGTAAAACCAAAGAACTGGTTCTGAAGCATAATTCTATGGCAAGGGGATACACTCCACAATAACAGGGTATGTGGTATTTTGATACAGTCACATCCATGTAAATGTGGTCTGTTACTGCAGATTGTGAGGTCCAGTGCACTATAAAAATGCTACTAGACAATGAATTTAAGAAAGGGACAAAAAAAAGTAAGTCTGATTAAAAGTATCCTAAGGCAACATCTATCATTCCTGGCCTGTTTGTGTGTATTTAGTTGCCAGGATGGATTCAGCTTTTCTGGAGTTTGAAGTTTTTGTTTGCTCCCAGAAGTTTTCAGTCCTTTATCCCTCCTACTCTGATCTGATCCAGCACTGAAATGAATTTTAGGCAGGATTTTAGAAGAGCATTTTTGCTTTTCTCCTTCACAGTTGGTTATTAATTCTGAAGTCTAAGATTGATTTAACTCTAAGAGTTTAAGAACTTTATTATGCTTTATATAGCATGCTTCATAATATGAGAAACTTTGCATAAAATTTAACAAATAACAGAGAAAATGGCAATTCTGCTTACTCCCCCACAGAATTCTGCTTAATATTGGTACTTCACAGGGCTAAATTATGGCTCGATAATGGCTGTTTTCCTTTTTATATGAATTGTTGGTGAAGGTCTTTGGCAAATTTTTGGTCAAGTGCTTGTGTGATTTGTTGGCCCACCCGAGGAGTGAAAAGGTACAGTTCCTGTAACAGTTTTCTTTTCACACCTGGCAGAAGGTGTTACTGTTGTACCATATTTTAGTACTCACTTTGGACAAGGTATAGATAATGTGAAAGGGTAAGTACCATGATCTTTTAGCTTTAATGATTAAAATAATATTACTACCTGTTGCATTAGAACAGTGGGCAATGTTTGATTTTTTTTGTTTTGTTTTGTTTTGTTTTTGGTACCCAAAACTGAAAAGTTTTCTACTTAATCCCTCTCAGAGAAAAAAAAAAATCAAAGCTTTTTAGTTTAGGAACATCCTGGTTTTGGAATGTGATGAGTTTGCACATTTATAGGTATGACAGCTAGAGGAAGATGGGTGAATTCTGGACTATCTGGAGGCAACTAACATGGGAGTGAGCTCTCTGTAAATGTGATAATTTTGTGTATTCCATTTTCTGTAGCTCAGAAGATGTCCGGGAGGGTATGATACAGAACTGTAAATAAGACGTTGAACATAAGGACTGAGGTTATTGACCTCAGTGAAGAGACCACTGATGGGGCAGGGAGTATAGAACTCATTAGAATAAACTTGAATTTGAGCATCAGCTACATAGGAGCAATGTACATGGACATATAATGCATATACGCTATTATCCTTTACTACAATAAATATACAGAGAAGCACCAACTTAAAATCACATACTTCTGTCATGTCCAAAAGTACATGACTGTTCTTAAAACACTGTGATAAAACAGCCTTGAGTATAACCAAAAGTTTAATTTGATACTTTTTTCCTGATAATGCTCTTGACACCTAAAACAGGAGGATTCTCTCTCTTTGGTCACTGCTATTAGCATTAGATTCATTCAATTCTTCTGTAAGTATACATGTGTATAGCAGATGGTTTGTATGAGGTCATAGCGCAAATGTTTCTAAAGTCCAGGATGAGCAGCTTGATGGCCAGATTGGAAATGCTGCCACACTCCATGGATCAGTTCATTTCAGGTCCAGTAAAAGGTAAATGGCAATTAACTGGAAGATCCCACATCTTAAGGCACCAGGCAAAACCACTTTCTTCCTCAGGAGAATAATTACAGTGAAGAAACTGTAAAAGACCATGTGCTAGCAAGCCAGTGTGTTTCAGAAATGCCAGTATTGTTCCCCCCCCACCCCTGTCAGATGTCGTCTGTCCCATAGCCTACTGGATGTTTCATAATCACAGCATCAGGTGGTGTTACTTGTGTTTCAAGGAAGGATTTCTTTTTATGATGAAGAAAAATGCCTATTCAGTTTATGGGACAGGTTTTAGGAAAATGGGAGTTTGGGACTAGTTATCAGGAAAACTAAAAACTCAGAACTAGTGTGACTGAGGGACAATCATGTTGGGAAAAGTCTGTAGTGTTACCGACTGTTGAGGCTGTTAAACTGTGCCACTTCCTCAGATATCTGCATTCCTCAGGTTTTGGCTACTCAGGGACATTTTTGAGTCTGTGGTCTTGAATTAATTATACAACTTCTTTTTTTTTTTTTTTTCCTCCTGGCTGGTAGTGCCTTAGAGCAGAAATTAGGTTGTCTCTCTTTGCTAGCTGGTCTTTATGGACTGACAAACTTTGAATTTATCAGTTAAACCATATGAAAATGCAGAGCTTTATAATACTTGCTTTGGGAATAAATGCCGGTTCCCTAATTTTTCTGTACTTCCAGTGCTGAGTGCCATAAAGTAACTTCTCGTGTACTCAAGCCTCTTCTAGATGAAAGGTTTTATTATTGAAAGTAATGGGGTAAGAGGAAAAAGTGTGAATCTTTCTAATGTGACCTTTACAATGGATTTGAATGAGCTTCACTTTTTGAGAAATCTAGACTCAATTTTAAGTGGCAAATGAGAGAATCTGACAAACTGTCTTAAAGATTATGTTCTTTCAAGCAGCCTGTAGAAATTCATACTTATAACCTCTCCTAATATGCATTCTAGTGACAGAATACTACAAAGAAAAGAAGAATATGTTCATACAGAACAGGCTGGATTTATATTTTAAATGTAGAAATTGGCACAACCTTGAATGAGGGGAAAATCTGACACTCATGTATGTACAAATAATTATTGTATTAATAACTTCTTCATTGTGCCAGCTGATTTATCTAATGTCCAGTGGGAGATGGATGTACCCATCTGAAAGTAAAATTTGTGTTTCATTTTAATATTAATTTTCTGGTTTTATTAAAGTGAAATTGTTTTCTCAGCTGTGATGGAGCTATGTTGATGTAATTGATCAAAACATTTGAATGGTAATACCTTTATTTACTTCTGTAAATAAAGTAGGAAAATGGAATGGCAAGGAACCAGATGCAAACATTGTTAAAATGGGATTGTCAGGATGGTTATCACACTGTATCTATTTCTCAGTGTGCATCTGTCCTGGTTCCAGCAAGGATGGGGTTAATTTCCCCAAGGAACCGGCAGGGGAGGCAGGTATTCCATACCACGTGACCCGTGCCCAGCTAGAAGAGGCGCTAGCCGTGGGGGGGGGGGGGAAGTATAGTCGCCACTCCGGGGCGGGCTGCGGCAGTTCGGGTCTGGTCGGTGCGCTTCGCGGCAGTACTGTAATCGTGTCCTTCTATTCCTTTATCAGTGTTATTGTTTTTCTTTCTTCTTCCCTTTGGTTGTTCTGTTAAATTGCACTATTTCAACCCACGAGTTTTGTCTTTTTCTGCCGATTTTTCCCACGGCTGCGGGAGTTGAGCAAGTGGCTGCGTGGTTCTTTGTTGCTGGCTGAGGCCAAACTAACGACAGTCCTTTTTGGCGCCCAATGTGGGGCGAGAAGGTTTGCAACAACGACAGATCTGACCAGAGCTTGTTAAAACAGGTTTCTTATATGCATTTCTCCTATTAGTTAGATAGTAGCTGGTTACAATGTTGCTTCGTTTGTTTGCATGGCTGTGTTATGTAAATTCTAATATGCTGTATGTACTCCCCATGATGCTGTTTGTCATCTCGGGGAGAGGGATCAGGACTATCATTTTGCTGTCCTGTGCAATATCAGCTTATGATATGGTCATATCACTATTCAGGTGGCTTTGTTGGGTTCTCTATGCAGTATTGCTGTCCTGTCCATACCTTGGTTACCGTCTCTCAGAAGTTATCAATAATCACACCCAGTCTATGGGAGAAACAGGGGGAGATACTTTCCTCAGCTCTTTTGCCTCCCTTTTTCTCCTTTAGGCCAGGTATGACACCTTTTGAGAATTTTGAATATCCTTGGGGTGCTCAAACCAGGATGTTCCTATTGCTATGCCTCCTGAATGTTTTTCAAGTTTTGTTTAGGGTTAAACAACTGTTTAAGACTACCACTCAGAGATCTGTCCCAAGGCCAGATAGTCAGGGGTGGCATGGGATGTGGGAGAATATGGGCAGGTATCTAGAGAACTTCTCACCTCCAATGGTTTGGGACTTCACCCTTGAACAACTACAGGACCCTGATACAGTAATAGAATATTTGAAAGGAAAATGCTGTGGCTACTCCAGAGAGGCACAACTTAGGGCACTGTGCTGGGCCCTGGCCAGTATCTACAAAACACTGCTCAGTACTATGCAGGACCCTCAGGGGAAAGAGGGGAAAACCAGACCAGCAGGCACTGCGGCCACTCCAACCCGGGCGGCAGGCACTGCAGCTGAACCAGACAACCAACCTGTGCCAGTATCAGTTGCTCCTATACAGAAGAAGAAATACACCAAGAAATCAGTTTGCATAGTAAAGGATGATGACGAACCAGGGCCATCAAAGGAACAGGAGGAAGAGACAGAACCAGAGATAATCACCCGATCCCTATCCCTGAGTGAGCCGCAAGATATGCGAAAAGATTTCAGTCGACTTCCTGGTGAGCACATTGTCACCTGGCTGCTCCGATGCTGGGATAACTGGGATAACGGGGCCAGTAGCTTGGAATTAGAGGGCAGGGAAGCTAAGCAGCTGGGATCCCTGTCTAGGGAGGCGGGCATTGACAAGGTGATTGGGAGGAAAAAGACACAAGCCCTCAGCCTCTGGAGGTGACTCCTGTCAGGTGTAAGGGAAAGCTACCCTTTCAGTGAAGATGTTGTATGTCGTCCAAGCAAGTGGACCACCGTGGAAAAAGGTATCCAGTACCTGAGGGAATTAGCTGTACGGGAGATGATTTACTTCGACCCAGATAACACGCGGTTACCCACAGATCCTGATGAAGTCCAGTGCACAAGGCCCATATGGCGGAAGTTTGTACAGAGCACACCATCATCATATGCCAACTCCTTGGCAGTGATGGAATGGAGAGGTGAAGAGGGACCAACGGTGGATGAGGTGGCTGGATGAGTCCGTCAATATGAAGAAAGCCTGTCTTCCCCCCTCGTTTCAGCTGTGGAGAAACTGTCCCAGAAGGTCCAGCAACTTAAAGAGAGTATGTCCTACTCCCCACCTGTACAGGCCAGCATCTCAACTATTAGGAGCAGGCGTTTCCCTACTCAAGAGGGAGAGTATGGGGGTATGCACCACGAGGCACCCTGTGGTTTTACCTGCGTGACCATGGAGAGCACATGAGGGGGTGGGATGGACAATGTACCTCGACCCTACATGCACGGGTACATGAGCTGCAAGGAAGAACAATCACAAAAGGGGATCCCTCCAGGGAAAGTGCTGCTCCCGTTTCCAGCAGACAGCTCCCCAGACAGAGTGGAAGGCCTGATCTCACCTCCAATCCTCTTGAAGGGAATTCCAAGTCATTTCTGCAACAAGTAACGTATACTATGATCAGGATTAGAGGGTCCCTGCCCCCAGCCAGGTGGGGGAAAGGGACAACCTGGTTTATTGGAATGTGTGGATTCGATGGCCTGGCACATCTGAGCTACAGGAGTATAAGGCTCTAGTGGACACTGGTGCGCAATGCACCTTAATACCATCAAATTACAGAGGGGCAGAACCCATTTGTATTTCTGGAGTGACAGGGGGATCCCAAGAGTTGACTGTACTGGAAGCTGAAGTAAGCCTAACTGGAAATGAGTGGCAAAAGCATCCCATTGTGACTGGCCCAGAGGCTCCATGCATTCTTGGCATAGACTATTTCAGGAGAGGATACTTCAAGGACCCAAAAGGATACCGTTGGGCTTTTGGCACAGCTGCCTTGGAGACGGAAGAAATTGAACAGTTATCCACCTTGCCTGGTCTCGGAGGAGCCCTCTGTGGTAGGGTTGTTGAGGGCCAAAGAACAACAGGTGCCGATTGCTACCACAACGGTTCATTGGCAGCAATATCACACTAACTGAGACTCTGTGATTCCCATCCGTAAGCTGATTCATCAACTAGAGACTCAAGGAGTGATTAGCAAGACTCGCTCACCCTTTAATAGTCCCATATGGCCAGTGCAAAAATCTAATGGAGAGTGGAAGCTAACAGTGGATTATCGTGGCCTGAATGAAGTCACGCCACTGCTGAGCGCTGCTGTGCCAGACATGCTAGAGCTTCAATATGAACTGGAGTTGAAGGCAGCCAAGTGGTATGCAATGACTGATATCGCCAATGCATTCTTCTCAGTCCCTTTGGCGGCAGAGTGCAGGCCACAGTTTGCTTTTACTTGGAAGGGCATCCAGTACACCTGGAATCGACTGCCCCAGGGGTGGAAACACAGCCCCACCATTTGCCATGGACTGATCCAGACCACACTGGAACAGGGTGAAGCTCCAGAACATCTGCAGTACATTGATGACATCATTGTATGGGGCGACACAGCAGAAGAAGTTTTTGAAAAAGGGAATGAAATAGTTCAAATCCTTCTGAAAGCTGGCTTTGCCATAAAACGAAGTAAGGTCAAGGGACCTGCACAGGAGATCCAATTTTTAGGAATAAAATGGCAAGATGGACACCGTCAGATCCCAATGGATGTGATCAACAAAACAGCAGCTATGTCCCCACTGACTAGTAAAAAGGAAACACAGGCTTTCTTAGGTGTTGTGGGGTTTTGGAGGATGCATATTCCAAATTACAGTCTGATTGTGAGCCCTCTATATCAAGTGACATGGAAAAGGAATGATTTTAAGTGGGGTCCTGAGCAACGACAAGCTTTCGAACAAATTAAGCAGGAAACTAGTTCATGCAGTAGCCTTGGGGCCAGTCCGGGTGGGACAAGACGTTAAAAATGTGCTCTACACTGCAGCTGGGGAGAATGGCCCTACCTGGAGCCTCTGGCAGAAAGCACCAGGGGAGACTCGAGGTGAACCCCTGGGGTTCTGGAGTCGGGGATAAAGAGGATCCGAAGCCTGCTATACCCCAACGGAAAAGAAGATATTGGCAGCATACGAGGGGGTTCGAGCTGCTTCGGAGGTGGTTGGCACTGAAGCACAGCTCCTCTTAGCACCTTGACTGCTGGTGCTGGGCTGGATGTTCAAAGAAAGGGTCCCTGCCACATGCCAGCATGCAACTAATGCTACGTGGAGTAAGTAGATTGCACTGATCACACAGCGAACTCGAATGGGAAACCCCAGTTGCCCAGGAATACTGGAAGTGATCATGGACTGGCCAGAAGGCAAAGATTTTGGAGTATCACTAGAGGAAGAGGTGACGCCTGTGAAAGAGGCCCCACCATATAATGAACTGCCAGAAAATGAAAAGAAACATGCCCTGTTCACTGATGGGTCCTGCCGTATTGTGGGAAAACATCGAAAGTGGAAGGCTGTTGTGTAGAATCCTACATGATGAGTTGCAGAAGCCACTGAAGGACAAGGTGAGTCGAGCCAGTTTGCAGAGGTAAAAGCCATTCAGCTGGCTTTGGACATTGCTGAGCAAGAGAAATGGGCAGTACTTTACCTCTGTACTGATTCATGGATGGTGGCAAATGC